>NC_137795.1:46176989-46776989 GCF_963383645.1 Muscardinus avellanarius
GGGCATTCGACCTCTGAGTTACACCTCCTGCTGTTTTTAAAAATTCTTTATTTATTTTGCAACAGGGTCTCATTAAGTTGCAGAAGGCCTCACTAAGTAGCTGAGGCTGCCTGCGAACCATGATCCTCCAGTCTCAGCCTCCTGAATGCTGGGGTTACAAGTATGTGCCACCATGCCTGGCTTAGTTGATGTTCTGAATCCAACCCAATATAGTCCTGAGAAAATCTTCAGAAGTCAATTTTGAGCTGTCCTTCTTTCCTTCCTTCCTTCCTTCCTTCCTTCTCTTCCTTTCATGGGGATTGAACCCAGGGACATTCTATTTCTTTTCTTTTTCTTTTTCTTTTTTTTTTTAGTGGTACTAGGGGTGGAACCCAGAGGCTTTCTACCTCTGGGCTATACTCCCAGACCTATTTTATATTTTATTTGGAAACAGGGTCTCACTAAGTAGCCGAGGCTGGCTTCGAACCTGTGCAAGCCTCCTGTCTCAGCCTCCCAAGCACAGGGATTACAAGTGTGCGCCAACCATGCCTGGCTGGGACATTCTATTTCTGAGCTACACCCTCAGCTCTATTTTATTTTATTTTATTTTTGAAGATTTAAAGACATTTATTAAAAAGATAGAAATACAGAAAATAGAAATACAAAAAATAGTTACAGCCCCATGCCAAAATGGCATGAGGGGGGAGGGTGGCCCGGGCCAACTTACCACTCCCCCTCTATTTTATTTTTATTTTGAAACATGATCTTGCTAGGTTAATGAGAATCTCACTTCCTGCTGAGTATGTCCTTGAACCTGTGTTCCTCCTGTCTTAGCCTCCCAAGTACTAGGATTATAGGTATGTGCCCAGCTGAGCTGGCACATCCTATATAATATTTTACTTGTGACAAATGTTCTATTATTGGTGACTTTTTTAGATAGTGTATCTAGCTTGCATCCTTTTTTCTTTCATTGAAATGTTGACTAAAAATTTCCTTCATTTCTATGTTTAAACAGCCAACTAAGAGGGCTCTAAGGATTCTCACTTAGCATCAAAGGCATTTAAAGAGAAGGCAAGACCCCTTGTGGTGACTGTAAAATACATTCAACAATTTTATTTATTTATTGATTGATTGATTGGTGGTACGGGGTTGCTGGAAGCCCTTCTACCTCCGGGCTACACTCCCAGACCTATTTTTACATTTTTATTTGGAAACAGGGTCTCCTAAGTCAGCGCGTGCGGCTGGCTTCGAACCTGCGCGATCCTCCTGTCTCTGCCTCCCAAGCGCGGGGATTACAAGCGTGCGCCACCACGCCCGGCATTACATTCAACAATTTTTGATAATCCTCTTGTCAAAGTGGAGCTTGATTTCCCGCTTTTGAGCATGTGCTATACCTGTGTCTGATGTGTAGAATGTGGTAGAAATGATGGATTGTGACCTCTGAGTGTAGGTCATAAAAGGAACTGCAGTTTCTTCCTTCCGGGTTCTGTCTTGGATCATTTGCTCTGGGGGAAGCCGGCCACTTCAACAGCCCCATGGGGACAGGTCCAGGCTGTGAGGACGGAGGTGTCTGCAACGGCCAGCAAGCATCTGAGGCCTCCTGCTAACGGCCATGTGAATGAAGCCTCTCAGGAACAGACCTCGCAGCCCCATTCCAGCCTTCAGATGACTGCGGCTCCTAGTGACATCTCTTTCCAGCCAAGCTGCTCCCACCAGCCAGGACCAGAGAACCTGTGAGATAACAAATATTTGCTTGTTTATTGTGGTGCTAAGGACCAAACCCAGGGCATTGTGCCTGCTCTACTACTACTGAGCTTCATCTCCAGTCCTAAATGTTTAATGTTTTAAGATGCTAAATTTGAAAGAGATGTGTTCTGCAGCAATCTTTAATATGCATATATATATATGTATATATTTACTTTATTTTATCTTTTATAGTACTGGGGATTGAACCCAGAGGCATTCTACCTTCGAGCTACACCCCCTAGCTCTTTTTATTTTTTTGCGGTACTGGGGATGGAACCCAGGGGCATTCTACCTCTGAGTTATACCACCAGACCTATTTTTATTCTTTATTTTGAAACAGGGTCTCACTGAGTTGCAAAGGGTATCACTAAGTAGCTGAGGCTGTCCACGAACCATGATCCTCTGGTCTCAGCCTCCCAAATGCTGGAATTACAAACATACATCACCACACCTGCTTCTTTTTATTTTGAAACAGGATCCTGCTAAGTTGCTGGGGCTGTCCTCGAATTTGTAATCCTCCTGTCTCAGCCTCCCACGTACTGGGATTACAGATATGCACCACCAATCCCAGCTAATTTTTTAAAAATTTATTTTATTGAAAGTAAATGTTATACATTTAATTTGTATTTGGTGCCCTCCCCCCCTCGTTTCCCTTCCCCCCTCCCGATACTTAATACCCAGGCTAACCTTGCTATATTCGTACTTTTACACCTATTTGGAAATAGCCGCTCATCAATCAAGTTCAGCCTCCTTCCTCTCTTAGTTTTCCATTCAAACTTTGCTGGGATTTCCCTTCCATTATCTGGAGTCCCTCTGGTATCCCCAATGCTCACTCGTTTGGGCATATTAGAGGAAACATATGTCCCTTCTCTTTCTGTGTTTGGCTGATCTCACTTAACATAATGCTTTCCAGCCCTTTCCATCTTCTTACAAATGACGTGATTTTGTTCTTCTTTATAGCTGAATAGAATTCCATTGTGTGTATTTCCCATAACTTTGCAAACCATTCATCTGTTGATGGGGGCCTAGGTTGTTTCCAAATTTTGGCTATTACAAATTGTGCTGCTATGAACATAGGTATGCATATGTTGCTGTATTTCTCTGTTTTCAACCCCTTTGGAAAAATACCCAGGAGTGGTAAAGCTGAATCGTATGGTGTATCTATTCCCAGTTTTCTAAGGAATCTCCACACAGATCTCCATAGTGGCTGAACTAGTTTGCACTCCCACCAACAATGTAAGAGTTCCTCTTTCCCCACATCCTCGCCAGCATTTATTATTGTTTGATTTCTTTATGCTTGTCAATCTGACTGGGGTTAGATGGAATCTCAGTGTAGTTTTGATTTGCATCTCCCTGATCGCTAATGATGAAGAACGTCTTTTCATGAATCTATTGGCATTTGTATCTCCTCTTTTGTAAAGTGTCTATTCATTTCAGTTGGATCTCTAGGTTGCTGAGAGTCTCACTATATTTCTGAGGCTGCCCTTGAACCTGAGATCCTCCTGTCTTAGCTTCCCAAGTACTGGGATTACAAGTATGCATCACCATGCAGCTGATAAGGTTTATTAAATGCTTACATACTTTTCTAAGTGTTTTTGTGCATTAACAGATTCAATCTTCATAAATCATGGCATTATATTTCTACAAGTGTTTTCTGTGAACTAACTCATTAACTTCTCACAAAATTAAAAAAGGGCTGAGGGTATAGCTTGGAGGTAGAATGCCCCTGAGTTTACTCCCTGGGAAAACAAAACAAAACAAAAAAAACCTTGAAGGATTACAGGTTCAAAACCAATTTTGGCAACTTAATGAGAACTTGTTTTCAAATAAGAAATAAAATAGATCTGGGGATGTAGCCTGGAGGTAGAAGGGCCCTGGGTTCAATCCTCAGTACCACACACAAAAAAAAAAACCCCAAAAGACAAAATAAACTGGCCATAGTGGCACATGCTTGTAATCCCAGTATTTGAGAGGCTAAAACAGAAAGATCGCAGGTTAGTGAGACCCTGTTTTAAAATAAAGAATAAAAAATAGGTTGTGTATAGCTTGGAGGTCGAATGCCCCTGGGTTCCATCCCCAGACCCGCAAAAAAAATAAATAAAAATAAAAATAAAATAAAATAAAATAAAATAAAAGTCCCAAAATAAAAATAAAGGTCCCAAAATGGATTATATGACTTCTCAAGTCTGGATTATATGACTTCTCAAGTCTCTGGGGTGTGTGTGTGTGTGTGTGTGTGTGTGTGTGTGTGTGTGCCCATGCGCACGCCTCTGGGCCATTAAACCCAGAGCCAGAGACACACTAGTACTGAGCCTTTGTAATGTCTTTTCTTTTCTTTTCTTTCTTTCTTTCTTTCTTTCTTTCTTTCTTTCTTTCTTTCTTTCTTTTTTTTTTTTTTTGCAGAACTGGGGCTTGAATCCAGGGACATTCTAATTTGGAGCTACACCCTCAGCCCTATTTTTCATTCTTATTTTGAAACAGGGTTTCAGTAAGTTGAGGTACTTACTAAGAAGCTAAGGCTGGCTGTGAAGCTGTGATCCTCCTGTCTCAGCCTCCTAAGTACTGGGATTATAAGTGTACACCATCATGCTGAGCTCTTTTTAAAAATTAAAATTTTAATTTAAGTTGGTAGCAGTGGTGCATGCCTGTAATCCAATACTTGGGAAGCTGAGAAAGGAGGATAGCAGGTTCAAGGCCAGCCTCAGCAGTTTAGCAAGACCCTATTTCCAAATAAAAAATAAAAATGCCAGGCGTGGTGGCGCACGCTTGTAATCCCAGCATTCGGGAAGCTGAGACCTGGAGGATCGCGGTTCGCGGACAGCCTCAGCTACTTAGTGAATAAAATAGTGCTGGGGATATACCTCGAGGATAGAATGTCCCTTGGTTCAATTTCACCATCACAAAAAATAAACAAATTATTAAGTTAATTAAAAATAAAAGGGCTGGGGATATAACTCTGAGATAGCATGCCCCTGTGTTCAATTCCCAGTACCAAAAGATAAAATAGAATACAATTTTATTTTGAGACAGGTCTTGCTAAATTGTCCATGTCAACCTGGAATTTGTGAATCTCCTGCCTCGACCTTTCAAGTAGCTGGGATTATGAGCATGTACCACCATGTCCAACTACATCTTCAGTCTTTTTCCAATTCTGTGACATACTAAATATAACTTCTAAGATACAACATGATTTAGTGACTCCACCTGGAAGTACCAGATTATAATTGCTTTTATAATATTCTTTTTATTTTCTATTATATTTGCTATAAATTAATATTATGTGGGTTTCTGAATTTGATTGTATTAGATTGTGGAGTAAATGCATATGTCCTGCTGTTTTTCACTTCTTTTGCATTGCCAAAGATACCAAAATATCTCCAGTTTTACAGTTGATGATGATAATGATTGTTATTATTTTGTGGTGCTGGGGATGGAACCCAGGAGCAATTTACTTCTGAGTTACACCCCCAGCCTGATTTTTTATTCTTTATTTTGAAATATGGTCTCACTAAGTTGCAGAGGGCCTCACTAAGTAACTGAGGCTGGGCATGAACCCGGATCTTCTTGTCTCAATCTTCCATGTACTGGGATTAAAAGTTTGAGCTACCATGCCTGGCTCCAGTTTTAAAACTATGTAATATTTTCCATTCTTATCCATATCTACTGAAATAATTTGATGTATATAGCAATAATGATGGTAGAATACAAAAGTGAGAATTATACTTTATTACTTTATCTTTTTTTTTTTGGTACTGAGAGATTGAACCCAGAGGCAGTCTACCTTCAAGACACACCCTCCAGCCCTTTATATATATATAATTTTTTTTTGTGGTACTGGGGATGGACCCCCAGGAACATTCCACCTCTGAGCTACACCCTTAGCCCTATATTTTAATTCTTTATTTTTGAAACAGGGTCTTACTAAGCTGCAGAAGGCCTCACTAAGTAGCTGAGACTGTCTGCGAACCAGAATCCTCCTATCTCAATCTCCCAAATGCTAGGATTACAAGCATGCACTACCACACCTGACTTCTCTTATTTATTTGTTTGTTTGTTTGTTTGTTTGTTTTGCAGTACTGGGGATGTAACCCAGGGGATTTTCTACATCTGAGCTACACTCCTGCCTATTTTTCTTCCTTTCTCTCTCCCTTCATTCCTTCCTTTCATCCATCCTTTCTTTCTTTTGTGTGGTACTGGAGATGGAACCAAGGTGCATCCTATCTCCGAGTTACAGCCCCAGCCCTATTTTTTGTTTATTTTGAAACAGGGTCTCACTGAGTTGCAAAGGGCCTCACTAAGTAGCTAAGGCTGTGTACCGCAATCCTTCTTGTCTCAGCCTCCCAAATTCTGGAATTACAAGCGTGCGCCACCATGCTCAGCTTTCATTCTTTATTTTGAAATGGGCTCTCACCAAATTGCAGAGGACCTCACTAAGTAGCTGAGGCTGGCCGCAAGACTGCGATTCTCCTGTCTCAGCCTGTACTGGTACAAGTGTGTGCCACCACGCCCGGTTCCCTTTTATATTTTTTATTTTGAAGCAAAGTATCGCTAAGTTGTTGAGGGTCTCTACTCAGTGATGCTGGCTTTGAACTTGTAATTCTCCTCTTTTAGTCTCCTAAATACTGGAATTACAGGCATGTGCCACCACGTTCAGCCTAATTTTAGTTATTGTTATTTATTGAAGACTTACTTATTTTTTTTTTTTTTTGCGGGTTTTTGGGGATGGAACCCAGGAGCATTTGACCTCTGAGTTACACCCCCTGCCCTACTTTTTATTCTTTATTCTTTATTTTTATTTTTATTTTATTTATTTATTTATTTATTTTTTTGGTGGTACTGGGGTTCCTGGAAGCCCTTCTATCTCCGGACTACACTCCCAGACCTATTTTTACATTTTTATTTGGAAACAGGGTCTCCTAAACCAGCGCGCGCGCGGCTGGCTTCGAACCTGTGCGATCCTCCTGTCTCTGCCTCCCAAGCGCGGGGATTACAAGCGTGCGCCACCACGCCCGGCTTTTATTCTTTATTTTGAAACCAGGTCTCACTGAGTTGCAGAGGGCCTCACTAAGTAGCTGAGGCTGTCCGTGAACCGCGATCCTCCAGGTCTCAGCCTCCTGAATGCTGGGATTAAAAGCGTGCGCCACCACGCCCGGCTTATTTGACTATCATACTGACCTGTGAAGATTGGTATTAATATTGCTTCCACTTTCCAGATGTTGTAACTAAGTAACTTCCCAAAGTTATACAAAAATTAAATAGCAGAAACAGTTTTCAATGCTAAGCTAAGTGAAAGAAGCCAGTCATGATTCCATTTATTTGGACTGCCCAGAACAGGCAAATCTACAGATACCAAGAGTACATTCGTGGTTCTTTATGGCTGGAGCAGGGAAATTGGAAATCTCCTGATGGGTATGGAATTCATTTGAGAGGTGAATAAAAAATGTTTTGGTGTGTACTGAGGATTGAACCCAGAGGCATTCTACCTCCGAGCTACATCTTCACCCTATTATTTATTTATTTATTTATTTATTTATTTATTTATTTATTTATGGTGCTAGGGATTGAACCCAGGGGCATTCTACCTCTGAACTACACCCTGAGCCTGATTTTTTTATTCTTTATTTTTGTTTTTATTTTTTATTTTATTTTATTTTTTGCAGGTCTGGGGATGGAACCCAGGGGCATTCGACCTCGGAGCTACACCCTCTGCCCTATTTTTTAATTCTTTATTTTGAAACCGGGTCTCACTGAGTTGCAAATGGCCTCACTAAGTAGCTGAGGCTGTCTGCGAACCGCAATCCTCTGGTCTCAGACTCCTGAATGCTGGGATTACATCCGTGTGCCACCACGCCCAGCATATTTTTATTTATTTATTTTTTTTGGTGGTACTGGGGTTCTTGGAAACCTTTCTACTTCCAGGCTACACTCCCAGACCTATTTTATATCTTTTTATTTGGTAACAGGGTCTCTTAAGCCAGCGTGGCTGGCTTCGAACCTGCGCGATCCTCCTGTCTCCGCCTCCCAAGCGTGTGGATTACAAACGTGTGCCACCAGGCCTGGCTTTATTCTTTATTTTGAAACAGGATTTCAGTCAGTTGCAGAGTATCTGAGGAGTATCTAAGTATCTGAGGCTGACTGGGCTGACTGTGAACCTGGGATCCTCCTATCTCAGCGTCCCAACTACTGGGGTTACAAGTGTGCGCCACCATGCTGGTTTTATTTTTATTTTGAAACGTCTCACTAGTTTGATAAGAGCCTCAGTACTTTCTGAGGCTGTCTTCCACTCTGTGATCCTCCTATCTCAGCCTTTCCAGTATTGGGATTACAAGTATGAGCCACCATGCCTGGCAGGGATATCCTGTTTCAAAATAAAATTGAAAAAGGGCTGGGGGAGCTGGGTGTGGTTGTGCATGCTTGTAATTCCAGTTCTTGGGAGGCTGAGACAGGAGGATTGCATGTTCATAGCTAGCCCAGTGAGGCCCTCTGCAAGTTAGTGAGACCCTGTTTCAAAAATAAAGAATAATGCCGGGCATGGTGGCACACGCTTGTAATCCCCGCGCTTGGGAGGCTGAGACAGGAGGATCGCACGGGTTCGAAGCCAGCCTCAGCTACTGAGTGAGGCTCTCAGCAACTTAGTGAGACCCTGTTTCCAAATAAAATATAAAAAAGGTTTGGGAGTATAGCCCGGAGGTAGAAAGCCTCTGGGTTCCACCCCAGTACCACACACACACACACACACACACACACACACACACACAAGAATAATAAGCTGGGTGTGGTGGCGAGCACTTGTAATCCCCGCGCTTGGGAGGCAGAGACAGGAGCTTGGGAGGCAGAGACAGGAGGATTGCGCAGGTTCAAAGCCAGCCGTGCGTGCTGGCTTAGGAGACCCTGTTTCCAAATAAAAATGTAAAAATAGGTCTGGGAGTGTAGCCCCGAGGTAGAAGGACTTCCAGGAACCCCAGTACCACCACCAAAAAAAAAAAAAAAAAAAAAGAATAAAATAGTGCTGGGGGTGTAGATCAGAGGTAGAATGACCTTGGGATCCATCCATGGCACCAGGAAAAAGAAAATAAAAAGGGCTGGGGTAAAATGGTTGTAGTAGTACATACCAGTAATCCCAGGATTTGAGAGACAGAAGGCTTGCAGATTCGAGGCCAGCCTCAGCAATATATATATATTTCAAGTACAGGGATTGTTGTGTTTAAAATTGTAGGTTAAAGTTTTATAACAAAGTGCTATGAGAGTGCAGTGTGGTGTAGTTGTTAAGAAATTGCTTAAACTAATAATGTTGATCAATAATATTGTACAAGAGTATTTTTTTTAAGTTAAATAGTCTTAAATAAGTTTAAACTTTAAGTCTATTAGTTAAGGTCATCCACCCTAGCTAAGGACATCCACCCTAGTTAAGGTCATCCGCCCTAGCTGAGAGCATCTGCCCGAGTCCGGGTCGCATACCTTAGATAAGAGACCCTCTCTCATGTGATCTGAGGTGACCCTCTCTCATGTGACCCTGTTATATTAAAAGCCCTAGCTGAGGGCTTCCGCCCTAGCTAAACCCCCTGCCCCTACCCTATTATCTTAAAAAACCTTCTGGACAAGTTACCTTATTGGATGGAAGCTGTAAATTCAAAAAGCATCATCAGTGATGTAACAGAATGACTTGCAAGATATTGTACAACTGTATAAAAATCCCCCCCCAAATGGCGATCTTGGCCCTTGACACATGCGCTTGGGTCCAGGTTCGAACCTGTAATAAAGTGTGGCTTGATGGACTAATCATTGGCTGTGGACAGTTATGCTCTCTACAAAAGGATTATAGGCCTACGTTAGCATGTGCTGCTTGAGTAATGATTTTGAGCATATTATGTGATTGTCTTTGGAGGAACATCCATGAAGTCCATTGCTCATTTAATTTAATGTAATGTAATTTTTTTTTTTTTTTGCGGTACTGGGGATGGAACCCAGGGTCATTGTACCTCCAAGCTACACCCCCAGCCCTATTTATTTATTTATTTATTTATTTATTTATTTATTTATTTATTTATTGTGGTACTGGGGATAGAACCCAGGGGCATTTTACCTCTGAGCAACACCGCAAGCCCTATTTTTTATTCTTTATTTTGAAACAGGGTCTCACTGAGTTGCAAAGGGCCTCACTAAGTACCTGAGGCTGGCTGTGAACTATCATCCTCCTGCCTCAGCCTAACGAATGCTGGGATTACAAGCGTGTGCCACCATGCCCTGTTTATAGGCTACTTTTTAAATATAAAGGGGGAGGCAGTATTTTACCATGGGGAAATTATAAACTCTAACATCACAATAACAAAACTGACATTATGTCTCATTGCACTGAGAAGGACACACATGGGTGTGGTGGTGCATGTTTGTAATCCCAGCATTCGGGAGGCTGAGACAGGAGGATGATAGTTCACAGCCAGCCTCAGGTACTTAGTGAGGCCCTTTGCAACTCAGTGAGACCCTGTTTCAAAATAAAGAATAAAAAAATAGGGCTGGGGGTGTAGCTCAGAGGTCAAATGCCTCTGGGTTCCACCCCCAGTACCACAAGAAAAAAAAAAAAAAGATACATATCATCTATGTAGTATACCTGACAAATTTACTTAACTCGAATGTAATCATAAGGAAGAAAAAATACAAACTGAGGAACATTCTTCAAAATAGTAGGATTCTTCAAAAAGCCAATGTTATAAAAATAAATCTGAAAAACTGGATTCTAGGCTGAAAGAGTTTAAAAATTGTAACTAAATGTAATGAATGATTTTTTTTTTTGTGTCCTGGATTGAAAAAAAAGTCAGCTAAAAGGGTTTATTTTGGGGAAATTCAAATACGCTCTGTATGTTACAAATATATTGTATTAGTATTACATAATGGAATTTTGATTATGTAGAATATCTTTGTTCCTAGTACATATGTATTGAAACATAAAGGGTAACAGTGTTTGCAATAATCTCAAATTGAGCAAAATAAGCCATACACACAGGGCGAAACAAACGTGGAGAAATATTAGAAGACAGTGAATATTGGATTATATGGCTGTACGTTGTATTTTCCTTTTAACTTTTCTCCTGTAAAGTTTATATTTTTGAAAATAAAACGCTGAAAAAGTAAAATCTCTTAAAAACCCAGGCAGCATTTCCTGTTTTGTTGAGCTGAGTATCTTTCGAGTAAGACTAGCCACTTGGTTATCTAAGGATGGAGTTGTACACCTGAGGAGGGAGTTAATGGTCAGAATGTGCATTCTTTTTTTTTTTTTTTTTTTCAGACACTGGGGATTAAACCCAGAGGTATTGTACCTTCAAGTTAAACCCCTACGCCTATTTTTTATTCTTTATTTTGACAAAACTCTCTCACTAGGTTGCGGGGGCCTCACCAGGCCCTAAGTGACCATGAGCCCGCGATCCTCCTGTCTTAGCCTCTCAGACTACTGCGATTACAAAGCTTGCGCCACCACTCCCGGCCTGGATGTGTCTCTTTCAAAGCGATTGTCATTAAGGAATCAAGAGAACACTGCGATTATTGTTTTGTGCCAGAATTAACTTGATTCACATTTTCATTAGTTAGCCTGGTAAGGTGGAAAGAGTGGAACCAGCCAGACCTGAACTTCGATCTCGGTTGGTTAACTGTCTAACCGCTTAGGACTTGGTTTTCTCATTGCCAAATGGATAAAACAACGACACAACGACTTGGCCTGGCTGTTAGGCTGTCATCACACGGTATTTACAACACTGGGCTTCGGGTTTCTGTGCAAAAGTCTCACTCTGAAGGCTCTGGGCACCCGCTCCTCCGGTCAACTCCTGCCCTCGTGTGGGGATGGAGGGGACGGAGAGCAAACGACTTCCCCAAGGTCACCCCGCTCACCCGCTCCGGCCCGGGGTCCGGCGCCCTTTCCCCGCCCGCCCGAGAGGCGGCGGCGGCGCTCGCGGGGATGCGAGGACGGGGGGCCGAGGGAGCGGCGGCGGCGGCGGCGGCGCGGGCGCGTGGCCGGGGCGCGGGCGCGGGCGGGCGGGCGGGGGTCCCGGGGCGGGGCGGGGCGGGGCGGGTCCTCTCGGCCCCGCGGGCGGGGCGGCGGCGCGGCGGCGGCGCAGGCGCGGTTCCCGCCTCCTCCGGCCGGCGGCGGCGCGAGTGGAGGCTGCACCGGGCCGGGCCGGCTCCCGCGTCGCCCCCGCCGCCGCCGCGCAGCCCCGCCGCGCAGGATGAGCTCCCGCAAAGGTGAGTGTCGGCGGCGCCGCGCCCGCCCGCGCCCGGCCGCCGGCCGTTAACGCGTGTGTCTCGTCTCTCCGCAGTGCTGGCCATTCAGGCCCGAAAGCGGAGGCCGAAAAGAGAGAAACACCCGAAAAAGTGAGTCCGCGCGGCGCCGTCCCGGGCCCTGCGCGCCGGCGGGGTCGCGGGGCGGCGCCGGGGAGTGGCGGGGCCGGGGGCGGCGGGCGGGCGGGCGGGGGAGGGGCGGCCCGGCGGGACCCCGGCCGGCGGCCCCGCCTCTCGGCCTGGCGGGCGAGCTCCGCGCGGCGCCGGGGGCGCGGGGAAACTTTGCGCAGGGCGGGGCGCGCCGGGGGCGCGGGCGCGGGCGCGGGGTGCGGGGTGCGGGGGTGCGGCGCCCGATCCCCCGCGCCCAGCTGCCCCGGCCCCGCCGGGAGCCGCCTCCCAGCGCGGCTCCGAGGCCGCAGAGCGCCGCCTCTCTCGGGTCGGGTCGCCCGGCGTTTCCACGGTTCACCCTGCCTCTCGATGGGTTGCTTCACGCTTCCTTTTGAGCGAGACTCTTCGGTGTGCGCCCTTTGGGTACCGCAGGGCATGGCCGTCCAGGAGCGTCTTGAATAAGAACGTGGAAGCTTCTGTTTTGCTTTCTTTGGGGGTACCTGCAGCACCCCTAGGCCTTTTCCCTGGCGCGTCGGCCTTGGTCACTCTGCCTAGTGAATTTCTTACCCATTGGTGGCATCTCGGAAAACTGGCAAAGTCTTTACTAACGTCGTGGGATTTTTTTTTTTTTTTACAGCAGGATTTTCCTTTAAAACGAAACATAATTATTTGAAGGTATTTTTAGAGTTGCACAAAATGTGGATCCTAACTTTTCTTAAGGAAATCCCGTTAGGGAAGAGGACTTAACATTTAAGGGCCTGAAAGATGTGAGAGTAAACCCTGGATGTTGGGTCTTAGGTCTCTTAGGTCGTTAAAATGGAGTGGGTTTCTGAGGTAGGTTGCCCTTAAATACTGCTAGCTTTCGAGTCCATTGGAACCGTACGTTTGGGATTTCATTTTGTGAACCACTGAAGTTTAGACCTTAAGTCTTAAGAACTGTAGTATTTTGGATTCTGGGTGCTGAGGTTTAATCACTGTTTCTAATTCAGAACACTGATTTAGTTCCGTATAGCCCATTCTGTTCAGAAACAAAAAGGAATTAAAAAAAAACATGATCCTAAATTTGAGGATGACTGTGTATGTATGTATTTGTGTGGATAATTGTGTGTGGGTACAGGTAAAAAAAAGTTCTAATTCAGTGTATATTTCATATTTCAGGGTATGATTTTCTAAAGGTCAAGAGCCTTTTGGTGTGCTGTAGTTTGAATTTGTGTGATTTGTTTAATTTTTGGTAGGGATTAGACCCCAGGGTGTACCTCTGCGGTGTACACCCTTAGCCCTTATTTTTTTTTGTTTTGAAACAGGGTCTCTGCTAGGTTGCTGGGGCTCACCTTGAGTCTTTAATCCTGTCTCAGCCTCTGAGTACTGGAATTACAGGTGTACACCACTGCAGCTGGCTGTGTAGTATGTTTATAAGAAATTACTGAATATCCACAGTGTCCTACCTTTATTTTCACTAGTCAGTCTGCCAGTTTTTTCTATAGCATACTGTGATAAGATTTAAAGAAAAATAATAACAACAAAAAAACAGCTATTGATGAAGTGAACTGCTGGGTCTGCGAAGTAGTTAAGAAGAGACTGGCCCTATTACATAACTGATTGAGGCAGTGCCATTTTTTTCTAACTTAATTTTTTGAGTCACGACATTATCATTTGAAATAATTGCTTAAGGCTGGGCATGGTGGCACACACCTGTGAACCCAATAATGAGGAGGCCGAGTTAGGAATATCATGCAAGTCTGAGGCCGAGCTTAGCAATTTAGAGAGAACCTGCTTTAAAATAAATAGAAGTCGGGCGTGGTGACACATACTTGTAATCCCAGCATTTGGGAGGCTGAGACAGGATTGCAGTTCGAGGTCAGCCTCAGCTTAGTGAGGCCCTTTGCAACTACGTGAGACCCTGTTTCAAAATAATAAAAAAATAGGGCTGGAAGTGTACCTTTGAGGTAGAATGCCCCTGAGTTCCATCCCTAGTACCAAAAAGAAAAAAAAAAAAAAAAAAAAGAGAGAGAGAGAGAGAGAGAGAGAGAGAGAGAAAGAGAAATAAAGAGCTGGGCATGGTGGCACACATTTGTAATCCCAGTACTTGGGAGGCTGAGACATGAGGATCCTGGTTTGCAGAAAGCCTCAGTTACTTAGGTCCTCCCCACTTAGTGAGACTGTTTCAAAATAATAAGGTGTGGTGGCACACACTTGTAGTCCCAGCATTCTGGAGGCTGAGAGAGCAGAGGATTGTGGTTCCCAGACAACCTCAGCTGCTTAGCGAGGCCCTTCGCAACTCAGACCCTGTTTCAAAAATAAAGACTAGCAGGGCATGGTGGCTTATACTTGTAATTCCAAAGTTCTGGAGGCTGAGACCAGAGGATTCCGGTTTGTGGTCAGCCTCAGCTAGTTTGTGAAGCCTTCCACAACTTAGACCCTGTCTCAAAGAATAAGAAATAGGGCAGGGGGTGTAGCTCAGAGGTTGAATGCCCCTGGGTTCCATCCCCAGACCTGCAAAAAAAAAAAAAAAAAAAAAAAAAAAGACTAAAAATTAGGTCTGGGGGTGTAGTTTGTAGGTAGAATGGTCCTGGATTCATTCCCCAGCACCATAAGAAAATAAAACTGGGATGTCATGGCACATTCCTATAATCCTAGTACTTAGGAGGCTGAGACAAGAGGATTGCAGGTTTGTGGACCGCCTCAGCAAGTAGTGAGACCATTCAAAATAAAATAGGGATAATGGCTTAGAGGTAGAACACCCCCAGGTTCAATCCCCAGTATCACATACACACACAAAAACAAAACAGGATGGAGGTGTAGCTCAGAGGTAAAATGCCCTGGGTTCCATCCCTAAATCCAAAATATTTTTTCTTGATATAATTTATTTGTGTATTCAACAAGTATTTGTGTGCCTTAGAAGATGGTGAAAGAGTTTTGAAACCCACGCTCCTCTTTCATCCTATGGAGATTTGGAAATACCACAAAGAGGATGACAAGGAAGATAATTTCAGTTAGTGCTAAAGAATAAGAAAATTTACCTGGGGCTCCTTAAATAATATTATGATAAAGGATGTTTGTGCCAGTCACTTCTGATTGCTTCTATGCATTTATACCTAGTGACAACTAGGTATATTTTTCTCATCTAATTCATTCATTCAGTACTGGAGGTTGAACTCATGGGCATTCTACCTCCAAGCTATACTCCCAGCCCTTTTTTTTTTTTTTTTTTTTGAAACAGGGGCTGAGGGTCTCACTAGATTGCTAAGAGTCTTAAGTATTGGTGAGGCTGTCCTCGAACCTGGGATTCTCCTGTCTCAGCCCCCTAAGTGAGTACTGGAATTACAAGTGTGTATTACCATGCCAGGTTATATACTATACTCTTTCGCAAGCATGCATGTGCGTGTGTGTGTGTGTGTGTGTTTTTCTGGAGATTGAAATTGAATCCAGGGTTATTTTACCTCCTTAGCTATACCCCAGTCCTGTTTTTTTTTTTTTTTTTAAATTTATGGTACTGGAGATTGAACCCCAGGGCAATGGATCACTATGCCTGGTTTACACTATAATCTCTCTTTTTTTTTTTTTTGGCGGGTTTGGAGATGGAACCCAGAGGCATTTGATCTTTGAGCTACACCCCCTGCCCTATTTTTTATTCTTTATTTTGAAACAGGGTCTCATTGAGTGAGTTGCAGAGGGCCTCACTAAGTAGCTGAGGCTGTCTGTGAACCGCGATCCTCTGGTCTCAGCCTCCCGAATGCTGGAATCACAAGCATGCTGGAATCACAAGCGTGCACCACCATGCCCGGCTAGGCTACACTATAATTTTAATTCAGGAAAAGCTACTTGTATTTGACCAGTTTTTTCTTTTTTCTTTTTGGCTTTTGTTTTGTGATAACTGAGGACTGAACCAGGGGCATTTTACCTCCAAGATATACCCCAGCCATTTATTTATTTATTTATTTATTTATTTATTTATTTATTTATTGCGGTACTGGGGATAGAACCCAGTGGCATTCTACCTCTGAGCTACACCTCCATCCCTATTTTTAAAAAAAATTTTTTTTTTTTTTTTTTTTTTTTTTTTTGGTGGTACTGGGGTTCCTGGAAGCCCTTCTACTTCTGGGCTACACTCCCAGACCTATTTTTACATTTTTATTTGGAAACAGGGTCTCCTAAGCCAGCGCGCACGGCTGGCTTCGAACCTGCGCGATCCTCCTGTCTCTGCCTCCCAAGTGCGGGGATTACAAGCATGCGCCACCACGCCCGGCCTAAAAATATTTTTTATTTTGAGACAGGGTCTTATTGAGTTGCAAAGGGCTTCCTCACTAAGTAGCTGAGACTGGCCTCCTCAATGCTGGGATTACTAGAATGCACCACCACGCCCAGCTCTTCTTTTATTTTGAAATGGTCTAGAAAAGTTGCGGAGGGCCTCACAAGTTGCTGAGGCTGGTCATGAATTACTATCCTCCTGTCAGCCTCCCAAGTATGTGTCATCACTCCCAGCTGTATTTGACCAGTTTTTATACACACACTATAGTTTTATCACATTATATTGCTTGTGTTGAATAGGATGCAGTACTGTTTCATCACCACCATGACCCCCCTCTCCTTTTCCTTTAAATAATCCCACTGGAGGAGGGCTTAGGGCATGGTGGCTCATGCCTGTATCCCAGTACTTGGGAGCCTGAGACAGGAGGTTTGAGACCACCTCAGCAAATTAGTGAGACCCTCAGCAACCTAGTGAGACCCATTTTCAAAACAAAAAATAAAAAAGTCCAGGCATAGTGGCTCATGCTTGTAATCCCAGTATTTGGGAGCCTCAGACAGGAGGATCGCAGGTTCAAGAACATTCTCAGCAAGTAGTGAGACTGTTTCAAAAAAATAAAAAGGAAGCTGGGCCTGGTGGCGCATGCTTGAAATCCCAGCATTTGGGAGGCTGAGACTAGAGGATTGCAGGTTTGTGGACAGACAGCATCAGCTACTTAGTGAGGCTCTTTGCAACTCAATGAGACTCTGTTTCAAAATAAAGAATAAAAAGCTGGGTATGGTGGCACACACTTATAATCCTCACACTTGGGAGGATGAGACAGGAGGATCACACAGGTTCGAAGCCAGCCTCAGCTACTTGGTGAGGTTCTCAGCAACTTAGTGAAACCGTTTCAAAATAAAATAGGTCTGGGGGTATATAGCCTGGAGGTAGAAGCCCCTGGGTTCCACCCCCAGTACCACCCAAAAAAAAAAAAAAGGGCTGGGGTAAGCTTGGAGGTAGAATGCCCCAGGGTTCCATCCCCAGTACCTCAAAAAACAAACAAACAAACAAACAAAAAACCCCAAGTTTGGTGGTGCACGATTGTAATCTCAATACTGGGGAGGTTGTGGGGAGGCTGAGACTGGAGGATCACAGGTTCCCTGCTTGCTTCAGCTACTTCTTGAGGCTTTCTGCAACTTAGAATTTGTGTGTGTGTGTGTGTGTGTGTGTGTATGTGGTACTAGGGGTGGAATCCAGGGGCATTCTACCTTTGAGCTACACTCCAGCCTTATTTATTTTGAAACTGGGTCTCACTAAATTGCAAAGGACCTCACTTCACTAAGTAGCTGAGGCTGTCTGCGAATCATGATCCTATGGTCTCAGCCTCCCGAATGCTGGGATTACAAGTGTGCGCCACCACGCCCGGCTAGAACTTGTTTTAAAGCTTGAAGGTAGAAATACCCTGAGTTTCATTCCCAGTACTGTTAAAAACAACAACAACAACAACAACAACAACAACAACAACAAAAAAAAAACACGCTAGTAGTGTAGGTCAGAGGTAGAATGCCTATGAGTTCAATCCCCAGTACCCTAATAAATTAAAAAGGGCTAGGGGTACTGTGAATGAAGCCTAGGCTCATTCTACCTCTGAGCTACACACCCAGCCCTATTTTTTATTCTTTATTTTGAAACGGTCTCACCGAGTCACAAAGGGCCTCACTAAGTAGTTAAGGCTGGCCTCGAACCTGTGCAGTCATCCGGTCTCAGCCTCTCAAATGCTGGGATTACAAGCATGTGCCACCGTGCCTGGCTCCTTTTTGTATTTTTATTTTGAAACAGGATCTTGCTAAATTGCTAAGGTTGGCCTTGAGTCTGTGATCGTCCTTTCTCAGCCTCTCAAGTCCTGAGATTATAGGTATTTACCACCACACTAGATTAAGACCTTATATCTCGCCAAGCAGAAAGACCCTGTTTCAAAATAGCCAGGTGTGGTGTTGCATGCCTGTAATTCCAGCATTTGGGAGGCTGAGACAAGATCACTGGTTTGCGGACAACCTTACCCACTTAATGGGGCCCTCTGTAACTTAGTGAGACCCTGTTTCAAAATAAAGAATAAAAAATATTGGGCTGGGGATGTAGCTCAGAGGTAGAATATCCCTGGGTTTCATCCATAGTACTGCAAAAAAAAAAAAAAAAGTACTTGAGAGGCTGAGATAGGATCATAAATTCATGGCCAGCCTCAGCAATTTAGCAAGGCTGTCAGCAACTTATTGTGACCCTGTTTCAAAAATAAAGTAAGAGCTGGGTGTGGTGGGCTCAGGCTTGTAATCCCAGTATTTGGGAGACTGAGCTAAGAGGATCTGAGGTTTAAGGACAGCCTCAGCAAGTAGTGAAACTGTTATCAACCTATGGAAACCCTGTTTCAAAATAAAAACAAAATAGGGCGGGTGGGTGTGTAGTGCCACACACACACACACACACAAAAAAAAAAAAAAAAAAAAAAACAAAGAGAAAAGAAAAAAGAAAAATACATTAGGGCTGGGGATGTGGCCCAGAGATAGAATGCCAGGAAAGCACTCTGCCTCACTGAGCTAAACCCCAGACCTATTCAGACATGTTTTATTTGCAACACTAATGATTAATTTTTTATTTGCAACACTAATGATTAATTTCATTAGCAGTGCTTTTTTTTTTCTTTTTTCTTTTTTTTTTTTTTGGTGGTACTGGGGTTCCTGGAAGCCCTTCTACTTCTGGGCTACACTCCCAGACCTATTTTTACATTTTCATTTTGGAAACAGGGTCTCCTAAGCCAGCGCGGGGCTGGCTTCAAACCTGCGCGATCCTCCTGTCTCCGCCTCCCAAGCGCGGGGATTACAAGCGTGCGCCACCACGCCCGGCGATTAGCAGTGCTTTTGAATCAGTTAAAGAGTTTTCCAGAGTATATTTAGAAAACTTTTTTTTTTTTTTTTTTTTTTGCAGGACTGGGGTTAGAACCCAGGGGCATTCTACCTCCGAGCTACACCCCAGCCCTATTTTTTAGTCTTTTATTTATTTTTAATATATTTTACTTTATTTTTTCTTACGGATCGGGGAATGGAACCAGGGGCATTCAACCTCTGAGCTACACCCCCTGTCCTATTTTTTATTCTTTATTTTGAAACAGGGTCTCACTCAGTTGCGGAGGCCCTCATAAGTAGCTGAGGCTGTCTGCGAACTGCTATCCTCTGGTCTCAGCCTCCCGAATGAATTACAAACTGGGATTACAGGCGTGTGCCACCATCCCAGCCTATTTTATTTCTTTTTATTTCAACCCACATTTAATTTAAAGTTGATTCAAATTTTAACGTTTTTTATTTTTTGAAACAGGATCTCACTGAGTTTCAAGGGCCTAAGTAGCTGAGGCTGCCTGCGAAATGCCATCCTCCAGTCTCTTCCTCCCGAATGCTGGGATTACGAGCATGCACCACCACACTCGGCTCCCCCAACCCTGTTTTTATTCTTTATTTTGAAACAGGCTCTCACTGAGTTGCAAAGGGCTTAAGTAGCTGAGGCTGTCTGCAAATCACTATTCTCCTGTCTCAGCCTCCCAAATGTTGGGATTACAAGCATGCACCACTGCGTCTGGCTGCATTATTCTATTTCTGAAATATACCCCTGGCCCTTTTTTATTTGGGAACAGGGTCTCACTAAGTTTCTGAGGGTCTCCCTAAATTGCTGAGGCTGTCCTTGAACCTGTGATCCGCCTATTAGACTCCCAAGTACTGGGATTATAAGGTTTTTGTCTCCAGGCCTTGCCAGTTTTTTTTTTTTTTTTTTTTTCCTGTACTGGGGATGGAACCCAGGAGTATTCTACCTCTGAGCTACATCCTCAGCCCTACTTTTAACTCTTTTTTTTTTTTTTTTTTTTTTTTTTTTGGTGGTACTGGGGTTCCTGGAAGCCCTTCTACCTCTGGGCTACACTCCCAGGGGCTACACTCCCAGACCTATTTTTTAACTTTTTTATGTGGAAACAGGGTCTTTTAAGCCAGTGTGGCTGGCTTCGAACCTGCGTGATCCTCCTGTCTCCGCCTCCCGAGCGCGGGGATTACAAGCCTGCGCCACCACGCCCTGCTAACTTCTTATTTTGAAAGGGGGTCTCACTGAGTTGCAAAAGGGGATAAGTAGCTGAGGCTGTCCATGAACTGCGATCCTCTGTCTCAGTCTTCCAAATGCAGATGCTGGGCGTGCCCCACCACGCCCGGCTCCTCTTGCCTATTTAGTATATTAAATTTACAGAAAAGCTGTGATAATAGCATGGCGTATAATTCAATCCATATTACTAGAGATATGGTACTTCTTGAATCCATATATGAGACCAACATTGTTTATATCTTTTTTTTTTTTTTTAACTGTACTGGAGATGGAACCCCAGGAGCTTTCTAACCCTGCGCTATACCCCCAGCCCTATTTTCTATTCTTTATTTGAAATAGGGTCTTACTAAGTTGCTAAGGGCCTCATTATGTAGCTGAAGCTGGCTACAAACCTGTGATTCTCTTGTCTCAGCCTCCCAAGTACTGGGATTGCAAGCATGTGCCACCATGCCTGGCTAAACTGTTTTTTTTGAGCAATGTTTTCTGAGAAAGTGTCTTGACATATATTTGGGCCTATATAATACTCTATGCTGAGTTCTTAGCTTCAGTAAATGAACCTTATGAAATATACCCGTAGGTACTTTGTAGGTATTTGAGTCATGTTCTACATTGAATGCCTTTGTAGTCAAGTATCTTTGCTGATGTGCTTAAAATTAATAATCGGAGCCTGGTGTGGTGGTGCATGCTGCTTGTAATTCCAGTACTTGGGAAGCTGAGACAGGAGGATTGCAGGTTTGAAGCCAGCCTCAACAAGTTAGGCCCTCTGCAACTTAGTGAGACCCTGTTTCAAAATAAAGAATAAAAAATAGGGCTGGAGTTTAGCACCAGGTTCAATCTCTGGTGCCACACACAAAAAAATTGGTTTGACAATAAATAATTGGTTTGACAATTATTGGTTTGACAAGGATTGTTTTATATGTCTCTTGGATCAATTATTATTTACTTTTTTTTTTGCGGGTTTGGGGATGGAACCCACGGGTATTTAACCTCCAAGCTATACCCCCTGTCCTGTTTTTTTTTTTATTCTTTATTTTGAAACTGGGTCTCACTGAATTGCAGAGGGCCTCACTAAGTACCTGAGGCTGTCTGTGAACCACAATCCTCTGGTTTCAGCCTTCCGAATGCTGGGATTACAAGCGTGTGCCACCATGCCCAGCTTCTTATTTTTTATTCTTTATTTGGAAACAGGGTCTCACTAAGTTGTGGAGGGCTTCACCAAGTAGCTGAGGCTGTCTGTGAACACTATCCTCTGGTCTCAGCCTCCTGAATGCTGGGATTACAAGCATGTGCCACCAAGCTCACTCCCGACTACTCTAGGATCAGTTATTAATGTAAATATTTTTTTAGACATAATTTTCAAGTCAATTTCTTAGATTGTGAGGCCTAAAGTATAGGGACAAGAGGTAACATATGGCTGGTACTGTGGAATGCTTTAAACTTGGATATATTGTAAGAAATGCACTATACTTTCATTCACTTCAGCTAAACATATAGTCTGGGTGACTGAATCTTCTGTGCTGCTGAGGGTTAGTGGATCTGCCCCTAGATGGACTGTGTGTACTTGGCTGGTTTAATAGGTAGGGTGGGAGAAAGGGTAAACATATACTTTAAGCCACTAGCTACATCCCCAGGAAGCACAAGTTTAGTGGACATGTAGTTAAGATAGGAAATCTAGGTAGATTTGTGGCAGCCAGGCATGGTGGCCCATACCTGTAATTCCAGTACTTGGGAGGCTGAGACAGAAAGACCACAGGTTTCTGGCCAGCTTGAGTAACCTAGTTAATACTCTTTTTTCAAAAACAAAAAATGTAAAAGAGGGCTATGAGTGTAGTTCAGAGGTAAAGGGCTTCTGGGTTCAATCCCTAGTACCACAAAAAAAAAAAAAAAAAAAAAGATTCATGGCTCTTAGCAATTCTTGTGTGCTTGGACGCTATTTTTACTTCTGCCATTCATGATACAAAAATGATGCTACTGTTTCTGTTGCCATCTGGCTATTGCAGTCAATTGTATAGGAAATCTTACCCTACTGATTATTTGTGTTCCTAAAATATCCTATTGATGGTTCTTTGGGTTGGAGGAGCATGGTATTTTATACTAAAAAAGGTGTTACTGGCCGGGTGTGGTGATTTATGCCTGTAATCTCAGTACTTGGGTGGCTGAGAAGAGGATGCACGTTTTTGGCCAAACCTGGAAAACCTTAGGAGGCCGGCAGCAACTTAGCCCTGTTTCCAAATAAAAAAGGGTTGTGAGTATAGTTCCAAGGTAGAATGCCCCTGCATTTCATCCCCAGTACCACCACCAAAGCGCGGGGGTGGGGGGAAGCAGAGTGTTTCAAATAAAAACTTAGGTATATATAAAGTGGAGAAAATGAACCCCTGTGGGAGAACTGGCAGTTGAGCACTTGGTTCTAGCCTCCTGGCCTGACTCACCCACTGCAGTGCTGCTTAAGGCAGTTTCTTGGAATACGGTTTAGAATCCAGTGCCCTAAAACATGCCATATTTCTACTGAAGGAGAAATGAATGCACGAATGCCTGAGAGGTGGTTACTCAGTGAAGGTCACTTACCTGTTCAGTGCCTTGGCCACCTTAGTGTTGGTTTATTTATTTATTTATTTGTTTTATTTATTTATTTATTTATTTATTTATTAATTATTTTTTGGTGGTACTGGGGTTCCTGGAAGCCCTTCTACCTCCGGGCTACACTCCCAGACCTATTTTTTATATTTTTATTTCGAAACAGGGTCTTTATAAGTCAGCGCGGCTGGCTTCGAACCTGCGCGATCCTCCTGTCTCTGCCTCCCAAGAGCGGGGATTACAAGTGTGCGCCACCATGCCCGGCATTTAGTGTTAGTTTAGAATCTTGGATTCCTGCCCATTGTGGTGGCACACAGTTATACTCCCTGTACTTGGGAGCCTGAGACAGTAGGATCACAGGTTCTAGAACATCCTTAGTAACTTTGGCCCTCTGCAACTTAGTGAGACCCTGTTTCAAAATAAGTAAAAGAGGGCTGGGGGTGTAGATCAGAGAGGTACAATACCCTTCGGTACATTTCTATTATCACAAAAAGAAAAAAGAAGAAAGAAAGAAAGAAAGAAAAGAAAAGAATATTGGATTCCTATTCAGTTGAAACTACCAATCCCCAGGAAGACAAGCCATTCTGGGAGTGATACACAAGTTATGTTTCTAGTCCTCAAAGAGAAATTGTTGTAAGACAAACAAACTTCATTTTAACTCTTCCTTTTGCTGAGAGAAAAAAATATTCTGATTGTGCGGAGATTTCTGTTAACATGTCTTATGGGTCTGTATTATTTTATCATGTACATATATGGTAGATATATATCATGTACATAAGATACTTTATGTAGAAATCTTAATATTCAAGGAGATAGTTTTTGAAAAGGTATAACCATGTTTTGTATCCATCAAATATTTTAGACTCCTCCCACCTGTATTGGGGGAGGTTGAGCCCGGGGGCATTCTACCATCGAGCTATACCCGTCATCTTTTTACTTTTATTTTAATTTTAATTTTTAATTTTTATTTTGAAACTGGGTCTCACTGGGTTACGGAAGGCCTCACTAAGTAGCTGAGGCTGCCTGTAAACCGTGATCCACGGGGTCTCAGCCTCCTGAATGCTGGGATTATAAGCGTGTTCCACCACGCCTGGCTTTTACTTTTGTTTTTGAAGTAGGGTTCACTAGGTTGATGAGAGTCTCATAATTTGAGGTTGTATGCAAGCCTGTGATCCTCTTGTCTCAGCCTCCCAAGTACTAGAATTACAGGTATGGGCCACCACACCAGGGTTTTTCTTTTCTTTTTTTTTGGGGGGGGGAGGGGAGATACGGGGGATTAAACAAAGGGGCTTTGTACCTCCAAGCTACACCCCCAGTCCTAATTTTTTTTGTTCTTTGTTTTGAGATAGGGCCTCACTAAGCAGCGGAGGCTGCTCTTGAACCTATCTCAGCCTCAGAAGTACTAGGATTACAAGTGTGCACCCTGCACCCAGCTCTGTTCCTTTCCTCTCCTCTTCAGTGTTGTTGGGAGTGAAACCTGGGCCTTCCACATGCTAAATGTATATTTTCACCTACATTCCCATTCCAACATTCTAGTTTTGAGAATATCACTTTTTCATTGTTGTTAAATAAGTTATTTGTCTTAAGACTTTATTACTTCATCCTAAAACAGATAAAGCCAGGTGTGGTGGTATATGCCTGTAATCCTAGTACTTGAAAGGCTGAGACAAGAGGATTTGAAGATTTAAGGTTTAAGGCCAGGGTTTCAAATAAAAGGCCTGGGGGAGCATTATCTTAGAGGTAAAATACCCCTGGATTCAATCCCAGACCTGTGAGAATTAAATACGATAATATTCTTTGTATGGCATATCGTAAATGGTATGTGGTAGCTATTTTTAGATGTTTCAGTTGTATTTTAGAAATTTTTCGAATAGGAAAAGCAGCCAGGCATAATGGCATACATACACTTGACATCCCAGTACTTGAGAGGCTGAGACAGGAGGATCACAGGTTCATGGTCAGCCTCAGCAATTTATCAAGGACCTCTACAATTTTGTAAGACCCTTTTTAAAATAAAAAGCATAATTAGTCGGGCGTGGTGACACACACTTATAATCCCTGCGTAATCCCCGTTCTTGGGAGGCTGAGACAGGAGGATTGCGCAGGTTTGAAGCCAGTCTCTGCTGGCTTAAGAGACCCTGTTTCCAAATAAAAAGTATAAAATAGGTATGGGAGTGTAGCCCGGAAGTAGAAGGACCCTGGGTTCCATCCCCAGTACCACCAAAAAAAAAAAAGCATAATAGGTCTGAGACTAGCCTCGCCAATTTAGACCTTGTTTCAACACAAAGATGTTGCTGAGAGTATCACTAAATTTCTGAGACTGGTCAAAAATATCTTTGTGTCTTAGCCTTCCAAGTACTGGGATTACAGGCATGCACCATCACACCCAGTTCTATAAATTAAAAGATACATCATCTAAACATAGTGAATTTGAGCGACACAGTTACCACTAGATCTAGAAATCCTGAAGAGATTTAAACTGGTTCTGGTGGTGAATACTTGTAATCCCAGTGCCGGGAGGCCGAGATTAGAGGAGCACACAGGCCAGCTTTAGCAACTCTGCAATTTAGAGACTCTGTTTCAAAATAAAAACTCAAAAGGATTGAAGGTGTATCTCAGAGGTAGAATGCCCTGGGTTCAGTTCCCAGTACTCTCTTTCCAATAAATAAAAATGAATAGATTAATTCATTGTTTAGAGCAGATAGTCACTATCAGGTCTGTGTTTTCAAACTATAATTAAAGGGGCAGGGAGGAAACTAAGATGTGCTAGAAGGAATGGATGATTCTAGCAATAGCTTTTTTGAGGGGTGGTACTGAGGATTGAATCCAGGGGGATTCTCTCAGCAGTCTACACATCAAGCCCTTTTTATTTTTTATTTTTGTGGTACTGGGAACGAAGCCCAGGGGCATTCGACCTCCAAGCTATACCCCCTGTCTTATTTTTTATTCTTTATTTTGAAACAGGATCTCATTGAGTTGCCAAAGGCCTCACTAAGTAGTAGCTGAGGCTGTTCGAGAACTGCAATCCTCCTGTTTTAGCCTTCCAAATGCTGGGATTACAAGCGTGTGTCACCACGCCTGGCTCTTATTATTATTATTATTATTATTATTATTATTATTATTATTATTATTTATGGTGGTACTAGGAATGGAACCCAGGGGCCTTTTACCTCTGGACTACACTCCCAGACCTATTTTATATTTTATTTGGAAACAGTCTTACTATGTTGCTGAGAGCCTCACTAAGTAGCTGAGGCTGGTTTCCAACCTGTGTGATCCTTCTGTCCCAGCCTCCCAAGTAACTGGGATTACAAGGGTGTGCCACCACTCCTGGCTCTATACTTTATTTGGAAACAGGGTCTTATTAAGTTGCTAAGAGCCTCAGTAGCTGAGGCTGGCTTTGAACCTGTGTGATCCTCCTGTCTCAGCCTCTCAAGCGCTGGGATTACAAGTGTGCACCACCCTGTCTGGCTTATTTTTGGTTTTTGAAATAGGTTCTCACTATATTGTTGAGGCTGGCCTTGAATCTGCAATCCTCTGTCTCAGCCTCTCAAGTACTGGGATTACAGGTGTGCACTATCATGCCTGGCAGCTTTTTTAAAATTTAAAACATTTTTTCTTTTTTCTTTTTGGGCTCTGGAGATTCCCAGGGGCACTCAAAACTGAGGTACACATTCCAGCCCTTTTTATTTCTTATTTTGTTACTGGGTCTCACTAAATTTTCCAGGTTGTTCTGTAAATTGTGATCCTCCTACTTTGGTCTACTTAGTAGCAGGTATTACAAGAGTGTTCCACCATGCCTGGTATTTAAAATTTTTCTAATCATGTTTAGGCAAAGGGTCCAAAATGAAGATAAACATTTTGATTTCTGTCTTCTACTTTGATATCCCTTGTTTTATGAAATAAATGCATATTGGGCAAGATTGAAAAATCACTACTTGTAAAGGAAATGGAAGTTTTCTGTTAGCTTTCATGAAAATTTCCCATGAAAAGGTTTCTAGGGCTGGGGATATAGCTCAGTGGTAATGCACATGTTTATTGTGTGCTGGATGTGGGTTCAATCTGTAGCACTGCCAAAAAAAAAAAAGGGCTATCTACTACACTTCTATTCATTTAAGCCAGGTTGAGTTGGATTTTTATAATAGCCAGGTGGAAACAACCCATTTGTCTACCAGTTGATGAATAGAAGAACAAAGTATAGTTTATTTATACAATGAAATTTTAGTAATAGAAAATAAAGCACTGTTGCATACTGCAATGTGGTATACTTTGAATATACTTTGAACACATTATGTCAAATGAAGGAATTCAGTCATAAAAGACCATATATGATTCCATTTATGTGAAATGTCTAGATGAGGCAAACTCATAGAGACAGAGTAGAGACAGTGGTTTCCTGGAATTGGCAGGAAGTGAGAGAAATGAGAAGTGACTGTTGATGAGCATATATTGCTGAACATATTCTTACATTGATTATGGTTATGGTTGTACAACTCTTAAAATATTAAAAGTTACTAAGTTGTACAATTTAAATGAGTGAATTGGCCGGGCGTGGTGGCGCACACTTGTAATCCCAGTGCTTGGGAGGCGGAGACAGGAGGATCGTACTGGTTCAGAGCCAGTCTTGCTGGCTTAAGAGACCCTGTTTCCACATAAAAAGTAAAAAAAATAGGTCTGGGAGTGTAGCCCATGGGAGTGTATCCCGGAGGTAGAAGGGCTTCCAGGAACCCCAGTACCACCAAAAAAAAAAAAAAAGTGAACTGTATGTAAATTATATCAGATTAAAGCTGCTATTAAAAACAACCTGAATTCAGCCAGGTGTGGTGGCCCACGCTTATAATCCCTGCGCTTGGGAGGCTGAGACAGGAGGATCACACAGGTTCGAAGCCAGCCTCAGCTACTTAGTGAGGCTCTCAGCAACTTAGTGAGACCCTGTTTCCAAATAAAATATAAAAAAGGTCTGGGAGTATAGCCTGGAGGTAGAAAGCCTCTGGGTTCCACCCCCAGTACCACACACACACACACAAACCCCCCCCCCCCGAATTTTAGGAGTTTATTTATTTATTTATTTATTTATCTTTTGGTGTTACTGGGATGGAACCCTTCTACCTCCGGGCTGCACTCCCAGACCTATTTTATTATCTATCTATCTATCTATCTATCTATCTATCTATTTTTTTTTTTGGTGGTACTGGGGGGTGGAACCCAGAGGCTTTCTACCTCCAGGCTATACTCCCAGACCTTTTTTATATTTTTTTATATATTTTTTTATATATATGTTTCAGCCTCCCAAGCGTGGGGATTACAAGCATGCGCCACCATGCCTGGCTATTTTATATTTTTTAAATTTGGAAACAGGGTCTCTTAAGCCAGCAAGGCAGGCTTCGAACCTGCAATCCTCCTGTCTCCGCCTCCCAAGCTTGGGGATTACCCACCACACCTGGCTCTAGGAGATCATTCTATTCTAAAATTACAGATGAGAAACTCAGGCACAGAAATGTTCAGTATGAGGCTCCTTGTTGGGAGCTGGGATTCAAAACTACCAAATCTAAGCTTACAATTGCTTTATTGGCCTTTTTCAAAGATAAATAAGTCATCTTTATGGAGTTTTGGAGTTGGGAGTTTCCTAGCAATTATAATCTTACCTCTTCATTTTACTGATAAAAAAATTAAATCTCAGATAATGCAGTGACTTAATCAGGATTTGCTAAGTAATTCATGGCAGTGGGGGATTTATGTCCTATTCCTGAAGACAGGCAAGAAAACAGTGATATACAGTGGAATTGAATGTTAACAAATAGGAGTACACTCATTGTGCTGTGTAAAATTAAAGGAAGGATCAGTCAATTCTGTTGAGTAACCAAGAGGATATGGCATTCTGAAGGAATAGGTAAGAAGACACATGAGCTGGGGAGAGAGGGGAGTGGAGTGGGACGCCAAGGGAAACATACAGCATATGCCAAGTGCACATATGTATTTATTACTTTGAACCTCACTGTGATGCATAATTATACTGTACCCCCCCCAAAAAAAAAAAAAGATGTGGGTTGGGTGTGCTGACAGGAGGACTGCGGGTTTGAGACCAGCCTCAGCAACTTATTGGCACTCTTAGCAACCTAGTGAGACCATTTCAAAATAAATAAAAAGGGCTGGGAGTATAGCTTGGAGGTATATGTTCCTGGGATTTATCCTTGGTAGTATAAAAAAAGAAAAGTAAAATAGGGCTGGTATCCCGGGTGTATTAGTGCTTTCTTAACATATAGAGTTACCACAAATGTGGTTGTTTATACAACAAATAGTTATTTCACCATTTCTGTTAAGTTAGGAATTTGGAGGCAGCTTAACAAGGTAGTTCTGGCTCAGGGCTGCAGTCACCTGAAGACTTGGCTGGGACTTGAAGGTCTGCCTCTAAGCCAGTGGCATGGGCAGGCACCTGTCCTTGAGTGTCTTCACAATGTATCAGCTGGTTTTGTTTAGAAGGAGTGATCCCCAAGGGAGCTAGGAGGAGGGTGTGTGTGTGTGTTAAGAGGGATTGAAACCAGGGGCAATCTACCTCTGAGCTATACCCCCAGCCCTACTTTTATTCTTTATTTTGAAACAGTGTCTCACTAAGTTGCAGTTACTGGCATTACCAGCATGCACCACCACACCTAGTTCTTATTTTTTATTTGGAAATATGGTCTAAATTGTTGAGGGTCTTGCTCAGTTGTTGAGGCTGGCTTTGAACTTGTGATACTCCTGTGCCAGCCTCCAAAGTAGAGTCTCCCACCTGCATTACAGGCACCTGGGATTACAGGCACCTAGGCAGTAGAAGCCAGAGTACTTTTTTTTGTGTGTGTGTGATACTGGGGATTGAACCCAGGGGCATTCTGCCTGGGAGCTACAACCCCTGCTCTATCTTTTATTTTTTTTAGTTTAAAACAGGGTCTCACTAAGTTACAGAGGGCCTCACTGAGTAGCTGAGGCTAGCTGTAAACCTATGATCCTCCTATCTTGGCCTCCCAAGTATTGGGGATTACAAGCATGTGCCACCATGCCTGACTACAAAGTTTTTTTTTGTTTTTTTTTTCAGTACTAGGAATGGAACCCAGGGGCATTCTACCTCCAAGCTACACCCAAGTCCTATTTTTATTCTTTATTTTGAAACAGGGTCTAACTGAATTGCAAAGGACCTCACTAAGTAGGTGAGGCTGTTCTCAAACTGCGATCCTCCTGTCTCAGCCTCCCAAATGCTGACATTACAAGCGTGCGCCACCACACTCAGCTAGCTCCAAAGTACTTTTTGATTCACCCTTGAAAGTCTCACACCTGTCACTTCAGCCACATAATATTTTTTTTAACCCAGGGGCATTCAACCTCCAAGTTACAATCCAGCCCTGTTTTATTTTTTGTTTTGAAATAGGTTCTCACTAAGTTGCGGAGGGCCTACCTAAGTTACTGGGGCTGGCTTTGAACCTGCAATTTTCCTGTCTCAGCCTCCCAAGTACTGGGATTACAAGCATGTGCCACCATGCCCAGCTCAGGTACATTTTTTTTTTTTTTAGAACTGAGTTACTGTGGCTGGGTGTGGTGGCGCACACTTGTAATCCCAGCATTCGGCAGGCTGAGACCGGAGGATCGCGGTTCCCGGACAGCCTCAGCTACTTAGTGAGGCCCTCTGCAATTCAGTGAGACCCTGTTTCAAAATTAAGAATAAAAAATTGGCGGGGGGTGTAGCTCGGAGGCCAAATGCCTCTGGGTTCCATCCCCAGACCCGCAAAAAAAAAAAAAAAAAAAAAAAAGAAAAAAAAAAAAAGAACTGAGTTACTGAGTACAACCCATGCTAAAGTCAGAATTCATGTTCCTTTGAGCTGGGCATGGTGGTGCATGCTTGTAATCCCAGCACTTGGGAGGCTGAGACAGGAGGTTCGCATAGGTTCGAAGCCAGCCTCAGCAACTTAGTGAGACCCTGTTTCCAAATAAAGTATAAAAATAGGTCTGGGAGGATAGCCTGGAGGTAGAAAAGCCTCTGGGTTCCATCCCCAGTACACCGCGCGCGCGCGCGCGCGCACACACACACACACACACACACACACACAAGAATTCATGTTCTTTTGAATAAAGGCCTATTAAGTAATTTGTGAGTATACTTTTTGTTTTTATTTTTATTTATTTTTTTTTGTGGGACATGGTCTTGAATTCAGAGACACTCTACCTGCGAGCAACACCCCTGCCCTTTTTTATATTTTGTTTTGGGAAAAAGTCTCTCTGGGTTGTGGAGGCTGTCCTTAAACTTGTTTCTGTCTCAGCCTCCCAAATACTGAGATTACAGGTGTGCACCACCATGTCCAGTGTATGAACATACTTTTTACTTTTTATTTATTTACTTATTTTTGCGGGTCTTGAGATGGGACCAAGGGACATTTGACCTCCGAGCTACACCCCCTGCCCTATTTTTTATTCTTTATTTTGAAACAGGGTCTTACTAAGTTGCGGAGGGCCTATGTAGCTGAGGCTGTCTGCAAACCGCAATCCTCTGGTCTCAGCCTCCCGAATGCTGGAATTACAAGCGTGCGCCATCACGCCCCGCTTATTTTTATTTATTTTTTTTGGTGGTACTGGGGTTCTTGGAAACCTTTCTACTTCCAGGCTACACTCCCAGACCTATAAATAAATAAGCCCAGCGCTTTTCTTTAATTTTTGAAACAGGGTTGCACTATTGCAAAGGGTCTCAAGTAGCTGAGGTTGTCCTTGAACCTATAGATCTTCCTGTCACAGCCTCCCAAATACTGGAATTATAGGCATGTGCCACTGCACTCAGCTCATGTAGACATTTCTTTTTTGTGTGTAGTACTGGGGATCGAAACTGGAGGGCATTTCTCTAAGCTGTGCCCTCAGCTCTATTTTTATTTTTGAAACAGGGTCTTGCTAGGTTGATGAGAGTGTTACTACTGCTGAGATTGTCCGTGAACCTGCAAATCTGCAATCTGTCTCAGCCTCTTAAATACTGGGATTACAGTTATGTGCCACCAAGCCCAGCTTCATATAGACATTTAAAACCAGAGTACTTTTAGCTTTTTATTATGCTAACATATGCTTAACAGAAAGTTTAACATTTAGTCATTTTTAGGGATACTTATAGTTAAGTGGCATTAAATACATTCACATTATTATGCAACCCTAATCCTAAAGTGAATCTTAAGCTATTGTGTAACCATAACCCTAAACTGAAACTTGGTATATACTTAGAAACTAGAGCTTTGTTAAACATTTTTTTTATTAATAGTAATATTTGCAAGCTGGTGTTGTGGCAGACGCCCATAATATCAGTACCTGAGAGGCTAAGACAGGAGGATCACAGGTTTAAGGCCTGTTCAGCAACTTAATGAGGTCCTATTTCCAAATAAAAAAATAGGGCTGGGGGTATAGCTCAGAGGTAGAATGCCTCTGAGTTCCATCTTTAGTAACACACACACACACACACACACACACACACACACACAATTTTTTTTAAACTGAATTTTTAGGGGGAACCTAAACCCAGGGACATTCCGCCTCTAAGCTGTACTCCCAGCCTTGTTTTAGTTTATTTGGAAGCAGTGTCTCACTAAGTTGCTTAGAGTCCTGCTAAGTTAGCAATATCTTTAATGTCTGGTTTAATAGGAGATAGTTGGATATTCATATTTTCTTTTTGGTTCAGTCTGCTAGGATGTTTGAACCCAAGGGGTGTTCAATCTCTGAGCTACACTCTCAGCCGTGAGTGTGTGTGTGTGTGTGTGTGTGTGTGTGTGTGTGTGTGTGTGTGTGATATTGGGGATTGAACTCAGGGGCATTCCACCTCTGAGCCATACCCCCAACCCTATCTTTATTTTGAAACAGGTCTCACTGAGTTGCTGGGGCCTCACTAAGTATCTGAGGCTGGCCTCAAACCTGCACTCCTTCTGTCTCAGCCTTTAAGTATTGAGATTTCTAGTGTGTGCCACCACATCTGGTTCATTTTTCATTTTGAAGCAGGCTCTCACTTGAATCTTGCTTAGAGTCTCACTATGTTGTTGAGGCTATCCTCTAACCTGTGTTCCTTCTTATCTCAGCCTTCCAAGTACTGTTATTACAAGCAAGAGTCAGTATGTCTGGTTTAGGTTGTTGTTTTGACTAAAGTATTTGAGGAGGGCGGGGGAGGGGAGAGGGCACCAAGTATAGTTTAAATGTATATCATTTATGTTCAATAAAAAATTAAAAAATAAATAAAAAATAAAATCACCCAAAAAAAGTATTTGAGGAAAATCTGGCTTTGGATATATAGGTAAGAAAGGGAAGAGTATTTGAGTAGTCTTCTTAGATAATTGTATATATTTTTTGCAATTAATACTTGATAAGTGTTAGGTTAGTTGTATTGAGTCTGAAACCCTATCAATGAAAATTTTGTACTCATACTAATATCTGTTGGTTTTCTAGTCTTTGGCTCCTCCACTGCATATATATATTATTTTTTTTTGGGTGGGTCTGGGGATGGAACCCAGAGGCATTCAACCTCCATGCTACACCCCCTACCTAGGTTTTTTTTTTTAATTCTTTTTTTTTTTTTTTTTTGGTGGTACTGGGGTTCCTGGAAGCCCTTCTATCTCCGGACTACACTCCCAGACCTATTTTTACATTTTTATTTGGAAACAGGGTCTCCTAAGCCAGCGCGTGCGCGACTGGCTTCGAACCTGCGCGATCCTCCTGTCTCTGCCTCCCAAGCGCGGGGATTACAAGCGTGCGCCACCATGCCCGGCTTTAATTCTTTATTTTGAAATAGTGTCTCACTAAATTGCGGAGGGCCTCACTAAGTATCTAGACTGTCTGCAAACTGCAATCCCCCAGTCTCAGCTTCCTGAATGCTGGAATTACAAGCGTGTGCCACCATGCCCGGCTTATATATATGATTTTGATCATTTGGAAAATATTGAATCTTTGAGGTATGGATTTTTACATTTTATGTAAATATTGATACATATCATTATACAATATCTAAAAATAACTCATTAATATATCTCATCATAAATGTATTTTTGATATGTATAATGCTTCTGGTGGCAGATACAAATTTTATGACATTCTGGTGTTCGTTTGAAGGCTTGAATGTTGTCATTGTCAGCAAATATTGTCATCTGTTTTCCTTTAATTGACAGGTTTGCTTTACTCAGTTTTTAGAAAATGTCTTTTGTGTACCAACTCTGAACATCTATAGTTTGTATGTCTGTTCTTTCAAGTAACAGTGGTGTTCCATGACAGACATCACTACTTTAGTTCAGAACCCAGTTGCCTAAGTGCCTTTTTTTTTTTTTTTTTTGAGACAGAGAAATTTATTTAGGAAGTAGGGAGTGCATAGTCAGTAGAGAATGTGGGCCACCCAAAGAATAAGAGAAGGCCTTAAATGCTTTTTCTTAAGATAGTTAACAGGTTGGGATATGCTGCACAAGTTGTCATCATCCTTTTCTTTTTTAGTGGTACTCGGGATTGAACCCAGGGGCACTCTACCTCTGAGCTATATCGCTAGCCCTTTTTATTTTTATTTATTTATTTATTTATTTATTTATTTATTATTATTATTATTATTATTTTTGGTGGTACTGGGGTTCCTGGAAGCCCTTCCTGGGCTGCTAAACTCCCAGACCTATTTTTTTACATTTTTATTTGGAAACAGGGTCTCTTAAGCCAGCACGTGCCTGTCTCCGCCTCCCAAGCGCGGGGATTACAAGCGTGCGCCACCACGCCCGGCTAGCCCTTTTTATTTTTGAGAAAGGGTCTTGTTAAGTTGCTGAGAGTGTTGCTAAACTGCTGGGGCTGGCCTTGTGAAGTTTTCTCTTTTTTTTTCTTTTTTTTTTTGTGTGTGTCATTGGGGATTCTGAACCCAGGGACATTCTTCCTTACAGCCCCAGCCCTGTTTTATTTTATCTATTTATCTTTTTTTGTGGTACTGGGAATGGAACCCAGGGGCATTCTAACTCTTAGCTACATCTCCAGTCCTATTTTTTATTTTTATTTTGAAACAGGGTCTCACTAAGTTGCAGAAGGCCTCACTAAGTAGCTGAAAGGCTGTCTGCGAACTGCAATCCTTCTGCCTCAGCCTCTCAAATGCACAAGTGTGTGCCACTGTGCCTGGCTTTATTTTTTTATTTTGAAACAGGGTTTCACTACATTGTAGAGGGCCTTATGAGATTGCTGAGGCTGGCTGACTGTTCAGTCCTCCTGTTTTAGCCTCTCAAGTACTGGGATTACAAGTGTGTGCCACCACACCTGGCTTAAAATCATTTTAAACATTAGCTTTAACATGCTAATCACAATTGTGGTTAATGTTAAAAACATTGCCATTCCCACTCAAATCAAGAACAAGACTGAGCTGACTGCTCTCCCTCATTGTTGTGTTATATTATTCTAGAAATCTTAGTGTAGTCAGAAAACAAAACCTACAGTTTAGGAAGAGGCAAAGTATATTGTTTTCAGATAGTGTCTTCTTGAAAAAAATACAAGACACTAATTTCAAAATTAGAGCCAGGAAGAGTAAAAGAAACAGTCCAAACTAGGAAGGAAATCAATACATTTTAAACATTTCGACAATAACCTGTTGGATATATACACAGTGAACCCATTCTGGTGTTGGCACATGTTTATAATCCCAGCTATTTGGGTGGTTGAGGCAGGAGGATTGCAAGTTTGTGGACCACCTGGCAGTTTAGGGAGGAGCCCCTATCTTAAAGTAGTCTGGGGATGTATTTCACAGGTAGGCTGCTCCTGGGTTCAATCCCTAGTTCTTGGGAGAAAAAAGTTTAGAAGGAGAGAGAAAAAAGAAAAACACACTATTCATAATAAGATAAAAAAATGAAGACTTCTCTTCTGTAATTGGGTTTTTTAAAAAGTGCGATTATAGAGCCAGGTGAGCTGGTGCAAGTAATCCCAGTACTTGGGAGGCTGAGACAGGAGGATTGCCAGTTCTCCGACAGCCTCATCTACTTAGGCCCTCTGCAATTTAGTGAGATGCTGTTTCAAAATAAGAATAAAAAGTAGGGCTGGGTGTGTAGCTTGAAGATAGAATGCCCTCTGAGTGCCATCCTCAGTACCACACATATACACAAAAAAGTGCAATTATGCCAGGCGTGGTGGCGCACGCTTGGCATCCCCGCACTTGGGAGGCTGAGACAGGAGGATCACACAGGTTCGAAGCCAGCCTCAGCTACTTAGTGAGGCTCTCAGCAATTTAGTGAGACCCTGTTTCCAAATAAAATTGGGTCTGGGAGTATAGCCTGGAGGTAGAAAGCTTCTGGGTTCCACCCCCAGTACCACCACAAAAAAAAAAAGTGCAATTATGCAGCGGCACATATTTATAATCCCAGTACTTGGGAGGCTGAGACAGTTTTATAATCCCAGCACTTGGGAGGATCACAAATTCAAGGACAGTCTCAGCAAGTATTGAGACTTTCATCAGCCTTTTGAGACCCAGTTTCAAAATTAAAATAGGACTGGGGGTATAGCTGTGAGTTTAGCCCCTGGATTTAATCTCCAGTGTCCCAACTCCCCCCCCAAAATTCAGTTATACAGAGTGAACCCTGATCTTTGTGCATGGTAGGTAAGCACTCCACCAGGTAGACCTTCTAGCTCAGTAGATGAGGACATTTAAGTGTTGTAATTTGGACAAGTCACCAGTGTTAATGTCAGTGCTTGCAGCTTTAAACTTTTAGGGGTTGAAGTCTCTTAGATTATTTTTTAAAAATCTCATAAATTTTACTTACAAATGATACATTTTAGCCGGGCATGGTGGCGTACGCTTAAAATCCCAGCATAATCCCAGCATTTGGGAGTTTGTGACTGGAGGATCGCGTTTTGTGGACGGCCTCAGCTACTTAGTGAGGCCTTCTGCAACTTAGTGAGACCCTGTTTCAAAATAAAGGGGTGTAGCTCAAAGGCAGAATGCCCCTGGGTTCCATCCCCAGATCTGCAAAAAACCAAACCAAAACAAATGATAAATTTTCTCTTTTGCTTTATTTCAGATTAGTTGTTTATAGTAAAACATTTTACTCTCAGATTTTTGGCTATGGGAATTAGATTGAAAATTATATATATATATATTTTTTGTGTGTATGTGTGTGTGTGTGTGTGTGTTATAGGGATTGAACATAGGAACATTTCTACTTCCGAGCTACACCCTCAGACTTTTTATTATTGTTTATTTTGAAACAGGATCTTATTAAGTTGCGGGGGGGGGGTCTCACAAAGTTATAGAATTTGGCTGTGAACCTGTGATCCTCCTATCTCAATTTCCCAAGTACTAAAGTACCGAGATTTATAAGTGTATACCACCACATCTGGCTGAAAACTATTTTTAAAGTTCTTTTTAAGGTTTTTTTTGTGTGTGTGTGGTACAGGGATTGAACCTAGGGCATTCTGCCTCCAAGCTACCAGTCCTATTTTTATTCTTCTTTGAAATAGGGTCTCACTAAGTTGCAGAGGACTTCATTATTTATTTTTGTGGGTCTGGGGATGGAACCAGGGGCATTCGACCTCCAAGCTATACCCCCTGTCCTATTTTTTATTCTTTATTTTGAATCAGGGTCTCACTAAGTTGTGGAGGGCCTCACTAAATAGCTGAGGCTGTCCACAAACCACTGTCCTCCCGTCTCAGCCTTCCAAATGCTGGGATTACAGGTGTGTGCCATCATGTCTGCTTGCAAATGTATTTTAAAGCAGATCTCTAACACATTATTTTCACCTGTGTTCCCATATGCACCACTAAGTCAGCCCAGGCTGCCATAGCAAGAAAGCATATGCTGGGTACTTTAAACAACAAGCACATCTCATGGTTCTGGAGATGGTAAGTCTAATTTCTTGCGAGGTCTCTCTCTTCCTGCCTCACAGACAGTACTTTCTCCTAGTTTCCTCACAAGCACAGAAGCAGGAGAGCAAACTCTGGTGTTTTAAGTGCTCTAATTCTGTCCTGAGGTCTCCACTCTCATGATCTTGCCTATCCCCCAGTTACCACCCATACATAGGCTTCACCATTACTATCACATAGGGGTTTCTGTTCACTCCAAAGCGATCATTAAAAGATTTCGATGCTGGGCATGGTGGCTTATCACTTGTAATCCCAGTACTAGGGAAGCAGAGACAGGAGGATTGTAGGTTCGCTACTTAGTGAGGCCATCTGCCCTCTGCAATTTAGGGAAACCTTGTTTCAAAATAAAGAATAAAAAAAGTAGGGCTGGGGGTGTAGCCCAGAGATAAAATGCCCTTGGATTCAATCCTCAGTATTACAAAGAAAGAAAAAAGGTTTGGAAAATTTCTTCCATAATCTCATTATATTATCACATCTAATAAAATTAACTACATTCCTTTGTATAATCTGTATTTATATATTCACAGAGACTTTAGGAAGGTTTTTTTTTTAAAAAAAAATTGTTAGAATTGAAATGCAAAGATAGGTACATATGTTACATTTCTTGTATCTTTTAAGATCTGGGTAAATAAAAGGTAACATTAAAAATCTTTTTTTTCCTTTTTAAATTTGGAAACAAAGCTGGGTGTGGTGGTGCAGGTTTGTAATCCCCGTGCTTGGGAGGCTGAGACAGGAGGATCGCGCAGGTTCATAGCCAGCCTCAGCTACTTAGTGAGGCTCTCAGCAACTTAGTGAGACCCTGTTTCCAAATAAAATATAAAAAAGGTCTGAGAGTATAGCCTGGAGGTAGAAAGCCTCTGGGTTCCACCTCTAGTACCACCAAAAAAGAAAAAGGAAACAAAGCCTCTTAAATTGCTGAGAGCCTTGCTAGATTGCTGAGGCTGGCTTCAAACCTGCCATTCTCCTGCCTGAGTCTCTCAAATGCTGGGACCACAGGCGTGCCCCATCACACCTGGCTAAGTGATGATATTTATTTATTTATTTATACATACTGAGGATTGAACACAGGGTGTTCTGCCTCTGAGCTACAGCCTCAGCCCTATTTTATTTTTATTTACAAACAGGGTCTCCCTAGAAACCTGAGAGCCTCACTACTTGCTGAGGCTATCTTGAGCCTCTGATCCTTCTGTCTTATCTTAGCCTCCCACGTACTGGGATTACAAACATCACCACCACACCCAGTTTAAAGGGTGACATTTATTTATTTATTTATTTATTTATTTATTATTTATTTATTTCAGGTCTGGGGGTGGAACCTAGGGGATTGGATCTCTGAGCTATACTGCCTGCCCTATTTTTCTTAATTTTTTTATTTTGAAATAGGGCCTCACTAAGGAACTGAAGCTGTTCGCGAATCGCGATCCTCCATTCTTAGCCTCCCCCGAATGTTGCAATTACAAGTATGTGCCACCATGCCCGGCTTAAAGGGTGACTTTTATTTATTTATTTATTTTTAATTAATTAATTATTTATTTACTTTTGTGGGTCTGGGGATGGAACCCAGAGGCATTTGACCTCTGAGCTACACCCCCTGCCCAATTTTTTATTCTTTATTTTGAAACAGGGCCTCGCTGAGTTGCCAAGAGCCTCACTAAGTAGCTGAGGTTGTCTGTGAACCGTGATCCTCTGGTCTCAGCCGCCCAAATGCTGGGATTACAAGCGTGTGCCATCACACTTGGCTAAAGGGTGACTTTTAAAGCAATTCAATAGGACAGATTCTTTTTCTTTTTCAGCCAATCAATAGTGTGAAAAAGGAGAAGATACAGACAGGGACTGCTATAGGGTAAAAGATACTTAAAATGCATAACAAGCAAATGTAACAAGTGAACTCCTTGGGTCCTCATCCAAATTTATCAAGGTGGTAATATCACAAGTTCTTCCATAACTCCAATATTCTGAAAAACTGGAACATACAAATATTTGAGTTGTAAACACAGAACAAAAAAGAACAATATTTTGAAACTTTATTAAAGATTTTATGTTCATGAATTATCACTAATGAGAATTCTGTGTGAGGACCTTGTTAAAAGTCATGGTACAGCTGGGCATGGTGGCGCACGCTTATAATCCCAGTACTTGGGAGGCTGAGACAGGAGGGATCGCACAGGTTCGAAGCCAGCCTTAGCTACTTAGTGAGGCTCTCGTCAATTTAGACCCTTTTCCCAAGTAAAGTATAAAATAGATGTGGGAGTATAGCCTGGAGGTAGAAAAGCTCCTGGGTTCCATTCCCAGTACCACCAAAAAAAAAAAAATAAAAAAGTCATGATATAAGCCAGGCATAGTGGCACACACTTATTAATTCCAGCATTTGGGAGGCTGACACAGGAGGATCCAGGTTCGTGGCCAGCCTCAGCTACTTAGTGATTTCCTTTGCAACTCAGTGAGACCCTGTTCCAAAATAAAGAATAAAAATGTAGGGCTGGGGGTGTAGCTTGGAGGTAGAATGCCCCTAGGTCCCATCCCCAGTACCGCAAAACAAAACAAAAAACCCCCAAACCCCTCCCCCACAAAAAAACAAGGATAGTTAGCTGGGTGCACTGGTGCATACTGTTAGAATCCTAGTGACTGGAGACTGAGGCAGGAGCGTTGCAAGTTTGAGGCCAGTCTGGGCAACTTAGCCACTTCCTGTCTCAAAATAAAAATGAAGGTGTATCTCAAAATAAAAATGAAGGTGGGCGGCGTATGCTTTGTAATCCCTGTGCTTGGGAGGCAGAGACAGGAGGATCACGCAGGTTCGAAGCCAGCTGCGCTGGTTTAAGAGACCCTGTTTCCAATACACACACACACACACACACACACACACACACACACACACACACACACACACACACACACACAGTTTCCAGGAACCCCAGTACCACCCAAAAAAAAAAAAAAAAAAAAATGAAGCTGGGCATGATGGTGCACGCTTGTAATTCCAGTAATTGGGAGGCAGAACCAGAGGATTGTGGTTCACAGATAGCCTCAGCTACTCCGTGAGGCCCTGAGCAACTTAGTGATACCCTGATTTAAAATAAAGAATAAGCCGGGCGTGGTGACACACGCTTGTAATCCCTGCGCTTGAGAGGCAGAGACAGGAGGATCGCGCTGGTTCGGAGCCAGCCTCGCTAGTTTAAGAGACCCTGTTTCCACATAAAGTTAAAAAATAGGTCTGGGAGTATAGCCCGTGGGAGTGTAGCCCGGAGGTAGAAGGGCTTCCAGGAACCCCAGTACCGTCAAAAAAAAAAAAAAAGAGCTAGTGGTATCTTGGAGGTAAAATGTCTCTTGAGTTCAGTACCTAGCACCTCTACCAAAAAAGAATTATTATGACAGCTAAAAAATGTGTCCAAACAGGAATTTATCATAATAGTTTAGTAAAATATTAAATGAAGAGAGCATTTATAAGATTTTTATATCTTTATTAATATTGTGTATTTGATATAAAATGATAGGTCAGATATGAATTTGGCCAGTAGGTGGCAACAAATCACTACTTGTTTCCCTCCCTCCCTCCCTCCCTCCCTCCCACCTCTCTTCCGTCCTTCTGATTCTATCCAGGGAATTCTATCTCCTAGCTACATTCCCAGCCTTTTTTTATTTTGGTGGTACTGGGAGTGGAACCCAGTGGCTTTTTACCTCTGGGCTATATGCCCAGACCTATTTTTTATACTTTATTTGGAAACAGGGGCTCACTAAGTTGCTGAGAGCCTCACTCAATAGCTGAGGCTGGCATTGAACCTGTGTGATCCTCTTGTCTCAGCCTCCCAAGCGCGGGGATTACAAGTGTGCACCACCACGCCATTTGAAACAAGGTTTTATTAAATTGCTGACACTGGCCTCAATCCTGTGATCCTTCTGTTTTACCCTAAGTTCCTGAGGCTGGCCTTGAACCTGTGATCCTCTGTTTCAGCCTCCCAAGTACTGGAATTGCAGGCTTGCCTTACCATACCTGGCTCCTGATTTTTTTTTTCTCTGCCTCCCAAGTATTGAGATTACAGGTATGCATCACTGTACCCAGTAGTGATTGATTTTTTTTTTTTTTTTTGGTAGTGGGGATTGAACTCGGCCATTCTACCTCTGAGCTATACCCTCAACCTTATGTTATTTTTATTTGGGAACAGTGTCTCACTAGGTTGATGAGAGTCTGTCTTGTTCAGGCTGGGATCCTTCAGTCACAGCCATAGCCTCCCACATACTGGGATTACAATTGTGCACCGCTATGCTCGGCTTGTGATTTATTTTTGATAGTTTAATGATTACTTTCTAGGTTTTTAGATTTGAGTGATTATATATATATATATAGTTATTACCTAGATTTGGGTTTTATGATGTACATTATACTCCCAGCCCCCCCCCCCCCTTTTTGTGATACTGGGGTGGAACCCAGAGGCTTTCTACCTCCAGGTTATACTCCCAGACCTATTTTATACTTTATTTGGAAACAGGGTCTCACTAAGTTGCTGAGAGCCTCACTAAGTAGCTGAGGCTGGCTTCGAACCTATGTGATCCTCCTGTCTCAGCCTCCCAATCATGGGGATTACAAGCATGCGCCACCACGCCCGGCTATATTCTTTTTTTTTTTTTTTTTTTTTGTGGGTCTGGGGATGGAACCCAGGGGCATTTGACCTCCAATCTACACCCCCTGCCCAATTTTTTATTCTTTATTTTGAAACAGCATCTCACTAAGCTGCAGAGAGCCTCACTAAGTAGCTGAGGCTATCCATGAACCGCAATTCTCCTTTCTCAGCCTCCTGAATGTTGGGATTACAAGCTTGCGCCACCACGCCCAATTTATAACTTACATTTTTACTGTGACTGTATGCAAAATTTTAAGTATGTTTTGGGGTGATATGGTCTACAACTACGATCTCATTTTCACAGGAGATGGATTACAAGTACAAAGCTTAGAGCTGTGGCCATAGGAAACTGGGCAGCAGAAGGACTTTAGCAGGGCAGTAGTGGGATCAGTTATCTTTTAAGAAGACCTGGTTGGTGTGGCTCAGAATTAGAAAAGTGTGAGACACTGGGACAGGGGTTCCAATGGGAATTAAAAATGAGAGCTCTAACTAGGATGAATGAACCTTAAGAGGAAAATTCTACCTATTTATTTTGAAGATATTTATTATGAAGATTTTAGTCATCTAACTACTTAGACAAATTATATATTATATTAATATATAAATATATAATATATAATATATGAACATATATTAAATATATAAACATTTATATTTAATATATAAATATTATATATAATATATTTATACATAATATTTATATATTTATATAAATATTATATATATAAATATATATATATATTTTGGTGGTGGTACTGGGGTTGGAACCCAGAGGCTTTCTACCTCCGGGTTATACTCCCAGACCTATTTTTTATATTTTATTTGGAAACAGGGTCCTACTAAGTAGCTGAGGCTGGCCTCGAACCTGTGTGATCCTCCTTTGTCAGCCTCCCAAGCGCAGGGATTACAAACGTGCATCACCACCCCTGGCCTATAAAATTTCTTTTGAGATAAAAGTGAGTACAGTAAGAATATTGGGAATATTATGGTTGATGGTATTCTTTTAATAATAAAGGAAAGGGTAAGTTAACCTCATGACTATAGGAAAATAATCTTTTATTTGAGCAAGCAAAAACTCAAGTGTTATCCTTTTCTGCCCCCTTGACACATTAAAGGTGTAGGCCTCAGGTACTTTAGGAAGTATAGAAGTGGTTTTGCCAATCAGAAGTAATATCATAGTCATAATTTTTGTATTATAGTTTTCTAGGTGGTCCTCAGGATGAAGTTTATATTCATTGCTGTGCATGTGTTTTTTGCAGTACTGGGAATTGAACCCATGGCCTTGTCTAGATTAGGCAAGCACTGTGCCACTGAGCCATACCATTCCTTTTATTTTAAAGTATGTACAATTAAATGAAAGTCAACACATGCCCACCATTTCTTAGGAGAACTCCCTCCTCGTTTGGTTACTCTAAACAAGAGTTCTAATATTTGGGCTTTCCTATTTTTCTGTTTTGGGGTGGGGGTTAGGTACTAGAGATTGAACCCATGGTCATTCTACTTCAGAGCTACACTTCTAATCCTTTTTATTTTTATTATTTATTTGTTTATTTGGTGTGTGTGGTACTGGGGATGGAACCAAGAGGCAGTCTACCTTTGAGCTATGCCCCAGTCCTGTTTTATTTTTTTATTTTGAAACAGGGTCTTACTAAGGTGCTGAGATTGGCCATGAACCTGCAATACTCTTGTTTTAGCCTCCCATGTACTGTGATTACAAGCGTGGGCCACCACGCCTAGCTTATCTTTTTATTGTTGAAGCAAGGTCTTGCTATGTTGTTTAGGGTCTTACTAAGGTTCTGAGGCTGACCGTAAATCTGTAATATTCCTTTCGCAGCCTCCCAAGTACTGTGATTACAGGCATTCGCCATTGTGCCCAGCAAGGGCTTCCCCATTTTTTGAAACTATATGAACAATTGTGCACAAGAAATATTCAGCCTGTACAAGAACAGGGATTATATATATATTTTGTGTGTGGTACTGGGGAGTGGAACCCAGAGGCTTTCTATCTCTGGGCTATACTCCTAGACTTTTTTATATTTTATTTGGAAACAGGGTCTCACTAGGTTGCTGAGAGCCTAAGTAGCTGAGGCTGGCTTCGAACCCGTGCGATCCTCCTGTCTCAGCCTCCCAAGCGCGGGGATTACAAGCGTGCACCACCACGCCCGGCAAGAACAGGGATTTTAAAGTGCTCAGAGAAAATAATTCTGAGGGCTTAAAGATGTGAAATGGGAGAAGGGAGAGCAGAGGAAATGTTAAGGTGTCATCTCAGTCTGTTGCACAGTTAGTTGTTGACAAAAGGTAGATAAGGTTTGTTCCAGCCTGTTTTTTTTTAAAATGTGCCACTCTACAGAATTATTTTTCCATGAAAACTGTGTCATTAACCGTTATGACCTCCAGGTGGAGCAAGAAAAGCTATATCCCAAAACTATTAATGTGAGGACATTTGTGTGATAAACCCACAAAGTCGTTTCAAAGTAACAGCTAATAGTTATTGAGTTCCCCCAATTTGCCAAATATTTTGCAAAAATACTTTCTCATATATTTGTGTCATACTATAATCTAATTAGGGGAGGATACTCTTATTTCTTATTTTTGTAAGTGGGGGAATCTAGGATTAGGTATAGTAAATAATTTGAATTTTATTTATTTATATTTTATATTTTGGTGGTACTGGGGTTCCTGGAAGCCCTTCTACCTCCGGGCTACACTCCCAGACCTATTTTATATTTTTATTTATTTGGAAATAGGGTCTCTTAAGCCAGCAAGGCTGACCACGAACCTGTGTGATCCTCCTGTCTCCGCCTCCCAAGCTCGGGGATTACAAGTGTGCGCCACCATGCCTGGCAGTAATTTGAATTTTGAAAGCTACCATTCTAGTACAGAGCCCAGACTCTTACATCAGCATGGTATATCTCATTTTGTTGTTAAAATGTTTTCTGATGGTCAAGCATAGGAAAATCAGAAAGAAGGGAAAAACACTCACCTATAGTCTTATCACAGTTACTTGCATATAAATTCTTCTAGGTTCTTAATTACGTATTTTATTTATTTATTTATTTTTGTAGAATCCAGGGGCTCTCTTTCAGTTTGCTACACCCCTGACCTAATTTTTTAGTGCTGGGATTGAGTCCAAAGGCATTCTTCCAAACTACATACATCCCCAGCCCTATTTTATTTTTTTATTTGGAAACAAGTTTTTGCTTAGTTGCTGAGGGTTTCGCTAAATTACTGAGGCTGGCTTTGAACCTGTGATTTTCCTGTCTCAGACTCTAAAGTACTGAGATCACAGGCGTACACCACCATATCTAGTCCTGACCTCTTTTATTGTTTGAGACAGGTTCTTGCTAAGTTGACCAGGATGTTTAGAAACTTGTGATCCTCTAGCCTTAGCTTCCTGAGTAGCTGGTATTACAGGCATGTGCTTCACTGTCTCAGCCTGTATTTATTTATTTATTTTTTTGGTGGTACTGGCTTGGATCCAGGGATGTTCTGCTTCTGAGCTACACCCTTAGCTCTAGAGAGAGAAAGAGAGAAAGGGGGGGGGAGTGTGTGTTTTTTTTTTGTGTGTGTGTGCGCGCACACGCTTGCACATGTATGTGTATGTGTGCTTATGTATGTATGTATGTATGTATGTATGTATGTATGTGGTACTGGAGATAGAATCTAGGGACATTCTACTTCAGCCATATCCCAACCCTGTTTTATTTTTTATTTTGAAACAAGTTCTCACTAAAGTTGTTGAGGACCTCGCTAAATTGCTAAGGTGGTTGGCTTTGAATCTGTGATCCTCCATTTCTCAGCTTCCTAATAGATTATAGGTGTGTGCCACCATGCCTGGTCCAGAGATTACCTGCATGAATCACTGTGGTCAGCTTTTTTTCTTTTTTTTTTCGTTTTTTCTCAGTTTTCTGGATTGAACCTAGGGGCATTCTATCTCCAAGCTACACTGTTAGCCCTGTGTATTATTCTTTATTTTGAAACAGGGTCTTACTAATTTACAGAGGGCCTCACTCAGTTGCTGAGGCTGGCTGTGAACCTGTGATCCTACTGTCCCAGCCTCCCAAGTACTGGGATTACAAATGCGCACCACCAAACTGCGCATGCCCAGCTTTTGAATACCTCTATAAGGCACTGTGCTAGCATTTGTAGAGCTGTATCATTGGTTTTCTCAAGGAATCGTCTTTCTGTGTGTATATGCATATATATATATACACATATATACATATACATATACATATACATATACATATACATATACATATACATATATACATACATACATTTTTTTGTGCAGTACTGGGGATTAAACTTGGGTATTCTACTTCCAAGCTATAATCTGCCCTATTTTCATTTTTATTTATTTATTTATTGCAGTACTGTGGATGGAACCCAGAGACATTCTACCTCTGAGCTACACCCCCAGCCCTATTTTTTATTCTTTATTTTGAGACAGGGTCTCACTGAGTTGCAAAGGGCCTCACTAAGTAGCTGAGGCTGGCTGCAAACCATGATCCTCCTGTCTCAGCCTCCCAAATGCTGGGATTATAAGCATGCGCCACCACACCCAGCTTCTGCCCTGTTTTTTTTTTTTTTTTTTGGTGGCACTGGGGTTCCTGGAAGCCCTTCTATCTCCGGGCTACACTCCCAGACCTATTTTTACATTTTTATTTGGAAACAGGGTCTCCTAAGCCAGTGCGCGAGGCTGGCTTCGAACCTGCGCGATCCTCCTGTCTCTGCCTCCCAAGCGCGGGGATTACAAGCGTGCGCCACCACACCCGGCCTGCCCTATTTTTAATTCACTTTTTTGAAACAGAGTCTCCCTAAGTTGCAGGAGGCTTCACTAATGTCTGTGAATCTTTAATTTTTCTGTCTCAGCCTCCCAAGTATTGGGATTACAAATGTGCGCCACCACGCCTGGCCAGTATATAGTATTAAAAATTAAGCTGGGCATGGTGGCTCACGCTTGTAATCCTAGCATTGGGGAGGCTGAGACCAGAGGATTGTGGTTCCTGGACAGATTCAGCTACTTAGTGAAGCCCTCGTCACTTAGATCCTGTTTCAAAATAAAGAATAAAAAATAGGGCAGGAGGTTTAGCTCTGAGGTTGAATGCCCCTAGGTTCCATCCCCAGATCTTAAAAAAAAAAAAAAAAGTTAAGATTTAAATAATATGTGAAAACCATAGAGGAAAGTAAAAATGTGTCAATTGTCCCTTGATGAATGGATGGCTCTCACCAGGTTCTGAGGGGAGTAGCAGGTTTTGCTTGTCTGTATCAGTGTTCACCACCCAGGTCACCAGTTCACTTGACTAAGTTCTAGAGCAAAAAAAAAATTTTTTTTTAAATTTAGGAAATCTATTAGTTTTGCCTACGTTTTTCAGTTGTTTATCCTTAGAAAGATTATGAATTTTTTTTTTTTTTGGTGGTACTGGGGTTCCTGGAAACCCTTCTACCTCTGGGCTATAGTCCCAGACCTATTATATATATATATGTTTTTATTTGGAAACAGGGTCTCTTAAGCCAGTGAGGCTGGCTTCGAACCAGTGCAATCCTCCTGTCTCCACCGCCCAAGCACGGGGATTACAAGCGTGCGCCACCACACCCAGGTGAAACTCCTTTTTTAACAGTGGGCCTTTTTGCATTAGGAAAAACTTCATTATATCCACATAGCAAATGGAATGGCATTATACTTCTAATTTTTTTTTTTTTTTTTGCTGGTACTGGGGGGTGAAACCCAGGGGCTTTTCTACCTCCAGGCTATACTCCCAGACCTATTTATATACTTTATTTGGAAACAGGGTCTCACTAAGTAGCTGAGGCTGGCTTTGAAACCATGTGATCCTCCTGTCTCAGCCTCCCAAGTGCTGGGATTACAAGCATGTGCCATCATGCCCACCATACTTGTAAATTTTTCAGTAAGACTATTAAACTGACACTAAAAATGAATTACTCTAATTGATTAGTATCATGTCTTCTCGCCTCACTAAACAGAATTGTAAAATTAGAGGAAAAGGATTATGTTCCCTTTTGAAATGGGGATGACTTGATATATGACCATAAGTTTGGGTCTTGATTGTGTTTCCACAATCAAGTTATAATTTTTTTTTTTTTTTGGCAGTACTGGGGACGGAACCCAGGGGCATTCTACCTTTGAGCTACGCCCCCAGCCCTGTTTTTTTATTCTTTATTTTGAAACAGGGTCTTACTGAGTTGCAAAGGGCCTAAGAAGTAGCTGAGGCTGGCCATGAACCATGATCCTCCTGTTTTAGCCTCCTGAATGCTGGGATTACAAGCATGTGCTGTCATGCCCAGCTAAGTTTTAAGTTTATGTCAAACGTTTCTTCTATTTTCACTATTTAGCCTAGCCGCCTCCTTCTTAGTATTTTCTTTTAGGTAAATGCTCCTTTGATAGTTCTAGTGCTGAAAAACTTACGAGAATTCCTTGAGTGATATTCTATTTAAATTAGACATACAAGACATTAAAATGGACTGCAGATGAAGATATTTGTGAATGAGTGTTTGGCCCCATGCTTTTCCAGCCAAAGGTGGCATCTTGCCACTGAAGGTAGCAGTTAGCTAGCATACTTTCCTTCATGACTGTTTTTTCCTTGTTCACACAGGGTATTTCCTGCTACTTCAAGGTAGAAAATGCCTCACTTTTTCTCACAGTATTTCAAAAGAATGTTGTTTGTCTGTTTTAAAAGTGTTGGCCAGAAGATAACTATTGTATAGTCTCTTAAGAGTTTAACTATTGTACTTAAACAGTTTGGCTTTAGTGAAGTACTCTTTGCAATAATAATTCATAGTTATTATGCTTTCATTAATATTCAAAGCTTTATGATAGTTTTGGTATACGTATTTACGGGTATTAAGAATATAGAGATAGATAACCCTTTTGGGCCTGATAAGTCCTTTATAGCCCAAAGCAGTTGGGCACTGAGGTGCATGCCTAATTCAAGTACTTGGGAGGCTGAGACAGGAGGATTGCAAGTTTGAAGCCAGCCTAGCATCTTAGCAAGGCTCTCAGCAACTTAGCAGGACTGTCTCCAAATAAAAAGCAAAGCTCAGAGGTAGAATGGCCCAGGGTTTAGTTCCTACTCCCTCCCCCTGAGAAAAATGGGAACACCAAAATGTAAACTAATGTAAAGAAGACCAGCAGAATTCTCAGTTTTTTCTTTACAAATTACGTTATATATATCTCTAGTTTTTTTTAAAAAGAAGGACTCTCCTCCCTTCCTTCCTCTGCTGAATCCCTAGCCCTCCTCTTCCTCTTTTTTTTTTTTTTTTTTTTGTGGTATGGGGATGGAACCCAGGGGCATTCTACCTTTGAGCTACATCCTCAGTCCTATTTTTTAATTCTTTATTTTGAAACAAGGTCTTACTGAGTTGCAAAGGGCCTCACTAAGTACTAGTTGAGTAGTTACTGAGGTTATCTGCGAATTGCGATCCTCTCATCCTCTCGTCACAGTCTCCCAAATGATGGGATTACAAACGTGCACCACCACACCCAGCCCTTTTTAATTTTTCCCTGGGCATATTGAACCGGATCAGAGTATGCCCCAATGTATGCTATTTTGGTGTAGGAAAACGATTGATTTTTAGTGGAAGGCAGTTATCTTTCTGTCTTTCCCACTTCTGTCTAAAAGTACAGCATAATTTTATACATACAGCATTTCTTACTAAATAACCCTTACTTGCCATATGCTAGTTGTCTTCCCATAGTTTCTCATCCTCTAAAATCCCAGACTTCAAGTATATACAGCAAAATTTTACTCACTGCTTTGAGCTATTCATCACTTGAGGTTTTCTGTTTGTTTACATGAATTAAAAAATTCTGGTATTTTTAAAAAATTGCGGTGATTTTGTCCTGTTGATCCGTTATCAGTTTGATCCAGGGATGGTAGCCTCTGAGTTGAAGAGGGGTAGGGGAAGAGTTTTTTTCCCCTTCCCCTATAATGTGCTTTATTTTCTTATAGATGGTTCAGTACTGACTCTTGTTTTTTTGCATGTTTTGTTTTTTTGTTTTTTTGTTGTTGTTTTGGATGGAACCCAGGGGCATTCTACCTGCCCTATTTTTTATTCTTTATTTTTTTTGAAACAGGGTCTCACTAAGTTGCGGAGGGCCTAAGTAGCTGAGGCTGTCCCAGAACCACGATCCTCTGGTCTCAGCCTCTGGAATGCTGGGATTACAAGTGTGTGCCACCATGCCGGACTCTGACTCTTAACTACAAAAAAGAATTAAGAATAAGGGAGAGAACATAGATTTGTCTGGCAAATGCTTCTTAAGAAAGGCTACTTTATTTATTTATTTATTTTTAGTGGTACTGGGGTTCCTGGAAGCCCTTCTACCTCTGGGCTATACTCTCAGACCTATTTTATATTTTTATTTGGAAACAGGGTCTCTTAAGCCAGCCTCAGCTACTTAGTGATGCTCTCAGCAATCTCAGCAATTTAGTGAAACCCTGTTTCCAAATAAAATATAAAATAGGTCTGGGAGTATAGCCCAGAGATAGAAAGCCTCTGGGTTCCACTCCCAGTACCACCAGCCGGGCGTGCACGCTTGTAATCCCCGCGCTTGGGAGGCAGAGACAGGAGGATCGCGCAGGTTCGAAGCTAGCCCCGCGCGCTGGCTTAGGAGACCCTGTTTCCAAATAAAAATGCAAAAATAGGTCTGGGAGTGTAGCCCGGAGGTAGAAGGGCTTCCAGGAACCCCAGTACCACCAAAAAAAGAGAGAGAGAGAGAGAGAGAGAGAGAGAGAGAGAGAGAGAGAGAGAGAAAGAAAGGCTATTTTGTCTCAGAGTTAATCATTAAGCCAAGCATGGGAAGGAGGGATGAAGAGGGAATGGAGTGGGGATTGGGTAAGGGCTAATTGAGTGATGTGTGCATGTATGTCTCCACAAGTCTTATTGAAATCATTAAGATGTATGACTACAATGCACCAACAAAAAATAAAAAAGGAAAGTCTATTTGTCTAGAATAAATGAAAATAAGAATTTCTTTTCATGATTTTTTTTCTTTTTTTTCCTGGAACTGGGGATTGAACCCAGGGGTATTCGACTTCTGGGATACACCCTTAGCCATCCATCCATCCATCCATCCATCCATCCATCCATCCATCCATCCATCCATCCACATTACTGAGGGTTGAACCCAGGGACATTCTACCTCTGAGCTACACCCCCAGCTCTCTTTTCTTCCTTATTTTGAAACAGGGTCTCACTAAGTTGCGGAGAGCCTTACAAGTAGCCAAGGCTGGCTGTGAACCTGCAATCCTCTTGTCTCAGCCCCCCAAGTACTGGGATTACAAGCGTGTACCACTTGTGCCTGATTTTTTGTGTGATGCTATGATAAACTAATAGGCTGCAGAAATTTTGTTAATTAAATGTCCTATATAATATCTATGCAGTGTTTTAGAAATATCAGAGAACACAGAAATCTGTGAAAACATGCACTTGGTGTTTTGAGCAGTTATTTATTGCCACAGTATTTGATGCTTTCAAAATTCAGATTGAAATAATCTTTTTATTTTGGTACTAGGGTTTGAACTCAGGGACATTCTGCTTCTCTAGCTAGCTTTTTTTATTTTGTGTTTTGAAACAGGAGCTCACTGAGATCTGAGTGTTTCCTTAAATTTCAGAGGCTGGTCTTGAACCTTTAATTCTCTAGTCTCGGTCTCCTAAGTGCTAAGATTACAGGTGTACAGTACTAATCTTGGCTAGGTGTATCTTATTTAGTTATGTATCATTTTGCTTTGGAAGCCATATACTTGACCCCTGCAACTTAGTGAGACCCGTTTCCAAATAAAAAGTAAAATAGAGCTGGGGGGTGTAGCTCAGACGTAGAATGCCCCTAGGTTCTATCTCCTAGTACCATAAAAACAAAATAAAACAAAAACAAACACATGCAAAAAAAGAGTTTGATCTGAATGTAGTGGAATACACCTGTAATCTTGGTACTTGGAAGGCTGAGTCAGGAGGATTGTAGGTTCATGGCCAGCCTCACCAATTTAGTGAGGCCCTTAGCAATTTAGCAGGGCCCTGTTTTCACAAAAAATAAAATAGGGCTGTGAGTATAGCTCAGTGGTAGAATGCCCCTGGGCTTAATCCCCAGTACCAACAACAAACAAATACCCCTATACTTGGCAGGGCAGGGTGGCATTACTAGGGAGGTTGAAACAGAAAAATTGGAGGTTTGAGGTCAGTGTGTGGTAATTTAGTGAGACGCTGTTTCAAAATAACACAATAGTGCTGGGGGTGTAGCTCAAAGGTAGAAACATGTCAGTTCAATACTTTGTACCACAAAAAAGCAAACAAAATATATACTTTCTGATTTTTCTCTAGTGGTAGAAGGCTTTCAGTTTTAGTCAGAAAGGTGTCTGTAGTCTGAGGGGATCTATGGGCAGCAAATAGTAATTAGTAATTGTAAATTGGGGCGAGGGAAATCCTGCAGTGTACACAATAGATTGTCTATATTATGAGTTTCTGGATTTCTGCAGTCACAATAGTAAAATGAAAACATGGATCAGATATTTTGTTTTTTTGGTTTAATCATTGGACATCTTGTTAAAGGCTTAGGGTAGAAAGAAACATGAAGACAGAATCTGGCCAAGTCTTTGGGCAGTGTTTCACTATTTACTTCACTATGCAAACATGCATAAACCTCTTGGTTCCACAAAGGATTTAAGGTGGGTACTACCCTACTTGCAATTTTTTTTTTTTTTTTTTTTTTTGGTACTGAGGGTGGAATCCAGGGGCTTTTCTACCTCTGGGCTATATTCCCAGACCTATTTTCTAATTTATTTGTAAACAGGGTCTCACTAATTAGCTGAGGCTAGCTTTGAACCTGTGTGATCCTCCTGCCTCAGTCTCCCATGTGCTGGGATTACAGGCGTGCACCACCACGCCCAGCTTCCTACCTGCACCTGTAATGCTCTGAGACTTAAGTACACTTAAAGCAAGGCGTGGTGGCACACACTTGTAATCACAGTACTTGAGAGGCTGAGCGAGACAGGAGGGATTACAGGTTTGTGCCCAGCCTCTGATACTGAGTGAGGCTCTCAACTTAGTGAGTTACTGTTTCAAAATAAATTAGAGCTAGGAGTGTAGCTCAGAGGTAGAATGCCCCTGGATTCAATCCCCAGAACTGCAAAAAAAAAAAAAGGTAAAGTAGCACACTTACTGGTCTCAAGTTGAAATGAATCCGGCTTCCAAATGGTGTGTACTCTAACAATGCTGCCATTGTACCTCAAGGTCTTGTTACACCTTTAGGGTTTGAATATGTTTACCATTTATACATCTTTTTTCCTTTGATGTAGAATCAATTTTTGGACTCAGAAGCCATTGGATGCCAGATCTGGTGTATTTCCTGGATAGGCATTCCAGGTTGTTAGAGCTTTTGGTATATTGTTTTTGACTCAGGGACTATGAGCCAAAAACGTTTTTAGAATGACGAAACCAGTTTCTGAGCCATAGTTAACCCTGTTATACCCAGCAGAATGAACAGTTAGGTCCATTTGACACTTGTCTTTGTGGGATCCTGTCACTGCAGCAGTGCCATTGAGATAAAACAAGTTCATATTGTCCTCACTTGTAACTTAGATATGGGTGTTTTTTTGTGTTGGTACTGCAGCAGATATTTCCATTGTAAATTGTGTTTTCAGCCCATCATGAAAAGATTTTTATTATTTTACCATTTTTCTCAAAATGTTATATTCTCTGTTCTTCATGAAAGACCCATAGCAGAGAACAGCTTCTAACTGCTTATCATCACTTTGTGAAAATGTTTGGAAAAATTCTTGTGTTTTTTCATGTTTAATCATTTAGTTGGATGAATCAAATTATTACTTTAATGGCATTTTATAAAATGAAACAGGTTTATGGAAGCTAAAACTTAAGGGATCAGAGATAAATAAGGAGTCAAGACTCAAATAGCAGTCTTGGACTATGATCTGAGTTCACAACACATATTGCTATAGTGGACAGAAGTTATGCCCTCTTTAATTCTTATAGGAATATGAAAGTTAATAAAAATATCAAAATCAAGAGCATCCCCTTTATTTTCATATGTATCATTTATGGTTTAGTGGCACACACATTTAAATGTTAATTATTTACTTTGTACCATCATTTTTCATTTTATATCAACATGAATCTTAAACCTACAATTTATACATGATTGTGTTTTGGCCTTGAAAGTAGTACATTGCAACTGGGTGTGATGACGCACAACTATATAATCCCAGTACTTGGGAGATCGAGACTGGAGGATCACAGGTGTAAGAGCAGTACCAGCAACTTAGCAAAACTCTTAGCAAGACGCTGCTTCAACATAAAACAGGGGGAGAAAAAATACAAGGTCTTGGGGTGTAGAATGTAGAATGTCCCTGGGTTCAATCCCCAACGCGCGCGCGCACAGACACACACACACACACACACACACACACACACACACACACACACACACACACACACACACACACACACACACAATCATGGCAGGAAATTTGTTTATTGTCACAAATGTGTTTTTGTTAAAACAGTTACTACACTAAAAGTCATACTTAAAAACTCATGGAAGCCGGGCATGGTGGTGCACGCTTGTAATCCCAGCATTTGGGAGGCTTGAGACAGGAAGATCGTGGACAGCCTCAGCTACTTAGTGAGGCCCTCTGCAACCCAGTGAGACCCTGTTTAAAAAAAAAAAAATTAATAAAAAAAATAGGGCTGGAGGTATAGCTCAGAGGTTGAAAGGAGGCCATGTGCTTATGTAATCCCAGTACTTGGGAGGCTGAGACAGGAGGATTGTGGGATCTTGGACAACCTCAGCAACTCAGTGAGGCCCTCTGCAACTTAGTAAGACCTTGTTTTAAAATGAAGAATAAGTAGGACTAGGGTTGTAGTCAGAGATAGAATGCCCCTGGGTTCCGTTCCTAGTTCCTTAAAAAAAAAAAAAAAAAAAAAAGCTGCATATGGTGGGTATGTACCTGTAATCCCATTACTTGGGAGTCCAGGACAGGAGGATTACAGATTTGAAGCTAGCCTCAGCAGTTTAGTAAGGCACTCTGCAATTTAATGAGACCCTGTTTCAAAGTTTAAAAAAAAAAATAGGGCTATGGGTGTAGCTCAGAGGTAGAACATCCCTGGGTTCAATCTCCAGTAACACCCCCCCCCCCCATACACACATACACAAGTAAAGCTTATGGAAAGTATTTAATACGGTAAAAGTTAATTTATATATTTTATTTCCCCAAATTATTTATTTATTGTACTAAGGATTGAATCCAAGGGCATTTTTACCTCCAAACCACACTCCCTGGAGTATTTGCCTAGGAGTTAGTGAGGATTCACTATTCTTAGTACATAGTTTTTAATTAGTTTGTGAGACTTGAACCCCACCATCAGTGTTACTTTGGACCCATTATAGGTACCATGAAAGGCAGCATACAGTAGTGGCTTCTGGAACAAGATTGCCAGGATATATTCCATAACTACCATTTACTAGTTGTGTAATCTTGGGCAAAGTTATCTAATCTGTGTCTATGCTTTATTTTCCTTTCTGTAAAAGAAGGATGATAATTAAAATGTCAATTTCATGGTTAAACCCATTTGGATTAAATGAGCTAGTAGATGGAAACGTGCGGGTGGCAGCATCTGACACAGTGAGTTTGATAGCATGTTGTTATTTTTTCAGTTAATAACCTCATAGGCTGTTCCTAAATAGGTAGGTATGTATGTATGTATGTATGTATGTATGTATGTATGTATGTATTCTTGTTTTTTTTTGGTGGTGCTGGGTATTGAATCCAGGGCCTAATGCATGGTAGACAAGTATTCTACCCGGCCTGCAACCCAGACCTGAATATTTTAATTCAAGAATGACTATAATGCCATCTCTTATCTGGCTTTTTGAAACTAGAATTCCTTAGTTTTTATAAAACCACCAACTTTAATCATGTTTTCTTCCCTCTTTTGTTTCAATATAATTTCTTTTTATTATACTTTATTGCAGTTTTGGTATATCCTTGATACACAAATTAATGACATTAATTTGATTTCTAAAGAAACACCATATAGCTGGCTTTGGTGGCACTCAGCTATAATAACTGTACTTGGAGGCGGAGACCAGGGATTACAGGTTTGAGGCCAGCCTCAGTAATTTAGCAAGACATTGTTTCAGAAATAAAAAATAAAATAGGAATGGTGGTATAGCTCTAGTGTAGAATGACCCTGGGCTCGATCCCCAATACAACAAACACCCCAAAATCAACAACAAAGAATTACTGTATAAACTGGAAATAATTTGTTATATATCCTCTTCTGTGTTCAGAGGTACACAATTATTTCATTCCCTTAAGAAATATGAGACAAAGCTAAAGGTGTCTCCTAATTTAGGAGCCAGGAAATATTAGAGGGCTTGGCACTATAATCAAAAGAACATCTGTATATTTGCTTCTTTGTGTACTCTATTTTGTAAAATTGTGTCTTTTATACAGAGAAGTGCTCTCAGCACAAAGCTGATTGTGTTGTCAAGAGTATTTTGAAGATGCTTGTTAAGAAACACTTGTAGGATAGTTTGTGGAAATGGCTGCTAGGTTTCACAAAGTATTCTTTTGCTTCTCAGATCCATCTGTGTGTGTGTGTGTGTGTGTGTGTGTGTGTGTGTGTGTGTGTGTATGTATACCGGGGAATAGAACCTAGGGGTATTCTACCTCCAAGCTATATCCTCAACCCTATTTTTATTCTTTATTTTGAAACAGGGTCTCACTGGGCCCCAAAGGGCCTCACTAAGTAGCTGAGGCTGTCCGTGAACCTTGATCCTCCTGTGTCAGTGAAATGCTGGGATTATAAGCATGCACCACCACGCCTGGCTTCTCAGATCCATCTTTAGTAGGAGAGAATGTTCCATGCTCTTAAGCTTGATAGCAAACCAGTTTCCCAAACTTTTCTCTTTGTAGAGTTAACTGGGTGTAGTTTTTATTAGAGATACTTAAGGAGACCATGCATTGATTTGTTTTCAGTGTTTATATTTCTGTACTGGGAATGTTAGGTGACTTTCTGCAGCCTAGCTTAATCCGGAGTGGTTTTCCTTTGGATTCTAAACCCAGTGTCATATAATATGGTGTTATTAAGAGACAGGAAAAAACAAAACATAGTGGGACCCTTTCCCAAAAAAGGGAAGGATTGCTGGAGTATAGCTCAGAGGTAGAATGCCCCTCGGTCGGTCGGTTGGTCTGTCTGTCTCTCTCTGTCTCTCTTTTTCATAATTGACAACATAAAACTTGAATTTTTTTTTTTTTTGAGGGGACTAGGGGTTGAACCCAGGGACATTCTATCTCTGAGCTATACTCCTAGCCCTATTTTTTATTCTTTATTTTGAAGCAGGGTCTTACTAAATTGCGGAGGGCTTCACTAAGTAGCTGAGGCTGGCCATGAACCTGTGATCCTCCTGTTTTAGCCTCCCAAGTATTGGGATTACAAACATCTGCCACTATGCCTGGGTTAAGACTTAATTTTTAGCCGGGCGTGGTGGCGCGCGCTTGTAATCCCCGTGCTTGGGAGGCTGAGACAGGAGGATCGCACGGGTTCGAAGCCAGCCTCAGCTACTTAGTGAGGCTCTCAGCAACTTAGTGAGACCCTGTTTCCAAATAAAATATTAAAAAAGGGTCTGGGAGTATAGCCCGGAGGTAGAAAGCCTCTGGGTTCCACCCCCAGTACCACCAAAAAAAAAAAAAAAAAAAAAAAATTAAGTTTTTTTTTTTTTTAAAGTACTGGGGTTTGAAGCCGGGTGTGGTGGTGCACGCGTGTAATCCCAGCATTTGGGAGGCAGAGACAGGAGGATCCTTTTGCAACTCAGTGAGACTCTGTTTCAAAATAAAGAATAAAAAATAGGGCCGGGGATGTCTTTCGGAGGTAGAATGTCCCTGGGTTCCATCCCCAGTACCACAAAAAAACAAAACAAACAAAAAACCCCTCAAGAAAATCCCTTTTAATTTTTTACTTTGAAACTGAATCCTATCAAGTTGCTGAGGTTCTTGATAAATTGCTGAGGTTGGCCTAGGACCTGTAATCATCTTGTCTCAGCCTCTCAAGTACTGAGATTACCAGTTTGCACCACTGCGCCTGGCAAAATTTAACCATTTCTTAAGTGTACTGTTGCTGGTCATGGTGTTGCTCACTTTTAATTCCAGTACCTGGAAGGCTGAGACAGGAGGATCACAGGTTCAAGGCTAGTCTCAGCAATTTAATAGGACCCTGTTTCCAAATCAAAAATAAAATATGGCTTGGGTCTAGCTTGGAGTTAGAATGCCCCTAAACTCAACCCTTAACACCAAAGGAAAAAGTTTTATCTTTTTCTTTCTTTTTTTTTGGTGGTACTGGGGTTCCTGGAAACTCTTCTACCTCTAGGCTATACTACCAGACCTATTTTATACTTTTTAAAAAATTGGAAACAGGGTCTCTTAAGCCAGTGAGGCTGGCTTCAAACCTGCGTGATCCTCCTGTCTCCGCCTCCCAAGCGCGTGCGCCACCACGCCTGGCTTGTTTTATTATTATTTTTTTTAAAGTATGCTAATTCAGGCATGGTGGCGCACACTTGTAATAATTTGGGAGGCTGAGACAGAAGGATCACGGTTCACAGACAGCCCCAGCTACTTAGTGAGGCCCTTCGAAACTTAGTGAGACCCTGTTTCAAAAATAAAAGAATAAAAACAGGGCTGGGGTGTAGTTTGGAAGTAGAATGCCCCTGGGTTTCGCTCTCAGTGCTGCCCCCAAAGCGTGGTGTTGAGTGGCTTATATTGTTGCACATCCATGCCAAATACTAATTCATTTCCCTCTTTCAACCTCGGTTTTACTTTTTGTCTCTGGAATTTCTTATTTTGAGTATCTCAGATAAGCAGAGCTAAATGATACTTGTCCTTTTGTATCTGCCTTGTTTTACTTAGTGCAGTGTTTTCAAGGTTTATCCATGTTGTACCATGCCAGATTTCATTCCATTTTTATGCCTGAATGATATTTCATTTCATGTGTATATAATTTAAATAATATATTTAATCCTACATTATTTTTAATCAAAATTGTTTAGTGAATTAATTTTAATTCACTAAATTAATTTTAATTCACATTAATTTTCATATTTTATGAAATATGAGTACAGAATGTTATATTGTATATGTGTATGTTCATATGCTCCATATAAATTTATTGAAATGAGTAGTATAGATGATGAACCATTAAGAATGAAATTGTTTTCTAATGAAATATTTTTAATGTTCTATTTTTGCACTAAGCACGTTTCTGTAGCTATATTTGGCTGGCAGCTACTGTATTAATGTTGGTGTAGAATTAAGGAAGAATTACTCAAGATTAAATGGCAGCTCAAACTTATGTTTTTAAAGAAAACTGGTATTTGCTGGAAAACAATACTTGTAAAGAATTTAGGCATCAGCCATATGGGGAAAAGGATTCAAAGGGACAAAAATAGCTTTCCTGTTGCAGCAAACCTTATACGGAATTGGAGCTTTGATGGGAAGAAATAATTTCACTGTGAATTTCTTTTCACCAGAACCTCTGAGTAAAAGACCTGAGGGATTCTTGACAAGATTTTATTTTATTCACACCTTCTGAAACATAGTGCTGGCACTTAACTTTTTTTTAACTTGTATTTTGTGGTGCTGGGGTAGTTTTTTCCTTTTGAATAGAGATTGAATGATCTGAAACACAAATTTTGAATTGATGTTGTGGAGCTGGCAAAATAACTCTTGGGGACGGATACTGGGGACTGTGTCTCGCTTATGCCAGGCATTTTCTTACCCCTCTGCTGTTAGGAGCCAGGGCAGTAAATTTTGTGGAGGTGTAGACTAGCGGGGCCCATGGGGAGTCCTTTGAGATGTGGTAGTGTTGTGTGCTGCATCACCCTGGGAAGTTGGACCAGGTGTGTGGCCTAATTCTTGTTCAGGTGATCCACAGTTATTTCCGCATCCGTGGATGGTGTGGTCTGGCCGGAAAAAATGAGCAGAGAGCATTTTGGATTTCTGAGACCACAAGATTAGGTCAGTTTAGTGATGATGTTGTAGATATTGATAGCATTGTAGATTGATATCGTAGATATTGATAGCATTTACTTTAGAACTATATAGACATAGCATCAAGTCCTTGGTCTGTCGCTTAATTAACTTGAGTCACTTTAGACATGCTGTTATGTCACGTTTAGCCTTGCCTTACTCTTATCTATAAAGTAGATATAGCTATGTACCTTGATAGTGTTCCTACAAAGATAAAGATTTGTAATGCTTGTCAAAATCCAGGATGGCAAAGCAAGAGTTACTGTTGCTACCATAATATAAGAGAATGTGGCACACTTTTATGTTCCATGTACAAGCTGCCATTGTAGAGCTAGTCACTTGAGAAGGAATCAAACAGATGTACTGTGGCAGGGGAACCCCAAAAGTGAGAACTAGAAAGCTTTATGTGTACCTGATGTAGAAATCATAAATATTCAAGTGCCATAGATAGTTTAAGGAAAACATGTACCATGTGGGAAGCTACCTGTTTATAGTTTGCTCAGCAGGTTCACATCAACCAATCTGATACACACATGGTAACATAAGACAGTAGTCTGATGGAAGAGATGAAATAGAAAAAAGTACAAAGCAAAATGTAGCATCCCATTCTGGGGCCATTGGTGTAGAAGCAGATCTTTAGGGATTAAAGTTTTAGAGGCCCTGAGAATATCCAGGCAGTGCCTGTGATGGAAGACCGTAAGTTAGCCAAGAAAGGGTGTATTATTCCCTCTCTGTCTCCCTTCCTTTTTTCTCCTCCCCTCACCCTCTCTTTATGTTACTGAGGTTCTCTCTAAATTCCAAGGTTGGCCTCAAACCTTATGTCCTCCTGTCTCACTGTGACTGGCTATATTATGCTCTCTTTGCATTTAATCAGGTGTCCTGTGTCAAACCAGAATGGCTTAAATTAAGATAAGTAATCTTTAACTTTCATTTATACATGACTGTCCAGAGTCACTCCTTCATTGAAACCTTGGTAGCCGAGGTTTGTTTGTTTGTTTGTTTATTTATTTATTTATTTATTTGGTGGTACTGGGGATGGAATCTTTCTACCTCTGGACTACACTCCCAGACCTATATTTCATATTTTATTTGGAAACAGGGTCTCTTACACCAGCGAGGCTGGCTTCAAACCTGTGCGATCCTCCTGTCTCCGCCTCCCAGGAGGTGACTGCAATCATTTACCATAAACAATATCGTACTTTTGCTCTGGGGTATCTTTTACTTATTCTACTGATTAAAATTTTTTGAAAGTATGGATTTTTATGTGGCTAATAGATAAAATGTGTAAGTATAAAGGATAATAGAATAGACACCTATGCATCTGTTCCTTAACTCAAGATAGAATGCTGTCAGTCATGCAAATATGCTTCCTTTTTGTTCCATTCTGTAAGGAAAATAGTCTCAGTCCAATTTTCAGATTTGTAGAATTAGGCTGTAGATAAAAGAAAGATGAGTGAACATTTGCTAGCATATTAACTGTGCATTGAGGAACTACTTTGTTATTAATGATGTCCTCAGAAGGAGGTTAGTAGAAAAGAAGATGAGGAAGTCTTAGTGCTGGAGCTGAGGCTCTAGAAAAAAAGTAAAACTCTTCTTTTTGTGATACTGGGGGTGGAACCAAGGAGCCTGTTACCTCTGGTCTACACCCCAGCTGTATATTAGTTTTCATTTGGAAAAAGGGTCTCGCTAAGTTGCTGAGGTCAACTTTGAACCTGAGATTCTCCTGTCTCAGTCTCCCAAGTCCTGGGATTACAAGCGTGCACGATTATACCCAGCTCATTTTACTCTCCTTCCTCCGCCTCCGCCTCCTCCGCCTCCTCCCTTCTTCTCCTCCCCCCCCCCCCGCCCCTTCTTCTGTCTGGAATGAAACCCAGGGGCATTGAACCTCTGAACTACACCCCCTGCCCTATTATTTATTTATTTATTTATTTGTTTGTTTGTTTGTTTGTTTGTTTGTTTGTTTGTTTGCAGGTCTGGGGATGGAACCCAGGGCATTTGACCTCAGAGCTACACCTCCTGCCCTATTTTCTATTCTTTATTTTGAAACAGGGTCTCACTGCAGAGGGCCTCACTAAGTAGCTGAGGCTGTCCGCAAACCACGATCACAAATGTGCGTCACCACGCCTGGCTTTATTTTTTATTTTGAAACAGGGTCTCATTAAGTTGCTGAGGCTATCCACGAACTGCCATCCGATCCTCCCATCTCAGTCTCCCTAATGCTGGGATTACAGCGTTGTGCCACCATGCCCAGCTTACTGTGGTGTCTTGTGGTATATGTTCTTCCTGTGTAAGTGCCCAGGCATTTAACTCCAGGTTTTTGAGCACATACCTTCCTTTTCTGTACAATCTAGCAGAATATCTATCTGCTGGGGCCACTTAGATTGAGTTTGTGTCTTGTATTCTCATCATAGCACTCTGGGTTTTTTTCTTTTTGTCTTACTTTCGTAATGGGTATTCTACCAGGAGCATTCTACCTTTTTTTTTTTTTTTTTTTTTTTTTTGTGGGTCTGGGGATGGAACTCAGGGGCATTTGACTTCTGAGCTACATCCCCTGCCCTATTTTTTATTCTTTATTTTGAAACAGGGTCTCACTAAGTTGCGGAGGGCCTTGCTAAGTAGCTGAGGCTGTCTGCAAACTGCGATCCTCCAGTCTCAGCCTCCCGAATGCTAGGATTACAAGCATGTGTCACCATACCTGGCTGGCATTCTACCTTTGATCTATACTCGCAGCCCTGTGTTTTTTTTTTTTTTTTTTTTTTTGAAACATGTTCTCACTAGCTGAAGATCTCACCAAGGACTTCCTTTTGTTTTGATAGAACAATGTCAGAAAAATTAAGCTGGCCTTTTTTCCCTTCACTATAACACTCAAAATTCCAACAGGACCTTGTTTTGGCCTTGATTAAACTGTGAATTTTATTTGAAAGTGAAAATTGGCATTTTGGAGACTATTTATAATGGTGTGATGACAGTCTTTTTGCATAGTATCCATTTGAAAGCCATTTAACAAAAAGGCTGTGTTTTGAATAAGCCATTCTTTGCTTGTAGCATTTTTAAAAAATAATAACTCACAAAATTAAAATGCAGATAAAGGTAAAATCCCCCTTGCCGTAACTGCTCATTCCATGTACATCTAGGAAGTAAAGAAAAAAGTTTTTCTTTTTGTTTTTTTAGTAGTGGGGATTGAACCCAGGGGCACTTTGTCACTGTGAAGTTGCCAAGCAAAGGCTGGCTTTGAACTCTGACTCCTCCTGCCTCAGCCTCCCAAGTAGATAGGATTATAGGTATGCTCTACAGTTTTAAAATTTTTATTTTTGCAGTACTAGGGATTGAACCCAGGGCCATTTTACCTCTGTGCTACACCTTCAGCCCTATTTTTTATTCTTTTATTGAAACAGAGTTTCATTAAGTTGGGAAGGGCCTCATTAAATGGCTGAAGCTGATTGTGAACTTGGGATCCTCCTGTTTCAGCCTCCCAAGTACTAGGATTAAAAGTATGTGTCACCATGAATGTCTTGGAAAAAGTTTTCTAATATTTTGAAATGTGTCTTTTCTTAACTTTATCTTTTATTTACATATATATACATATTTATGTGCTGGGAAAGTACATATGTATTAACAAATGTATATTGTTAATATTATACAAACTGCAATTTTTTTTTTTTTTAGTTAGAAGTATATTTTGGATAGCTTTATCAGTTCAGGTAGATCTGCCTTCTTTTTTCAAATGTTGTGTATTATAAATGTACCATAGTCCGTTTCATGTTGACTTCTGTTACTCTCAGTTTCATACAGCATTGTGACAAACTTCTTTGTGTGGTTCTCCTGATACATATGCAAGATTTTTTTTGGGGGATTCTGGGGGTTGAACCCAGGTGCATTCTACCTCTGAGATACACCCCCAGCCCTATTTTATTTTTTATTTTGAAACAGGGTTTCACTAAGTTGGTGAGGCCCTAACAGTTAACTGAGGCGGTGATCCTCCTGTCTCAGCCTCCCAAGTACCCCACACCTGGTGCAAATGTTTTTCTAAGGTAAAATGGAAGACATGGAATTGCTGCAGTTTAGGCCCTGCGTGGTGGCGCATACTTGTAATCCCAGCATACGGGAGGTGGAGACTGTAGCTTCACGGTTCACGGACAGCCGTAGCTACTTAGTGAGGCCCTTTTTAACTCAGTGAGACTCTGTTTCAAAAAATAAAAAAGACTAAAAAATAGGACAGGATGGGGTGTGTATAGTTCGGAGGTAGAATGCCTCTGTGTTCCATCCCCAGTGTTGGGGAAAAAAAAAAAGAATTGCTGGAGTTTGTATCTATTATTCTCCATATTGAATTTAGTATATTATTGTTTGGTATAATTGTCTAATAATTATGCCTATGAAATTGATTAAATTTTCACTACTTTAGGGAGATAGGGAGGTCAAGGCCCAGTGTAAAACCAGTGAATATCAAGAGTTGTCATATAAAGAAAATAGACAGATACATTGTAACTGATATGAAATGTCAGCTATTGTTTTTCTTCTAGTACAGTTATTATTAATCCTAATGGTAATCTTCAAACATTGTTTCATGCCTAAAAATACAGTTTTTATGGGATAAGGAAACAGCAACTCTATAGGTGGCCTTAAAGAAGATAACATTGGAGAATTTGAAGTATGGAATATTAATTCAGGGTCATTTTGCTATAACCAAGCCAAGATTTGCCAATTTGTTTAAGGCTCTACATGTTGATTCTTGGTTATAAAAATGGAGAACGAGTTCAGATTTCCTATTAATGTATTTGATAGTAACCCCACAGATGGTAAGACAAGAATAAAGTAGACCCTGTTTATTTTGCTATAGTGTTTGTGGTATTTTTATATTATATAAAAACAAAACATCTTGAAAGTAGACTTTATTATTGCTGCTGTGAAAGATTTTTTTAAAAATAGAAATACGGGACAATTGACACTTGAGGTGAGAGTTTTAGAATTTACAAATTAGAGAAGTGATAATTGGCAAAGTTCCCAAGGGATACTGTGTGGGTGTACAGAAACCAATGAATTGTGGTGAATTGACAAGCCTTATTAATAGCTCCATGAAGCTTAATCAGCATAACATAAGATTTTTAAAATTTGCTTTAAAATTTTATTTACATGTTGAGTCTTGCATTTTAGTTTTGACTGCCATTAGTTATATTTCTGCCATGTAAAAAACCAGCATAGAAACTGCTCTGCCAGCATATCTGGCTTCATTTTCTATCAGTCTGACCTTAACTGGTGCCAGCCAACCAAACAGTGGTGCATGTGGTGTGTTCGCTGTAGCTTTGCCTGTGCCATTTTTCTGCTTTGACCGGGCTCCTGCCTGCTTTGTTTACCTGACAAAGCCCTCCTAATCAAGCCGAGATACTTTCTCTGAACATTCCCTTCCCCCAGTCAGTGATCTGAAGCACAGCTGTGGAATTAAGCCTTGTTAGACTTTTGGGGTTCTTGTATTGGCTGGGCTACATACTAGTTCTGAAATTTTTTTTTAATTGAGAAAAATGTTCAAATAACCTGTCACCATTTAAAACTGTACAGTTTAATAGATTTCAGCATACTTATAATGTGCAAATCATAATATAATTCCAGAACATTTTCATTACTTCAAAAGAAATGTGTGTGTTAATGGACTCTTCCCTACTCCTAACCTAGCTGTAGCCCTTTGCAACCACCAATTTATTTTCAATGTTGATGGATTTCCTGATTCTGGACTTTCTGCATACTCGGAATTATACAGTACTTTTTTTGTTTCTGGCTCCTCTGACATAGCATAATGTTTTCACAGTTCATCCAAGTAGTAGCATACTATGTACTTTATTAGTTTTCTGTATGGATATACCACATTTTATCATTGATCAGATGATGGACATGGGTTGTTTCTATTTTTAATCATTATGAGTAATACTATGAATGTTTGATACAAGTTTTGTGTAAGCAGTAGGAATATATGCTTTCAGTTCTTTTGAATATATACCTAGGACTGGAGTTGATGGGTCAATTGCCAAACTGTTTCCAAAGCAACTGCACCATTTTGCATTCCTTCCAGCCATGGTTGAGGGCGCCAACTTCTTTATAGTAGTGCTAGTTAGTGTCTATCTTTTTGGTTGTAGCCATGCTGGAGTTTGTGAAGTGAACTGTTGTTTTGATTGGCTGTTTTTTAGTGACACATGTCCTTGAGCATCTTTTCATGTGCTTATTGGCCACTTGTATGTGTCTTATTTGTGGAGATGCTTGTTTAAATAGTTTACTCTCTCGGTTTCTTTTTTTCTGTTAGTTTTTGTTTTTATTTGTACTGGAAATTGAATCCAGGCATTTAACATTAGAGGCATTCTATCTCCAAGCTACACTTCCAGCCTTTTAAATTTTTTTTAAATTTTTTATTTTGAAACAGGGTATTATTAAGTTGTTGATGCTGGCCTCAAGTCTGTGCTCCTCATTGTCTTAACCTCCCAAGTACTGGGATTATAGATGTGTGCCACTGTACCTGGCAGGTTTTTTTAAAAATCAATTTTGAGAGTTCTTTATATATTCTAGATGCTAGTCTCTTATCAGATAAATGACTTGCAAATATTTTCCTCCTATTTTGTGGATTTTTATTTTACTTTTTTGAAAATGTCCTTTGCGAAAGTTTTAAAATTTTTATGATGTTCAACTTACCTATTCTTTTTCATTCCTTGTGCTTTTCATTCATCCCAAAGGAAATGTACCTAGTCCAAGGTTGTGAGGATTTGCATCTATGTTTCTTTCTAAAAGTTTTGTAGCTTTTGTATTTTGATCTTCAACATCTTTTTACATAATTTTTGAGTGTGAGGTATAAGTCCAGCTTTATTCATTTGTATGTGAATTTCCAGTCATTTCACACCATTTTTTGAAGAGATTATTCTTTTCCACTGAATGATCTTAGCACCCTTGTTGAAAATAATTTTTTTTTTTTTTTTGTGGTGGTACTGGGGTTCCTGGAAGCCCTTTTACCTTAGGGCTACACTCCCAGACCTATTTTATATTGTTTTTATTTGGAAACAGGGTCTCTTAAGCCAGCATAGCTGGCTTCGAACCTGCGTGATCCTCCTGTCTCTGCCTCCCAAGTGCGGGGATTACAAGCGTGTGCCACCACGCCTGGCTCCTTGTTGAAAATAATTTGACCACACTGTGAGGTTTTTTTTCTGGACTTTGAATCGTGTGTGTGTGTGTGTGTGTGTGTGTGTGTGTGTGTGTGTGTGTGTTACTGGGAATGGAATCCAGGGGGCTTCTACCTCCGGGCTATAATCTCAGACCTATTTTATATTTTATTTGGAAACAGGGTCTCACTAAGTTGCTGAGAGCCTCATTAAGTAGCTAAAGCCACTGGGATTACACGCGTGCGCCATCATGCCTGGCCTGTGTCATTTTAAAATGTCCATCCTCAGGCTAGTTTTATAGTAAGTTTTGGAGTTCATGAGCAAGAGTCTTGGGATTTTCTTCTTTTTTCAAGATTGTTCTGGTTATTTAATATCCTTTGTATTGCCATTCAAATACTAGGATCAACCTATTTCTGCAAAAGGGACAGTTGGAATTTTGATAAGGATTGTATTAAATCTGGGAATTAATTTGGGGGAAAGTAGTACGATCTTTTGTTTGTTTTTGTGGTACACTGGGGATTGAACCCAGGGCCTTTCAAAACCCCAGCCCTTTGTTTTATTTTGAACAGGGTATCATAGAGTTCCTGAAGGCCTCACTAAGTTGCTGAGACTCGTAGTGCCATATTAGGTCTTCAGTTTCTTTCAGAAATTTTTTTTAAGCCAGGTTTGGTGGCCCATGCTTTTAATCTCAGTACTTGGAAGGCTGAGAAAGGAGGGCTGCAAGTTTAAGGACAGCCTCAGCAAGTAGTGAGACTCTCATCAACCTAGTGAGACCCTGTTTCAAAATAAGAATAAAATAGGATTAGGATTGTAGCTCAGAGGTAGAGCACCCCTGAGTTCAATCTCCTGCGTGTGTGCTTGCTCTTGCGCACGCGTTCTCTCTCTCTCTCTCTCTCTCTCTCTCTCTCTCTCTCTCTCTCTCTCTCTCTCACACACACACACACACACACACACACACACACACACACACGTGTTTTGTAGTTGTCAGTCTATCAGCCTTTGATAGGTTAAGTTTGTTTCTATTTTATTCTTGTCAGTTTTGTTATGTATGGAGTTGCTTAGCTCTGGACTCATGAGCACATTTCTCCACCTTCCAGAGCTCTGGTGTATGTTAATGGAAGTTACGAGCCTGTCTTCTCATAGTTGTTGGGAGGACCATGTTAGGTCACGTGTACAGCGTGTTTGTAAGCCCTGTGGTTCCAGTGCATTGGTTCCCCCAACTGTGGCATTTATCCATCTGCTTTTTTTTTTTTTAACCACTGGCACTGAGAAAATACAGAAAGATGGAAAAAATTAGACTACATATCATAGGTTTTCTTCCTTAAAATTTGAAAGTTAGTGTGAATTGGGATTTAGGGAATGTTAATTCCGCTATTTATAAACAAACCAGCTTATTTTGATGTGCTTTATTTTTTTGGTGGGGGGGGGCTGGGAATTGAACCAGGGCCTCACACATGCAATATTCTATTACTGGAGAGTTGTATCTCCAGTAATAGAATACACACATATATTCTATTACACACACATATTCTATTACTGGAGAGTTGTATCTCCAGGCCCTTTTATTTTGAGATTGAATCTTGTTAAGTTGCCTAGGGTGTCCTTGATTTTGTAGCTCTCAGGTCTCAGCCTTCTGAGTAGCTAGGAATACAACTGTATGCCACCATGTTTGGGTATGACTTGCTTTCTTATATGTATAAATATCCTTGTACAAAACTTTTACCACCTCTCTTTTCTTTCCATTTTTTCTTTTTTTTTTTTGGTGGTACTTGGGGATGGAACCTCAGGGGCATTGTACCTCTGAGCTACTCCTCCAGCCCTATTTCTTAGTCTTTTTAAAATTTTTAAAACACGGTCTCAGAGTTGCAAAGGGCCTTGCAAAGTAGCTGAGGCTGTTCATGAACCATGATCCTCCTGTTTCCACCTCCCGGATGCTGGTATTACAGGCATGCATCACCACAGCCAGCCTACCACCTCTTAACATAGTGAAGTTTCTTTTTCTGTTTTTGATGACACTGGGGATTGAACCCAGGGCATTCTACCAGTCCTTTTATAATTTTTTTGTTTTGAAACAGGGTTTCACTAGGTTGCTGAAGGTCTCACAAAAAAATGAAGGCTGGTCTTGAATCTGTGATCTTTTTGTCTCATCCTCTCAAGTCCTGAGAATATGACGTGAGCCACTATTGTTGGTGAGGTTTCTTTTTGAGATTGTTGAGTGGGCTTTGGCTTACCAAAGGAATTGGAAAGTAGGCATTCATTGCCTTGATGAATTCATAGTCTGTTTTGTTTTCGTAGTGCTAGAGATTGAATTCAGGACCTTGTGCATGCTAAGCATTTGTCTTGCCACTGGGCTACATTCCCAACCCCATTCCTTTATATGCAAAAGTTGTAAATGAAATTAAAAAGTTTTAATTTATGACTTCATGAGTTACAATATTAAAGAACAAAGAAATTTCAGTTTTTATTTATTATGTAAAAACTACGTGTAAGGATTAAAATAATTTCCATTTTGGACCAGTTGTGGTGGCACATGCTTGCTCCCAGTACTTGGGAGGCTAAGACAAGAGATGCCCAGGCTCAAGGCCAGACTCAGCTACTTAGGTGGTGCGGTGAAATATGTTTGGTGTGTGAGGGGAGAAGTAATTCTCTTACCACAACCACACAAACAGAAAAACAGAAAAGAACCGCAGATTCTTGTCCTAAGCTAAGAATAAATATGCATAGCTTGGACAGTTGCTGCAGATTTAAAGAAGTTTATTAAAAAGATAGAAATACAGGAGATAGTTACAGCCCTGTGCCCGAGAGTGGCGCAAGGGGGCAATTCGAATGAATATACCAAAGAACTCCAGTTTACTGAGTGTTTTTATCCAGACCAATTCTGCGGCAGGTCCTTTGATCTGTAGATATGCTGTCCTATCTCTAGCCCAGTTGTCTGCTATTTCCAGCCGGATTTGGGGCAGCCTGTAGAACAGGCCTCTACTTCTGTTCCCCTCCCCAGATGTGTTAAATTGTTTCTCCTGGATCTGGGATTTTTCTCCATCCCTTAGGCCATCGGTCTCTCAGAAATGTAAAGAGACCTCTTCCCTGGCTCCTGCTTTCTTTCCTTCTCTTTAGAAATGTAAATTACAAGTTCCTCCTTCCTGCCAGTCCTGGCTTTTTCTAGTACAGAGGATATATTTTCAAAATTGGAAATCTTTCCCAATACTGGTACATTAATACATTTTAAAACTTCTCCCCAATACTAGTACATGAGGCACTCTGCAACTTAGTGAGACCCTGTTTCAAAATAAAGAATTAAAAAATAGGACTGGGGCGCCGGGCATGGTGGCGCACACGTGTAATCCCAGTATTCGGGAGGCTGAGACCGGAGGAACGAGGTTCGTGGACAGCCCCAGCTACTTAGTGAGGCCCTCTGCAACTTAGTGAAACCCTGTTTCAAAATAAAGAATAAAAACAGGCAGAGGGTGTAGATCAGAGGTTGAATGCCCCTGGGTTCCATCCCCAGACCCTCAAAAATAAAAAAAAAAATAAAATAGGGCTGGGGGTGTAGCTTGGAAGTAGAAGGCCTCTAGGTTCCATCTCCAGAACTGCAAAAGAAAAGAATCTTTTTTCCTGGTTATTATTTTTTTGATGCAATTTCTCAAACTTGTATATCATATCAAAAATATACAAGTGATAATTTAAAAAGAAGAAGCTTTAATAACAGAGGAAGCTTCACAGTGAACAGAGCATTGGGTGTTCCCCAGTGTGTCAGCTCCAGTTATCTCAGAACTTCTGTTACTCTTCTGTCTTGCCAAGAAAGTCAGGGTCAGAGCTCCTTTGTTCTATTGAGAGTCTGGATTAACTATTAATGATACTTTGTGGTGGTGTGAGAAGCCTGTAACAGTTTTCAAGGATTAGTTTCATTTACCTTCCTCTTTTCCTCCCCTTGCTCCCCAACTCCCTGCCCTATTTTATTTTTTATTTTGAAGTAGAGTCTTGCTAAATTTACTGAGGCTGACTTCAAACTTGCAATCCTCCTGTTTTAGCCTCCCAAGTACTTGTGTTTATAGAAATGTGCCACCATGCCTGGCATCATTACATTTCATTGCTAATAGACAGCAGTGATGGTGAAGCTAATAAAACTAGGGATTTATTTAACCATTCCAATTTTGACAATCCTGCCCACTGGCCTACTGGCTTTCAGCACTACCCTCTTGGAGTGAGGGAGGTTGAGGACCCATTGTGGGGAGTTTTAAGTTTTGCTAGAATTTGGAATTCATCAGCAAATCTTTTATTTTTTATGTTGCTGTATTGTTGTTGTTATTTTGTGTGTGAGGTACTGCGAATGGACCCCAGGGACATTTTAACCTCTTAGCTATACCCTCAGCCCTATTTTATTTAAAATAAAAAAGGTTTTTTGTTTGTTTCAGTACTGGCAATGCAACCCAGGGCCTGTGAGCTATACCCCTACCCCTTTTTTATTCTTCATTTTAAAACAGGGTCTCACTAAATTGTGGAGGGCCTCACTGACTAGCTGAGGGTGGATGTGAACCTGGGCTCTTCCTGTCTCAGCCTCCATAGTACTGGGATTATAGGCGTGGCCCACCATACCTGACTTATTATTATTTTATTTTGACACAGTCCCACTAAATTGCAGAAGGTCTCACTAAGTTGATGAGGCTGCCCATGAACCTGCAATCTTTTTTGTCTGTCTCCCTAAGTATTGGAATTACCAGTGTTTGTCACCACACCCATGTTTTAAAAATTTTATGTATTTATTTACTGTTTTGTGATGCTAGAGGTTGAACTCATGGGTCTTATACCTCCAAGCCACACCCTCGATCCTCTTTTACTTTTTATATTTTGAAACAGTGTCTTGCTAAATTGTTGATAGCCTTGCTAAATTGCTGAGGCTGGCAGATAACCTGTAATTCTCCAGTCTCGGCCCCCCAAGTACTAGGATTATAGGCATGGGCCACCTAGCCTAGCAAACCCTTTTTTTTTTTGGTGGTACTGGGGTTCCTGGAAGCCCTTCTACCTCCAGGCTACACTCCCAGACCTATTTTTACATTTTTATTTGGAAACAGGGTCTCCTAAGCCAGCACGCGCGGCTGGCTTCGAACCTGAGCCATCCTCCTGTCTCTGCCTCCCAAGCGCGGGGATTACAAGTGTGCGCCACCACGCCCGGCCATGGCAAACCTTTTAGATCAGTATTTCTCTTGAGTTATGAGTTATACCCAGAATAATAATTTAAAGAGAAAAAGAGAACCATTTTTCCTAGTAAAGAAATTTCTAGTAAGTAGAATAGTAGTTACCTCAGAAGTTTTTTAAAAAAGTACCAACCTGAGATCACCTTACTTTTCTCCTTTCATATCCTTGCCTATTGCTCTGTTGCATTTTAGAGTGAGCTCATTATTACAATGTTCAGGAATACCACCTTATTTTGGAATTTTAGCAGAAACATTGGTGGTGGACAAAGGCTACTTTTTAAGATTTAATATTTTATTGTGTGTACATTGTAATTGCATACCATAATGCAATTCATAGTGATAACCGTCATATATGTACTCAGTTTCACTTGGTTTGTTTCCCTACATACACCCCCTCACCACACATGATAGATTAATAGTGATACATGCATATATGCAAATAATATTATTTGGTTTGTTTACTTACTCTGTATCTTGCTTCCCTGCCTTCCTCCCTCACCTAACCTTTATACTCTGCTATTCTTTCTCCTCATTGTCAAGAAGTCCCTTTTCTATTTTCTCACAAGCTTTCATGTAATAAAGAAGTCATGCTCTTGATTTTGAGTTTGCTGACCTCTCTTAGCATAGTGTTCTGCACTTCCATTTTCCTGCCAGTGACATAATTTTATTCTTTCTTATGGCTGAGTAAAACTGCATTGTATGTTCATATCACATTTCCTTCCTTCCTTCAACTGTTGACAGATAACCTAGATTCCATCTAGTGGCTTACAAATAAAAAAAGTTATTCAATAGTGCTGGTGATCAGGGAAATGCCAAGTCAAAACTGCACTGAGATTCTATCTCACTCCAGTTGGAATGGCAATCATTGAAAACAAACAGTAATAGATACTGGTAAGGATGTGCAGTCACTGGAAATTAGTGTGGAGATTCCTCAAAAGACTAGAGATGGAACCACAATGTGACCCAGCCATTCCACTTCTTGGCATTTTTTTCAAAAGAATTAAAGTCAGAATACTATAGTGATACATGTATACCCATTTTTATAGTAGCACATTTGACAGAAAAGCCTTCTGTTAGAGAAAGGTGATCTTCCTTATGTATACTCCCAAGTAAAATCAGATTTGTGGATGATTACATAAGGAATTTGGCAAGTGAGAGGAAATTTATTAAACTTGTCAGAATTTACGTAGAACTATTTGATTAGCTAATATCCTTTTCAGTTTCTACATCATAAGTCAAGAAATGATATGGGAGCCTATCATGTCCTTTATGTCTCTGTTTCTCATGTGCCACTGCTTTTACGATTCTAGGTAGAGTCAGGACTACCTGATTTCTCTCCTAGGCTGTCTGCATCTTTGATATACCTCCTTTATTGGACTTCATTCTGGTAGTAGTTATGGTAATCTACCATTCCTGGTTACTGTTCTTGAGAATTGGCTAATCTTTGGACTCCTAGCCCTTACTGACACAGGAGTATTAAACCTCACTGCATTACAGAATTGAAAAGGAACTACTGGAGGTAGAACGCCATCAACTAAAGACTCAGACCTTCACCTATGAAGTTATTTAGAAATTTAAAACACGGCATAAATAAAATGTTTATTCAAAGTACCCAGAAACCAGCTGGGCGTGGTGGTGCATGCTTGTAATCCCAGCATTTGCGAGGCTGAGACAGGAGGATCGCGGTTCGAGTACAGCCTCAGCTAGTACTTAGTGAGGCCCTTTGCAACTCAGTGAGATCCTGTTTCAAAATATAAAAGAATAAAAAATAGTGCTGGGGGTATAGCTTGGAGGTAGAATGCCCCTGGATTCCAACCCAGAACCGCAAAAACAAACAAAGAAAACCTACACAGAAAGCACCCATTTATTTTCTGTGTGAAATTTGGAAGTGTGGTCTTTAGGTGGGACGAATGCAATCAAGAGGGCAGAAGGAAAGGAGTGGTCGATATATTGCCAAGCATTTGGGAACCCAGAGTAGCAGCAAAGTGGACAGAGAGCAGAGATGTAGAGAACTTGATGAAAGTTGCAAGAAAACAATCAGGTTGATGAATTTTAAAAAAATTCCGTGGTGGCGCACGCTTGTAATCCCTGCGCTTGGGAGGCTGAGACAGAACGATTGCACAGGTTCAAAGCCAGCCTCAGCTACTTAGTGAGGCTCTCAGCAACTTAGTGAGACCCTGTTTCCAAATAAAATATAAATACTGAGAGGATAGCTTGGAAGTAGAAAGCCTCTGGGTCCCACCCCCAGTACCACCCCCCCCCCCAAAGTCTAAAAGTATAAATGGATAAAGTGGATAGTTGAATTGATAGTTAATTACAAGGATGCTAAATTGATGCTTTGGAAAAAGCAAGCAGTGGTGGTAAAGAGAATCATTTTAAATTATGGGGTGAAGCCAGGCATGGTGGCGCACACTTATAATCCTATTACTTGGGAGGCTGAGACAGGAGTTTCCCAGGTTTGTGGTCAGCCTCAGCTACTTGGTGAGATGCTGTTTCAAAATGAAGAAAAAAAAACAGGGCTGGGGGTGTAATTCAGAGGTAGAATGCCCCTGGGTTCAATCTCAGTACTGTTCCCCCCCAAAAAAAATGTAGGGTGTGCTGTATGTTTTTAAAATATGATTTATAAAAGCAGACTGAATATATCAATTATACACCAAAAATACATTCTAGTGAATACATACATAGTATTATAATATTGGGTGAATATTTTTAGATATTTTATGTGGGGAAGGCCTTTCTAATTTTAAAATTTATAAGGAAAAAGGCTGGTTTGCTTAATTGCAGACAAATAAAGGGTCCCAGGTACTACCCTGGGAGTAATTAATAGAATTGAAAAACAACTGATTAATTGGGGGGTGGAATAGGTGCAATGTGTTTAGGAGATTGTGCTACATGTAGTCTTGGTTAACTCCAGTGGAAGACGAGGATGCTCATCCTGGATTGAGGATGCTAAGGTTGTTGGCTAAGGGGTGTAGGGAGTCAATACAACATGGACATTAGATTTCCCCAGGATAATGGGAGGTGTTGTGAGTAATAGAAGTCAGTGAAATGGCTTCTGGAATTCTTCATGGGTGTTGTGATTAACCAGACTCAGGAGTGGTACAGATAGGGAAGAGAAGTAGATAGTACCATAGAAGGAATACACGAGTATTACAGAATATAGTATTTGTCAGTTTTTCTGACTCTTTTAGTCTTTTTAGAACCACAGACAAATCTGATTGGAGAAATGATGCTGGAAACCTTTCCATGTATTAGAATTCTCTTTGGCTCTCTAAATCACTGGCCATAAAATAGTTTATAGCTTTAACTTCAACATTTACAAGATGGGCACGAACTTCATTAGAAGTATGCAATTTAATTTGAGGATCTTTCGTCTTAAAGAGTTTATATAGATATACTGAATTATGATATTTATATTTTTGGAATTAAAAGTTGCCAGGAAACCCGGCGTGGTGGCGCACGCTTGTAATCCCAGCATTTGGGAGGCTGAGACAGAAGGATTGCGGTTCTTGGACAGCCTCAGGTGAGACCCACCCTGTTTCAAAAATAAGCAATAAAAAAAATAGGGCTGGGGGTTTAGCTTGGAGGTAGGTGCCCCTGGGTTCCATCCTCAGTGGCCCCCCCCCCACTTCAGTAGGAATATGGATTCAAGTGTAATTTCTTAGTAATTCTCTAGAAAAGAAGTCTGAGGTACAGATTTAAGTTAATTCGTAGATAACACTATAAAGATATAAAAAGTGCATGTTACAGTTGATAAGAGGTAAGGTGGATTTAAATATGGAAAAGCTATTTTAAAATGGACTGACTTTGTATACTTTATTAACTTATTTAGTAAATATTTATTGAGGAAATACTGATCTTTGCTAGGAACTGCATAAAATAGGGAAGGCTCAATACATGCCAAGTTCAGTACTTATTGAATTTATTGCAAATTATTAAATCCTCACAGTAGGAGTTAATCATCCCCATTTTACAGGAGAAGAGATAGAGGCTTTAGAGGATTTAAGCAGTTTCCCTAAGATCACATTGCCATTAAAAACAACGGAGTGCCAGGCGTGTGGCGCATGCTTGTAATCTCTGGGCCTGGGAGGCAGAGACAGGAGGATCGCGCAGGTTTGAAGCCAGCCTCACTGGCTTAAGAGACCCTGTTTCCAAATAAAAATATAAAAATGGGTCTGGGAGTGTAGCCCAGAGGTAGAAGGGTGTCCAGGAACCTCAGTACCACCACCACCAAAAAAAAAAAAAAAAAAAAAAAAAAAAGATGGAGCAATCTTACCTAAATCTAAGGCAGGGCTGGAGTTCCCAAATATGCTCGTCTTTTTAAAATAGGGAAGGGTCTTGCTCACTGTGGCACTATGTGCCCAGCCCTGTAATTCATCTAAGAACCCTCAAGGTAAGTTTAATCATTACCCTAGATTATATATATATATATGTACTGGGGATTGAATCCAGGGGTATTCTACCACTGAGACACACCCTACCTCCCCCTTTTATTTTGAAACAGTATCTCCCTGAGTTGCTGCACAGTGGTATCAAACCTATTATCCTCCTGCCTTAGTTTCCCAAATACTGGGATTGCAGACCTGTGCCACTGTACCTGGCCAGTCACCAGTTTTATGATGCCTATTGGATGAAGTTGTAAGATTAGATAATTTGGAAAAAAATTCTTCTTTTAACAGCATCAAGAGGTTATTCTTCTCACAGGTCCATTACTTTCTGTGTAACTAATTTTTCTTCCTTTTATCTTTAAATTTTTTCACATTCCAATTTGGTTTCTGTAGTCAACATTTTAAAAAATTAAAATGAGTTTTACCTCTAAAAAAGAATCAGCAAAAATTATTGAGGTTTACTTGGAAATTTTGAGACTGTTTATAGCATTTTGGTGACACTATTTTATTTTTAGTATGTGAACTTTTTATTATGAAAGCATACTTTAATGTTTAAAATCCAGTTGGAAATACTTTTTAGGAATAGGAAAACTGCTTTGCGTATGAATTAAGAGAACTTTGTTAGTTTTATTCACTTAAAATTATGCTCTAAGTCAGTATTTTAAAGGAAGTATGTTACATTTTATCTTTTCCTTCACTTTCTTATTTTCACTCTCCCTTTTAGTCCTTTCCAAATCAGTATTAACCATTACCTTTGAAATAAATTGAGCTGGCACTCACATGTCTGTTGTAGGCGGCATTACCAGTCCATTCCTAAAACGACAAAAATATTATCTCTGCTCGGTAACTGGGTGTTGCTGTTCACTTGTACTGTACCGTGAAGAAGACGGAGGGAGGAAATTAAGGTGTAAAATAATAAGTCTTTTTCTAAAAGCGTTAGGGACTAAATATTGAATGTATCTTTAATTAGAAACAAGAAATTTTAACAATTAAGCATTTTTAATAATTAAATTGGGGTTCTGGCTTAATATTTCATTCTTAAGTGACAAAAATGATTCACTGAGCCATATTTTTTAGGGCTAGTGAAATGGAAGCAGCCCAGGGTTGCATATTGGTTTATTGTAGCCTGAAACATTGTTGTCCAGGCTTCTCAAATTATTTAGTATATTGAATTCTGACATTAGCATTTCTTGTTTGTATGTTAACTTGCTCAATTTAAAATTTTCTTGTAGAGCCATGTTAGTTCTACCTTAAAAAAGAAAACACCCCTATGCTTAAAAGAAATGGTACTTCCTGCTTTCATAAACAGTCATGTGCATAGTTTAGCAAGGCCCGATGCCTCTGGAGCTTTTTCCCTTTATAGCACCATTGAATCCTAGTCCTAACAGAAGTACTGTGAATCTTGTGGCCTCATTCTGAACAAAAGGGATTAGAGAAGAAAAATCTCTTGCTATAAGGCTTGGAAGCAAGGGCAGGCAATCTTGGTTGTGAATATTTTCTGATTTTTCCAGAAATCAAGCAGAAGATTGAGCTGCTGATGTCAGTTAACTCTGAGAAGTCGTCCTCTTCAGAAAGGTACAGCTACATCTCTTGCATGAACAATTAATGGTGTAGCATTGCTAAGAAACAAGCAGGATCTATATTTTTTTCTTGTCAAGTTTGCTATATAACCTTTTGTACTGCATGCTGGTATTGTGCTGTATTGAAGATGTGTATTTGGGCAAGCTGTTCTGCTTTTGCGAAGGGTAATTGATTTTTTTTTTTTTAAATAGTGAAGCCTAATCAGCTGCAGCATGCACTCCATAACATAGCAGACCGCTGGCTCATGTGTGACAGCTGTTGAAGGCTTTAGAAAATAATTTAATGAGAAAACAATTTTTGCTTTCTTTAAGGAAATGTTATTTAGATTTTCTTCCTGTATTTTGAGTTTCTGCTATACAGATTTACCAAGGTTATTTGTAAGAGATATAGGTTAAAATACTTGATTTTTTTTTAGTTGTAATAAATATTTTCTTCTACAAAAAGGGAGTGTCATTTGTAAATAGCTTAGGAATTGCAAACCCACAGATTAGTCACATTCAGAAAGAGAGATATGATGCTTCTTCAAGTCTGTGCTAGGAAATGGAACAGTCACTGCATGCAGTAATGGTTCATGCCTGCAGGTAAGGACAAAATGACTCAGAAGTATTTTTAAAGCAATTATTTTATCTGTCAATCATATGATTATACCTGTAAGGAGATATTTTGTTAAAATGACTATTTTGCCTGATAATGAGTTAAGAAATTTTTATACAAAGTCAGAAATGAGGCCAGAGCTCCTGATTTTGATATGTAAATAATGTGTTCACTTTTGTTTACCAAAATTGTGTATACCACATAGTGTTTTAAATTGAGCTTCTCAGGTAGATAGTTGATGCTTACCTTTTTCTTGGTTACCCAACAGTTTATACTTAATGTTGATATTTTGTGTTTAAGGTATATTGATTTGTATGTTTTCTGTGGTAATTTTCAGGATTATCTTTTTTGTTTATAGATTTAAAATTAGGAAAATATTATAGAGGAATAATTTGGTGGTTATGGAATGTTACAGGCAAAACATTGTGAAAATTTTTGAATCAAAGAACCAGCATGGAAAAATGGATTTAATTAAAGTACTAGTCTAAGAAGAACATCATCTGTTGGCAAAGCAATCATGTATTAGAGATATATTAGTATAATTAGGTGAAAAGCTCTGGCTACAACTTAGGTCATTATAAATAAAGATGTTACTGTTTTGTATAGGGATTGGAAATAGAAAAATTTAGGATCATTTGTTTATTTTTATGTAGCTTCTAACTGCTGTTTATGGCCAGCCATCTGATTTTAAGTATTCTGTTTGCTGAGTTCAAATATAATCTTCAGCTTTTATTCTGCCAATAAAGTAGTTGTGATGGGAAGGGGAGTGTGGACAAAAGCAGCGAACAGTCTAGGTGGCAACTGTGGTGTTAGAGTTTGGTACTAGGAAGTATACTTAGATGACCACAGTAATTAGATTAGCATTTTGTAGTATGATGAGTTCTCTGTTGGCAAGTTGAGGTTTGAGTAGAGTGAATTTTATTATTATTATTATAAAAATATTATTGAGAAGAAACTTAGAAATGGGCAAAGTTTTTCTTTTAAAATACATTCTGTAAGGAAAGGTATTTAAAAATATTTTGGGGATTTTATTTACTAGCTTAGGCTCTTGTGGTTATTTACACATGTAGTCTTGATTTTAAAGTTTAGAAACCAACCACTGTGCTGATAACTTTATGTGTAGTTTTACTGGAGTCCTTTATTTGGTTATTATTTGTTTGGGGGTCCTTAGAGATAGTCTTGGCAGTTGTGATATGATATACTGACTTAATGGGTGGTAAATATGGGTTATGGATCTTTTCAACACTTTGTAAGCATAGAAGTTTAATTAATTTGAACATATTAAAATAGGAAATACTCCCTTTTCTTTTCAATTTTATTAAAATTTATTCAATAACAATTATATTATTTGGCCTTTTATTTTCTTGGGAAGAACTTGAAAAATAATAATCTGGAGCGTAAAAATATTCGTGGACTAGCAACACTATATCCTTGCTCAGGAATCTAATACCTTACAGTAATTATCACATAGCATTTCCATCATGCCTCCATTTCTTGTGCACCAGTTGGTATGTTTAAAGTCTGCTTTGACTTTTTTTTTTTTTTTAAACAAAGTTAGTGGTGGCCTCTAAGTTTTAAAGGTACTTGGAATTTTCATGCAGTGTTCCTTTGTCTCTATGGGAAGAAAGGGTAGAGACCTGGCTTCTTTGTTTTTATAGAGGGGAAAAACTATTTGTCTGATTAAAACCAGAAGTTATCATTTGGCACACTGATTTTATTTTTGCAATATAAAATGTATAGAATGATCTTTTGGTATTTCAGGCAATTAAGTAGAAAAACAGTGCTTCTAAGTACAAAATGTAATAGATATAGAAATGGTGATATGATGTTTCTTATAGTTTTCCTATGTTTTTAACCCACTAAGAGCAAATAGCTAGTTCTGTGAGAGCTAGTATTGGTTGAATTATTTTTGCTCATACAATTTTGAAAAACGGTGAAAGCCAAATAAATGAAGCATGTAATTTTTGTAAACTGAAGACCCTATTGAAAATGAATAACTATTATTTGAGGTGAAATTATGGAATTTTATTTTTTAATATTTTTAATGAAAATTTACTTTTTAATATCTTATTTTTACTTTATTTTTTTTGTATTACTGGGAATTAAACCCAGGATTTCACATATGCTAGGCAAGGCACTCTATCACAGAGTTATACCTCTAGCCCCATGATGGAATTTTAGAGTTTATTTTGAGGGATAAACCAGAAAACACATTTCCCCAGTAGATATCCATATCACCCTGAAGTAAGTGTGTGTGTGTGGGGTAGTTGTGGTACTTGGGATTTAACCTAGGAGTATTCTACCTCTGAGCTACACCCCAGCATTACTTTATTTTTTACTTTGGAATAGCGTTACACTTTTGCTGAGGCTGATGTGGGCCACCACATCTGGCTTACCATGAAATTTTAAAGTTAGGTTTTAATAAAACAATGATTCCAGATGAGATTTCATATGCCTGTAATCCCAGTACTTGGGAGACTGAGGCAGGAGGATCTTCATGTTCAAACCTAGCTGCAGCAAACAAGAGTGCCCTATTTGAAAACAAAAACAAAAAAATAATAAAAAGGGATGAAATGTATAGTTCAGAGGTAGAATGTTCTGGGTTATACAAACAAAAAGGGCAAAAGACCTTAGAGTCATTTGTAGGGGAGGCCTAGAGTACTTCTGTTAAGAATGGCTGACCCAAAGGCCAAAATTATTTATTTATGCAGCACTAGGAGTTGAACCCAGGGGCCTTCTACCTCTGAGCTACACCCCCAGACCTATTTTATTTTTTATTTTGAAGCAGCGTCTCATTAAGTTGTGGAGAGCCTCTCTAAGTAGCTGAGACTGGCTGCAAACCTGTGAACCTCCTATCTAAGCCTCCCAAGTTGTGGGATTACAAGCATGTGCCACCACATTCGGCAACTTGCTCATTTTTAAAATTAAGAGGAGAGAACATTATTGAATGAATAAAAAAATGCCTGATGATGAATAAAACAAATGATGTGTATTATGACCACTTACGAGGAAGACATTCGTTGCAAGAGAATGCTCTTCTGAAGATTTTAGGAGTAAATTCTGCTGAAAGTTGTGTTTTTCCTCAGCTCCCATCAAATCCAGGGCCTCACCCATGCTAAGTTGGCACTCCACCACTGAGCTACACTTATAGTCCTAAGTATTTTCTTTTTTGAATCAAGTTCTTATTGAATGGTTTCATCTTAAATGGAGAGATGATGCCAGGTACACATTACTTACTTGTCTACTTTCCGTGAATGTAATAAAATAACTTGTAAAGATTTGATGAAAAACTTAAGTTTTCAAGTTTCTGTCACTCCTTTTTGTTCTTTCCTACCTAGCTACAGCACTCCTGACATTTATGAGGCCAAATAGGTAGAAGAGCAGGAGGGGTAATAATCTTAATGCTTAGGAAAAGTATAGTAATCACTTACTAAACAGTCTAGATACCATTTTTTCTTTCCCCCCCCTTTTTTTTTTTGAGATTCTAGGGATGGAACAAAATACCATTTCTAAGTTCTTTATAGGCAGCTAGCTGGGGCAAGAAGAGCAAGAAGTTATGTGTCTGTGTATATTGAATTAATGGCTGCTGTAGGATTCTTGACAAATCATCTTTAGTGCCCCAAACAATGATCCTGAGTGAAACTAAAAGCATTTTGCTGTATTTTTTGTTAGACTGTATTGTTATATTTTCAGTGAACCCTTATAGCAAAACTATCCAATTCTTAAAAAGGAAAAAGAATATTAAGACTAGTCACAATTATTATTTTCTGTTCCCAGTTCATCTAGGCTGAGCCCAATGAGGGTTAAGGAGTTTGTGAGGTTAGGGCTTCTTTTTTTTTTTTTTTTTGTACCAGAAATGGAACCCAGGGACATTCTACCTGTGAGCTAAACCCTCAGCCCTATTTTATTCTTTTAGTTTGAAACAGGGTCTCACTAAGTTGCAGAGGGCCTAAGTAGCTGAGGCTGGTGGTGAACTTGGGATCACAGTCATGTGCCACCACACCTGATACATTAGGGCTCTGAGAAATTGAGACTCTGTGCTTACACTTAGTCTTTTGTACACCTGCTACATGCAAGTGGATGTTGTAACTAGTAAAGCCCAGTCAGTTAAAAGTTAATAAATAAGGAACAGTGCCCTATTTTTATTTTGTGTTTTCTCCAGAAGCAGAAGTTAAAAGATCTGTGTGTGGGGGTATTTATCATTTTAAATTATATAAAGGGGGGGGGTCATTGTGCTAGGTAAGAAATACTAGCCTCTTTCATTAGCATTCCAGATAGCTAGAAAATACTGGGCTCATAAATTGCTAGCTGCCTTATTCAGGAGAGGAGAATAAGGAGAGGGAGAAAGGGCCATAATATTATGCTGTGGCCTATATTTTACCATTGCTGAATAAACAGGATTGATTAGAAGTGATAAAGATCACAAATTGTCCCTCCCCCAGTATAAGGGTATTTGATATACATAACCCATGCTGTTTTCATATGTGTATTTTAATTCCTTTTCCCATTTTGGCGTTTCTTATGCAAAGAGACAAAGGACATAAGATAATGCAGAAAGCAAACTGAAAAACCTGGAAGAAAATAAGGAGAACTGAAGGAAGAGAATTAAAAAATATGGGAGTGACAAAATAAAGAAGTAATGGATACTGGAAAAAAAAAGGGTTCTGGTCCAACACGTCCTTCATTTGTTATGCTGAATAATTTCCTACATGTCCTGTGTGGTAAACTAAGAGTGGGTAAGGGAGGAGAACAAAAGTTACCTTTTCTGTTCACTGTTCTCCTTCATTCCCACCCCTCACCAACCCAAAGACTGGGTCAGACATTGGCAGCATTTTTCCCTTTTCGATTCTTCACGCTGCCATTGTTGCCTTTGCTTGTCTATCTGTGGTGTACATTTTCCCCTCAGTGGTAGAATGAGATGGCACAGCAGCTGATTGTATTGTTCTCCCTCTAATCAGTTCTTAGGCCTTTGTGTTTTTATTTGTATGAATATATTTTGAGGATACATATGGGACAGTGTGTAGATCATTAGTTTTTATGAAACCTAGCCTTTTAATTTTATTATTTTATTTATTTATTTTTATTTTTTGTGGTACTGAGGATGAAACCAGGGACATTTTACCTCTGAGCTACACCCCAAGTCCTATTTTTTATAATTTATTTGGAAACTTGATCTCACTGAGTTGCAAAGTGTCTTACTAAGAAGTAGCTAAGGCTGTCCTCGAACCTCCATCCTCCTGTCGCAACCTCCTAAATGCTAGAATTACAAGTATGCACCACCACACCCAGGTAATTTTATTATTTCAGTTTGTTTTCTTTTAGTTTTGGCAGTGGAGATTGAACCCGGGGCATTCTACTTCTGAGCTATACCTCCAGTCCTATTTTATTCTTTATTTTAAAAGTTATATTAAGTTACTGAGAGCCTTGATAATAAATTGCTCAGGCAGCCCCTGAACCTGTAGTCCTTATGCTTTAGTCTCCCACGAAATGGGATCATAGGCATGCACTACCATGCTTTCAGTTTAGCTTTTTGTGTTGCTCACCCAAACCCATGCCAAGCCCAGGGTCACTAAGATTTCTAGTAAAGTTTACCTATAGAAACTTTAGGCTGCCAATGTTTTAAGTCTTTGATTCAGTTTGATTTTTAGTATTAAGGTAAAGATGGAGATTAGGTTTTTATTTCATATGGCTATTCAATTGTTTCAAGTTTTTTGTTTTGTTTTGCAGCGTCCAGAATCAAGCTCAGGGCCTCACACTTGCTAGGCAGTCTTTTAGTAATCTACATCCCAGCCACCCCCCCCCCCCTTTTTGGGTGGTACTAGGGTTCCTTGAAGCCCTTCTACCTCCGGGCTACACTCCCAGACCTATTTTATACTTTTTTATATTTGGAAACAGGGTCTCTTAAGCCAGTGCAGCTGGCTTCGAACCTGCGCGTTCCTCCTGTCTCTGCCTCCCAAGTGCGGGGATTACAAGTGTGTGCCACCACGCCTGGCCATCCCAGCCCTTTTTAATCTATTTTTTTGGTACTGGGTGGTGAACCCAGAGACATTCCTTCTCTGAATTATATGTACAGCCCTTTTTTATTTTTTGTTTTGTAACAGGGTCTGGGTAGGTTTGCTAAGTTGTTGAGGCTGGCGCCTGGAACCTGCAATCTTCCTGTCTCAGCCTTCTAAGTACTGAGATTACAGGTGTGCACTATCACACCCGGCCCTTTAGAGTCCTGTTCAGTTGTCTGCCATCCTTTTGCATTGGCCTACCAAGTAGCTGGGGTTATAAGCATGTCCTTTACATCCAACAGTTTGTTTTTTGAACATTATATAAATAGAATCCTGTTCAGTTGTCTGCCATCCTTTTGCATTGGCCTACCAAGTAGCTGGGGTTATAAGCATGTCCTTTACATCCAACAGTTTGTTTTTTGAACATTATATAAATAGAATCCCTCCGTATATGCATTTGGTCTGTCATCTCTCAGTGTTACCTGTGTGAAATTCATCCATGTTGTATGTAGTTGTGATTGATGCAGTCTCGCTGCTTTACAGTATTCATTGTATACTTCAGTTTAGTTATCTGTTTACTGTTGATGGACAGTGGGGATAGTTGCAGTTATGGCTATTTAAAAAAAAAAAAACAAACAGAAAAGAATCCTGATCCTGTGAGCATTTGTATGTGTGTTTTTAAGTAAATGAACTTTTGCATGCATTCTCTGAGTCTTAGCCCTAGTAGTTGCAATTTCTGTATATTAGTGGATATCTAGATATCACCAGTTTCCCAAATTCTGATTCTTGGTATTACATATTTTTTTCTTCTTTCTCTTCCATTTTCCTTTTTCTACTTCTCTTAGCATTCTGGTGGGTGTGCCACTGTTACCCAGAGTTTGGGCCATTTTGTGAGGAGGATTAGAAGCAAACAGAGGACTATTTCTGGGTACTGACTTTCACGAAGGAGATGAGCTTAACCAGAAAGAAAATCTGTAAGGTATACAGTCCTCCGAGGCACCGCGTTCCGTTGGCAGCCTCTTAGCAGGTCCTAAAGCCTGTATGTGTTGTGTCAGCTTTCAGATTTGGTTTTCATGGCGAAACCTTGTTTCTGTTGAACTTTTTCTTTTTTGGCTATGTTGGGGAATCCAACCCAGGGCCTTGTTCACATTGGGTACCTTCTGCCACTGAGCTATATCCCAGCCCTCAGGCAAACCTTATTAAAAGCTTCTCTTGTAGCCAGGTGTGGTTATGTACACTTGTAATCCCAGCATTTGGGAGCCTGAGACAGGAGGATCCAGGTTCAGGGCCAGCCCCAGCTACTTAGTGAGGTCCTTTGCAACTCAGTGAGATCCTGTTTCAAAATAAAGAATATAAAATAGGGCTGGGGGTGTAGCTTGGAGGTAGAATGCCCTGGGTTCCACCCCCCAGTTCTGTGCAAAAAAAAAAAAAAAAAAAAAAAAAAAAAAACCAAAACCCAAAGAAACAAAACAGACAAACCTTATAAAACATGTAAGGAAAAGCTATTTGGAAACCAGGAAAGTAAATCAGAGCCTCAGTTATTGATGCTCAGCTTTTGTACCTTTGGAAGTAGGCAGGCCATCTTAGGTCTGACTAAAAAAATCATATCACTTTTGGTAACTTATAGAATGTTAAAGTTTATATTGTACAATTTCTATATCTTATACCTAAGTTAAAGTGTAATGTTATTTAATTTGTGGCTTAAAAAAACAACAACCCAAACTGGTCAGTTATCTGAGCTGCCTTTCTGTTTAATCACAATTTATTTATTTGTTTGTTTATTTATTTATTTTATTTAATAACTTATTTAAAATGTAGTACTCCTACATTATTCTGGAGCCGGGCGTGGTGGTGCACGTTTGTAATCCCAGCATTTGGGAGGCTGAGACCGGAGGATCGCGGTTTGCAGACAGTCTCAGCTACTCAGTGAGGCCCTCTTCAACTCAGTGAGACCCAGTTTCAAAATAAAAAATAGGGCAGGAGGTGTAGCTCGGAGGTCGAATGCCCTTGGGTTCCACCCTCAGACCCACAAAAAACAAACAAACAAACAAAAACCCTACATTATTCTGTTACCATTTTTTTTTCTTTGTGGTACTGGGGATTGAACCTAGGGCCATTCTACCTCTGAGCTGCCCTCCTAGCTTTATTTATTTATTTATTTTTTTATTCTTTGTTTTGAAACAGGGATTCACTAAGTTGTGGAGGGCCTCACTAAGTAGCTGTTTGATCACAAATCTGTAATTCTCTTGTTTCAGCTTCCCAAGTACTGGGATTCCAAGCATGTGCCACCATGCCTGGCTGTTATCAAGTTAAAATAGATTTTGTGTCAGATTTCTAATGTTTCTATGGAGGATTGTTTTATGACAACCATAGGAAATCTTTTAGAACACAGATTTGATCTGTGTCAAAAAGGTTGCTCTACTTTTTTTTGTTTTTTTTTTTCCTGCACTGGGATGGAACCCTTCCCAGCTCAGTCTTAAATTTCTCTTTCTTTGGTCATGTTTCTACATCCATGCATCTCAAGGAAGTCCTGTCTAGTCAAATTACAGCTTTGATAAGCCCTTCTAGAACCATGTTCCTCTCCTGCCTCACATTTATCAACAGCTGTTGTTTGACAGTGGGGAGTATCATTGGCATTTGGACTACTTACTAGTCTACTTTCTGTCAACCTCAGTTTATAATCCTATATGTAGAAATACTTTCATCATAAAATATAGGGGCGACTCAGTGGCCAAGTGCTTGCCTAGCATGTATGAGGCCCTACGTTCAGTCTCTGGAACTGAAAGAAAAAAAGACAAAATATAGAAGTCCTTCATCCAAAAATGATGATAAAGCAAATCATATCATTTGCAGTTTATAAATTACGGTCTTTTATTTTTTTTTGTGGTACTGGAGATACTTTGGAAACAGGGTCTCACAAAGTTGCTGAGAGCCTCACTAAGTAGCTGAGGCTGGCTTTGAACCTGTGTGATCCTCCTGTCTCAGCCTCCCAAGAGCTGGGATTACAAGTATGCACCACCATGCCCAGCATAAATTACAGACTTTGTAAGACCTTTTTGGTATAGAGTCATATGTTTCTGTGTTGTTGGCATGGATTATTAAATTATAGTCACAAACTAATTTGTGTTTAATATTTTAAAGTGTCAAGATTATAAATCTTGGATTTTTCTGTCACCATGAAGTAAGCTTTATCTTTAATTTGTTTTTACATTCGTTTTACGTAAAATGTAAATTTAAGTAAATCTAGCACTTTCCATCTTTGGGTCAAAATGGAAACATTAAACCATAATCATTTATTTCCCTAGTGTCAGTGTTTTGTATATCACTGTGGTGCTTTTTGTCATATTTGCTCATATTTATCCAATATCATGCATTTTTGTTTGTATTTGTGGTTAAATACACAAATTTTTAACTGGTTTATAAAATTTAATCTTGTTTGTGAAGGAATTTTGATATCCCTACTGTAAATGGAGAAACAGTATCATTTACCTTGAAAAACAATGATTAAACCAGGCTGGTGGCATATGCTTGTAATCTCAGTACTTGGAGACCAAGACAGGAGGGATTGGAGGTTGGAGGAAAGCCTCAACAAGTAGACTCTCATCAACCTAGAGAGATCCTGATTAAAAAATAAAATAAAATAAAAGATAGGACTGGGGGGTGTATCTCAGAGGTAGAATGCCCCTGAGTTCAATCCCCAGTACCACAAAAAACAATGGCTATCAAATCTCATCTAAATCCTATTGTCAGAGCCACTGCTCCTTTATTTACTGGGAAATTAAATTGGCGAGTGTCATAAAGGAACATAAATTGTATTAGCATGACAGTGAGTCTTGTTTTTGTTTTTGGTATTGGGGATTGAAGCCAGGGGTGTTCTACCTCCAAGCACCTCAGCCCTATTTTTTTCCAAACTATTTTTTTTTCCAAACGGAGTCTCACTATGTTGCTGAGAGGCTCACTACATTCCTGAGGCTGGCTTTGAACCTGGGATCCTCCTATCTCAGCCTCCCAAGTATTGGGATTAAAACCCTGCACCACCATGCCTGGTTTCTAACTCGACTCATAGTAGAGTCCTTTAAGTACCAGTGGCTAGAAGAAATTAAGAGTAATTTTAGTAGTTTATATTTGTTATATTTGTTATTGTAGATTATATATTGTTTATTAGCATCTGCTATTCACTAGCTTCTTAGTGGTTTGAAAATCTGAGAGCCACAAAGGCAGCACAAAAATGTAGGATTTGAACTATTAGTGTATACAATGTGTACAGAAGATGTTTTGATAACTGCATTTCTGGGAGACTTACTTTAATAAATCCAACAGTGTTATGCTGTTACAAACACAGTTGCACAGTTGTCTACCAAGGCCACAGCAAATGATTGCTGGTTTGCTCTGATTGCTGCCATGTGGAAATAATTCAGGTCAAGGTTTGTTAGATTTCTGTGTGTGTGTGTGTGTGTGTGTGTGTGTGTGTGTGTGTGTGTGTGTGTTACTGGGAATTGAATCCACAGTCATTCTGCCTCTATGCTATACTCCCAAGCCTTCTTTAAAAAAAGTTTTTTTTTTTTTTTTTAAATGTACTGGGAATTGAACTCAGAGATAGTCTACTCCTGAGCTACACTCCCAGACTGAATTAATTAATCAATTAATTTATTTTTTCAGGTCTGGGGATGGAACCACTCAGGGGCATTCGACCTCCGAGGTACACCCCTACCCTACTTTTTATTCTTTATTTTGAAACAGGGTCTCACTGTGTTGCAAAGTGCCTCACTAAATAGTTGAGAAATAGTTGAGGCTGTCTGCGAACCGCGATCCTCAATCTTCTGGTCTCAGCCTCCTAAATGCTGGGATTACAAGCGTGCACCACCACGCTCGGCTCCTGATTTTATTTCTTATTTGGAAACAGGGTCTCACTAGATTGTTGAGAGCATCACTAGATTGCTGACGCTATTCTTAAACCTGTGATCTCCCTGTTTCAGCCTCTCAAGTACTAGGATTACAAGTGTGTGCCACCACACCTGACTCTGAGCCCTGTTATTTATTCTTTATTTGGAAATGGGGTCTCCCTAAGTAGCTGAGGCTGGTTGTGAACCTGATATCCTCATGTCTCAGCCTCCAAAGCACTGGGATTACAGGTGTATACCACCACATCTGGCAAAACCCAGACGTTCAACATCCAAAAAACAGACGCTGGGCGTGCTTGTGCAAGCCTGTAATCCTAGTACTTGGGAGGCTGAAACAGGAGGATCACAGGTTCATAGCCAGCCTCAGCAACTTAGCAAGACCCTGTTTCAAAATAAAAAAACAAAATAGGAATAAAATAGGGCTGGGAGTATATCTTGGAGGTAGAATGCTGCTGGATTAAATCCCCACCCCACCCTGAAAAAGGAAGATTTGGGTTTTTACGTCAAAGGTCTTCAGTGATAGAAAAAAATAAAACACTAAAATAACATTATCAAAAATAGAGCATTTTATACTCAGATTCAGCTCATGGTAAATGTTTTTCCTCTGTGTGGTGTGTAGCACATTGGTCACAGTTTGTGAGCTACAGACTTCCGCAGACTTATTGTAAGCAATTTTCAAATCCTGTGAGTACTCAGCGTTGTCTGTAGGTCAAAGGCATCCAAATAAAATTGTTTTCACCCTGAAAACGGGAAAAATCCCTTGGACATTTTGTATGCATCAAACACTGGTTATGATCACTGCTACAAGAATTACGTACTAAGACACCAAAATTCATTAAGATATCAACCATTTGAAATAGGAAGGGCACCTGAGAAAGAGGAATTTCTCAATTTGGATATCATTCTTCTGCAAATATTTAATACTCACTGTGACGGAACTTAAACCTTTAAAAATAATTTGAAAATTATAGAGGTAGAGCGGTGTTCTGTTTGCAGAACTGCCTCATCCTTGTCTCGTTTCCCCTTTTCCTTCCTTTTCTATCTTTCCCCCTTTCATCTATCTCTTTGTAGTGAAAAAACGTTGAGGCTCATTTGAAGACTTGAATGCACTAGAAAAAAGGGGGCCAGAGAAAATGGAGTTCCGGGTAGGAAGTTATGATGAATAGTTAAGTGCAGACATAGATGTGTGGTATTTGCTGTGCAGCTATTAAAGATGACTGAAAAAAATAGTTTCCTGAGAGCCAAACAAAAGAAGTCATATTTATTTTTAAAGGGTTAAATAAGCTAAGCTTGGTGGTGCACTCTTGTAACTCTAGTACTTGGGAAACTGAGTCAGAAAGATTACAGGTTCACAGCCAGCCTCAGCAACTTAGTGAGACTCTGTTTAAAAATAGATAGATAGATAGATAGATAGGTGGTAGGGCTAGGAGTGGTTCAGCCCCTAGTACCACAAACAAAACAAAACTATGCTGACTGTTACCATATTCATTGAGTGAAGAGGAAATCTGATAGAATTAAATATAAACTTGTGTGAAAGGAACTGGTTTGTTTTTCATTGGTCTTTGCCAATTAAAAAGAATTTGAATTCCTTCTGACTATACTAACAAATAGGTTCTATATCCAATCTATGCTTTATTTACTTTTCTTTCTGGTAAAACATGATCGCTGAGCCCAGGCATGGTGGTGTACACTTGTAATCCCAGTACTTGGGAGGCTGAGACAGGAGGATCACACAGGTTCAAAGCCAGCCTCTGCTACTTAGTAAGGCTCTCGGCAACTTAGTGAGACCCTGTTTCCAAATAAAATATAAAATAGGTCTGGGAGTATAGCCCAAGGGGGAAATAAATAAATATATATATATATATATATATATATATATATATATATATATATATGAATGATTGCTGGAGGAAGAAGAGGGCATAAAAAATCTCTTGTTTTATGGCTGCCTTTATAATCTTTGGGGTCAGTGACAAAAACTATCCAGTGTGAAACTTGCCTCTGTGGGTTAAAATGAACATGATAAATATATTGTCAAGAAAGTAGAAGACACCAGGAACCTTTCTAAAGGTTGAAAGGAAGTTCTCTAAATCCAGCCCACCGAAGCGTATTTGTAACCTTGTTTTCTTCCGATGTGTATTTGTAACCTTGTTTTCTTCCGATGCGTATTTGTAACCTTATTTTCTTTGCAACAACTGCTAGAACATTATCCTCTTTTATCTTTGCTCTTGTTCATGCTTTTTCTTAATTGCTAGTCTCTCTGCTTAGATCCCCTGGCTTTACCTTAGCTCTTCGTGACCTAGGAATTACCCTTCTGTCTGTAAACTTTTAATTTTTAAACATCTCTTTGGTATGAGTGCGATGGTCCACACCTGTAATCTCAGTACTTCATAGGCTAAGACTGGAGGATTGTAGATTTCAGGACAGCTTCAGCAACTAGTGAGTCCCCCCACAATATAGTGAAACCCTGTTTGAAAATAAAAAAATAAAGCCGGGCGTGGTGGTGCACGCTTGTAATCCCCGCGCTTGGGAGGTGGAGAAAGGAGGATCGCGCAGGTTCGAAGCCAGCTGTGCTGGCTTAGGAGACCCTGTTTTCAAATAAAAATATAAAAAGTAGGTCTGGGAGTGTAGCTCGGAAGTAGAAGGGTTTCCAGGAACCCCAGTAAACCCCCCCCCACACACAAAATAAAAATAAAAATAAAAAATAAAATAAAAAATAAAACAGGGTTGTAGGTGTAGCTTAAGTCTCTCTAGATTCAAAAGCATTTGAGTTACCTTATCTCATCATAATGTGATCTAGTTGGCCACTAGATGCTGTTGCTTTCTTTACAGAATCCTTTCCAAATCCCTGTGCTCCTTTCTGAATTTCCTGTGTTGCTTTTATGCAACCATTCCTTGTCTGCCTCAGATGCTGCTCAGTATCTTTCCTGTCATGTCACTAGTTTTTCCTTGTCTTCATTGTCCTTTGCATCCTTTCCAGGCTTACCTTCCTGAATGAGACTCATGAGTATGGCTTACGAAGGCCTTCCACTCTTCATCAGAATCCTTACTGATGTGCTATTTCTGGTCCTTCAGCCTTCTTTATTTTTTTATTTTTTATTTTTTGTGGTACTGGGGATGGAACCCAGAGGCATTCGACCTCCAAGCCACACCCCTGCCCTATTTTTTTGTTTTTATTCTTTATTTTGAAGCAGGGTCTCACTCAGTTGCAGAGGGCCTCACTAAGTAGCTGAGGCTGTCCGTGAACCGCTATCCTCTGGTCTTAGCCTCCCAAATGCTGGGATTACAAGCGTGCGCCACGATGCCCGGCTCTTCAGCCTTCTTTATAACATGCTCTTCCTTGGCTTGGACCTCACCAACCAGATATTATCTCTCCTGTAAGCTGACCCACTCTCCTGCTGCAGAACCCTCTTGTGTCTCTCAGTAGGCCATTCACACCTCTGTCCTGAGCAACAGCACTTTTCACCCCACAAGATTGGATTTATCTCATGATCCTGGTGCCCAGCACATCCTCTGATTCATACACTGAGCACAAGTGTTTATTTGAATAAAGATCTTTTAAAACTTTTTTCCCAAGGCTGGCATGGTGGCAAAACACCTGTAATCCTAGTACTTGCCCTCTGCAATTTAATGAGGCCTGTTTCAAAATACTAAATTTAAAACGACGACGACGACGACGACGACGACGACGGTGGGGCTGGAGGTAGCTCAGAGGTACGATGCCCCTGGGTTCAGTCCCTAGTAACATACCTACCCACTGACCCAAAACAAAAAGCCAACTTTCCTAAGAACTGGTGGGGGACGTGTTCTTTAATTTTTTAAAATATTTTTTAATTTGAATGTACCGAGCAATATTTCTTTATTGTCTTCTGAACAGTTTTGTGTAATGGTTCTTTCCTTACCTGCTTCATCCAACCTCCTTGTGCTCAGGTACCTTGTAGAACTCCTGTTGCCGTCGTGGGCTCTTTTTTCTTTATAGGGATTAGGGTTGGCCAGGATTGGGGAACCTGGAAAAGCCTCCTGACCAAGACTTGGCTTAAGCTAGCTGCCCATGTCAACACTTCAGCCCCAGCAGTTTCCTTATGGTAGTTCTCCTTTTAAAAGAACCCACTTTATGTTGGATTACCACTAGTCCTGAATCTTGGAGTAATGTTTGGTAGTTAGTTAATGACAGAGTTCAGCCAGGCACTAAGAGCTGGGCACCTAGCTCAGTGGTAGAAAATTCCTGGTTCAAACCCAGTACTATCAAAATAAATGAGTAAATAAACGGTGGAGTTCAGGTTTACCTTATATTATCTATTTGGCTAGTGGTCTTTCCCTGCCATTGTATTGATGACAGCAGATAAAATACTAGGCAGAACACTCGGAATTAAGCTTAAGAAATTTCATTTATATCATTTTCACATTAAAGTTTAGGTAATATGCTGAATTGTAAATACTTATTAATGATAATTCAGAGAATATAATCTTTATAATTCAGTTTAAGTTTTTTTTACCTTTCCTGAAATTTGGAGTTTGTTAGTCTTCAACTTTGTTCATATCCTTTTGAGCCATGTGCATACCTTCTACTAGAATAAATGTAATTTTGAAGTAGATTTGTATTTGAAACGCTACTTTCTTGGCAAGCTTTGAACTTTTGCATAGTTTCCACTTTCACATTCAGCATAAAGCTGTGGTCAAGCAAAGGTCACAGGGACTGGAGACCCAGCTTGACTACTGTGTACTTTGGGGTGAGCCCAGTTCAGTTGGTTGCTGTAGACTAGCCTAGGGTTTCTTCTGAGTAGACATGAAGTTAAAATAGGTGATTCATTTTAGATTGGCAAACCACAGGCTATAGATAATTTTTCGTTTCTTGTTTCAGATTGGACCTTGTGTGTGTGTGCCAGTGAGTAGGTCTTTGTATAGTAGAAACTAATAATGGTTACTTTGCTTTATTTACTGTAAGAATATATCTTTCTACAGTAAATTTTTAGTTTCTTATGAGCAGGGAAAGGAAGAGGTGGTCATATTAGTAATTTCGAGCTTTAAAGTAGAGGGATCATTTGAGATAAATTTCATTTTTAGATGAAGAACCAGAACTAGAAATATTCTTAACTAGGTAAGAATGACACTCAAACATTCAAGAGAGAATTGAAAATGGGAAACATTTAAATTTTTCCTTTTTGCGGGTCTGGGGATGGAACCCAGGGGCATTTGACCTTCAGGCTACACCCCTGCCCTATTTTTATTCTTTATTTTGAAGCAGGGTCTCACTGAGTTGCTGAGGGCCTCACTAAGTAGCTGAGGCTGTCTGCAAACCGCAATCCTCTGGTCTCCCGGCTAATATTTTTATTTAAAAAATGTACAGAACTTGACCTGGTCCATGAGGATGGATTAAGTTATTGGGCAGATTATGGCAGACTGTAAGAGTAGACTCAATGACCTTTACTTGGCAGGAAGATTTCCTTCTAACTTTTTTCACTGTTTGTGTTCACCTTGAGAGGGGCGGTAGAGGGAGTGATTGAGAAGTTGTTTGGTCATTTTGCTGGAAGAAAAAGGAAGAGTTGAGTGGTAATAACTTGATCTTGCAGAGTCAGTACTTCCTGTGAAGGAAGGGTGATCTTGTGATGATGGAGTTATAGACTGTTAGAAGCAAACACAGCATGGTATGTTGGAAGAACACATGGGCTTTGGAATCATGAACCGGATGTTCATTCCCTGCAAGCTACATGACCTCTTTAAGCTTTAATTTTTCTAGTCTTTAAAATAAAGATAATACCCATCTCATGTCGAGTGTGAAGATTTAAGGAGATAATGCATATAAAGTAGATGCTGAAGAGAAGTGGTGGGTGGTGTGAAAAGCAACCTGACAGGAATAATCATATGCTTTGGAGTCAGGCCAGGTTTTCAGATGAACTTGGCCACTGAATTTTTTGTTTGCTTGTTTACCTTGAACAAGTAGGTGACCTTCTGTCAGCACCTGTATAACAGAATAATGCATACCAATTGTGTAATAATGAGATTTAACTGAAATACTGTATATGAAATGTTGAGGATAAGAGAACCACTCAATAAATAGACTAGGAACTGGTAGATGCTTCAAAGAAGGAACATCTAAATTTAGCCTAACAGTCCTGGTATATACCTCAATATGTCACCATCTAATTTTGGTATCAGAATTAGAGCTCTTTAGAGGCAAAAGTACAAAAAGAAGTTTACATCCTTTTCTTACTGTGTAGTCTTTTTAAAAAGGTTAATTTTGCCTGGTGTGGTGGCCCATGCCAGTAATCTCAGTACTTGGGAGGCTGAGACAGGAGGATCATAGGCTCGAGGCCTGTTCAGCAATTTAGATCTTCAGCAACCTAAACTTTTATTTCAAAATAAAAAATAATAAATAAGTAAGTAAGTAAATAAATAGGGCTGGTATAGCTCGGAAGTAGAATGCCCCTGTATTCAATTCCCATTACCACCAAAAAAACATCAAAGTTATTTTTTATTCTAACACCATTTCTGTGCTTTCACTAAACATTTTTATGCCTTTGAATTCTTCTGTCCATTTGGGTAAAAACTGTTCTTGGACATGCTTAAGAGGCAAATAATTCAGATAATAAAAATTAAGCACTGTGGGCTATGAAATGAAAGGTTAATTATGCATCTTAAACAATTTGGTAAATATTTGGTGAACAATTACTTGGACAAGTCTCAGGTAAGTATTTTCATGTATGGAAATTAAAGGCCCATAATAAATCAGGAGCATATATAAAATATAACATATGGAGGGACAACAGCCTCTATTTTAAGAATGTTCTTCCAAAGCAGTATTTTTTTTTTTTTTTTTTTGCCACCCAGAAATCTCCCCATTTTTATAATCAAGTTTGTCAAGCTTTAGCTTGATGTATACTTTCTTGGACTGTAGACCATAGGTTCCCAAATTTACTGGCTTTCAGGAAAAAAAAAAACACATTAAGATATTACTCAGTGCCCCCATGGGTGCTTCCACTACCCCCTTATTGTATTCAGACACTCACCCCCACATCTCAATTGCCCTAGAGGCTACTGCCCTCTTGGATTGGTGGTGGTGGGGAGCTATTGCTCACTTAGGGAATCCACTAGAGATGGTTTCTGTTTAGGCTTGTAAATTTTTTTAGAAGTACCCTTCTCCTCCCTCCTCCTCCCTTCCTCCCTCCTGCTCCTCCTCCTCCTGTTTCTATCTGGGGTTTAAAAGTAGAGGACATTATAACCCAGGCATAATGTGTAGGGTACCCCACATGATTTCTTATACCCTTCCTAAATTCTTAAGGCTCAGTTTAAGGAAATGGTCTAATGTAAGTCTATTCCACACTGCCTCTAGATAAATTATTTCATCCTTGCACAATTAAAGAATAAAAATAAGTTTGCTAGAACTTCATTTTTAGCTGGGCATGGTTGCACACACCTATAATCCTAGTACTTGGGAAGCTGAGACAGGAGGCTCTCAGGTTACAGGATAACCTCAGCAAGTAGGAAACTCTTGTCAACCTGGCGAGATTAGTTTAAAAATAAAAAAATAAAAATAGGTTTGAGGGTGTAACTTCAAGGTACAATGCCCGGGGTTCAATATCATTATCATTAAAGATTAAAAATATATTTTTGACTTTGGTATGGTCTAAATGTTTGTGCTACCCCCAAGTTCATGTGTTGGAATCTGAATGCCTGATGTAATGTCATTTGGGGTGGGGGGCAGTTGGGAGATATTTGAATCTTGAAGGCAGAATCCTGAAAAATGAGATTAGTACTCTTAAAAAGAGGCCTAAGAGGTACCATGTAAGGATGCAGCTAACAAGTTCTACCTGTGATCAGGAAAGGGACCCTTGCCAGACACTGACTCTGTTGGCATCAGCCACTTGAGCTGCCAACCTCAAGAGCTGTGAGATGTAACTTTCTGTTGTTTTTAAGTGACTTCCATGATATTTTCTTAAAGCAGACCAAATGGATGAAGACAGATACTCTTTGTCATGCTCAATATATTTATTCTAGGGGTTGAACTTATTCTATTGTAAATAAAATTTGGCTAAAGACATGGGGAATCTCAGCCAGATTCTCCTTCAGAATCTTCTCTTCTTGAGAAAAGAGGTATGGTTTGCAGTCATACCACCCTGGACGTGCCTAATCTTGTCTGATCTTGGAAGCTAAGCTGGGTTGGGCTTGGGAGAAAAGACGTATGAAAATAGCTTGTACATAGCTAAGAAATAGTTTGAGTAAGTTGGAAAGCAAGCAGTAAAGCTTAGAATGCAAAGGGAAGAGGGGATTAAGCTCAGTGGGCTATTTCTTAGCCTTACTAACATATCACTGTGTATAAATCTGGACTCTTGGGTTTTTTATTTTTGTTGTTGTTGTCGAATATTCTGGGTGGGGAATACTGGGGATTCAACCCAGAGGCATTCTACCTTGGAGCTGTACTCCCAGCCCTTTTTATTATTTGTTGGGAAACTGAGTCTAATTAGGTTGCTGAAAGGCCTCCTGTTTTGGTTTGACTGTCCTTGAACCTGTGACCCTTTCCTCTCACCCTCCCAAGTACTGAGAGTAGAGGCCTGTGCTACTCTACCTAACTTCAATTTTCTACATGTTAATGGTTTTTCTGTTTTGGCTTTATATTGTAGGGCAGTATTCCCACATCTGGCTCTAACTAGATTTTATTATTTGTGTGTGTGTTGTTTTTCTCTCATTAAATATAGTTGGCTTCTAGGATTATGTTTAAAACAATACATTTTCATGTTCAGGCCCCTCGCCCAGCCATCTTCTCTGACTCATTAATGGGGGGAAAACAAAGATGTATTATTTGATGGCAAAGAATTAGTTGTAATTCTTTCAGCGATAACTTTATAATTTAGGGGAAAAGAATTCTTTGTTCTATGTGTGTTTTTTTTTTGTCAAGGAACTTCCTGCATAAGATAATTTGTCTCAACATTTTTTTCCCTGACACAACAGGAAGGAGTGATAACTATTTTATACTTTCTGTGTTTAAATTGTATTGTAAATTTTTGGCCAAGTTTTTTAGAAGAAGAACTTAGATTTATGTATTTTCTTGTTTGTTTGTTTGTTTGTTTGTTTGTTTATTTATTTATTTATTTATTTATTTATTTATTTATTTATTGTTTTTGCAGTACTAAGGATTGAACCCAGGGGCAGTCTACCTCCAGGCTATACACCAGCCCTATTTTTTATGCTTTATTTTGAAATAGTCTCACCAAGTTGCCTGGGGTCTCATTAAATAGTTAAGACTGGCTACGAACCTGTCATCTTTCTGTTTCAGCCTCTCAGGTACTAAGATTACAAATGTGAGCCACCTTGCCCAGCTTCCTGTTCCCTTTTTAAACAATGCATAAAAAATGTACTAAGAAGAATTTATAATTCTGGTCTCTTAAGAATAAAACTAATTCTAAAGGTAGGGGTTCTATGAGTTCAGATAATGATAAAGTACTATACATTTCAAAAGTGTAGAAGTCAGTTTGATTGTTTTCACCTTCAAAGAGATGAAAAAAGTTTAAGGATATAGATATATTTGCTCTCATTTAAGCATTACATAATCTATATTTTTATTGAAGTATATTTCATACCCCAGAAATGTGTATAATTCTTTATACATGTTTTAAAAATTTGATAAAAAGAGGAAGAATATCCAGGCGTGGTGACGCACGCTTGTAATCCCTGTGCTTGGGAGGTGGAGACAGGAGGAATGTGCAGGTTCGAAGCCAGCCATGCTGGCTTAAGAGACCCTGTTTCCAAATTAAAAAAAAAAAGGTATAAAATAGGTCTGGGAGCATAGCCCGGAGGTAGAAGGGCTTCCAGGAACCCCAGTACCACCAAAAAAAGAAAAAAAAAAAAAAGGAATAAAGAAAATTGGGCTTTACAGTCAGTAGGCTGAACTATCCAGATAATGTAGGACAGTTTTATACTCAGGAAGGAAGAACTCAGAAGTATACTGGGAAATAAATTATGTGGTCACTTTGGCTTTAAAGACTTGTTAGATTTTGAGCCTGATGATGTTAATCCAGGAAACCTGCCTGGATTCCTGGGAGCTGGATTTAGTTGCCTGCCCACATAAGAAATAGGCAAATAATGTAAAAAGGAAAAAAGAATTTAATACCATTTGATTAAGCTGGGGGAAAATAGCTAGAAGTAAAAGCCAGGAAATATACATATGTAGCCAGAGGGTATGTCAGTTTCAACTTCCTTGGTGATTGACTATTCAGAGCCGGAGAGTAGTTTTTTAGTTTTCATTCTCAGCATGGGGAAGTTTTAAAGCTAAAACAATTAGCTTTAGCTGGGCGTGGTGGTGCACGTTTGTAATCCCCTCACTTGGGAGGCTGAGACAGGAGGATCGCGCGGGTTCAAAGCCAGCCTCAGCTACTTAGTGAGGCTCTCAGCAACTTAGTGAGACCCTGTTTTCAAATAAAGTATAGGTCTAGGAGTATGGCCCGGAGGTAGAAAGCCCCTGGGTTTCACCCCCAGTACCACCCCCCCAAAAAAAAATAATAAAAATAAAAATAAAAAAAATAAAAAATTGGGCAGGGGTTATAGTTCCGGAGGTCAAATGCCTCTGGGTTCCATCCCAGACCCCACCCCCCATCATAAAACAATTAGCTTTTCATTAAAAAGGATTTTTCAGTTTCTCCTCAGTTTGATCAAGCTGCACTAAATTTGTTTTTCCTTTTTATATTGTTTGTTTATTATGTGGTAGGTGGCTGAATCCAGCTAGCAAAGGACCCAGGCAGGTTCCCTGGCTTGTTTGCTGATAGCAGTTACTGTCTCCTGCTTTTGTTCCTTTATGTCAAAATGTTTATTTCAGAAAAAAGTTTGGAAGGGTATGTTCCAAAATGGCTGTGCTTGTTTCTGTTTAGGTAGCAGGATTACTGATGTTACTACTTTCTTCCTTGTAGGTATCTCTCTTTTCTACCAAGCCAAATGGTTTTGTTATTAAACCAAAATAGCTGAACCACAGATTTTCAAAATTTGTTTAATTTTAACAAAAATAAAAATGAGACTGTAATGACTTATCAGTCAGAATTCTGAGTTCCCCCAAATGGAGAATGATTTGGCTATTTTGCTAGAAATACAGTTTGCTGGAATGATTGGAACGGGTATTAGAATCAACAGAAAAGCTGGGAAACAGGTGGAGAGGTAGTAGATCTCTCTGGTAGATCTCTCTGGATCATCTTTGGGAATCCTGGCTGCTGTACATCCTTACCACTAAAGGTAGGATTTCTCAAACCTCACTGAATCCCACCCCATTTGTAGTACTGGGGGTTGAACCCAGGGGCATCTACCTCTGAGCTACACCCTCAGCCCGATTTTTTTATTCTTTATTTTGAAACAGGGCCTAAGTTGAGGAGGCATCACTAAGTAGTTGAGGCTGGCTGCAAACCTGTGATCCTCCTGTCTCAGGCTTCCAAGTACTGGGATTATAAGCATGTAGCACCATGCCCTTTGGTTTTGTTGCCTTTGTCCTTGAGTTACTCCATCATACATTTGTTTCTACTAGTGAGTGTGTTTCAAGATGAGCCTAAGCCATGGGCCCATGCCTGGACAGCTGTAGGCCACATCCCCTGAGGCTCCTGGGTGGGAAGCAGTGCTTTCTTGACCTGGCGTTAGCATTTGTACACATCCAAAGGATGAGGGTAATAATAATAATGTTGGTTGTGTATGTGTGTGCGGGGATATTTAGGATTGAACTTTGGGACATTCTACCTCTGAACCACACCCCCACACTTATTATTTTATTTTATTTTTTTAACAACAAACCACAATTTTTTCATAAAAATTAACCCATTTATTATAGGCTGAGGATGTCTCAAATTGTAGAGCTTCTATGATCTTTCAATTCCTTCAGCCTTCTGATGGCAGACTTGACTGTGACGGCAGAAGTTGTGTTGTAGGTCCAGGCACCACCAGCCTCAGTTTGCATTGCAAGAATCACAGTGCCAGATCCCTACCGCCATCTCTTCATCTTGGTTTTGTCGCAGAAGGAGCAGGTGTACTCGGCGTGCTGGCTGATTTCAATTTTCTTCACCATCTTCCAGAGGGAGGCACCATAGCGGGCCTTGTATTTACTGACAATGCCTACCTTCTTGGTGCATTTAGCCATGTTGAAGCCACGTAGGCCGGGACCCATAGAGTATTATTTTATTTTTGAAGCAGGCCCTAAGTTTCTGAGGGCCCCGCCAAATTGCTTAAAGTGGCCTCGAACTTGAGATCCTCCCCTCTCAGTCACCCAAGTACTGGGATTACAGGTTTGCAACACCACACCCAACTCTCCTTTTATTTCTTACAGTGCTGCTTGTGGCTTAGAAGTACAACTGTGGCTTCAATGGAACATCTTGGGTGTCTTATGTGTGCTTATAGGCAATCATCCCCATCCCCACTCTGTCTTTGGGGTAACTCTTACCTGAGTCCAAGTATTCAGGCTCTAAGTCTTGTGTAATGGTCACAACTAAAAGCACTGCAGCTTCTTTGAAATCTTTTTTTTTTTTCTTTTCTATTTCTAAGCCATGAGGTTTATTGATTGATTGTGGTACTGGAGATTGAACCCAGGGGCACTCTACCTCTGAGCTACACCCCCAGCCCTGTTTTATTTATTTATTTTTTCAAAACAGAATCTCATAAAGCTGTTGAAGGCCTCACTAAGTTGTTGAGGCTGGCTGCAAACCTGCGATCCTTCTGTCTTTACCTTGTAAGTACCGAGATTACAAGCGTGTACCATCACACCCGGCTAACTCTGAGGTTTAAGTGGTAGAATTCCTTTCAGAAATGAAAACTGTCTGGGCCCCAGAGGAATTATCAGCTTACACTGTTCACTCCTTTGAGCTTTGAGTAGTTTTACTGAGAAAGGTTTGATGAAAAAGAATATTTATACATTTTGCTCATAGGAATTAGAACATTTAATTTATTCACATAAAGGTATAAGTTTACTTTCCAGAATGTGCTGAGTCAACTGCATAATTTTTTTAAAATTTTTTATTGGTGCACTGTATTCATACATCATTGTGGGATACAAAAAAACTTTTGTAGACATACATGCACACATTGCCCAGTCAGCCCCCACCCGATCCCCACCCCATTCCCCTCCCCATCCCTCCTTCCCATGCTTGGCTTAGTGGTTGACATCTAGTATTATAGCAATTTATCCAAAATTAAAAATGATAATCTCACGTAACAGTTTCATTTGTCTGATACCAAGCTTTTGATAACTTAAAGATAACATTTCAATATTTCTTTTTGCTTTCTTTCTTACCAGAGAATATTTTTTCTTTTTCTTTTTTTTAGGTGAAACTATCATATATTTATATATTTATTTTTCAGAAAAAGAATCTATCCTAATATGGAATATGGACTCTAGATACCCAAAACGATCTCAAAAAAGAACAAAGCTAGAAGATATATATTTTCTGATTTCAAACCATATAAAGCTACAATAATTGAAAGAGTGTAGTACTGTTCTAAAGGCAGATATATCATTGGAGTTAAGTAAAAGCCTAGAGCTAAATTCTTTCATATATTGTCAAGTTATTTTTGACAAGGTTTCCACGAACATTTGGTGGAGGAAATAATAATCTTTTAACTAAATATTGTTGAAAAATAATAATTACATGAAAAAGAATAAAATTGGACCCTTACCTAATCCCATATACAAATATTAACTCAAGATAGATAAAAGACCTAAATATAAATCTTTTTTTTTTTTTTTTTTTTTGCGGGTCTGGAGATGGAACCCAGGGGCATTCGGCCTCCGAGCTACACCCCCTGCCCTATTTTTTATTCTTTATTTTGAAACCGGGTCTCACTGAGTTGTAGAGGGCCTCACTAAGTAGCTGAGGCTGTCCGCGAACCGCGATCCTCCAGGTCTCAGCCTCCTGAATGCTGGGATTACAAGCGTGCGCCACCACGCCCGGCTCTAAATATAAATCTTAATACTATAAACTTTTAGAAGAAAATCTGGGTCATAAAACCTCACAATATTGAAATTGGCAGTGATTTCTTGGATATGATTTCAGTGGCACAGGCAACAGAAGGGTATACAAACTCCCTAAAAAATAAAAAAAATATTGTATATCCAAAGACAATGTAAACAGAGTTAAAAGTTACTGATAGAATGGGATAAAATATTTCCAAATGCTATATCTGAAGGTATATTAATATTCCAACTAGAAATCCTAAAAATTAACAAAAGCAAACAATACAATTTAGAGATAGGTAAAAGACTAACATAAATAATGAATCTCCACAGATAACTAATCTTAGTTGTCTGTTGGATGGGAAATCTTGTTTCTCTGGTTCTGGTGTGTGTTACCTATTTCTTCTTTGTAGTTAATCTCTTTGAGTATTTTCTCTAGCGCTGGTTTTGAAGACATAAATTCCTTCAGTTTCTGTTTGTCATGGAAGCTTCTTATTTCTCCATCTAATTTGATAGAAAGTTTTGCTGGGTAGGACATTTTTGGCTGGAAGTTGTTTTCTTTCAGAGTTTGGAATATGTTACTCCAAGCCCTTCTGGCTCTCATGACTTGGTTTGGGAAGTCTGGGGTGGTTCTAATTGGCTTGCCTCTGTATGTCACTTGGCCCTTGTCCCTGGGCGTGAGGCCGGCGTATCTCCTCTGTGGCTCTGAGCTCCGTTCTGAGTCCCCCTCCTCTCTGGAGCCTGGTGATTTTTTTGTTTCTCCGGTGATGGGTGATGGTGTTTTCTGGCTATGAAAGGCGCTGATTTTTGGTAATGGAGATTGGTTGTTAGCGGGGCTCTTAAGCCCCGCTTTTCTCGGTCGCCATCTTCCCGGAAGTCATCTCAACTGCATAATTTAATGGATCTTTTGTCAGTAGATTTGGCAGTAGGGAGTGGGAATATGTAGTATGTTATAACAAATATTATTGGTTAGATTTTCTACCCTAATTTTTCTTTAAATATGTGTGTGTGTGTGTATATGTATATATATGTATATGTGTGTGTGTGTGTGTGTGTGTGTGTGTGTGTGTATGTATATATATGTATATATATATATAGTATGACAGTACCAGGGATGGAACCCAAAGGCATTGTACCTCTGAACTACGCTCCCAGCCCTATTTTTGAATCTTTTTTTTAATTTTTGAAACAAGGTCTCACTAAGTTGCAAAGGGTTTCATTAAGTAGCTGAAGCTGTCAGTGAACCATGATCCTCGGGTCTCTGCTTCCCAAATGCTGGGATTACAAGCGTGTGCCACTCTGCCTGGCTTTTTAATTTTTAAAATAAAAACATTAGGTGGGTGCCGGGCATGGTGGTGCATGCTTGTAATCCCCGCGCTTGGGAGGCTGAGACAGGAGGAACGCACAGGTTCAAAGCCAGCCTCAGCTACTTAGTGAGGCTCTCAGCAACTTTAGTGAGACCCTGTTTCCAAATAAAATATAAAATAGGTCTGGGAGTATAGCCTGGAGGTAGAAAGCCCCTGGGTTCCACTCCCAGTACCAGCCCCCCCCCCCAAAAAAAAAAAATTAGGTGGCAGCCTACAGAATGATTTTGCAGTAAGTCAGATCTTTCCAAATCATGTTTGCTCAAAGGCTATGCTTATATCATCATCGTCTTTTTTTTTTTTTTTTTGTGGTACTGAGGGTTCCCAGGAGCATTCTACCTCCCAGTTAGACTCCCAGCCTGATTTTATTCTTTATTTTGAAACAGTCTCACTCAGTTGTGCAGGGCCTCACAAGTGCCTGAGGCTGGCCATGAACCTGTGTTCTTCCTGCTTTTGCTTCCCAAGTACTGGTATTACAAGAGTGTGCCACTGTGCTCAGCCCTTAATGTTTTTAAGAGCCAGTGATGGGGCTGAGATGTTTTGGGTTTCTGGTAGTTTCTCAGAAAGCTGATTGTGCATGGTATACTGGCAGCTCTCCAGCCTGTCCTTGTTGTGGCACAAACTTGACTCCACGATATCACCAACTATAATTTAAAGTGAATCCTCAAACCAGTGTCTGTCTCTTTTGAGACGTTATGTCATATTCCTCATCTTGCAGCACCATATGAAGCAGTGTTCACAAGCTGCCGTTCTGGTTCTATCTGTGTAGGTGGTTCATTTGGCAGTTTTCATTTATTTATAGTTTCTTAATAAAAATAAAAAATTTGAATCAATTCATATTGCTCAAATTTGGTATTTTATACTCAGTGCCCAATAAATTCTTTTCTTTCCTCCTGTTGATATGTTAGGGTTCCCTTACCTTCTTTCCTGGAGAGCAAAGCACAGGTCATTGCTGTAAGTAGTATTATACGTGGTAAGTTGTTTGGCTGAAGTAGGACAAAAGTTTTATATTTTCTTATCTTTAGCCCATTATTTGTGTGTTTTTTTTAATGGATTCTGGATATTGTCCTGAAATGTTTCCATATTTGCGGAACACAAAACTTGTTTTCCCTCTCATAGCACCACTACATCATTGTATCTCAGTGAATTACCTGCCTATAATTATAATACACCCCATTATTTTATGCACCACTACAAAAGAAAAGGTACTGCCCGTTAAGCTATTACACCATTGATTGAAAATGTATCATGAAAACTCAGTGCATGTTAGGATACATGGAATATGTTATGTGTGCAAGCTCCCTTCTCCACATTGGTGCCAAAACTGATATTTTATTTAATTAATTAATTATTTCTTTTGTGGTACTGGGGATGAAACCCAGGGGCCTTCTACCTTCGGGCTACACTCCCAGACCTATTTTATACTTTATTTGGAAATGGTCTCACTAAGTTGATGAGAGCCTTATTAAGTAGCTGAGGCTGTCTTTGAACCTGTGTGATCCTCCTGTCTCAGCCTCCCAAGTGCTGGGCTTAAAATTTTTAAAATAAGCTGGCCACCACGCTTGGCCTAAAAGTGATATTTTAAAAGTCCCAGATCTTACAGTGTCATTTCTCTGCCTGAAATGCCTAAGGTAAAATAAAGCCCTTAACAAGATGCACAAGATAATTGTCCTCCCTGCCTACATTGCTCCACTTCTGACTCCATCTAGGGGATTCTTGTGTGCTTTGAAACCCTTATCACCTTTTGTCTACCTAAGTAGCATCTGGTGAACACTCTTCCCAGTGCTCCTATCTTCACTGCTTTGTTGCTCTCTACTTCTATGTTCTTACACTAATGTGTCAGTTATTTTAAGGTCTTCTCTTTAGGGCAATGTATAGATAAGAACATGATCTTTGCAGACAGTGTTGGCTTGAAGGATGACTTAGTCACTATTTAGTTTCATAGCCTTGAGTGATTTACTTAATCTTTTTCAGTTCCCAAAAAATAATGATTAGAATTAGTTTGGATTATTTATTTTAAAGATTGAAGTATGGCACCTAGTAAATATCAGTAAATATACTGTATTGTTTTTAAAATATCTAATTCTATCCCTTAAAAAAAATCACCCACCACCTCATCTTTGGGTGGCAAATGCTGCTATCCATCTTTGCAGTCTTTTTCTTGTGCATTTTTTTCTGTTATATTTTGTGAAAGTATTTGAGATGCTTTTTATCTCCTTTTTTTAGTGACCTCCCCTAATGTTCTCTCTCTCTCATTTTAGTGGTATGGCAGATTGAACTCAGAGTTGTTCTACAACTCCAAGCCACACCTCCAGTCCTTTTAATTTATTTTTTATTTGGAAACAAGGTCTATCTAGGTTGCTGAGGTTGTCCTAAAACCTGTAATCCTGTCTCAGCCTTTCAAGTACTGGCATTATAGACATGTGCCACCATTCTCAGCACAAGCCCCCGTCCTTTTTGGCGGTACAAGTTCTCTTTTGATGAGCTTGTCAAGTACATTGCCCTGGTTGATCTTGACTTCTTTAATGTTATTTTGCTAAGGTTTTTAATTTTTTTAACAAGATTGCCTGTTATCAAAGTCAACATCCTTTATTGTCACAAGAAAATCTTTGTCATTCAGTTTTATTGAATTGTATCTGTATTCTGTTGTCAGATTCTTAATTTCAGTGAAAGACTATTAATTGATCTGTGTCTCTATCAAATAGATGTATGTCAGCCACTAACCTGTAATCTCAGTACTTGGGAGGCTGAGAGGAGGATTGCATTTTTGAGGACATCCTCAGCAGCGTACTGAAATTCTTAGCAATCTAGCAAGACCCTATTTCAAAACAAAATAAAAATAAAAAGGGCTGAGATGTAACTCAGAGGTTCAATCTCTAAACCCTCCCCTCCAGAATTTCCTTTTTTTTTTTTTTTGTTTTACTGGGGCTCCTGGAAACCCTTCTACTTCTTCTACCTCCGGGCTACACTCCCAGACCTATTTTTTAATATTTTTATTTGGAAACAGGGTCTCTTAAGCCAGCAAGGCTGGCTTCGAACCTGTGCGATCCTCCTGTCTCCGCCTACGAAGCACGGGGATTACAAGCCATGGCCACCACGCCCGGCTTTTTTTTTTTTTTTTTTTTTTTTTTTGGATGAGGATTGGATTGATCCCAGAACATTCTCCCTATAGGCTACATCTCCAGCCCTTTTTATTTTTTATTTTGAAACAGGGTCATGATAAGTTTCTAAGGGCCTAAGTTGTTGGGGCTGGCCTTGAACCTGCAATTTTTCTATCTCAGTTTCCCAAATACTGAGGTCACGGGCATACTGCACCATATCTGGCTCCTTTTTCTTTTACTTTCTCTTTTTCTTTACTTTCATGAAACTAGGAATTGAACCTAGGGGGCAACACTGAGATTACAGGTATGTGCCACCACACTCATCTATTTTTGGCATTAAACTTGTGATTTTTCTATCTCAGTTTCCCAAATAATAGAATTCTAGGTGTGCCCTACCAGGTCCAGCTTTTATTTTTTTATTTTGAAATAGGTTGTTGCTGTGTTTACTCAGGATATGGATAAATTGCTGAGGCTGGCCTCAAACCTTCCATCCTCCTATCTCAGCCTTCCAAGTACTGGGATTACAAGAATGTGCCACTACACCTGACTAAACATAAAAAAAGTTTAATTTTTAAATGAAACTTAAAGTTGTGATTTTTCTTATGCTACTTTACATGTGAATTTTTCTAAATATTATTCAGGTGATCTGAATTTAGACAGTATATTGTTATCATAGCAGCAAGATAATTTTCTATATTTATAGTGCTTATTTTATTCCTTTTTTTTTGGTGGAACTGGACATTGCACCCAGGGGCATTGTACCTTTAAGCTACATACCCTCCATTCATTCATTCATTTATTTATATCTGACATTTATAATCATTTATTATACAAGATGTGGCTAGGTTGCTGAGAGTCTGGCTTAGTTGCTTTGGCTGGCCTGGAATCTTTATCCTCCTATTTTAGCCTCCCAAGTACTAGGATGACAGGTGTGTACCACCACAACCAATTTAACCTTTCTTTGTATCACTTTTTTATACCAATTTAGGATATTATTTTTGGCATTACTCATATTTGTTATTAAACTCTTTTCAAATCAGTAGATTAGAAACAATAGAATTAAGATATAATGTCAAAATAATTGATTTGATTGCTGAATATTTCTCATCATATGAATATGTCACATTTTGTTTACTACCATTTCATCTGTTGATAGGAAGTTTGGGTTTCTACTTTTCAGCTGCTATGGGTCATGTGACTGTGACACTTGTGACATTTGTGTATAAGTTTTTAGGTAGACATATATTTTTATTTCTACTGAGTATATATATAGAAGTAGGGTTACTCTGTTGCATGGTAATGTGTTACCATGTTCTCTTTTGGTGGGACTGCCAGAATGTTTTACAAAGCAGCTGAGCACACTAGCCTTATTTTTATTTTGAAATGGTCTTGCTAGGTTGATGAGAGTCTTATCACTTGCTGAGGCTGTCCTTGAACCTGAAATCCTCCTATCTCAACCTCCTAAGTGCTGGGATTACAGGCATGTGCCACATGGCCAGCTCTCACCAACACTTTTTTTTGGGGGGGGGGGTGATACTGGGGATGGAACCCAGGGGCTTTCTACCTCTGGGTTATATTCCCAGACCTATTTTATGTTTTATTTGAAAACAGGATCTCACTAAGTTGCTGAGAGCCTCACTAAGTAGCTGAGGCTGGCTTCGAACCTGTGCGATCCTCCTGTCTCAGCCTCCCAAGTGCGGGGATTATAAGCATGTGCCCACTATTCCCGGCTCACAAACACTTTTTGATATCTATACTTTTTATCACACTTGGTGTAGAGTGGTGTCTTACCTTGCCTCTCCCCCCCCCCCTTTTTTTTTTTTGGTGGCACTGGGGATAGAACCCAGGGGCATTCTACCTCTGAACTACACCTCCAGCCTATTTTTTGTTCTTTATTTTGAAACAGGGTCTCACTGAATTGCAAAGGGCTCACTAAGTAGTGGAGACTGTCCACGAATCACAACCCTCCTGTCTCAGCTTCTAGAATGCTGGGATTACAAGTGTGCGCCATCACGCCCAGTTTACCTTACCTTTTTTTTTTAAATACTGGTGATTGAACCCAGGTGCATCCTATCTCAGAGCTACACCTCCCAGCCCTATTTTTTTTTTTTTTTTTTTTAGTGGTACTGGGGTTCCTGGAAGCCCTTCTACCTCCGGGCTACACTCCCAGACCTATTTTTACATTTTTTTATTTGGAAACAGGGTCTCCTAAGCCAGCGCGCGCGGCTGGTTTCGAACCTGCACGATCCTCCTGTCTCTGCCTCCCAAGCACGGGGATTACAAGCGTGCGCCACCACGCCCGGCATCCCAGCCCTATTTTATTGTTTATTTGGAAACAAGTTGATGACAGCCTCACTAAGTTTGAGGCTGGCTTTGAACCTGTAATCTTTAAATTTCAGCCTCCCAAGTACTGGGACTTTAGTTGTATTCTACCATTACTGGATTTTATTCTGTTTATTTGTACATTATGTAAGGCTAATGATATTGGATGGCTTTGTATGTGCTCATTGGTAATATTATATTTTCTTTCAAGAAAAGCTTCCTCATCTTTTGATATTTTTAATCTAATTGCTATTTTTGAGGCATTGGGGATAGAACCCAGAGACATTTTGCCTCTGATATAAACCCCCAGCCCAATTTATTTATTTATTTATTTATTTATTGGTGGTACTGGGGTTCCTGGAAGCCCTTCTTCCTCCGGGCTACACTCCCAGACCTATTTTATATTTTTGAAACAGGGTCTCTTACGCCAGCGCCGCTGGCTTCGAACCTGCGCGATCCTCCTGTCTCCGCCTCCCAAGCGCGGGGATTACAAGCGTGCGCCACCACGCCCGGCTATTTTTTATTTTTTTATTTTATTTTTTTTGCGGGTCTGGAGATGGAACTCAGGGGCATTCTACCTCCGAGCTACACCCCCTGCCCTATTTTTTTATTCTTTATTTTGAAACCGGGTCTCACCGAGTTGCAGAGGGCCTCACTACGTAGCTGAGGCTGTCCGCGAACTGCGATCCTCCGGTCTCAGCCTCCCGAATGCTGGGATTACAAGCGTGAGCCACCACGCCCGGCTTCCAATTTTATTTTTTATTTGGAAACAGGGTCTCACTGAGGTTTAGAGGGCCTTGCTGAGTTGTCAAGGCTGGCTTAGAACCTGTGATCTTCCTGTCTCAGTCTCCCAAGTAAGTACTGGGATTACACCCAGCTCTTTACTTTTTTTTTTTTTTTTTTCCTTCAGTACTGAGGATGGATCCCAGGAACTTTCTTACCTCCAGCCTATACTCCCAGACCTATTTTATATTTTATTTGGAAATAAAAGTTGCTGAGAGCCTCACTGAGTAGCTGAGGCTGGCTTCGAACACTGTGCGATCCTCCTGTCTCAGCCTCCCAAGTGCGGGGATGACAAGCGTGCGCCACCACGCCCGGCTTCTTTCCTCATTTTAAATTGTGTCATTTGTTGTTTTTATAACCAAGTTTTAAGTATATTATATTTGCTTTCATTAAGTTTGTTTGGGAAGTAAAATGCCTTTGATTTTAGGGAGAAAGGGACTTGATAACGGTTTATAGTCCCAATTTCTACTGCTAAAGTGTTTCCAGTTATCTAATACAGAATGGTTAGTAAAAGGCATGGATGGAACATAATTTGTTGCTGATTAGATGCAAGAATTCGCTGCTTTCTTATTCTTATACCTCATAAAACTCTAATCTTTTGGGGTTGGGGGAGGGCTTTGTTTTTAAGGGGAGGTAATTGCAACTAATGACTTAGATATCTTTTAAGGCATGAATTCTGTTTCTTGCATATATATGTGATAGTTTTTCAAAAACTAAGCAAAATATATTTTGTATATTATAAATGTGATAGTTCACAAAATGCTCCACAGATAAATAGGATCTTATATTTATTTTATTGAAAATTTTAATATTTTACCAAGTTTTTAGTATGTTTTGGAGGTCTTAGGTTCTGAAGATTAACAAAGGTTTATACTTGGTAGTAACAAGTTGTATTTTATTTTATTTTATTTTATTTTTAATCTTTTTGGTACTGGGGGTGGAACCCAGGGGCTTTCTATCCCTGGGCTACACTCCCAGACCTATTTTATATTTGGAAACAGGGTCTCACTAAGTTGCTGAGAGCCTCACTCAGTAGCTGAGGCTGGCTTTGAACCTATGCAATCCTCCTGTCTCAGCCTCCCAAGCGCTGGGATTACAAGTATGAGCCACCATGCCTGGCTAACAAGTTGTATTTTAAATATAATTTATTATCCATCTCATAACTTTAAAAAATGTACAGCAGTATCATTCCATAGAATGTGATGCTCAACCCAATATGGTAACGGCTTCTGACATGTTGAACACTTGAAATGTGCTTAGTTTTTAAAATTGATGTGCTGTCGGGTGTGGTGGTGTACACTTGTAATCCCAGTACTTGGGAGATGAGATAGAAGGATCACAGCTTTGAGGCCAGCCTCCACTACTTAGCATGACCTTGTTTGAAAATAAAGAATAAAATAGTAGGACTGGGGATGTAGCTTAGAGATAGAATGTCCCTAGGTTCCATCTCCAGTACTGCAAAACAAAACAAAAACCTGATGTGCTGAATTAGTTATTGTTAATCAATTTAAATTGCCATACGGCCTTACTGGTCACTACAGAACAGCTATATCTAGAACTTCAACAGCCTACTGTTGTTGTTGTTGTTTTAAAAGTATGTTTGTAACAGATTTTGTAAGAAATAAGTACAAGATATTTTGGTAAAAATTTTTTTACTGAGTTTATTTTCTATTTTCTCCACAGCTTTAGAATGCTTTTTTTCTAAGCACATCCTATTAAATTTCATAAATAAAACTAAATTCTGTCTCTGTGTCTGTAATTACATTGGGGGAAAATGGCTAGGTAGATTTTCATCAAATTTAGAAGGTATGGGATGTCCTGACTGAAAATAGAGGTTATATGTCATATTTAAAGTGGCTTTCAGAAGCATGGAGACTGTCCTCTCAGGCCCGCTGATACTTTTGAGTGCTGTAACCTTTATTTAGGAAAGAAACAGAAGGAGCAGCCAGTGGTTTCGTGTATGAGTCCTTATTAGAAAGTTAACTAGGGCAGAGAATAACTGCTGGCAAGCAGCTTCTTGTACCTGCTTCAGGATTAGTGACCACATTAACTCTCCAGTACAATTAGAGAGGACATTTGCTGCTACTGTTATATAAAACTCATCTCAAACCTGCCTTTAGAGGCAAAAAAAGATGCCAGATTTTATTAGAAGTTTTTGGATTGTGACAGTGTTCTTGGTAAATTTAACTCTTAGTGATATAACTCATGAAAGGTTCAGGAAAGAAAGGGAATTTGTTGGTTTCAAAATTTAAAACTCATATTTGAGCTCACATGTGTTTTGCAATCAGGACTTTTTCTCATGAGAAGTTCTTCTTTTTTTTTTTTTTTTTTGGTGGTACTGGGGTTCCTGGAAGCCCTTCTACCTCCGGGCTACACTCCCAGACCTATTTTTTATGTTTTTATTTGTAAACAGGGTCTCTTAATCCAGTGGGGCTGGCTCCAAACTAGCGCGATCCTCCTGTCTCTGCCTCCCAAGCGCAGGGATTACAAGTGTTTGCCACCACGCCCGGCTCAACTTTTTTTTTTTTAAACAAACTTTTGAAACTTTGGACCATTGAAAATGTTTAATTTACAGTGAATACTAGCTCAGTGTACTTTTAAATAAAATAGGAACTAATTGTAAGGTATATTTTCACTGACAGTTTATAGTTTTATAATTCCAAATGTTCCAAAATGGAAGATGGTGGCAAAGTGAAACTTGAGCCAACATTTACCAAATTACAAGTGAGGGGTGTTCACTCAGAAATTAGAATTTGTTAAAATTATTTTTGAGTAAGGGATAGAGATTTTAAACTTCTAGAAATAACTTTTTTTTGGTGGTACTGGGGGTGGAACCCAGGGGCTTTTCTACCTCTGGGCTAGACTCCCAGACCCACTTTATACTTTATTTGGAAACAGGGTCTTACTACGTTGCTGAGAGCCTCACTCAATAGCGGAGGCTGGCTTTGAACCTGTGCCATCCTCTTGTCTTGGCCTCCCAAATGCTGGGATTACAAGCTTGCGCTTCCACACCCGGCTAGAAATAACTCTTTAACAAAAGCTATACATGACATTTATGGAGAAAAATACTACTGAAGGATGTAAAATCATTTTTTGTCTATATATACACATATACACGCATACATGGAACTATTTAGTACTCTATACATATGTCATTTCTGTTTTTAAAAAATCTAAATCCAGGTTATGCATGCACATAACTTGATAATCTCTAAAGTAAATAATTACAGGGACAATTGCTTATTCATGTGGAATGAACTAGAACTAGAGCTTTACCTCACAACTTAGTGAAATATTTCAGGTGGAGAATTTGTGCCTAACTTGCATAGTTGTGCATAGTCTGCTTCTTAGGGTTTTAATGTCTAGATGTAAACCCTTGAGCGAATCTTCATATGCTACTTTTGTGGCCCAGGTCACACACACATTGTGTGCAGCCAGAATCTTTTAAGAAGCAGCATTCTTACTATACAAAGCACACTTAAGTATTTTCTTTGTTCCATTTTTTATGCTTTTATTGGTTCATTATAGTCTCACATTATTCTGTTTTTACAGTGATAGTGACATACATGCACACAGCACGTGGTGGGCTTTCCACTAGCTTCTTTGGTTTTTCGCAACTCCCACCTGGGTAGTGTGATTGGCATCGATATTCTCATGTATGTCCATAATGTCACTGGTAGTCATTCCTTCACTGCCCCCTGCCCCCTTTCCCTTAGACCACCTCCCTGGCCCCACTGAGGGTTCTCCTCCATTCTCTGAAGTCCCTCTGCTATCCCAGTTACTCCCTAGCTTCCACATAGGAGAGAATACATATGGCCCTTTACTTTCTGTGACTGGATAATCTCCCTTAGGATAATGTTCTTTAGGTCCATCCATTTTCCTGAAAATGACATTATTTTGTTTTTCTTGGTTGTTGAGTATAATTCCATTGTGTGTATATCTCATAATTTTGTAATCCATTCATCTGTTGATACCTAGGTTCCATAATTTGGCTATTGTGAATTGTGCTGCTATATATAGGACATGCATATATTACTAGGATGTTCTGATTTTAGTTCCTTTGGAAAGATAACCAGGAGTGGTATAGCTGGATCATATGTTGGATCCATTCCCAGTTTTCCGAGGAATCTTCACACTGATCTCCATAACGACTGAACTAATTTGCAATATCACCAACAGTGTAGAAGAGTTTCAATTTCCCCACATCCTTTCCAGCATTATTTGGTTTTTGACTTCTTGATGATTGCCATTCTGATTGGGGTTAGATGGAATCTCAGTGTAGGTTTGATTTGTATCTCCCTGATTGCTAATGATGTTAAACATTTTTTCTCCTTCCTTCCTTCCTTCCTTCCTTCCTTCCTTCCTTCCTTCCTTCCTTCCACCTCTCCCTTCCTCTCTCTCCCTCCCTCCCTCTGTCCCTCCCTTTCTTTCTTCCTTCTTTCCTGGTGGTGCTGGGGATGGAACCCAGGGGCATTTTACCTCCATGCTACACTCTCAGCCCTATTTTTACTTCTTTATTTTGAAGTGGTCTCACTAAGTTGTAGAGGGCCTCACTTAAGTAGCTGAGGCTGACCTCGAACTCAGATCCTCCTGTCTCAGCCTTACAAGTACTGGCATTACAAGCATGTACATTGGCCATTTGTATTTCTTCTTTTGTGATCTTTTCTTTTCTTTTCTTTTCTTTTCTTTTCTTTTCTTTTCTTGGGATAGAACCCAGGAGCATTCTACCTCTGAGCTCTACCCATCTCCAGTCCTATTTATTCTTTATTTTGAAGTAAGGTCTCACTGAGTTGCAAAGGGCCTCAGTAGCTGAGGGCTGGCTTAGAACCTTCACAATCCTCCTGTCTAAGCCTCCCAAATGCTGGGATTACAAGTGTGCAGTTGCCCATTTCTTGATTATTTTTCCTTTTTAATGTTGAATCTATTAACTACTTTGTATATTCTAGATATTAATCCTATATCAGAGGGTATCTGGCAGAGATCTCCTATTCTGTAGGCTCTCTTTATTTTTTTAAATATTATAATTGTTTATTAGTATTCTTGATTCACCCAATTTTAACTATATCAGTTAGCTGATTTTGCACAATAGGAACTGGAAATTTAAATAACACTGCCATTTGAGCCTTAGTAAACCATCATGAGAGATAAGATTGTTCTAAATTCTAACTATAGAGCAAAGGATACACATGCATGAATATTGGCTTGAATATTTGGCCTTTAGTGTCAACTTTTATAAGAAATATCCACTTGTAGCATCAGAAAACAGAAAATATGTTAGCCAGATTTTTGTTACTTTCTTTTAAATTCATAATAAATATTTTTTTAATTATTGGTGCATTATAATCATACATCACATTGGAATACAAGACTTGAGAGGATATACAAGCACACATCATCCAATTAGCTCTCATCCATTCCCCATCCCATTCCCTCCCCCTCCCTCCATCCCATGCTACTTTGGTGATAAACTTTGATACATTTGTTTACATACCTCCTGAGTTTTAAAGAGGCTCCATCCTCCCCTATCCCATACCCTCTGATTGGTCATTTTAATTGCTTCGCTATAGGGCCCTTTCTATACCTCGACCTCTTCCTGTTACCCCTTTCCTCCTAGTTATTGCTGATTAGGGGAAGTATCTGGTTTTTATTTTCTGCGATATTTCTCTGTGCATGCCGTGTTGCAAGTACCGATCCCACTCTTGATGGCCCCAGTAGCGGCCTGGCTACCCGGTGGCCTGATCCAGACCTTGCTGGCTCAGGCAGCGGCCTTGCCTCACAGGAGGCCCCAATTCTGGCCTCACTGGCCCCCACACTAGCCTAACCCCTTGGCTGGCTCTGATCCCGGCCTCGGTGGCCCCAGCACTGGCCTAGCCTCAAGGCAGGCTCCGTCCCAGCCTCGCTGACCCTGGCACCGGCCTAACCCTTCGGCTGGCTCCGATCCCAGCCTCAGAAGCCCCAGTAATGGCCTTGCTTCAACGTAGGCTCCAATGCCGGCCGCTGGCCCCGGCACCGGCCTAACCCCTCGGCAGGCTCCCATCATGGCCTCAGAGGCCCCAGCACCGGCCTTGCCTCAGGCAGGCTCCGTTCCCGGCCTCGCTTGCCCCAGCACCCGCCTAACCCCTCGGCAGGCTCCGATCCAGGCCTCGGAGGCCCCAGCACCGGCCTTGCCTCACGTCGCCGGCCTCACCCCTCGGCAGGCTCCAATTCGAGCACCCTCTTCGCCCAGCAGGTTGTCCCATGTTCCCGAGGATGCGTGGTGGTAGCATTCTGACTCTGGGGTTATTACTTAAAAAGTTCCAGGTGTAATGCACCAGATCTCTGCCTCCCCTGAGTACTGGCCACTGCCACTGCCACTGCCTCCACCATTTCAAATCTTTCCCAAGCTCTTTTTCCACTCTGAATGTTGTCTAGTGTTCCTAAGAATGCACGACGGTAGCATTTGATGTTTGGTGTAATTTTTCCAAAAGATAAGGTTGGTAGGATCACATTTCTGCCTCTCCTGGATACAAGTCTCCACCGCCATCGCAGAGACTGCTTCCAATACTGCCTTCCTCCTAGGTCTCTGCTAAACTCTCTCCTTACAGGTGAAGTCCAGGATTCTTAAGAATGTAGAGAAGAAGGAGTCGTCCTTCGTGGGGAATTTTTCCAAAATTCCCCGCGGTTTTTCTGGGGGTCTGGCGTGCTCCGCCGGACCCCTGCCCGGGACCCAGGGCCTTGCGACTGGCCCTGGTTTCTCCAGAGGTCTCTGTAGGCTCTCTTTAGACTCTCAGTGGTTTTTTTTTTTTTTTTTTTTTTAACAAGTGGAAGTCTTTTCATTTAATGCTATCCCTTTATTAATTTTTGTTCAGTCCTTTGTAGAAAATGCTGAGCCAGGTGTGTGGTGGCACATACCTGTAATCCCAGTATTTGGGAAGCTGAGACAGGAGGATTATGGGTTTGAGGGCATTGCAGCAACTTGGAAAGACCTTGTTTCAAAATAAAAAATTGATCCGGGCGTGGTGGCACACGCTTGTAATCCCCACTCTTGGAAGGCTGAGACAGGAGGATTGCGCAGGTTCAAAGCCAGGCTTGCTGGCTTAAGAGACCATGTTTCAAAAAAAAAAAAAAAGGTGTCTGGGAGTATAGCCCAGAGGTAGAAGGGTTTCCAGGGACCCCAGTACCACAAATAATAAATAAATAAATAAATACATATTTAGCTGGGTGTGGTGGCACAGGGACCCCCAGTACCACAAATAATAAATAAATAAATAAATAAATATTTAGCTGGGTGTGGTGGCACACACTTGTAATCCCAGCATTCAAGAGGCAGAGACTGGAGGATCGCAGTTTGCGGACAGCCTCAGCTACTTAGTGAGACCCTTTACAACTCAGTGAGACCCTGCTTCCAAAAATAAAAGAAAACTAGCCGGGCGTGGTGGCACACACTTGTAATCTATGTGCTTGGGAGGTGGAGACAGGAGGATCATGCAGGTTTGAAGCCAGCTGTGCTGGCTTAGGAGACCCTGTTTCCAAAAATGAAAAAGTATAAAAATAGGTCTGGGAGTGTATCCCAAAGGTAGAAGGGTTTCCAGAAACCCCAGTACCACATACACATAACACACACACACACACACACACACACACACACACACACACACACGAGACAAAAAATAAAAACAATTGAATAGGGTCTAGGGCTTGTCTTGGAGGTACAATGCTCCTAGGGTCAGCCTCTCATAACAAAGCAATGCTGTCTGTGATGCTGTATTGAATTCATGGTTTGCGCAGTGTAGCTTGACAATGCCTGCCTTTCAAAAACTCTAAATACATGTGTTCAAGAAGAGTAGCAAGCCAGGTATGGTGGTGCATGCTTGTAATCCCAGTACTTGGGGGGCAGAGACAGGAGCATCGCAGGTTCTTGGTCAGCTTCAGCAACTTGTGATGCCCTCCCTAACTTAGTCAGATCCTGTTTCAAAATAAAGAATAAAAATTAGTCTGGAAGCGGAATTCAGAGGTAAAATGCCCCTGGGTTCTATTCTGGTACTATTGGACCCCCCCCCCCAAAAAAAAAAAAAAAGAGAAAGTGTGGGAAAAGTTTAGATGTTTGTAATAATGGAAAGTGATATAGTTAGAAAATTCATTAAGAAAGGAATTCAACATACTATTGAATATTCAGACAGTGTAATACTATCTGACAGTAAAAGTAAAATGGAGAGTTATCTCTGTCTACATGGATAAATCCCCAAAGACAGTTGACTGGGGTTGGGGAGTGAAAACTGTAGTATGGTACATTCACTGGTACAAGGTATATAGTAAAGTTATAAAAACATGGACAGGAAGGATGATTCTTCTAGGTGGGAGGAAGGGGTTTCAATAAAGTGCTAGTCCTTTTAACAGATTTACAAGAATTGAGAATTTTTAGTGTTGCTGGTGGGCTTACTTGTGGTTTTTTATTTGAATGATTGCAATATAATATAGAAATAAGGAGAAGGAAAGGGAAAAGGAGTTGGCATGAAGCTTGAGTGGTAAGCAGGGCCCAGATATTCAGAGCTCTTGATCTGTCTTGAGGGCAGAAAGATATAAGGAAGGAATGTTACGGTCAGGTGTGTATTTGCATGCTTGCGTATGTAGAGGAGGTTGTGTGTGTTTTTGATACAGGGTCTTGCTGAGTTGCACAGATGACCTTCAACTCATGATCTTCCTGCTTCAGCCTTTCAAATAGGTGGGATTAGAGGCATGTGTCACCATGCCCAACAGATTTGTGTTTTTGAATGACCATGTTCACTATATAGATTGGTTAAGCAGAGTGATAATTCTGTTACGGATTGGGAAAATATGGTTGTGGGGAAACTGTTCCCTGGGAACCCCTGCTAGGGTCCCGGACACACTTACCCCCAACCCATAACAAAACCCAAAATGACCAAAAACAGAAAAAAACCCCGTGGATTCTCTTCCTAAGCTAAGAATAAATATGCATAGCTTGGACAGTTGCTGAAGATTTAAAGAAGTTTATTAAAAGATAGAAATACAGGGATAGTTACAGCCCTGTGCAGGAAAGCAGCCCAGGGGGGCAATTCAAATGAAAATACCAAAGAACTCCAGTTTACTGAGTGTTTTTATCCTGCCCAAGTCCATGGCAGGTCCTTTGATCTGTAGATATGCTAGCCTGTATCTCTAGCCCTGTCTCTAGCCGGAAGGTGGGGGCTGTCTTGCCTTCAAACACAGCCCTCTACACCTCTTGTTCCATCATCCTCCAAGATGTGTGAAATTGTTTCTCCAGGATCTGGGATTTCCTCTCATCCCTGGCTCCAGCTTTCTTTCCTTCTCTTTAGAAATGTAAATTACAAGTCCCTCCTTTCTGCTAGCCCTGGCCTTCTTAGTATAAAAGATATATTTTTAAAATTGGAAATCTTTCCCAGTACTGATACATTAATACATTTTAAAACCTCTTCCCAATACTAGTACAATTCCATTGGGGACTGTTGGAGCCTGAGCACTGTAAGGGCATGGATAATGGGAAGTGGGGAGATCTGATAGAAACCAGGGGCGTGGGCTAGTACGTTAGCTAATGATCAGGTACAGAAGCCTCTAAGGCCTAGTTTTTCCTATTTACCCTCTGGACCTATAAATGGTGGTATTGTTACCTGAAAAGGGAAACAGAAGAGATGGGTTTGGTGATGGATCATAAATGGAGAGAGAAGGGGGGGGTTTGATTGATCTAAAGTAGCAAAGTAGGTCTCCATTCCACTGGCAGAAAGATCTCTGATGAGTGTCACTACTTGGCTGAGGTCGTCCTTGAACCTGGGATCCTCCTCTCAGCCTCTCAAGTACAATGGTTACCCATATGTACCACCACGCCTGGCTTACTTTTTACTTTGAAACAGGCCTTGTTAGTTGCTGAGGTTGGCCTTGAACCTGTGGTTCTCTTATCTCAGCTTCCCAAGCACTGGGATTACTGGCATGGGCCACCATCCATGGCCTTTTATATGTTTTTAGGTGAAGAGAAGCATACATTGTTTTGGAATGACTTCTCATAAGCCCAGTCTGGCAAGTGGAGTAGGTTGAGAGATCTTGTGGTCCAAATCTGACCTTTCTGTAGTCAGTGGTAGACAGGGCCACTAATCTTATACCTCCATTGTTTTGCTCAGAGCCATTTTCTTGGCAGAAGTTTCTTCTGTGTCGTTTATGCCTTTTAAAAAATATTTTTTTAAGAAGTAATTTTTTTCTTTTCTCATTTTTTTTAATTTATTTTTTAAATTGGTGCATTGTAGTCATATATCAATAACATTGGAGTACAAGACTTGAGAGGATATACAAGCACACATCATCCGATTAGCCCTCCTCCATCCCCCATCCCATTCCCTCCCCCTCCCTCCATCCCATGCTTCTTTGGTGATATACTTTGATACATTTGTTTATGTACCTCCTGTGTTTTAAAGAGGCTCCATCCTCCAGTATTGCATACCCTCTGATTGGTCACGTTAGTTGCTTCACTATAGGGCCCTTTCTATAGCTCAACCTCTTCCTGTTGCCCTTTTCCTCCTAGTTATTGCTGATTAAGAGAAGCGTCTGATTTATATTTTCTGCGGTATTTCTCTGTGCATGCTGTGTTGCAAGTACCGATCCCACTCTTGATGGTCCCAGTAGCGGCCTGGCTACTCAGTGGACTGATCCATACCTCGCTGGCTCAAGCTGCGGCCTTGCCTCATGGGAGGCCCCAGTTCTGGTCTCGCTGGCCCCTGCACCGGTCTAACCCCTAAGCTGCCTTTGGTCCCGGCCTAGGAGGCTGCAGGAGTGAACTTGCCTCACGCCAGGCTCCGATGCTGGCCATTGGCCCCTGCACCGGCCTAACCCCTTGGCAGGATTCCAATCCCGTCCTTGGAGGTCCCAGCACCAGCCTAGCCTCACGGCAGGCTCCAATGCCATCCTCGTTGGCCCCAGCACCGGCCTAACCCCTAGGCAGGTTCCGTTCCTGGGTTAGGAGGCCCCAGCACTGGCCATGTCTCACGGCAGGCTCTGATGCTGGCCTCTCCTCAAGACAGGGTCCGATGCCGGCCTTGCTGGCCCCAGCACCGGTCTAGACCTTCGTCAGGTTGTTATCCTGGCCTCGGAGGCCCCAGTAACGGCCTTGCCTCACAGCAGGCTCCGATGCCGGCCTCACTGGCCCCAGCACCGGCCTAAACCCTCGGCAGGCTCTTATCCTGGCCTGGGAGGCCCCAGTACCGGCCTTGCCTCAAGGCAGGCTCCAATCCCGGTCTTGGAGGCCTCAGCACCGGCCTTGCCTCACGGCAGGCTCCAATGCCGACCTCGCTGGCCCCAGCATCGGCCTCACCCCTCGGCAGGCTCCAATCCTGGCCTCGGAGGCCCCAGTACCGGCCTTGCCTCATGGCAGGCTCTGGTGCCGGCCTCGCTGGCCCCAGCACCGGCCTAACCCCTCGGCAGGCTCCGATCCCGGCCTTGGAAGCTCCAGCACTGGTCATGCCTCACGGCAGGCTCCGATGCCGGCCTTGCTGGCCCCAGCACCGGCCTAACCCCTCGGCAGGCTCTTATCTTGGCCTTGAAGGCCCCAGTACCGGCCTTGCCTCACGGCAGGCTCCAATGCCGGCCTCACTGGCCCCAGCACCGGCCTAACCCCTCGGCAGGCTCCGATCCCGGCCTCGGAGGCCCCATCACTGGTCATGCCTCATGGCAGGCTCCGATGCCGGCCTCGCTGGCCCCAGCACCGGCCTAACCCCTCGGCAGGCTCTTGTCTTGGCCTCGGAGGCCCCAGTACCGGCCTTGCCTCAAGGCAGGCTCCGATGCCGGCCTCGCTGGCCCCAGCACCGGCCTAACCCCTCGGCAGGCTCCGATCCCGGCCTCGGAGGCCCCATCACTGGTCATGCCTCATTGCAGGCTCCGATGCCGGCCTCGCTGGCCCCAGCACCGGCCTAACCCCTCGGCAGGCTCTTATCTTGGCCTCAGAGGCCCCAGTACCGGCCTTGCCTCACGGCAGGCTCCGATGCCGGCCTCGCTGGCCCCAGCAACGGCCTAACCCCTCGGCAGGCTCCGATCCCGGCCTCGGAGGCCCCAGCACTGGTCATGCCTCATGGCAGGCTCCGATGCCGGCCTCGCTGGCCCCAGCACCGGCCTAACCCCTCGGCGGGCTCTTATCCTGGCCTCGAGGCCCCAGTACCGGCCTTGCCTCAAGGCAGGCTCCGATGCCGGCCTCACTGGCCCCAGCACCGGCCTAACCCCTCGGCAGGCTCTTATCTTGGCCTCGGAGGCCCCAGTACCGGCCTTGCCATTTTCTTGGCAGAAGTTTCTTCTGTGTCGTTTATGCCTTTTAAAAAATATTTTTTTAAGAAGTAATTTTTTTCTTTTCTCATTTTTTTTGGTACAAGTAACTGAACGCAGAGTGTTATGTATACAAATCAAGTATTTTACTACTGAGCCAGTCCAAGAAGTAACTTTTCTTAAAAAATGTATTTGAATACATATGATAGCAAATAGATACTGCCTGGCTAGCAAGTATTAGAATTTAGCTGGTTTTTTATCCACTAGTAAATTTATAAACTTCCTTCTTTAATTCCAGTGTAATTCTACAGAAACCTTCATGAATTTAGTCTCTGCCCCCTCGTTCATGATGAGCATCGAACCATATAATAAATGACCGGTATGATAATATTTGACACAAGTGCAGATTTTCCCAAAGCTTATTTTCAAATTAGTGTTTTTATCAATTATTTTCTATATTTATGCTGGAATGCTTTTTCTATAAAATATAACTAATAGTGAAACACTTTGAAGGAATGCTGTGGATCACCATATTTATAGAGTTATGGAGTTACAGGAAAAACCCAAAGCCAGCATCTATCATGCTCTCCCAACACTTCTGATGCCTGATGTGTGAGAGGCGGCCCACCACCCCAGTCCCTGACCCCACAAGCCCTGTAAGAGCCACAGATGCCAGTTGGGTGTCTTCTGAGCCAATTCAGTCCTGACATTCTGTCGAGAGATCCCACAGGCTGAGGGCTCAGCTATCTCAAGCCCTGGGTGGTTTGACCTGTGCCTCTGACCTACCTTGTATAAATCTTGGTTTCCATACTTCCTTCCTTGGATTCAGTTAATTGGCTAAAGCCTTTCACAGAACTCCATGGAGCACGTAACTTACATTTACCAATTTAATATACAAGACTTTACAAAGGATAGGGATGAAGAGATGCATTGGTCGAGGCATAGGGGAAGGGAGCTGAGCTTTACACCCTTTCCATGTGCGTACCCCTTCAGGAACCTCCGTACCCTCAGCTTTCCAGAAGCTCTTAGAATCATGTCTTTTGGGTTTTTATGGGTACTTTTTTTTGGTGGTACTGGGGTTTCTGGAAGCCCTTCTACCTCTGGGCTACACTCCCAGACCTATTTTTACAGTTTTATTTGGAAACGGTCTCCTAAGCCAGCACGCGTGGCTGGCTTCGAACCTGCGCGATCCTCCTGTCTTTGCCTCCCAAGCGCGGGGATTACAAGGGTGCACCACCACGTCAGGCTTTTATGGGTACTTTATTACATAGGTTTGTCAGTTTTTCTGTGTGTGGTACTGGGGATTGAACCCAGGGACATTCTACCTCATAGCTACATTCCCTGCCTCATTTTTTTTTTTTTTTTAATCTTTCTTTTTTTGTGTGGTACTGGGGATAGAACCCAGGGGCATTCTACTTCTGAGCTACACTGCCAGTTCTATTTTTATTCTCTTTTTTTGAAACAGGGTCTCACTGAGTTTCAAAGGGCCTCACTAAGTAGCTGAGGTTGGCCGCAAACTGGGATCTTCCTGTCCCAGCCTCTCAAATGCTGGGATTACAAGTGTGCGCCTCCATGCATGGTTTTTTATTCTTTATTTGGAAATAGGGCTTCACTAAGTTGGGGAGGACCTCACTAAGCAGCTGAGTTTTGCCTCAAACCTGCTATCCTGTCTCAGCTTCCCAAGTACTGGGATTACAAGGATGAGCTACAGCTCATTACATAGATATTGTGGGGAAACTGTTCCCAGCGACCCCTGTTAGGGTCCCAGACACACTTTCCCTCAAACCACAACAAAACCCAGAATGACCAAAACCAGAAAAAAAACCCCGCGGGTTCTTGTCCTAAGCTAAGAATAAATATACATAGCTTGGACAGTTGCTGAAGATTTAAAGAAGTTTATTAGAAAGATAGAAATACAGAAAATTGAAATACAGCCCCATGCCAGAGTGGCATGGAGGGGTGACTCGAATGAATACACCTAAGGGATCACACGTGGACTCGACCTTTTTATACCCATGACCTCTATCTTGTTCACTTAATCCTGACATAGTGAACATACCTGTAAGGTACCTCCCCTTACCCTGTAAGGTATCTCCCCTAGCCAGGTGTGGCAAGGTGTCTCCTTTCTTGAAGGGCTAGGTCAAATCCTGCTCCAGCCTCCCTAGATTATCATGTAGATCTGTCTTTAGATAGAGAAAGGCCTAGTTCTCCTCTCCTAAGATCTGTCTTTAGATAGGCTTTCCTGGAACCAGGATCCCCCTGTCTCAGCCTTCCAAATGCTGGTATTACAAGCATGCACCACCATGCCCAGCTCATGGCAGCTCTTTTTTAAAATTATTTACTTGTTTGTTTGTTTGTTTGTTTATTTATTTATTTATTTATTTATTTAGCAGTACTAGGGATGGAACCCAGAGACATTCTACCTCTGAGCTACATCCCCAGCCCTAATTTTTAGTTTTTAATTTTGAAACAGGGTCTCACTGAGTTGCAAAGGACCTCACTAAGTAGTTGATGCTGGCCGTGAACTACAGTCCTCCTGCCTTCTGAATGCTGGGTTCACAAGAGTGCGCCAACACGCTGGGCTGGCTTTGAAATTTTTTTTTTAAATGTAGATCATATTGAAAATTGCATACATTCACACAGTGATTTGAATTTTTAAATGGGCCATACTTTGTAGTTATTTGTGTTATTTCCTTTCATAAAGGAGAATGCTGTTGAATTCTTGTATTTTTTGTTCATTGTTGCTGGTTAGTATTTTGTTATTCAGCCTGAAAATTTCCTTTTTTTTTGGGGGGGGGGTACTAGAGATAAAACCTAGGACATTTTATCTCTGGGCAGGGGGAAAGAGCTTGAAACTGACATATTTGATTAGGGATTTGTTTTGATACCTAGTACTTTTTCTGCCCCCCCCCCCCCCCCCCCCCCCCCGGTACTGGGATGGAATCTAGGGGACATTCTACCTCCAAGCTACACCTCCAGATTTATTTTTTTATTTTTTGAAACAAGGTCAACTGAGTTAGCAAGGGCCTCACAAAGTAGCTGAGGCTGTTTTCGAACTGTTGTCCTCCTGTCTCAGCCTCCCAAATGCACGCACTACCATGCCCAACATTTTCTTTTAAATGCATTGATGTAAAAGAAGAAATTAGATTGACGGTAGAGTACTGAAGAACTGGATTAAAAATTTTTCCTTCAACTTTTTAAGTTTAGGAAAGGTATTAAATAAAATTCTATATTTGTAGATATTTAAAATACAACATTTGCAAGCTATTATATTTTAATGAATGTGGTTACTGGTCACTGTATTATATAACATTCTGGGAATTGTATTTGTTTCCTATTTGTGATGGAAAGTTGATTGCACTTGAATTTTGTTGGCTCATTTCATATTAGTAATCATAGACACCTTTAGATTTATAGCTTGTGGAAGTTTGCAGTAGTTTTTCTTGGAAAGCAGTATGTCTTGCATTATTTCCTGAGTGTAATATGAGGCCATTTTAACTGGTCAAAAGTTCTACCAGCACAGTGTTTAATAAGTTTTTAATAAGCAAGTTGGTTTTGATAGCAGTGTACCCGCACCCAGCTTGCTTTCTGTTGCCTATAAATAGGGCTTTTAGATAGAAAATCATATGGGCCTGTAGTTTGCTGGCTCTTTTTATGGTTTTTTTTTTTTTATACTAATGTAAAAGATAGGCTTATTTGAAGCTTTTGTACTTTTATGTTTTCTAAACTCTGAATTTTGTTCTGGGGTGCTGGGTATTGAACCTCCAGGGCCTGTGCATGCCAACCATACCTCCTGTCACTGAGCTACATCCCAGCCCCTTAAGTCTGTATTTGAAACTTAGAAACTTACTGATGAAGATAATATGGGTCACTTATTATGGGTGATGAGCTGGGACTCCAGACTTTTTTGTGGCTTGATTTTTTTAAATTTTGGCTCAGTTGGCAGTGCTTTTGTTCTTTTTATTCTTCAGTTTCTTTTGGGTATTGTCACATGCTTGGAAATCCTTCAGCTATATGCTCATATGTATTCTATTTATAGCCTACATGTTTCTTTTTTCGTTATAGATTCTATGTACCAAGCAATCTCTAGTGTATTCTATTCCGTTGGATATTCCACTTGCCCCTCAAACTCAAATGGCTTAAGTCAAAAGATAATTTTCTCTAAAAGCCTTTTGGCAGTCTCCTCTTGTCTGTACACATGAATAGCAGCACTATTCACTGCTAGCACTGTAGGAGACAAGCTCCCACTGCCAACAAATGAATTTGGAGTTCTAAGTTCCGGTGTTTATTTCTCTGGACTAGCAATTCTAACAATTTCCTCTCTTAATTTCATTGCTTTTTACCCACCGTGTATACTGATTCCATACATTCTTTGCAGAAAGCTATTTTCTGGTCTTAAAGTAACCTCACTAACTCAGGGGATCAAGTAGTGACAATTTTGGGGAGGAGGGACTGGGTATTGAACCTAGGGGTGTTCTTTCTTTGTGATACACCACTGTCCCCTTTTTTAAATTTTTTTTTGTTTTGAAATGGTCTTGCTAGATTGCTGAGAGTTTCACTTAAGTTGCTGAAGCTGGTCTGTAACCTGTGATCCTCCAGTCTCAGCTTCCTACATATTGGGATTATAGGCATGTGACACCACACCCTGCTAAACAGTAATATTTTAAAAATACCAAGTCCTGAGCCATGCATGGTGGCCCATGCTTGGCAATCCCAGTACTTGGGAGGCTAAGAGAGGAGGATTGTAGGTCTTGACCAGCCTCAGCTACTTTGTAGTGAGACCCTGTTTTAAAATAAAAAATAATAATTAAAAAAATAGGGCTGGAGATGTAGCTTGGAGGTAGAATGCCCCTGGGTTCAATCCCCAGTATTGTTCCCCCCCAAAATAATTCTGGTATGGAACTAATGATTGCTTGCTGTATAAACTTGAGGAGTAATGTCTTGTTGTTTTTAAACCTGCCTATACCTAAAGGAGAGCTAGCTTCCATTCCTGCATACCTAGCTCAAGTTCCTTTGCCATTTTAATTATTATTATTATTATTTTTTGGGTGGTACTGGGGTTCCTGGAAGCTCTTCTACCTCCGGGCTACACTCCCAGACCTATTTTTTACATTTTCATTTTGGAAACAGGGTCTCCTAAACCAGCGCGCGCGGCTGGCTTCGAACCTGCGCGATCCTCCTGTCTCTGCCTCCCAAGTGCGGGGATTACAAGCATGCGCCACCACGCCCGGCCATTTTAATTATTTTTAAACAATTCAAATTTTACTCTGGAGACCAAAATCTGATAATTGTAATCAGTACATTTTGAGAAACTTGACAGTGGATTTGTTTTCTTTTGCTGTTTAACAAATTCTGCACACTTGGCAGTTTAAAACAGCTTCCAGGTATTCTCTCAATTTTATAGATTAAAAATCAGTGTGGCATAGCATGACTGAATTCTTACTGGACTGAAATTAAGGTGTTGGCTGAGCCTCCACTTCTCATTTGAGCCTCTGGTCCTCGTCTACCTCAAGGATCATTGGCAGAACTCATTTCTTTATATTTGTGGCACTGAGGTTCTTGTTGTCCTGTTATCCTTCTAACTGTTGGCTCGGTACTGCTGTCAGTAGGGACCTCTGGCAGTTTGCTGCTATGTGGACCTAATAGGCACTTCTCAAATGGGTATTTGCTTTCTTCTAGGCCAGCTGAAACATATCTTTTGCTTCCTCTTTTGTGACTAGCTGGAGAAAACTTTCTGCTGTTAAGGAATGGCTCCCATCCATTACTGGTTATCACAAGTTTCACCAATACAGGTCTTAATAAACAGTAGTGTGGTGCAATCTCTCTTCACCACATAATGTAGTCTATTTATGGGAGTGGCATCTCCTATTCATAGGTCTGCCCACACATACAGGAGTAGGGGTTTCACACAGGTGAGGTCACCAGGGCTCCTATTAGAGCTGCCCGCTGCAGTAGGCATTCCATGTGTTTGCTTTACACAACGGTTAGAGCTTCTCTTTGTATTAGAAAGGGAATCATGAAAATCATTATGGCTTTTTCCTTCCTAGTCTTGTGGCTGCACCCACTGTTAAGTGCTGTTTTAGATAAATTACTTTGAAAGAAATTTTATGTATTGATTGAGTTTTTCCTCAAGTAAAAATGCTAATTGGATATTTTTCAAGCTAGCAGTTATCCACTGAGAGAATGAGAGAGGGAGGGAGTTTTAGATCTGAAAGCAGACATGGAATAGAAAACAAAATTTTATTTTCTGTGAACTTCTCTAAAATACATTGTGAAGAATTTTTTCTGGGACTCTTTTTCTTTGTGTTTGATTGAAGAATAATTGGATAGCAGTTTTTTCTCTTTCTTTCTTTCTTTCTTTCTTTCTTTCTTTCTTTCTTTCTTTCTTTCTTTCTTTCTTTCTTTCTTTCTTTTGCCAGGAACTGGGGATGGAACCCAGGGGGACTATACCGCCAACACCCCAGCCCTATTTATTGTTTATTTTTGAAACAAGATCTCACCAAGTTGCAGAGGATCTCACTAAGTAGCTGAGGTTGGCCATGAACCTGCAATCCTCCTGTCTTAACCTCCCAAGTACTGGGATTATAAGGATGCACCACCCTGCCTGGCTTGGACAACATTTCTTAAACCTTGTCATTTGCCATCTACTCTGGTAACAAAGAGCGCCTCCCCTTGCAACCTCCACCCTACCCCAGTTTGTATTATATTTGTTTGTCCTTTCTCTGGTCAAAGAAACAGTGGTGGCTGGAAGAAAATCAGAGTGCCCTTCTGGTTGCCGTGACAATTGAGAGCAGCATATGAATCTATTTTGTTAGGATTGTTCAGTTTTCCTCCCTTTTCTGGCAAAGCAAATGGACAGGCAACATATGCTATGAAGCTGATAAGCATAACAAGATACTTTTACTACTAATAATATTGGAAGAAAAAATTGGATTTTTTTTTTTTTTTTTTTTTTTTTGGTGGTACTGGGGTTCCTGGAAGCCCTTCTACCTCTGGGCTATACTCCCAGACCTATTTTATACTTTTTTATTTTTGGAAACGGTCTCCTAAGCCAGCGCAGCTGGCTTCGAACCTGCGCGATCCTCCTGTCTCCGCTGCCCAAGCGCAGGGATTACAAGCATGCGCCACCACGACCAGCAAAATTGGACTTTTTAAGCTGCATTTTTTGAGGAGGGGGCGGTAGTAGGGATGGAATTCAGGGGCAGTCTATCTCTGAGCTATACCACTAGCCCTATTTTATATTCTTTATTTTGAAACAGGGTCTCACTGAGTTGCAAAGGGCCTCACTAAGTAGTAGCTGAGGCTGTCCGTGAACTCGATCCTCCTGTCTCAGCCTCCCAAATGCTGGGATTACAAGCGTGCACCACCATGCCCAGTTTAAGCTGCATTTTTATTATGGCTCCATACAGAGTAATGTTTAGAATATTTGTGTTTTATGTAGGGCACAGTACAGTTTGTGAAAAATTTAAGCAGCTAGTTGGAAGTTTGCTTTTTAATTTTTTTGTTGCTCTCACTGAGTTGTGGTATATGAGAACATGTTCTTAAATTAACACTCTGTAAGCTTTTGGACCATTGGATAGAGTCTGTCTACCGTGTGGGGGGCACTGGGGATTAAACCTATAAGCATTCTACCTCGGAGCTGCACCACCAGTCCGATTTTATTTCATGTTTGGAAATGGTTTCACCAAGTTGCAGCCCACTAAGTAGCTGAGGCTGGTTGTGAACCTGCAATTCTCCTGTCTCAGCCTCCCAAGTACTGAGATTATAAGCATGTACCACCACACCTGGCTCTCGGTCTACTTTTTAAAGAACTACTTGTACTTTTCACATTGAAGGTATGTGGTCAGTTGTAAAAAGATACCATACATACAGATTACTGAAATTCAATTGTGGATATTCCTGATTTTTCTTAGAAGCATATATGGTATAAAGGTATAACAGTGGATATTCAAAGACATAGAGCTGCATAGAATTTTTCTGTTATATTTTAAAACAGGTTTTAAGTTCTAATGCACAAACAAAGCAGTTTACTTATTTGAAGTTTGCAGTTTATTTTTTATGTTTTACTTTTTCGCAGTACTGGGGATAGAACCCAGGGGCATTGTACTTTTTTGAGCTACATCCCTAGTCCTACTTTTTAGTCTTTGGTTTTTTTGTTTGTTTGTTTGTTTGCGTTACTGGGGATGGATCCCAGGGGCATTCTACCTCCTGAGTTACACCCCCAGCCCTATTTTTAAAATTCTTTTTACTTTGAAACGGGGTCTCACTGTGTTGTAAAAGGTTTCACTAAGTAGCCGAGGCTGTCCTTGAACTGAGCTCCTCCTGTGTCGGCTTCCCAAATACTGGGATTACAAGCGTGCACCAGCTCGAGTCTTTTAATTTTTTGAAAGAGAGTCTCACTGAGTTGTGAAGGGTCTCACTAAGTAGCTGAGGCTGTCCGCAAACCAGGATCCTCCAGTCTTCACCTCCTGAATGCTGGGATTACAAGCATGCACCACCACACCTGGCTTGCAGTTTAATTTTTCATCTTCACAGATTATCTGTCACCACATTAGTACATTTTCATCCCTTCCTAAAAGAAACCCCCATCTGGCTTTTATTGTTGAATAATATTCCCTTGTAAGGCTATGAGGGGTGGGGGGGGGAGGAAGGAGGGAAGGGGGGAGAGAGAGAGAGAAAGAATGAATGAATGAGAATACATACATGTGCACTGTGCAGGGATTGAACTCAGGCATTATACCTCTGACCTTCACTTCCAGCCTCTTTTTTAAATTTATTTACTTATTTTTATCTTGTTAAGTTACTTACACTGGCCTGGAACTTGGGATCCTCCAAGAACTGGGGTTTTAGACCCTGCCCCAGCTATGATAAATTATATCTTATTTATCTGTTTGTCAGTTGATGGACATTTGATTTGTTCTGCCTAGTCATAATTAATAATGCTACTGGGGATATTCATGGACACGATTTTGTATGGACATATATTTTTATTTATTTTGCATATTTACCTAGGACAGATTATCAGGGTCATGTGTTAATGCTTGTGCGTGCTTGCTCACATGTGCACTCCCTCCCTCCCTCCCTCCATATATATATATATATATTTTTTTTTTTCTCTCTCCCCCCAATATACATATATATTGAAGGGATTGAACTCCAGGGCATTCTACCTCCAAGCTACACCATCACTCTCTATTTTTTATTCTTTAAAATGAAACAGGGTCTCACTAAGTTGCAGAGGACCTCACTAAGTAGCTGAGGCTGGCTGAGAACCTACTAGACTCCTATCTCAGCCTCCCAAAGTACTAGGATTACAAGCATGTGCTGCCAAGCCCGGCTTATATTTGACTTTTAGAGGAATCTCCAGACTTTTTTTCAAGTAGTTCTGCCATACTACATTCTCACCAACAGCTTATTAAGGGTTCTCATTTCTTCATTTACCCTAACATCTGTTAATGTCTAATTTTTTTTGGGGGGGTGGGTGGTATACTGAAGGTTGAGCCCAGAGATATTAACTTTCAAGCTACACTCTCCAGCCAGCTCTATTAATAATTTATTTATAGATACTGGGCATTGAACTCCAGGGACATTCTACTTCCAAGTTACACCCCTAGCCCCTTTTTTATTTTTATTTTGAAACAGGCCTTGCTTGGTTGATGAGAATCTCACTACTTGATGAGGTTGTCCTTAGACTTATGGTCCTCCTGTCACCGCTTCCATGGCTAGAATTACAGGCATGTGCACCATATTCAGCTGTTTTTATTTTGAAGCAGGGTCTTGATAGTTTTTCAGGCTGGCCTCAAATCTATTAGCTTCCTTTTTCTACCTCCCAAGTAATGGAATTATAGGTGTGTGCTTCCATACTTGGTTTGTCTAATATTTTGATTATAGCTATACTGGTGGGTATGAGAGGGTATCTTATTGTGATTTAGATTTTCTTTTCCCCCAATGACTAGTAATGTTGACCATCCTTTCATGTGTCTTGATTATTTTATATCTTCTTTGGAGAAATGTCCATTCCAATCCCCACCACTTACTTTTTTGTTTTAATTGGTGCTGATAATCAACCCCAGGGCTTAAGCATACCGGGAAAGGACTCTACCACTGAGCCCTACTCCATTCTCCTTTACTTATTTAAAAATTGGTGCATGTTGCCAGGCGTGGTGGCCCATGCTTGTAATCCTTGCGCTTGGGAGGCGGAGACAGGAGGATCATGCAGGTTCGAAGCCAGCCACGCTGGCTTCAGAGACCCTATTTCCAAAAATAAAAAAAGTATAAAATAGGTCCGGGAGTGTAGCCCGGAGTAGAAGGGTTTTCAGAAACCCCAATACCACCAAAAAAAAGAAAAAAAAGAAAAAAATTGGTGTGTCTCAGCCGGGTGTGGTGGCGCACACTTGTAATCCCTGTGCTTGGGAGGCGGAGACAGGAGGATCGTGCAAGTTCGAAGCCAGCCTCACTGGCGTAAGAGAGACCCTGTTTCCAAATAAAAATATAAAATAGGTCTGGGAGTGTAGCCCGGAGGTAGAAGGGTTTCCAGGAAATCCCCATACCCCCCCCCCAAAAAAAAAAAAAGAATTGGTGTGTCTTATCTGGGTGTGGTGATGTGGTGATGCATGCCTAATACTTATGAGGTTCAGACTGGAGGGTTCGCAGGTTCCAGGCCAGCCCCAGAAATTCGGCAAGATCCTGTTTCAAAATAAAATGTCTAGTCAGGCGTGGTGGCGCACGCTTGTAATCCCCACACTTGGGAGGCCGAGACGCGTTTGCTTAAGAGACCCTGTTTCCAAAAATAAAATAGGTCTGGGAGTGTAGCCCGGAGGTAGAAGGGCTTCCAGGAACATCAGTACCACCAAAAAAAAAAAAAAAAAAAGAAAAAAGAAAAAAAAAAAAAAGAAAAAGAAAAGTCTAGGCATGTAGATGAGTTGTTATGCCCCTGGGTTCAATTTTAGTAATAAATAAATAGTTGTTTTTATTGTTGTAAGAGTTCTTCATATATTATTCTAGGTAAAAACCTTTGTAGTTTCATGATTTTTAAGTGCTTTCTCCCATTAAGTGGGCTTTTTATTTTCTTGACAGTGCCCTTTGAAGTATGAAAGTTAATTAATTTACACACACACACACACACACACACACAGAGAGAGAGAGAGAGAGTGGCTGGGGGGGGTGTAGCTTGGAGAGAAAAGGGACCTAGGTTCAATCTCCAGTACCACAAAGTGGGGGGGGGGGGACCTTAGCAAAAATTGTATAATGTATAGCTGGGCACACACATTTGCAATCTCACCATCCGAGAGGCGGAAACTGGAGGAATAAGGTTTGCGGACAGCCTCAGCTACTTAGTGAGACCCTTTGTAACTCAGTGAGACTCTGTTTCAAAAATAAAAGGACTAAAAAATAGGGCTGGGGGTGTAGTTTGGAGGTACAATGCTCCTGGGTTCCATCTCTGGTACTGCCACCCCCCCCCCCCAATGTATGATATATGTACTATGTTTGACACAATGGGTTAATTCTTTAATTTTTAGTTTGGGGCAGTGTTCTTGATAAGCAAGGTTGGTAAATAACTGAACTCAAGTGAAAATAACTGAAGAAATAAAAATAAAAAGAAATTCCTTTGTAAGTCAGGGCTGATTGCACTTATGTTTTTTTTTAAATTATTGCTGTAGGGTGTTTTAAACTAATGTTATACACATCGTGGAATACTCTTTTCATTTCATTGAGACTTCTTAGCATTGTCAAACTGAGGAAATATTGAAGCACCCAGTGAAAGAGATGCCTATAAAAGTACTCCTTAGTTAAGGGTAGTTATCCTCCTGGGACTTTCATTTTGGAACATTACTTGAATTCAGCTAAAATGTGTGACGCGACATTAATCAGTATTTCTTTTAATAGTTGATGTGTTATTTTTTCTCATATTAAGAAACTCTCAGCTGTGTCTACACTGCAAAATTTACTCCTGAGTAAATAGAAATTTTCTTTTTAACTTTTCAGGCCGGAGCCTCAACAGAAAGCTCCTTTAGTTCCTCCTCCACCGCCGCCACCACCACCACCACCACTGCCAGACCCCACGCCCCCAGAGCCAGAGGAGGAGATCCTGGGATCAGATGATGAAGAACAAGAGGACCCTGCGGATTATTGCAAAGGTGATGAGAGCTGGGCTTGTCTTGGCTTCACTAGGCCACCCAGTAATTTGGGAAATGTTGAGAGGAGTTGATGATGTACACTGCTTGGTCTTTATTAAACTAGCAAACTAGCCTCTTCTGTAAAGTTCATTCAGTGGAGAATGATAATCAGAAAATATAGGATATGAGAGAAAATTATGAAAGATGGAAAATATTTACTAATGTATATATGTCCTGTAGGAACTTTTAAAATAGTCTAATGTGATGCAATTAGAGATAAAGGACATAATAAACCATTTGAGAAGAGCATAAGGAATAGAAGAGGTAACGGGCTCATGAAGGTGCTAATTATAACTCCTGTATTTGACTTTCAGTTTTCTGCTGTTGGGCTGAAAGGGAACCATTCCCTTCTCTGTATAGCATTGAATTACATAGTATTTATTGTCTATGAAAAGAAAACATGCACATTTGTTTACACACAGATTTTTCCTGGCATTGCTATCATGAAACATGGTAAATTTTGTTTTTAGTTATGTTTTCACAGAAGACATAGAAACTATTAAAGTGAAGGGTTCTTGATCGATGCTTTGTTAACACAGAAAGTATATGGCTAAACTCCTAAAGGGCAAATATGTTGTGTGATAATAATAACAGTGTAACCTAGACACAGTATTTTGTCTCTCTCTGAAAATCAAAGAGAAAAGGAAGTTACTGTGCCCATTCAGCTGTGTTACTTAACTGTCTCCCATGGATTTAATTCCCTGAGATTCTGAGTAGTCAGTGAGATAGCTTACTTGATATAGGTATATAAAAATGTAAATCAGCTTCCATCTAGCATAGGAGTAGATGACGGAACAGGCACACATGAACAGGCCATAAAGTATTAATGAATCTTCGGACTTGAAATTACTTAGCAATTTATTATTTGTCTAATAGATGCAGTTAATTTGTGTGTTGGTTAAAGAACAGTATAATTTAGTTATCTGCTCTTAAGAGGAGAAAGATATTCTGCTATGACAGTGTGAGTAAAAATTTATTTCTTACTAATTTCTACTCTAACCTAATTCTCCCATAGATGCAGATACCTACTATACTAGAATAAATATTCTTCTTATAAAAGAGAGTACAGATCCTTCTTAGTATTTTGTCTAAATAATAGTTGTGATTCTACAGATCTGTAGAGTCTAATGAAAGATAGTCTGGAAAGGTGAGAAGTAGGTATTCCCTATCCTGTCCTGTTTCTTGATCTGCCTTTCTTGGTAACAGGGACTGCTGTTTTTAAATTTTGCTGCTGAGGCCAAGCATTAGATTCATCCATCTGAACCATTCTTCAGGAGCTGGTATCTTTAGCAAATAGGCTCCACCATGCTGGAAGGAAGGCTCTCTGCTTTACACCTGTCTCTCCAGTATGTAGATGAGTAGAAGTAGCCAATGTCTCATTTCCTTACCACCTCTGGGGAAAGCACAGAGGCTATCCCACCCCCAGAGAGAGGTCCCAGAATAAAGAGTTTCACGTCAGGGTGATCTCCAAGTTATATTCACTGAACTCTAAACATCTTTGTTATATTAAAGTTAATCTAAAAAAGGCATGTTAGAGATGATAAAGTTCTTTCTGTGAGAATGTGCTGTCCACACACACACATGAGGGTGTGTGTTCTTTTGTACTCTCAGTTTTAGATTTGGTAAGTTACTTGTGCTTCAGTTAACATTACTAGATAGTGATTTCTTTTTTTTTGGTATGGAATATAAGTTTGTCAAAGATAACTATCATAGGTCAATGTGGGTGTTGTATGCCTGTATTCAAGTACTTGGGAGACTTAGGAGTACTGCAGGTTTGAGGTCAGCCTCAGCAACTTAGCAAGACCCTCTTTAAAAATAAATTGATTCTTTTTTTTTATTTTTCCTCCTCCTCCTCCTCCTCCTCCTCCTCCTCCTCCTCCTCCTCCTCCTCCTCCTCCTCCTCCTCCTCCTCCTCCTCCTCCTCCTCCTCCTCCTCTCTTCTTCTTCTTCTTCTTCTTCTTCTTCTTCTTCTTCTTCTTCTTCTTCTTCTTCTTCTTCTTCTTCTTCTTCTTCTTCTTCTTCTTCTTCTTCCTGCCTCCTCCTCCTTCCCTCCCCCTCACGCCTTCCCTCCCTCACTCCCTTTTTCTATATCTCATTTCTGTTGCTGTGGCTAAATAATTGAAATACCCAAAAGGAAGTAAAGGCTTATTTTGGATCACAGTTTTAGTTGTCAGCTCATGGTTGGTTTGTTTGTTTTTGCCCTATTGCTTTGTTCCTGTAGTGAGCAGAATGTGTGGAGAGAGAAAGGAAGGGGCTGAAGTCTTAATATCTTCTTCAACTGCCCAGTGACCTAACTTACTTCCACCAAGTCTCACCTCCTAAAGGTTCTATCGCCTCCCACGAGGACCACAGATTGGCAACCAAGCCTTTACTGTGACCTTTGGAGCACATTTAAGATCCAAATTTTAACACAACTCAAGGAGTTGGACTGGAGTGTCTAGAATAAAAACTGTGGCCTAACACTTTTGTCTTCATAGCTTTCCACTACAACTGGTTGAGCTTGTTACTAATGATGCTTTCTTACTTAGATACTTTAGTATTGCCTACAATCAGTTACTTTCTCTTATAAACCCCTGTATAACCATCAGGATAAGTCAACACTAATATGCTAGTACACTGTCAGATACCATTTAGGATTGCTAGTTGCCCAATGTCAGACTCACATGCTACATTTTATTTTCTTGTTTTTTTAAATTAGTCTCCTTTATTTGGAACAATTTTCAGTGTTTTCTTGGCTTTCATGACCCTAACATTTTTAAATGGTCGGCCAACTATTTGTATAATATTTTCTCAATTTGGAATACCACTAAGGCTCTGCTGTGCTCTTCTCAGTGTAGCCTGTCAGGGGTACAGTTTTTACTTAGTCCATTAGAGGTGATGCCATCAATTTAGATGATGTCTGCCAGATACCTCTACTATATACCTACCTTCTCTACTAATTATTAAGTATTTTGTTGAGAGTTGTTTTGAGATGGCACAGATACCTTAGTCACTATATCCACCTCCCTACCCCAGCTGTCTGAATTTCTATCTGAGATAGACTTGCTCATAGATTTCTGTTTTTATACAGTTACCCCTGTTTGTTATGATTTTGTTTATATCCCCATATTTGGCCATTGAGAACCTCTTCAGTTTGATTTTATATTTTATGGTTTCACCCCCCCCCCCCATACTAGGGATGGAACCCAGGGACAGTATACCTTCAAACTACGCCCCCAGGCCTATTTTTAGTGAAAAGTCTGTGCATTAGATTTTTTAACAATAGTGATTATGACCATTGCCTTTAGATTTAATACAGATAATGGGACACACATTTCCTTTATATTTATTTCTACCTTCATCCATGTGTATATTGAAATCCGTGCCTCTAATTCTGTCGTAATAGCGGGATTCAGCTCATTTTTCTCCCTTGACATTTTTGTAGTTTCTTTGTCTGATTGTAAGAGACCAGTCTCTAATTCTCACATTACTTTTACTTACTTGATAATTTCCTTGTGTGTGATGAGTCACCAGTTGCTTCCACTGCTATTTCCCTTGTGGCTCCTATTTCTTCTTACCTAGGTTTTGCTCCAGCACCTTTGTTGCCTGGCTCTGGCTAATGGCTTTTGTACTAAGTTCTTGAAGATGGAAGAAAAAGAATCTTTTCACCATGGTGGGGAGAGTGTTGTGCTTAGGCTGGTGTCTTGTTTTCCATTCCATCTGTTCCATTTTTATTGCCTTTGTTCCTGGAGTTTTGTTCTGCCAGCCACTTCTCAGTTCTCCAAAAATACAGTAAAACATTACCTACAATAAAATGCTACACACTCCTTTTTCTCTTTACAAGAAATACTATTCACCATAGGACATACAGGCACTTGAAGGCAGTGTCTGTAATGGTAGGTCACCTACCATTCGTCAGTGGCTGCCACTAGCCTTTGGGTCATTGCCAGTCTTAGACATTCATGACCAGCCAAACTGCATATGGTCTTCTTGTCTTCCTACCTTGCCAAGTCTTCCCTTACTCAGAATTTGTGACCTCTTTGTCATTTTAACTAAAAGGCTAATGGTTATAGGTCTGGTACTTCTAAGGTATTATTGGTTGCTCCTGTCAACCTGCCTTGGCCTCCTTCTTGGAGTGGGACTTTCCCTGTCTTTATAGTCAGCTTGTTTGACCTTGCCTTCCTGAGAGAGCTGAGCATGGCTTTCTGAGATATGTGGTCAGAATCTGGCTTTGTTGTTTCCTGGCTCTGTATTCTTTACTTCTAGACTTTGTTGTTATTTTCTTCTATGATGCAATATGCAGAATATTCCTTCTTAAGATTTGATGTTGATTACAATGAGATAATGTTAAGTGTGACATACTTTCTGGTACATAGAAGACTTCTTAGAAATATGAATTTTGCTTTCCTTTTCTTTCCTTCTGTCTTTAACTTAGCTCTCTGGTATATGTTCCCCTCTGCATTTGATACTCGTTCCCTTAGCACTCTGCCTGGTTCTTTATGGGGGTCACTTTTTCTGGATCTGGAGAGAGCTGTCAGTACTGTCTTTTTTACATGTCACTTCTGGTCATTTATCTAGGCAAGAACTATAGCAGCAGGCTATGTTGTTTATTCAGATTTGGCTTCCAAGCCAAGGATGAGCCAGGCCCAAGGGCACTGTAAACAGTAGCCCCTTCTGGGAGGCCTTGTATGATATGCCCTTGCTTTGTAAGTCTGCACATAAAGCCTCTGTGCCACGGAGATATTTTAGCGCCTTTAGAGTCACTAGAGTTGCCTGGTAAGCATCCCTAGGCTGCATTGTGGCTTCTGGATTGAAGTCCCTGGGCGTAGGACTGGGACTCCATCTGGTGATGTCAGTGCACCTTTAAGTCTAAGGTCTACTCATCCACGGCGTGTACCATACATCTAAAACTCTAAAAGCTACAGCTAAGTGAAGTGACCCTTCATTCCACTCACTCTCTTGGTGGGACTGACTTGATGTAAGGGAAATCATTGCTTTGAACTATGTTCTGTTCCTTTCTGGAGCCCTCAGTACGTATTGCTGCAAGGACCTAGGGAGTGGTGACAGTAGCAGTATTGCTTTGTTACATCAGGCTGCCTCCTGTGATGGACTTCTGAGGGGAGCCTATCATGTAGCCCTCTGAAATCATTCTTAGAAAAGTTGGTGCCAATACATAGTTTTATCACATTATTGGTATTATTATTATTGTTACTGTTACTGTATGAAAACATGATATTTTCTTGGAAATGTCTTCTTGGACCATACTCAAATCTTTGGCCCTTTTCCTTATTGCTCACAGCAGTCTTCTCTCACATAGTTCCCATTCTGGTATATAATTACAGATTTATTTTTGTGTTCACTTATAATCTTTGACTAGTCTGAAAAGTTGTTTGTGATAAAGGGCCATGTATTTTGTTAATCCCATTTTACTTGAGCCACTCATGGTGCAATTAATACTTTAAAAATTTGTATTGGTGCATTATATTCATACATCATATTGGGGTAAAAAACTTGTGTGTACATACAGTGATGTACACATCACTGATTTAACCCCTACCCAGTTCCCACCCCATTCCCTCCCCATCCCTCCTTCCCTTGCTTGGCTTAGTGGTTGACTTCAGTATGTTTAAGTCCATTGTGTGTTAATATTTTTTATTCAGATGAGGGAATTCTCTCTAGTGTTAGGTTACAGCTAAGGAATAGGGTGCTGATGCTGCCTGTGTATTTGAGAAGGCATGTCAGTATGAGCAGTATTACAGGCCTGAAGAACCTATAAACTAGAATACAGTGTGTTTTTGTTTTGTTGTGTTTTGGTTTTTTTTGTGGTATTGGGGATGGAACCCTTCTACCTCTGGGCTACACTCCCAGACCTATATTTTATTTTTTTATATTTTTATTTGGAAACAGGGTCTCTTAAGCAAGCAAGGCTGGCTTCAAACTTGCGTGATCCTCCTGTGCCAGCACGCCCGGCTTTATTCTTTATTTTAGAAACAGGGTCTCACTAAGTTGCAGAGGGCCTCAATAAGTAGCTGAGGCTGTCAGTGAACCGGTATTCTCAGGTTTCAGCCTCCTAAATGCTGGGATTACAGGCTTGCAAAACCACGCCTAGCTGTGGTGACACTGAATAGAAATCACAATTGATCAGGGGAGATGGGATTTGGTGAATTTGACTCTCAGTGGGGATATCAAGGAAGTAACTAGAAGCTCTGAATAGTGGCACATGTCTGTAATTTCAGTATTTGAGAGGCTGAGACAGGAAGATGCAGGTTCAAGGGCAGTCTCAGCAAATGTAATGAGACTCAGCAACTTACAGAGACCCTGTTTCTAAATAAAATTTTTTTTAGAAGTGCGGGGGGCGGGTATAGCTTGAAGGTAGAACATCCCCTGGGTTAGTCCCTAGTGACATACACACAAATAAATAAAATGAAAAAGAAAGCAGAAATATGAATTGAGGATTCAGAAAGAAAAGGCAATCATATATATAGTGGAGAATTTTAACTTGGCCCATAGAGAGTTCTGATTTTCCACTGGTGGTTCCTGGGAGATCTGTAAACACTTGGAATATCCTGTCTGAAAAGTGCCTTTGTTTATCTGGGGCTGTAGACCATGCCTGATAGTCCAGCACTGTAATTTATGGTGAGGGCTTTAGGTTATATTATCAGTTTGACCTCTGAAGGGACTGTAGACTGAGATTAGCCATGGAAGTGGTCAGCCATGTCTGTGTGATAGAGCCCTCATACAAACTGTGAACTCCGGCCAGGAGTGGTGGTGCACGCTTGTAATCCCTGCACTTGGGAGGCAGAGAGAGGAGGATCCCGCAAGGCTCGAAGCCAGCCTTGCTGGCTTAGGAGACCCTGTTATAAATAAAAATATAAAATAGGTCTGGAAGTGTAGCCCGGAGGTAGAAGGGTTTCCAGGAACCCCAGTTACCATCCCTCATTCCCCCCAAAAATAAGTGAACTCCAAGGCTCCAGTAAACATCATTCCTGGTTGGCAGTACTCTGTATTTGGTACATGTCATTCCACAGAGGGGTTAACGGTGCCTTGACCTCACTAGAAGAAGACAGCTGTAAGTTTCACAATTGGAACTCTCCTTGGTTCGCTCCATGTGTCTGTTCCTTGATTGATTTGGGTAGGAGATATTGTGGATTGAACCCAGGGACATTCTACCTCTGCTCTATACTACCTTCCCTGTGTTATTCTTTATTTTGAAACAGGGTGCCACTAAGTTGTGGGAGCCTCACTAAGTTGCTGAGGCTGGCCGCAAACCTGGGATCCTCCTGTCTAAGCCTCCCATGTTCTAGGATTACATGTGTTCACCAGCATTCCTGGCCCATGACTGATTTTACTGGGTATCATCCTTTTGCTGTAATAAACTGTAACAGTCGTATAATAACTTTTAGTGAGTCGAACCTGAATGTGGTTCTGGGTTGTACCTCAGTGAGAGAGTGCTTGTTTAGCATGTGCAAGGCCTTGGCTTTTATTTCTAGCACTGCCTCTTCTCCCCAACAAAATCATTCTGAATCTGATAGTCTTTTGGATCCCCAAACTGTGGTCAGACACAAAGGCATTCTTGTGCACTCCTTTTTAAGTATTACTGATTGATAGGTAAAACAGATCATATTAAAATATTAAAATAGATTTTTTAAAAAAGATATTTTTAAAAAATAGATATTTTTAAAAAATAGATTTTTTAAAAAAAAATAGATTTTTTTAAAATAAAAACATTAGGTGGGTGCCGGGCATGGTGGTGCATGCTTGTAATCCCCGTGCTTGGGAGGCTGAGACAGGAGGATCGCACAGGTTCGAAGCCAGCCTCAGCTACTGAGTGAGACCCTGTTTCCAAATAAAAAATATAAAAAAGGTCTGGGAGAAAGCCTCTGAGTTCCACCCCCAGTACCACCAAAAAAAAAAAAAAAAAAAAAAAAGGTACAGAGAGGCTGTTCTGTGATAAGCCTTTGAGAAATATAATGATTTAATGGAACCCAAGAACAAGTAAAAGACAGATGTTAGCAGTCAAAAGAGGTGGGAGAGCTACCAAAATTTGTGTTCAACTTGACATGGAGCAAAGTGAGGAATTAATGATAGCAGCTGTGTTGTTCTGAATGAAATATTCCTAAACACGTTCCATTTTATTATCCAGATTTCCCCTATTGTGCATCAGTGGGTCATACTTGCAATCATTGTAAATGTCACTGGCTCTTATCAACACCTGCAGCCCCAGAGGAGGGTGGCATGGGATCTGGGATGGGGTTCCCATGTGTAGTTTGTCACAGTCTTCCTGCTCCCATCATATTGCCCATGTCGCTGAGATCACACTTGTTCTCTTGTTGGGAAGAGGGGCTTTCTATACTGCACTCATGGCTAGAACAAGGTCACGTGGCCTCAAGAGCAATGAGGAAGTCCAGCCCACATGCCTCCTCAGCATCCTCTGTAACCATTGCACCACAGCCTGCTCCGTGCCCTTCTGTCCGCTGGCTTCCCTCACTGCTCCCTGGAGTGTAGGTTTGTTTTTTAAATATTCTCAATTATTTTTCAGTTAAAAGTGCATCTATTTTTTTTTTTTCTTTGCGGCATTAGGGATGGAACCTGGGGGTATTTTACCTCTGAGCTACACCCCCAGCCCTATTTTTTATTCTTTATTTTGAATCAGGGTCTTACTGCGTTCCATAGGGCCTCACTAAGTAGCTGAGGCTGGCTGTGAGCCACGATCCTCCTGTCTCAGCCTCCCAAATGCCGGGGTTACAAGCATGTGCCACCATGCCTGACTAATAGTGGATCCTTTTTCAAATTGGTGCATTATAATTGTACATCTTAGTGAGGTTCAGAATGACAGATACATACATGCATACAGCATTTGTTCTTTCCCCTCATATTTCTGCCTCACTACCTCCTCCCCACAGATACTTTGAATTCATATATATATAACTTCATGTATGAGCAAAGGATTAGTTGAATACTTTCTATCATCAGACTTCCCCTTTCACCTCCCCGTCTTTGTCTCTTCTTGTTGATCTGAAATCTATTTTGTTTCCCAGTTTCTCCTTAGCTTCCACATATAAGTGAAAACATACGGTCCTTCACTTTCTGCGACTGGCTAATCTCACTAAGCCTAGTATCTCAAGTTCCATCTACTTTTGCTAAATTATATGATTGTGTTATTTTTTTTATGGCTGAGTAAAATTCCACTGTGGGTTTATACCATAATTTCATAATTCATTAATTTGTTGACAAACACCTGGGCTGGTTCCATAGTTTTGCTATTGTGAATTGTGCTGCTAAAAACATGAAAATACATGTATCTCTACAGTAATCTGATTTCATTTCCTTTGGGAAATCCCTCAAAGTGGTGTGGTTGGTTGTTTGGAGGCTCCATTAACAGTCTTTTAAGGAACTTCCATACTGATTGAATGACTACTGCTTTACTCATTCTTTGTCTGTTTCTCCTCCCACCCCCGTATAGGCCAACTAGACTACAAAATTCCACCATTCATGCTCCTGGACAAACTAAAACATTCTTGCAAGTCACTTCTTCTGTTTTGGCTACTTGGGGCTATCCACCAATTCTCTGGAAGGGCCCAGCATGCTTGATTCTTAATTGGGGGCTCAGATAGTGTTTCAGAACATTAATGAATAGGGCCTGATAATGGAGCAAGCTTTAGAGTAATATATTTTATCTTTTGTTTTCTCTTGGAATAATATAAAAATGGACTATAAGCTGGATGTTGTGGTGTATGCTTGTAATCCCAGTACTTGGGAGGCTGAGACAGGAGGATTGCTCAGGTTTGAAGCCAGCCATAGCTACTTATTGAGGCTCTTCAGCAACTTAGTGAGACCCTGTTTCCAAATAAAATAAAAAGTAGGTCTAGGAGTATAGCCCAGAGATACAAGGTCCTTGGGTTCCATCTCCAATACCACCAAAAAAACGGGGGGGGGGGGTGTATTCCAGATATTTCTTCTTTACAGATTCAGAATTGGTTGGAATTGTGATAATTTTCCTCTTTTTCTTTTGAATTTTGTTCAGCCTGGAATTGAAACAAGTGAAATGAAGGAAAATAATTTCAGGTTTTGTTTTCCTTTGGCCTTGGAGAGAACAATTGAAAACTCGATATTTTTCTCATATAATTTATTTATTAAGATATAATATGTATAACATTATCTGTCTCTCTGTACTGATAATTGAACCCAAGGGCATCCTATCTCTGAACTACACCCTCAGTCATTAAAAACAAACAAACAAACAAACAAAAAACAGGATCTCACTAAATTGCTGAGGGCCTTGCTAAAATACTGAGGTTGGCCTAAATCAATGATCCTCTTGTCCATCCAGTCTTGTACTGGGAATATAGGCATTCATCTCCATAATATTGGGCTATATTTCCTCCTTTAATGTTAACAATTTAGTGGTTTTCAGTATATTTACAGAATTGTATAGCTGTCATCAGCATGTAATTCCAGAACATTTTCAGCACTCCCCAAAGAAACATATATTGTTTATATAATCCTTTTCTGTCTCCTACTTCCTTAGAAACCACTAATTTCTTTTTGTCTCTGGATTACAATCTCTCCTGAGTATTTCATATAAACAGAATTTTATTTATTTATTTATTTATTTTGGTGGTACTGGGGTTCCTGGAAGCCCTTCTTCCTCCGGGCTACACTCCCAGACCTTTTTTATATTTTTGAAACAGGGTCTCTTACGTCAGCACAGCTGGCTTCGAACCTGCGCGATCCTCCTGTCTCCGCCTCCCAAGCGCGGGGATTACAAGCGTGCGCCACCACGCCCGGCAACAGAATTTTATATGTAGCCCCTTGTGACTGTCTTCTTTCACTTAGCATAATGTTTTCAAATTTCATTCATGTTGTACTATATCACAATACTTATTTCATTTTATTCTGAATAATGCTCATCCAGTTGTCTGCATATTACATTTTGTTTATCTACTCATCAGTTGATAGACATTTGAGCAATTTTAACTTTTTGACTATTCTGAATATGTTGTTATGAACTTTACAGTGGATATCTGTTTTTATTGCTATATATATAGAGAGAGAGGGGGGGGAGGGAGGGGGAGGGAGGGAGGGAGGGAGAGGGAATTCCTGGGCCATATGATCATTCTGTGTTCAGCTTCTTAAGGAACTGTTAGACTGTTTTCCTGAAGAAGCTATCTCACTATATATTTCAGCAGTTGTATCGTTTTTTATACTTTTATAGGTACAATGTAATTATATATCACAGTGAGTTTCAAAGTGATACATGTACACTTCACATCTTGTATATTTCTCTATATTTTCCTCCCCTTAGAAATTATATCTTGCTATATCTTACTCTATCATTTTCTTGTGACTACTTATCTGATGATATTGCAGTTAAAGAGTTTTACTCATTTTTTTCACCTTTTATTGAGACCAGTCATAGCTTTCTGACCTCTATTTGCTACACCAGTCATGCTTATCTTTAATGAAAAATTAAACTTTAATTTTTCAACAGGCACCAAAAATCCTTCCTCAGAGCAATAGTAATCTTGCCTACATAGGTAACACACTGAGATGGCAATATAGTTTCTCCAAGATTATATAGTCTGAGGCATAAAAGAAGGTCTTTTTTTTCCTTTGTGGTACTGGGGGTGGAACCCAGAGGCTTTTCTACCTCCTGGCTATACTCCCAGACCTATTTTATACTTTATTTAGAAACAGGGTCTCACTAAATTGCTGAGAGCCTCACTTAAGTAACTGAGGCTGGCTTTGAACCTGTGCAATCCTCCTGTCTCAGCCTTCCAAGTGCTGGGATTATAAGCATGTGCCACTACGCCTGGCTAGAAGGATGGTTTTATTTTATTTTATTTTATTTTTTGGTGGTACTGGGGTTCCTGGAAACCCTTCTACCTCCGGGCTACACTCCCAGACCTATTTTTTTTTTTTAATATATATTTTTATTTGGAAACAGGGTCTACTAAGCCAGCAAGACTGGCTACGAACCTGAACAATCCTCCTGTCTCCGCCTCCCAAGCGCTGGGATTACAAGCGTGCGCCACCACGCCAGACAGAACGATGGTTTTAAAAATGATAGATTTAATAGCAGCAGCAGCAACAACATTTAATTACTCTACAGTTGGCAAAGGATGAAGGCTGTGAGGGCCAAGGGAGGTACCCAGTGACCCACTGGTTGGGGCCAGCCACAGGTTGTATACATTGATGCCTAGATGAGGCTGTACTAAGAACTGATTCTTCAGTGAATTGAGCAGTGAAATGATTATAGTTTGTAGGAGTGGGGTTGGATAGGGGCAAGAGAAAATTGTCTTTAGGATTGAGAATATCAGTGTATTTCTAGGCAGAAGAGAAAAGATCTGAGGTTAAAAGGCCAGCAAGAAAACAAGATAAAATGAATGATTTTTTTTAAAGGGATAGTCACATAACCTTTTAAAAAGTGATGGAACCTTTTTATTGCCGATCAGTGGAGGAGGCTTTAATATAGCTGTAGTCATGAACATAGTATACTGTTCTGGTCATTATTGTTGCATAGCAAATGATTCTCAACTTAGCAGCCTTAAGCCACCTTTTTGTTCTGATCATGATTTTATGTGTCAGCCATTTATTAAAAGCAATGCTAAATGGCTTGCTTTTGCTTCATGGTGTCTGGGTCCTCTGAGCACCTGGGGACCAAAATCATTTGAAAGTTTTCATTTATCTTCTGGCCTGGAAGGATGAAAGACTAGGGCTGCCAACTAGACTGAACACCCACATATGTCCCATCTTGTGGCTTCCCTTGCTCATAGGATCCGTCTCAGAGTAGTCTTACCCCTCCCGCTTCTTTCTTTTGGTACTGGGGATTGAACCTAGGGCCATTCTACTGCCAAGTCACACGGGATCACAGCCATATGACCCAGCTCAGAATAGTCATACTTTTTACCTGGCAACTCAGAGTTCTGAAAACAAAGGTACACCATGTAAGGAGGAAGTTAGGTTCTTTTTACAGCCTCTCTTTGGGAAACCCACAGTTGTTTCCACTGTATTCTGTTGCTTAGGAGAAGATCAAAAGTGCATTCATATTCATGAGGAGGGAAATTAGAGTCCATTTCGTGGTCAGATGTCAGGTTTCAAGAGGAGCAGGTAGTTTGGGAATTAGTTTTTGGCCTGTTAGGAGAAAACAATCTGTCAGAATATAGCCTTAAAAAAAAAAATCAGTGATTCAGACTCATATGTATAGCTATCTGTAGGTACAGTAATTTAACCACTTTTTCTAGGATGTAAATTCATCTAAAACTGTTTTTATCTGATATACATTATGAGCCCTAAACCTAAAGTCTACTAAGCATGTCTGTGTTGGGCTGCAAACATAGGTTTATTAGGACTATGCACAAGTTAGTGCATGAGTTGATCTTTCTGATGATGATTAAGCAGGAAAGCATTAATTAGTCTTAATTAGTCTTGGGTTGTAAAATCAGGTGGGGCTTTTGAATGAGGTTCAGAAATCAGTTTTGTGTGTGTATGTATAAAAACCTCTTTACTCATTCAGTCATTCCTTTCTAAGACTTCTATTCTTTTTCTTATTTTTAGAATCATTGTAGAATAATTTAGATTATTTATATTGTATTATGCTTTTTTTTTTTAGCAAGTGAATCTAACATTTACCTGGAATTGTGTCTTTTATCGTATATTTGAGCCAGACATTGTCATGTGTTATGATAACTTTTACTGAAATAGCAGGAGCCTGGAAATAACAACAGGTCTTGAAGGAACTTAGTTGTTTAGTTACTGTTTTTATTTCTTTGATGGTGCTAGGGATTGAACCAAGGGGCATTCTAATTCCAGATTATACCCTAGCCCTTAATCTTATTTTTGTTGTTTCAAAACAGTCTCCTTAGCTTGCTGAGAGTCTTGCTTTGTTGTTGATACTGGCCTTGAACCTGTGATCTGCCTGTCTCAGCTTCCAGGGTACTAGGATTACAGGCATGTACCACACTTGGCTGTTAGTTACATTTTGATGTCTGAATGGATGTGATTATCACCTTTAGTTTGAAACACGCAGGAAACTACTTTCTGAGTTTCTTTTATTTTAAAAATGTTTAGTTAAAGAATATTTTAGTGATGAATCTGTATAATCCTAGTATTTAGGAGGATGAGACAGGAGGATCACAGGTTTGAGGCCAGCCTCACCAATTTAGTGTGAGACCTTATTAAAAATAGTTTGGGGCTGTGGCTATAGATGAGAGGTAGAATGTTCTAGGTTTGCTCATTAGATTATAGCCAAGTTCATATACTAAAGTTCATGTTATTATGTGGATATTTTATATAATTGAAAAGCTAATTAATTATATGAGATTATTGATTTTATAATAATACTTTTTTAGCTACTCCTTTGCCCACAATACAAGTAAGGAAGAAATTAAGAACAAGAAACATGCTGGGCATGATAGCACACTAATCTCAGCATTTGGAAGGTGAAGAGTCACAGGTTTGAGGCCAGTCTTAATAACTAAAATGAGACACTTAGCAACTTAGGGAAACTGTTCCAAAGTAAAAAGTAAAATAGGGCTGGGACTCTAGCTCAGAGGTAAAATATCCCTGGATTCAGCCCACAGTACCAAAAAGGAACAAGAAACACAAAAATGGCATAAAAATTACAAAATTTTAATAAACATTACTGTGTGGCACCAGGTATAGTGATATCGTAGGCAGAAAGACCACATGATATATTAGGGGGGAAAGCAGATCGTTACCAAGCTTTTTTGCACAGCCTAAAACAATAAATAACTTTCCACATACTGAAAGAAAGAAATTGATAGCCAAAGTTTTATATCTAGCCAAAATACCCTTCAGTTACAAATGTCTCATATGAATTGTTAATACATGCAAACGCTGTGAACATATTGTTCTGAACAGAATATGTAAAAAAACTGAAAGGCTAAACTTGAGAAGGAGGGGAAGGGGGCATGGGGAGGGAAATAAGGAAAGGCTAAAATTATGATGTGTACATATATGCCTCTACCATTCTATACTTCATAATGATGCATGATCACAATGTACCAATAAGTTTAAAAGAATAATAAAAATATGTTAAAAATTAAGCTTCTGTAGAAGCAGTTAATCAATGAAGAGGTGCATACACATAAAGTGTGTGTTGTGGTACAGAGGGTGGAACCCAAGAGGCTTCTCTTTTTTTTTTTTTTTTTTTTTTTTTTTACTTGTGGGCTATATTCCCAGACCTATTTTATACTTTATTTGGAAACAGTGTCTCACTTAAGTAGGTGAGGCTGGCCTTGAACCTGTGTGATCCTCCTGTCTCAGCCTCCCAAGGTGGTATTACAAATGTGGGCCACCACGCCTGGCTAAAATGTGATTTTATAATGACACAAAGTAAACAAAAGTTAAACCTTCTGGTGTTGTGATGGCACATGTTTGTGATCCCAGTACTTGGGAGACTGAGACAGAATTACCACAGGTTGGTGGCCAGCCTCAGCTACTTAATGGGGCCCTTCACAACTAAGTAAGACTCTGTCTTAAAGAATAAAAAATAAGCCGGGTGTGGTGGTGCACGCTTGTAATCCCCGTGCTTGGGAGGCTGAGACAGGGGGATCACACGGGTTCGAATCCAGCCTCAGCTACTTAGTGAGGCTCTCAGCAACTTAGTGAGACCCTGTTTCTAAATAAAATATAAAAAAAAGTCTGGGAGTATAGCCTGGAGGTAGAAAGCCTCTGGATTCCACCCCTATTACCACCACCACCAAAAAAAAAAAAAAAAAAAAAAAAGAATAAAAAATAAGCCTGAGGCTGTATCTTAGAGGTAGGATGCCCTTGGTTTCGATTCCCAGTACTGCAAAATAAGTAAGCAAGCAAACAAATAACAAATAAATAAACAAAATAAACCTGGCTTGGCATTGTGGTGTGTACCTATAATCTAATACTTTGGAGGCTGAGACAGGATTGCAGTTTCAAGGCCAGCCTCAGCATTTTAGTGAGACCCTATTTCAAAGTAAAATGGGCTGGCTGGTGTAGCTCAGAGGTAGAATTCTTATAGGTTCAATCCCCAGTAACCCCACCCCCTAGAAAAATTAAAACTAATTAAAATTAAGTAGTTGTTTAACTCTTCCATCCCTCTTTTCTACTCTCCTTCTCTTCCATATTTAGAGTAGAAGCCAAGGGCATTCTATGTCTCAGATACACTCCCAGCCCTATTTTATTTTTTTATTTGGAAAAGGGGTCTCCTGGAGGCTGGCAAAGAACCTGTGATCCTCCTGTCTGAACCTCTCAGGTACTGCGATTACAGGCATGCACCAGCCTGCCCAACAGATCAGTTCTTAGCTGTCCTCATTTGGCCTTGGTGATCCTCTGCTGGGGCATTCTACATTGAAGAAGTAATAGGTTAGGTAAGGGTATGTAGTTCAGTGGTGGACAACTTGCCTAGCATGCCCCAAACCCTGGGTTCAACCCCCAGCACCATGAAAAAGAAAAAAGGGGAGGGATAAATGTCAGTTATTGATACAGAATGTGTTCATTTATCATAATTATTTAATATGAGAGTTGTAGGTATTAATATACTGTTTGTCCAGCAAAGCTGGACACTGAGTTGTATGTGTGAGAACAAAGTCTTGTGATTCAGATTACAGTGTAAATTTTATTACACAGTTTCTTTGAGCAGCATTCTTGGCCAGAAATGGTAGAATATCTCATTCTACCACTTATGCACATAAGTCAGAGAAAAGGAAGTGACAAATAGAAGCAAGTTGATTGGCTTCAGTTGGTATTTGTCTCATTTGTTCCTATTCTGGCAGCTTTCAGGCTCTCATTGGCTGAAAGTTTAGCTGCTATGATTGGCTGAGACTCAGTTGATTGGTTCCAAGGATATACTCTTAAGTTTATTGCAGTGTATTTACCCATCAAGGTAGATTACAGTTCACTGTGTATGGAGTCCACTTCAGGAAGTGTGGAGGGTGGTTTAGGCTAAATTTATTTTGATTCAATAACACAGTCTTGGCATGACCTCCTAAAAACAACCTCTAGCCCTTTATGGCCTGATGTTAACTGTTATACATTTTTAGAATTCCTACCTATCCCCTGTGGTGCATTTAAAGTGAGTTCTAAAGCATTCTCATAGGATTGAGGAATCATTTTGAAATGTCCTAGGTTCTAGAGTGTGGATTAGGATTTTAGATACTGGGTTGCCTCAGAATATGACTTGCATTTCCATTTTGGGCTCAATCACTTTGAAATTTTTTCTAGAAAAATAGAAATGTCAATATCAGTATATTTTAGAATAATTTCTTTTGCTACTACAAAATTATAGCAATATAATGACAAGTATGATAGGTTGTGGTTGTTGATCATAAAAGCAGAAGAATTGTTTGTTTGTTTTTTGGTAACAGGGATGGAAACCAGGACCATTCCACTTCTGAACTCCCCGCCTCTCCAGCCCTATTTTTTTTTTGGTGGTACTGGGGTTCCTGGAAGCCCTTCTTCCTCCGGGCTACACTCCCAGACCTATTTTATATTTTTGAAACAGGGTCTCTTACGCCAGCAAGGTTGGCTTCGAACCTGCGCGATCCTCCTGTCTCCGCCTCCCAAGCGCGGGGATTACAAGCGTGCGCCACCACGCCCGGCTCCAGCCCTATTTTTTATTCTTTATTTTGAAACAGGGTCTCACTAAGTAACTGAGACTATCCTCCTGTCTCAGCCTCCCAAATGCTGGAATTGCAAGCATATGCCACCACACCCAGCTATAGAAGAAATTCTTATTTCCATTTATTTAACTTCCCCTGGAATTTGATCTCAACTCTATACCTGTATGGAGCTGTTAAGGTACTTTAACCTCTTAAATGTTTTTGGAAGCTGGGTATGGTGACACACATTTGTATTCCCAGTACTTGTCAGGCGGATTATTGAGGAGGATTATAGGTTCAAGGACAGCCTCAGCAAGTAGTATGCCTTATCAACCTTTGGAGACCCTGCTTCAAAATAAAAATAAAATAGGGCTAGGGGTAGCCGGGCCTGATGGCACATAGGCTCACAGCCAGTACCCCCCAGTACTACCAAAAAAAAAAAAAAAAAAAAAAAAGAAGGCTAGGGGTGCAGCTCTGAGATAGAATGCCTCTGGGTTCATTCCTTAGTACCTCCCCCCCAAAAAAAAAGGGTAAATAAAGTTTTTGAATACCATCATCGTATTCCTCAGATTCTTAAAAATGTTATGGAAGCTTGGTATCTTTCTTACTCATTTGCCTTAAGTACTACACATTTTAATTTTATACAATAATGAAAGATAATATATCTACTCTGCAGTTCTCTTTGCAATGTTACATGATATTATTTGTGATGTACTTATTTTATTATTTTACTTTTACCCCTGATTGGGCATAAGAGAAATAAAGGAAGTTATTCTAAAGATATGCTTGTTAATTTCCTCTGAACAACTAGTAAAGTCAAAATTTTGCACAGCTGGTAAGGCTTTTTACAGGCTGATCTTAGTTTTGTTTCTTAATATCAAACAGTATTTTACTATATACATGTTATCCTGATTTTCACCATGATGTCCGCTTTTGTTTTCAGGGTTCCCTTTTTTGTTACAGTATATAACCTTTTAACTTTTTATCTTAAACTGGGGAAGCCTATTCTACCTCTGCTTTATGTAATGCCAGGCAACATAACCACATACTTTCCTCCCATCCACATATCTGTCTGTCTTATACTTGGGTTCTCATATATTGGGTGCTTATTATAATCAAGGTACTATGTACTAAATGCTGTGGGTACTGACTAAAGTGCTGTCTTGTGAAAAACAAAGTGAAGACAATTGAAAAGAATAAACAACTAATTACTTCAGAGTGTTATGTAATGTAACCTAAGGAGGCATTATGGTAGTGCACAAGAGAATACAGAACAGGTAGCCCTGCCTCAGCCAACAGAATCAAGAAATGGCTTTTTAGGAATGGGCTTTGGTAGAATTTATCTTGAATGATAAATAGCGCTTTTTTGGGGGTACTGGGGTCCCTGGAAGCCCTTCTACCTCTGGGCTACACTCCCAGACCAATTTTTTAATTTTTGGAAACAGGGTCTCTTAAGCCAGCGTGGCTGGCTTCGAACCTGCCCAATCCTCCTGTCTCTGCCTCCCAAGCACGGGGATTATAAGCCTGCGCCACCACGCCCGGCTAAATAGCTATTTTTATTCTACCATTTTACGTACTAGTGAGAAATTTTACAAATAAGTAAACATACTATAGTAGGCAAATAGATGAAGGAATTATACAGTAGAAATAATGTAAAGTCAGGTTATGATTTAAAAGATTTATTAATAGAGATGTATGCAATTTGAGAGAATGTTAAAATTTCTCTCCGGGTTTCTTAGTCATCAAAGCAAGAAAGGAAATGCAGTACTAAGACTGACAGTTTTCATAAGATGAAAAACTAGTTTGCAATTTTTATAAGACAAGAAAAGAACAGTTTTTTTTTTTTTCTGGTGACAAAAATAGATGTATCAGGAACCAAGGCATTTCTGAGATTTTACCCTTTATGCAAGTTAACTTGGCCACAGTTTTGTGCGTATTTCTAGAAGCCATGAAATTCCTAGGTCAGGGACAAAGTACTTAATTACTCATAGCACTGCAAGCAGGTTGAGCTTCATATTAGCAATGGGTCTTGTCCTCCACCCCAGTCTAATCAGGATGTTGTGGGGGCAAGCCCAGGTAAATGCTCAGCACACTGGAACTGACTGTCACATCTCAGGAATTCCAAGCATTGAAAACCCCATATAAGGGCCTACTGCAATACCTGCCTGGGAAAAATATTTCTTTTCCTGACAGCAAACCATTCTACTCTCTTCTCCAGAGGAAGGTAGTGTCTAGTGTGTTTTTCTGTTTTCCAGGGTTGTTTACTATAAAGTCCTTGGACAATACTTGGGAGGCTGAGACCTCCCAAGTATTGTCATAGGTTCACATCCAGCCTCAGCTACTTAGTGAGGTGCTCTACAACTTAGTGAGACCCTGTTTCAAAATAAAGAATAAAAAATAGAAGTTTGGCACTGTGGTACATGGTTGTAATCTCAGCATTTGGGAGGCTGAGATAGGAGGATTGCAGTTTGTGGACAGCCTCAGCTACTTAGTGAGGTCCTTTGCAACTCAGTGAGACCCTGTTTCAAAATAAAGAATAAAGAATAATACTGGGGGTGCAGCTCTGAGATAGAATGCCCCTGGGTTTCATCCCCAGTACTGCAAAAACTTAATAAATACCCAGGACTGCAAAAAACTTAATAAATAAATAAAAACAGGGCTGGGGTTGTAACATGGAGTTAGAATGTCTCTGGGATTCAATCCCTAGTACTGAAAAATAAATAAATAAATAAATAAAGTCCTTGGAAAGATAGCCTAGAAGAAAGGCCATCAACGTCTCTGTTCAAAAAACATGCAGAAGCCAGGTGTGGTGGCATGCTTATAATCCCAGCATTCTGGAGGCTGAGACCAGAGGATTGCGATTTGTGGGCAGCCTCAGCTACTTAGTGAGGCCCTCTGCAACTTAATGAGACCCTGTTTCAAAATAGAGAATAAAATATAGGGTGGGGCTGTAGCTCAGAGTTGAATGACTCTGGATTCCATCTCCAGACCTTTGGGGGGGGTGGTGCAAAAATACAGTTAAAAGCTGGGTTTGGGCAGGAGGATGGCATGTTCAAAGTCAGTGCCTTGGTAACTTAATGGAGACCATGTTTCAAAAAACAAAACCAAACCCAAAAAGGATAGAGACTAGAAGTAGAATACCCCTGGGTTAAAGTGACAGTCTCACACTTACAAAAAAACGCAGTCATACTGTGTGTGTGTGTGTGTGTATGTACACTAGAGTGAGTATAGTGTTGAATAAAAGTGATTAGACCAGAGCTTGGGAGGCTGAGACAGGAGGATCACACAGGTTCGAAGCCAGCCTCAGCTACTGAGTGAGGCTCTCAGCAACTTAGTGAGACCCTGTTTCCAAATAAAGTATAAAATAGGTCTGGGAGTGTAGCCTGGAAGTAGAAAGCCCCTGGGTTCTACCTCCAGTATCACACACAAAAGTGATTAAGAATAATTAGCCATATCATGTTTCTAACCATACAGGGAAAGCTTTTAGCCTTTCCTCATTAAGTATGATGTTACTTACAGGATTTTCCTAGATGTTCTTCTATTTCTGCTTTGTTGAGATTTGATACAAGTTTTTCTATTTTTTTTATTTCTTCTGTAGACCATGGATTATTTTGAAGTATGTTTATGCAGTCTCCAAATTTGGTTGTTTTCTCTTACTGCTTTTGAATTAATTTATGTGGTCTGAATTAATTCAGAACATTGTTTGGAGGACTAGTTTCATGGCCTAGTGTATTATCTTGAAATAGTCTGTGTGCACATGAAATGAATATTTGTTACTGAGTCATTTTCAAATCTCTCTTACTGTTACTTGTTTTCTGTCTCCTTGTTTTATAAATTTTGGGGGGGGGGAGAGTATTAAAATCTTCAATGACACAGAGTATGTTTGTTAACTTTACAGTACTATGAACAAATTTCTTTGATTTTTATTTTGTTTTGTACTGGAGATTGAACCTTAGAGGCATTTTACCTCCAAGTTATAACCCCCCCCGCCCCCCGCCCAACCTGATTTTATTTCTTATTTTGAGATAGGGTCTCACCAAGTTGAAGAGGGCCTCACTAATTTGCCATGGCTGACTTTGAACCTATGATCCTCCTGACTCAGCCTCTCAAGTACTGGGATTACAAGTGTATGCCATCATGCCTGGCTAACAAATTTCTCTTTACCAACCATTGTTTTATAAGACCTCTGTTAGAGGCAATTTTCAAATCTTAGTCCTTTCAAAGGTTTAAGTGGTTATGTTAAGAAACCCCACAATCAGAAGATTGAGAAGCTAATATCAGCATGGAATCAAATAATACTTAATATTATTTTTAGTAGAAAATAGAGACTTTGCAGAAAATTCCTCTAGATTTTTGTCTACTCTAGACTTTTAAACTTCTGATTCAGCCTTATAAATAAAGCTTTCTTTTTGCTGGGCAAGGAAAAAGGGAGTTATCTTTCTCTTCGGACTTCATGTCTCCCAAATAGCAAAGAAAAGAATGTTATAGAATTATCTTTTGGGGAGTTTTATTACTAGTATAAGTAGAGCTCTAGCTACAGGTGTTTTTTTTTTTTTTTTAAGGTACTTGGAAAGGATAGGAACAGAAGAAACCATAGCAATAAACTCAGCAATCACTTCCCAGCACATTGTCGTCATTTTTGAGTTTTTAATCTAAGATTTTTATTTATTTATTTTTGGTGGTACTGGGGGTGGAACCAAGAGGCTTTTCTATCTTCGGGCTGTACTCCCAGACCTATTCTATACTTTATTTGAAAACAAGATCTCACTAAGTTGCAGAGGCTGGCTTCAAACCTGTGTGATTCTCCTATTTCAGCTTCCCAAATGCTAGGATTACAAGTGTGCGCCAACACTCCTGGCTCAATCTAAGATTTTTAAAGATGAGAACAAAGAGTTCTAAGTGATTAGTTTGTGATTTTTGTATTTTAAGCAATAAAATAATGAAATACAGTTGTATGAATCAAACCTTGAAGTCATGGTGATCCTAATGTGCGTAACCCTTTCTGGATGTCTGTCTCATGCCTTTAGCAGTGCCCATCTGTAGCCTTATTTTTATACTTGATTTCTTTCCTTGATGTTGGTGAAGCAGCAAATGGAAATGAGATTGTTGGATCTTTAATCTGTGGCTATATGTAAGATTCCTTTTGTATTCCTTTGTGTGGTAGGCCATGGAATGTCCACCAGTAGCCATGATTGCGGAGGGAATTAGAAGCATTTCTGGAGTGTTCATTTTCTTGCATTCCTTGGATGTTGGTTAGGTTGGTGCAGGTCCACTGTGTGGGGACATAAAGGAGATGCCCTCTTAGCAAGGTTACCAGTTTGTGAGAACAGAGTATAAGATGAAGGGTAAGAGATTCTGTTTTTCTGCAGAAATTTAGGAACAGTAATATAGATTATAAATTATATTTCAAGCCAGGTTTGGTGAAACATGCCTGTAATCCAAGTACTTGGGAGGTTGAGGCAGGCGGATGACAGATTCCAGGCCAGTCTTAGCAACTTAGCAGGATCCTATTTCCAAATTAAAAGGGGGGTGGGTGGGTGTATGCCAGAGGTAAAATGACCTTGTGTTCAATATCCAGCACAGCAAAAATAAGTACATACATAAGTAAGTCGTTTTCAAAATTAAATGATAATAACTATTTTGTACTTTTTTTGGGGGTACTAGGGAACTCTTAGCTATACTTCATCCCTTTTTAATATTTTATTTTGAAATAAGGTCTCACTAGGTTGCTGAGTTTCATGAGTTTGCTGAATCTGGTTTCAAACCTGCAATCTTCTTGTCTCTGCTTCCCAACTACTGGGATTACAGTCATGCACCACCATATCAGCTATTTGTAGTTTTTTTTTTTTTTTTTTTTTTTTTTTTTTTGGTGGTACTGGGGTTCCTGGAAGCCCTTCTTCCTCCGGGCTACACTCCCAGACCTATTTTATATTTTTGAAACAGGGTCTCTTACGCCAGCACAGCTGGCTTCGAACCTGCGCGATCCTCCTGTCTCCGCCTCCCAAGCGCGGGGATTACAAGCGTGCGCCACCACGCCCGGCCTTATTTGTAGTTTTAATTGTATGTGTGTGTTTTTAAAAAATTTTACTATGTTTTTTAATCCAGGGATGCTAGATAATAAAAGGCTATGTTTTCATTAATTGTACATGTTCACACATTATTTTTATGTTCCTTTTGAGTAGCTGGCCTATTTTTTTTTTTTTTTTGTGGTACTGGGGTTCCTGGAAGCCCTTCTACCTCCGGGCTACACTCCCAGACCTATCTTTACATTTTTATTTGGAAACAGGGTCTCCTAAGCCAGCATGCACGGCTGGCTTCGAACCTGCGAGATCCTCCTGTCTCTGCCTCCCAAACGCGGGGATTACAAGCGTGCGCCACCACACTCGGCAGTTGGCCTATTTTTTAAGAGCCCATATTGTAGCTGCCCATGGGCTTTAGAGATTCTAGATTCAACTTGTAATTTCTTTTTGTGCAACTTTCAAAGCCTACAGAGAAAAGGAGCTGCTGCACTCATTTCTGCTGTGATTACAGTGGAGATGGTCTTTCTCTGGTCTTTTTGCTCTGCGTACACACTAATTTGAGAATTTGAGTCCCAAATGTACACTAGTGATAAAGGTTTCTTCTTATTTTTTTGGTGGGGTCTTACTGAGGGCACTCTACCTCTGAGGACATACCCCAACCCTATTTTATCTTATTTTGAAACAAGGTTTTACTAAATTACAGCGGGCCTAATTAAGTTGTGGGGGATTGCTGTGAACCTGCAGTCCTCCTATCTCAGCCTCTCAAGTACTGGAATTAAGGTATGCACCACTATACCGTGCCTGGAGAAGTTTCTTCTTTTTATGCATCATTAAATTATTTAAAAATCTGGAAATATAATGTTATAATAATGTGGCCCAAGTATTAAATAGCTTTAAATCTTTTCTTGTACCAAGTCTAAGAATCAAACGTATAGTTATTCGAACAAAACATGCTTTGTTATTACACCTAATTTCCAGCCCTGAACCTAGTACTTAATTCTGACAAATTTCACCCTTTGCAGCAATGTGAAAAGAATAGCATCTAATTGGAAAATGCTTATAAGAATCAAGCCAAATAAACATCAGTATTTTCTAATACCTCTTATAAAAATGAGACTGGACCTCTGAAGAAGCAGTTTGCTGAGCAAATACACATGGAATATATAGCATGTGCCGTATTTCTCTTAGGGCTTTGTACAGTGTTTTAAGTAGCTGAGGCTGGCCGCGAACCATGATCCTCCTGTCTCAGCCTCCTGAATGCTGGGATTACAAGCATGCACCACCAGGCCCGGCTTGTACAGTGTTTTAAGACATTGGCTTCTGATCAGACAGTTGCTTTGCTCTGACTCTGCATTTTCCAACTTCTTTCTTCTCCCTCTTTTTTATGCAACTCTCACAGTATATTACAGTTTACTTTTGTTTCAGGGAACATTGTTTTGAAAATGAATAGCCTGGCATATGTTTCTTTCCTAATTCATACTTGATATATGTTAGTTAACCTTTTCTCCTTTTCAGTGTGTGTGTGTGTGGGGGGGTACTGGGGATGGAACCCAGGGGCATTCTACCTCCGACCTACATCCTCAGTCCTTTCTATTTTTATTCTTTATTTTAAAACAGGGTCTCACTGAGTTACAAAAGAACTCAGTAAGTAGCCGAGGCTGCTTGCGAACTGTGATCCTCCTGTTTCAGCTTCCCAAAAGTGTGGAATTACAAAAGTGTGCCACCATGCCAGGCTTTCATTGTTAATTTTAATGCTTTAAAAAGCATACTAAAGCCCGGCATGGTGGTGCACACTTGTAATCCTTGCGCTTGGGAGGTGGAGACAGGAGGATTGCACAGGTTTGAAGCCAGCCTTGCTGGCTTAAGAGACCCTGTTTCCAAGTAAAAAACATATAAAATAGGTCTAGGAGTGTAGCCTAGAGGTAGAAGGGTTTCCAGGAACCCCAGTACCACAAAAAACAAACAAACAAAAGCATACTAAAGTAGGGCGTGGTAGCATAAGTCTATAATCTCGGTATTTGGGAGGCCAAAACAGGAGAACTTGCAGGTTCACGGCCAGCCTCAGCAACAGTGAAACCTTCAGCAATTTAGTGAGACCCATTTTTAAATAAAAAATAAAATAAACTGGGGTTGTAGCTTGGAGGTAAAATGCATCTGGATTCATTCCCCTAGCACCAATAAATAAATAAATAGTATACAAAAGTTACTGGCTGCTGGGGGTATAGCTAGGTAGCCAAGTGCTTGCCTCATGCACAAGAAAGGGGTTATATTCCGAGCACTGCTTCCTACCTGGCAAGAAGGTAGAAATAACATTTTCATAATGAATAAAGTAATATATGTTAATTTAAGAGAATGAGAAATCTGTTCATAGTAGAAGAGCATTGTTTTAGAAAAAAATTAAGAAATTGGAAAAAAGATTAATGAAACATAGATAAAAATAATGAAAGTAATTGTATATCCAGGGGTGTCCATTGCTAACATCTTACCCTTAGACTGATTATTATTTTTCACAGAAATGATTGTCATTGTCAGGCCTATCCCAAATACTTGGGAGGGTGAGACAGAAAGGTAAGTTTGCTGCCAGCCTCAGCAACTTAGTGAGACCCTGTTTTCAAATTAAAAATAAAAGAGGGCAGTGGTTATTGCCTGAAGATAGATGGCTCTTGCATTTCACTTGTCATAATGCTATTTTGTAGCCAGCCTGTTGTACTTAACAATGAAGAGTGAGGGTCATTTTATGCCAGATGTCAGTAAGGCACCCTAAGAATCTGCCTTAATATAGGTGTCAGTTCTCACTCTCCAACTGATTTTCTCATTTTTAAAGAATGTTTCCAGGAAGGAATTTCAGGTTGAGGGAAAAGTGTTAAGAGGAACAGGTTCAGTTGGAGGGTAAATTAAGGCATATTTTACATAATTTCTTATTAGTAATACACTATTGGTGTAGGCAATATTATGCAGAATAAACATCTTTTAACTTGTTAGCTGAGCTGGTGTGAACTCGCAATCCTCCTGTATCTGCCTCCCAAGTGCTAGGTTACAAGTGCACACCACCATGCCCGGCTTATCTTTGTTTTGAAACAGGATCTCCTTAGGTTTTCTTGTGCAGATGCAAAAAGCTTTGAGTTTAATTTATAACTTAGAAGAAAAAAGTTTGTAATGTCAAAAGTTGGTATATACATGCACATACTTTGACTTAAAAACATAATTTCAAATTATTTTTATGAAGTGTGTTGGATGGTTTGTTGCCTTTTAAAATTTCATTATAACAAAAAGCCCAGTAATAATAATTTATAGATTATTTTTCTCCTGATGAAAGATAATTCAGAGCCAGGTATGGAGTACACATTTGCCATCCCAGCATTTGGGAAGCTGGAACAGGAGGATCTGCAACTCAGTAAGACGCTGTTTCAAAATAAAGAATAAAAAATAGGGCTGGGGGGTGTAGTTCAGAGGTACCACAAAGAAAAAAAAGATAACTCTGAAAAAATGATATATTTTAAAGGTCTTAACCGGATTGTTATTTTATAGCTTTCTTCAATGATGTTAAGAATTCACAAGGGAAGAAATGAAATGCATTACTATTTTCTTAGGATTTTGAACTTTCTTTTCTGTTTTTTAAAGGTGGCTATCATCCAGTGAAAATTGGAGACCTCTTTAATGGCCGGTATCATGTCATTAGAAAGCTAGGATGGGGGCACTTCTCTACCGTCTGGCTGTGCTGGGATATGCAGTAAGTGCTCTTCGTCTTTGGAGTACTTGATTTCTGGCCTAGGTCAATATGGCTTTTCTACTTTGTTGTGGCATGTGAAGTGCTGTTTAGCATGGTCTTGTCTCAGCTATATGTGTGAAATTCATTTGGTTAGGTATTTTGTTTAATTAATTAATTTTCATGGTACTGGAGATTGAGCCCAGGGGCATTCTACCTTCAAGCTATACCTCCAGCCCTATTTTATTTTTATTTTGAAACAGGGTCTTGTTGGGTTGATCAGCATCCCACTACTTGCTGAGGGTAGCCTCAAACCTGTGATACTCCTCTTTCAGCCTCCGAAGCACTAGGATTACAGATGTGTACCAACACTCCAGCTCTGGTTAGGTATTTTACAATTTCAACTTTTGGGCAGGCTTAGTGCTTGCTATACATCTATGATCTCAGTACTTGGGAAGCTGAGACAGGAGCATCACATGTCGATTCAAAGCTAGAATGCTCCTAGGTTCAGTCCCCTGCACTACCCCCCCCAAACAAACAAATAAACAAACAAAAAAAAACTGCTGGGTGTGGTGACACACACTTGTAATCCCAAAACGTGGGAGGCCGAGACAGGAGGATCGCAGGATCGAGGACAGCCTCAATAAGTAGTGAGACTCATCAACCTTGAGAGACCCTGTTTCCACATAAGAAATAAAAAATCAGGCTGGGGGTGTAACTTGAACGAAGAATGCCTGTGTTCAATCTTTAGTGCCACAGAAAAACAAAAACAAAAAACCCTGTACAACAATTACTTTCTTATGTTTTTATTTCTGAAGCTTTTTATTTCTTGAAATTGTTTTCCATCAGAGTCCTATTACTTTTCTGATAATTCATCTGTATTACAAAAACATTCAAGTATGAGACAAATAATGAGTTGGCCTTTCAAATCAGTGCTTGTGACAGTGTTTAAAGGCCACAACTCAGTAGTTAAAAAAAACTTCATTGCTGCTGAGCACATACACATATGTGCTGTGTGCATGTCCCTAGAGAGCACTTTTCTGTACTATGCTAGTAACTGGCATTCTTCTACTCTCCTTAAACAACAAAGTGTAAAACAGATTGTCTTGATTCGTGGACACACTAATAGCGGCTCCTGTAGACACAAGGAAATACAACTATAATTCCAGTATTTGGGAGCCTGAGACAGGAGGATTGCAGGTGTGACGACAGCTTCAGCAAGTAGTGAGACTTTCAGCAACCTAGCAAGATTCTGTTTCAAATATAAAAATAAAATAGGACTGGGCGTGTAGCTGTGAGTGCTTCTGAGCTCAAACCTTAGCACCAAAATAATATAAAATGTAAAGTAAAAAAGTAAGCCGGGCGTGGTGGCGCACGTTTGTAATCCCCGCACTTGGGACACTGAGACAGGAGGATCGCACGGGTTCGAAGCCAGCCTCAGCTACTCAGTGAGGCTCTCAGCAACTTAGTGAGACCCTGTTTCCAAATAAAATATAAAAAAGGTCTGGGAGTATAGCCCAGAGGTAGAAAGCCTCTGGGTTCCACCCCCAGTACCACAAAACAAAACAAAACAAAACAAATAAAAAGTAGCCTCCCAATTTGAAAAACTACTATTTTAAAGAAAGCTTAATAAAGTTTCCATTTATTGGATACATATAATAAGCACTTCTGATAATGTAAATAACTTTCATCTTTTTTTTTTTCCCAAAGGGGGAAAAGATTTGTTGCAATGAAAGTTGTAAAAAGTGCCCAGCATTATACGGAAACAGCCTTGGATGAAATTAAATTGCTCAAATGTGTAAGTATTGTAAAAATGTGAATAAGAAAAGTAAGTGACTTATTTTACAGAGATGTTCCTCTGGGTGAAACTGAATTAAAGTAGTATGTTTTTTGAAAGTTCAAACGCTAAATCTTTATTTATTTATTTATTTTTTTGGTGGTACTGGGGATGGAACCCAGTGACCTTTTACCTCTGGGCTACACTCCCAGACCTATTTTTTTTTTAAATTTGGAAACAGGGTCTCTTAAGCCAGTGCAGCTGGCTTTGGACCTGTGCAATCCTCCTGTCTCCGCCTCCCAAGCACGGAGATTACAGGAGTGCGCCACCACGCCTGGCCAAATGCTGAATCTTTTATTTGAAAAATCTCTCTTTGTTAGTTGGCATAATGAAAAGATTCTTCATTTTAAGCTCCTTATGGTCTTGTATTTATTTTTCTTTTTATAGGTTCGAGAAAGTGATCCTAGTGACCCAAACAAAGATATGGTAGTCCAGCTTATTGACGACTTCAAAATTTCAGGCATGAATGGCATACGTATCCTTTATTTCTTGATTGGTATACACATACACACACCCACCATGTTTATATATGCACACACAACATATATATATATATATATATATATATATATATATATATATATATATGTATACACACACACACACACACACACACACACACACACACATATATATATATAACCTTAAAGGAAAAAAAACAGAAGTACTTCAATACCTTGTAAACTTTTTGTAGCTATATATCTTGTCTGCATAGTCTCTAGGATAATTGTGAAGTCTTATATGAGATGGTGCCTCTAGAGTGATCTGCTAGGCCTTCTGTGGGGGTGGGGGGCTGGAACATAGCATAAAAGTAGTATCATAGAAGCTGAGAGGAAAAAAACATCTTGGGTTGATTTTGGATGGAATTTTTATTTATTTATTTGTTTGTTTATTTATTTATTTATTTATTTATTTTTTGGTGTTGGTATTGGGGATGGAACCCAGGGCCTATACTCCCAGACCTATTTTATATTTTATTTGGAAACAGGGTTTCTTTTTTTTTTTTTTTTGGGTGGTACTGGGGGGTGGAACCCAGAGGCTTTCTACCTCCGGGCTATACTCCAAGACTTTTTTATATTTTATTTGGAAACAGAGTCTCACTAAGTTGCTGGAAGCCTCATTGAGTAGCTGAGGCTGGCTTCGAATCCATGCGATCCTCCTGTCTCAGCCTCCCAAGCGCAGGGATTACAAGCGTGCGCCACCACGCCTGGCCCGATCCAGGGTTTCTTAATACAGCTGACGCTGGCTTTGAACCTGCGGGATCCTCCTGTCTCCGCCTCCCAAGTGCAGGGTTACAAGCGTGCGCCACCATGCCTGGCTATATGAATGCCTCAATAGTTGCAAAGCATTGTATGAAACTCAAATATTTGTTAATTAAGAGGAAAAGTTTTTTGTTAATTTTGACACCCAAAATTGTACTTCAGGACTATTAGTACTGAATAGTGTTAATAAGTCAATTATCTTTCCAGAATAATGCAACTGAGTCTTTCAGTTAATGGCTACTGCTGAGGATGATCTTTCTGCCAGGTGAATATGAAGTTTTTGTTGTAGGCCTTTTTTTCTTTCTTTAAATTTGCTAGTGATTGAGCTCAGAGTTCCTCTCTGCATACTAGGCAAGCACTCCACCATTGAACTACACCGGTAGCCCTTGGTTTTATTTCTTTTACTTCTTGTTTGTCTCCTTAGCAAAAGTCTAGTAAAAGTAAAATCGTATATTTTCTATAGTATTGGGTAAGTGGAAAACATCTCCACATTTAATTAATCAATCAATCAATTTATTTATTTATTTTTTGTGGTACTAGGGATTGAACCCAGAGGCATTTTACCTCTGATATACACCCATAGCCCTATTTTTTTATTCTTTATTTGAAACTGGGTCTCACTGAGTTGCTGCATCCCCAGTATTATTTTTATTCTTTATTTATTTTATTTATTTATTTTTATTGGTGCACTGTATTCATACATCATAATGGTATAAAAAAAACTTTTGTAGACATACATGCACACATCGCCCAGTTTGCCCCTACCCAATCCCCACACCTTTCCCTCCCAATCCCTCCTTCCCATGCTTGGCTTAGTGTTTGACATCTAGTATTATAGCAATTTATCTAAAATTAACAATGATAATCTCACATAACAGTTTCATTTGTCTGATACCAAGCTTTTGATGACTTAAAGATAACATTTCAATATTTCTTTTTGCTTTCTTTCTTACCAGAGAATATTTTTTTCTTAGGTGAAACTATCATACATTTATTTATTTATTTTTCAGAGAAAATCTTTCCTAATATGGAATATGAACTCTAGATACACAAAATGATCTTGAAAAAGAACAAAGCTAGAAGATGTATATTTTCTGATTTCAAATGTTATAAAGCTATAATAATTGAAACAGTGTAGTACTGTTATAAAGGCAGATATATAAATCATTGGAGTTAAATAAAAGCCTAGAGATAATTCTTCCATATATTGTCAAGTTATTTTTGACAAGGTTTCCACAGACATTTGGTGGAGGAAATAATAATCTTTTAACTAATATTGTTGAAAAATAATAATTACATGAAAAAGAATAAAATTGGACCCTTACCTAACACATATACAAATATTAACTCAAGATAGATAAAAGACCTAAATATAAATCTTAAGACTATAAACTTTTAGAAGAAAATCTGGGTCATAAAACCTCACAATATTGAAATTGGCAGTGATTTCTTGGATATGATTTCAATGGCACAGGCAACAGAAGGGAAAACAAACTCCCTAGAAAATAAAAAAATATTGTATATCCAAAGACAATGTAGACAGAGTTAAAAGTTACTGATAGAATGGGATAAAATAGTTCCAAATGCTATATCTGAAGGCATATTAATATTCCAACTAGAAATCCTAAAAATTAGCAACAATAAAAGCAAACAATACAATTTAGAAATAGTTGACTAACATAAATAATAAATCTCCAAAGATAGCCAATCTTAGTTGTCTGTTGGATGGAAAATCTTGTTTCTCTGGTTCTGGTGTGTGTTACCTATTTCTTCTTTGTAGTTAATCTCTTTGAGTATTTTCTCTAGTGCTGGTTTTGAAGACAAAAATTCCTTCAGTTTCTGTTTGTCATGGAAGCTTCTTATTTCCCCATCTAATTTGATAGAAAGTTTTGCTGGGTAGGAAATTTTGGGCTGGAAGTTGTTTTCTTTCAGAGTTAGGAATGTTACTCCAAGCCCTTCTGGCTCTCATGACTTGGTTTGGGAAGTCTGGAGTGATTCTAATTGGTTTGCCTCTGAATGTCACTTGGCCCTTTGTTTTTGTTGCCTTTAAGATTCTCTGCTTGGCTTCCACATTGGTCATTTTGACATTTATGTGGCGTGGGGAATCCTCTTCTCCGATCCTCTCTTAAGGGAATTCTATAAGTTTCCTGGACCTGTGTATCGACCTCTTGCTCTACGTTTGGAAAATTTTCTGCTATTACTTCCTTGAAGAGATTGTTGATCCCTTTGGTTTCACCTTCTTTTCCCTCCTCTATTCCAATTATTCTTAGGTTAGCGCTCTTAAAATGGGCCCATATTTCTTCAATGTCAGATTTCTGCTTTTGGATTTTTTTTTCTAAATTAGAAACTATGCATTCATTTTTGGAATGATCATCTTCTAGGAGCGAGATTCTGTTCTTCATGTGGCCTAATCGGTTGTTTGTACACTGAATTGAGGCCTTTACTTCATTAATTGCATCCTTTATCTCTTTTTGGCTCTCTCTGAGTTCTTTTCGAAGCACCTCTATTATTTCTACAGTTATTTTCCTGATTTGATCTTCTAGAAATCTCTGATTTTCTGTTTTATCAGGTTCTGATGTTGTGGGGTTGTGGGCATTCACTGCTCCATTGTTACTTCTCTTTCCCATGATTTCAGAAGTTTGTGCCTTCTCTGGGTTCTTCCCTTGGGTCACTATGACTTCACTTAAGGTGCTCTGGATCTCGAGTCTGTGGTATCTCAGTCCTCACTACTCCTTTCCTAGGTTGTATGGCAGAGTCTCAGACCCAGGGAGTCAATCGAGGATGCTTTAGACCATGGGGGGTGCCAGGTTGGGTGTTCTCCTGCATGGAGTTGTGACTATAGTGTGATATCTCTGCCACCGGCACCCCACTGGGTCAAGTCCCTGGGAGTCAGTACTGGGATTTCTCCTCTAGGGGCCGCAATTTGACTCACTGTTGTTGAGTGAGCCAATGGAGCTGTAGTGGACTTGGTGAATTCGCTGCTGCTGCCGCCAGTGGCAATATGGCACCATAACGCCGCTCCCGCGCCCTCGGCTCTGAGGCTGGTGTATTTCTTCTCTGGTTTTGAGCTCTGCTCTGAGTCCCTGCAGGGTGTGCTGAGCCCAGCCTGTGGGCGCTTTAGCCTCTCCCTCCGCCGAAAACTCTGCCGAATCCTGCCCGGCTGATCTGCAGCGGCTCACCTCGGCTTGCTGTCTGCTGCTCCTCTCTGGAGCCTGGTGGGCTGTTGAGTTCGTTGGTCTGGTGCCGTCCGGTGAAGTTGCCACTGCCGCCGGCAGTATGGCGCTGTTGCTGTGTCCTCAGCCGTGAGGCCGGCGTATCTCCTCTGTGGCTCTGAGCTCCGTTCTGAGTTCCCCTCCTCTCTGTAGCCTGGTGCTAGAAGGAAAGATGGCCGCAGCACTGCAGACTGGTTTCTTTCTGGTGTCTCGTTTTTTCAGCCCTCTTTTTCTCTGTCCCTTGTATTTACCTTTTTTGTTTCTGTGCTGATGGTGTTTTCTGGCTATGAAAGGCGCTGATTTTGTGGTAATAGAGATTGGTTGTTAGCAGGGCTCGTAAGCCCCGCTTTTCTCCGTCGCCATCTTCTCTTTATTTTGAAATAGAGTCTCACTAAGTATCAGAGGACCTAAGTAGCCAAGGCTCTCAGCGATCTGTGATCCTCCTGACTTGGCCTCCCAAATGCTTTGATTACAAGTGTGTGCCACCACGCCTGGTTTCCACTCTTTTCTTAATTAAAGCTTTAATTATGAAAAGTTTGAAACATATGTAAAATAGTGTAGTATCATGAATTATATAAATCTGTTATCCATATTGCTTAATTATCAAGCTATGGCTGTAATTACTTTAGCTCTCCTTGCTCGCTGATTTTAAAATAAAGCCTCCACGAGACTGAGACAGGACGATCACCAGTTTGCTGCCTGCCTCAACTACTTAGTGAGACTCTACTTCAAAATAGAGAATACAAATTAGGGCTGCCGGTAGAATGCCCCTGGATCCCATTCCTAGTAATGCATGCACACATGCATTACTAGGAATGCGTGCATGCGTGCGCGCACCCCCCCCCCCCCCCCCAGAAATCATGTTCGTTGCCTCTAAGTCTGTGGACATCTTAGAAAAGATATGAATTTTCTTTTTTTTTAAATTCTGGGGATTTAATCCAGGAACATACTACCTCTAAGATACGTCCTCAGCCTTTGTAATACGATCTCACTAAAGTTACCATGTGCTGATCTCTAGACTGTGATCTTCTTGTCTAAGCCTCCCAGGAATTATGGTTACAGGCATCTGCCACTGTGCCTGTGCAGGCTGTGGATTTTTTTTTTTTTTTAGGGGGGCAGTATTGGGGATGGAACCCAGGGGTATTCTACTTCTGAGACACATCCCAGCCCTAGTTTTTATTCTTCATTTGGAAACAGGATCTCAATGATTTGCAAAGGGCCTCGCTGAGTAGCCGAGGCTGTCCGTGAACCACCATCCACCTGTCTCAGCTTCCCAAATGCTGGGATTACAAGTTTGAGCTACCATACTGGCTTGGATTTTTTTTTTTTTTTTTTATCAAAGATAACCATAAACTCCCTGAGTAAAATTTATTCAAGTTTCTTTGAGCTGTAAAGTCTTTCTAAAAGACTTGTTAGAAGCCGGGCATGGTGGTGCACACTTACAATCTCAACATTTGGGAGGATGAGATAGGAGGATCTGGGTTCATGGACAGCCTCAGCTACTTAGTGAGGCTCTTGGCAACTCAGACCCTGTTTCAAAATAAAGAATAAAAAATAGGGCTGGGGGTGTAGCTAGAAGGTAGACTGTCCCTGAGTTTCATCCCCAGTACTGGGGGGGGGGGGGGGACTTGTTAGAATCATATTCTAAAGAAACAAAATTGTTTTTTTTAATCTTTTTGTTCTTTAAGTTTGTATCAACTTATTAGTTGTATATTTGAAGATTAAGTTGTTCAACTTACAATTTTTTTATTGTTGGACTATCAACAGAGAACAACAGAATAATTGTTTTCTTAGAAATTATCCTGAAAGTAGTGATTGTTGGAAGATGAAATAGTTTCTTTGTCATCTGTAGGATTAGATGCGTTTCTGCCTTTTTAGAAAGGATGGCCTCCTATATGTAGGTCATCTTAGAAAAGAAATGTGTCCATCCAAAAGATAGAACAAAGGCATCCCCTCACTTTTTTTTATCTTGTGAGAACATCACTCTTGATTATGCTGCTCAGTTGTTTTGGTGCCTTTTGGGTTTTGGGAATTCAGCACGTTATTTGGGGTTATGGAAAGGAGTTTTTGACTTACTCTTCCTTTGCCTCTGCCTGGGATTGGCAGAGGGCAGCGCCAGGGGACTATTAGAGAGTAAAGTATTCTAAACAATACCTGTTGCTCAGGGCCAACAGCACAAATGGAGAATTCCTGTAGCTTCCAGGAAGCACTTTGTTCATTCTTTTTCTTTTTGAGTTCTCAAAAATTCCCTTTGTGTGCTTTGGGTAGGTAATACCTTTATTCATAGTCATGCAGGTGATGGTATGCCAGGAGTTGAGGTCTTCTGTCTTCTTTATCTTTTGCTCTTTCTTTACATGGTGTCTGCAACAAATTTAGGATTTTGATACTTATTAAGTTCTAGAAGATTAAGACACAAGGCCTTTTCTCTCTTAAACCCTAGCATGGCTGGGTGTAGTGGTACATGCCTGTAATTACAGTACTTGGGATGCTGAGATGGGAGGATTTCAGGTTCAAAGCTAACCTCAAGAAATTATGGAGACTTTCATCAACCTAGGAAGACCCTATTAAAAAAAAAAAAAACTTTAAAGGGCTGAGGGTGTAGCTCAGAGGAGGAATGCCACTGGATTCAATTGCCAGTACCACCAAAAAAGAGAGAAAAAATACCAGTGTGTGATATTCTGCATCTGTTTAGTCATGTTCCTTTAGAAAAGCATTCTTTTATGTTATATATTGGAGTAGCTCTTTACATTTCTTTTAGAAATTGAACCCAGGCATAGTAGGAAGTACAAAGGACTGCTGATTTCACCTCAGCTTTTGTCTCAAGATAATTTCTGATAAGTTCTTGGTTTGTTTTTCCAAATAGGTAGATAGGTAAGGCTGGACTTCTGTATTTCTGGTTCTCCAGAGAGCTGGTTGGTTTGTGGTTTGATGGGCAGCTACTAATTTTGTATCAGACCTACAAAGCTTTTCCTGAGACACCTAACAAGGAGAGGGGTTTTGTGGAGAAATCACTTGATCTGTAGGCAAATAGAGTTTTTCCTTTTTAAAAGATACACATTCTGCCCGGCATGGTGGTTCAGGCCTGTAATCACAGCACTTGGGAGGCTGAGACAGAAGGATCGCACAGGTTCAAAGCCAGTCTCAGCTACTTTGTGGGGTTTTCAGCAATCTAGTGAGACCCTGTTTCCAAATAAAATATAAAATAGTTCTTGGGAGTTTAGCTTAGAGGTAGAAAGCCCCAGGGTTTCATCCCCAGTACACAAAAACATTTAAAAATAATAAAAAGATACATGTTCTGCCTGTAATCCCAGTACTTGGAAGGCTGAGACAGGATTACAGGTTTGAGATCAACCTCGTCAACTTAGTGAGTTCCTGTTTCAAAATAAAAAAATAGGCCTAGGGGTTTTTTTTTTTTTTTTTTTTGAGTTTCAGCCCCCAGTATACACAGTTGTGCATACACATACTACCCCAGCCTTTTTTATTTTTATGGTGTGTGTGTGTGTGTGTGTGTGTGTGTGTGTGTGTGTGTGTGTGTATTAGTGTGTTACCCAGGGGCATTGTACCTCCAAGCTACACCACCAGACCAATTCTTCTATTTTTAAGTAGGATCTCCTTAACTAAACAGGATTTTAAGTTGTGGAGTGAGTGCCTCACTAAATTGCAGAGGCTGACCACGAACCTATGATCCTCCTGTCTCAGCCTCCCAAATCCTGGGATTACAGGTATGGACCCCTGCACCTTGTGGATATATATTTTCAAGGTAGAAAGCCTCTGGGTTCAATCCCTAGTACCACCAAAAGAAAACAGAAAAACATTTTTTCTCTTTTACACTGAAAACATGTGTGTTGGGTATGGTGGTGCACACTTGTAATCCCAGTACTTGGTAGGAAAACAGGAGAATTGCAGGTTCAAGACCAGCCTCAGCCATATAGTGGGACTCTGACCAATTTAGTGAGACACTATTTGAAAATAAAATATTAAAAGGGCTTGGAGTATAGCTTGGAGGTATAACACACCTGGGTTCAGTCCTCAGTACTCTCCTCAGAAATATATAAATATCTACATATTTATATATATATATTAGCAAAAAATATATATTGATTTAAAGTAGGCCAGGCATGGTGGCGCATTTGTAATTCTGGTACTTCAGACCCTGAGATAGGAGGATCATAGGTTCAAGACTAGCCTCAGCAGCTTATCAAGACTCTTAGCAACCTAGTGAGACCCTGTTTCAAAATAAAAAGGGTTGGGGATATATCTCAGAGATAGAATGTGCCTGGGTTCAATATCCAGTACCAGACACACACACACACACACACACACACACACACACACACACACACACACATATCATGATCATGTGGTAGATCTAGATATTGTAAAGAATATTAAGTCAACTAACTTTTTATATTTAAACCAACTATGAATTTCCAGGGATGAACAAAATATTCTCAAAGGGCTTTTGAGCCATTTAATGTCTTCTTGTATGAATGGCATGGATATACAGTATAATGAAATTTGCAGGTAATAGTTCTGGCATGTGAGTGGTTCACTAGAATTTCTAATTTTATTTCATTTAATATATTTATATACTTTTTCTGTGTGGTACTAGGGATTGATCCCAGGGGTATTCTACTTCTGAGCTATACCCCAGGTCTTTTTTTATTTTGAAACAGGATATCAGTAAGTTGCTGAGGCTTGACCTTGAAGCTATAATCATTCTGTCTCAGCCCCCAAATGCTAGGATTACATGCATGCACCACCATGCCCCACTTGCCTATAGTATTAAATGGATCTAGTTATTCAGTGAGAGCTATAAAGAAAGAAAAGTTTAAATAGGTCTTCACTGTGTTTGATAATTTTAATATTATAATGTTTTATATGTGGCCTGTAAAACAGAAATTTAGGCAGTCAGTTAGGACATTAAAGACCCTGCAGTTTTGGTTTTTTTTGCATTCGTTTCTGTGAGGTTTACGTCTTGCCCAGCTTACTCAGGTTGTGCTGTGTGGGGCGAGTGGAGGGGGTGAACACGCAGCATTGCGGGCTAAAGTCTGCCTTGGCCCCCTTTTTAGTCTCCGAGGCACATTGTGGGGGAAATTATGTTTTCTACAGTGGTTTGGAGTATTAAATAAGACATGGTACATAATTAATACTTGGTAAGAAAAGTTAGTGTGAGAAACATGAACTGATTACTTTTGGTATTGTAAGTGGTATTGATGAAGTATTTTATTCATAAATACATTTTTTTTTTTGCAAGTGACACAATGATACTGTTTTTTAGTAACTGTCTCACTTTAGGAAATGTGTCCACAAGTGATCCTTAACCATGTTCCAGATGTATGCATGGTCTTCGAAGTGCTTGGCCACCATCTCCTCAAGTGGATCATTAAGTCCAACTATCAAGGCCTCCCAGTACGCTGTGTTAAGAGTATCATTCGACAGGTGAGGCTTCTGAGGTATCCTTTACTTCCAACAGCCAGATGGTCAAGCTTTTCAGCATGGGTTTCTATTTCATTATATAAATGAATGAATAACATTTTTAATTCTTATTAAACTATATTTAATGGTATGCTATACTGTGTAGTAAAGGAAGCAATATGTAAACGTCAGGCATATAGTTACTTGGCTTATGACTCCTTTTTATGGTAAGTGATAATGGTATAATTAGAAAGATTTGTATCTATCCAATATACTTGCTACAAAACATCCCTCTTAGTTTTTTAGAAATTAATTCAGAACATATAATTCCCTGTATTTATCTACTAAGTATCCTTGGATGGAGTGAAAATCAAAGGTAACTTGTGGTATTTGCATATTCAGTAATAAGGGGAATAAGTTTTATAATTTATAGCATGGTGGCTATAGTTAGCAATACTGCTTGAAATTTGCAGGAAGATCTTAAGTATTCTCACTACACACAAAAAAAGATAACTGCCACGGTGGTGGTGTATGTCTATAATCTCAGTACTTCTGAGGCTGACAGGAGGATCTCAGGTTGGAGAACAGCTTTGGTAAGTAGTGAGACTCTCATCAACCTAGGGATACCTTGTTTCCAAATGAAACAGAAAATAGGGCTGTGAGGATAGCTCAAAGGTAGAATGCTCCTGAGTTCCATCCCTAGTACCAAAAATAAAATAAAATGATAACTGTACTACATACACATGTGTTAGGTGTGCGCGGTAGAGGCAAGAGGGACCAGGACGCGTGGTAAGAAGCGTGGACTGCCCCGGAGACCTGCGGTCCCCTCCAAATGTCTCTCTCTTAAGGCATACGTCTTGGGGGTGGGGCTATGCAGGAGAACTCTGCTTTTGTAGCTATATCGCCTGCATATCTCCTAGCAGAGTCTCCTCCTCCTTCTCTAGGGTTCTGCCTCTTAGAAAAGGGGGAGGGATCCAACTTGTCAACATGGTGGTACAAACCTGTTACCCCAGTACCAGGGAAGTTGAGACAGGAGGATCAAATGTTAAAGGCCAGCTTCAGCAACTTAGATCACATATATATATATATATATATATATATATATATATATATATATATATATATATATACATACATACACATTTGGTGGTGGTACTGGGGTTCCTGGAAGCCCTTCTACCTCGGGGTTACACTCCCAGACCTATTTTTACATTTTTATTTGGAAACAGGGTCTCCTAAGCCAGCGGGCGCAGCTGGCTTCGAACCTGTGCGATCCTCCTGTCTCTGCCTCCCAAGCTCGGGGATTACAAGCCTGCGCCACTGTGTCCAGCCTGCTTAGATCGTATTTAAAAATAAAAGGGGCTAGGGTGTGGTTTGGAGGTAGAGCACCCCTGGTTTTAATCACCAGTACTATGGGGGAAAAATGATAACTATGAGAATAATGGATATGTTTCTTTGTTCAATTGGAATATTACACTATATATATATGTGTGTGTGTGTGTGTGTGTTAAAACATGTATTTCAGTCAGCTGGGCATGATGCACAGTTTATAATCCCTGTACTTAAAGGCTAAAACAGGAGGAGTGCAGGTTCATAGCCAGCCTCAGAACCTTAGCAAGGCCCTCTGCAACCTAGTGTGACCCTGTTTCAAAATAGAAAATAAAATATCTGGGGTGTGACTTGGATGTATAATGCCCCTGGGTCCAATCCCTAGAACTAGAACCCCTCTCAAAACAAACAACAAAAAAATCATGTCTTTCACAGTAAATTTATTCACTATCATATATATATATATATATATATTTTGTGGTACTGGGGTTCCCGGAAGCCCTTCTATTTCCGGGCTACACTCCCAGACCTATTTTATATTTTATTTGGAAACAGGGTCTTTTAAGCCAGCGTGGCTGGCTTCGAACCTGCCTGATCCTCCTGTCTCTCTGCCTCCCAAGCGCGGGGATTATAAGCGTGCACCACCATGCCCAGCATTCACTTTTTTTTTTTTTAAGTTGGTACTAGCGGTTCAAAGGGCATTGCACTTTATATTGTCAGTATACCTGAGTGAGGTTAGGGGAAACAATATTTGGTCATGAGAAGTTGTAGGGGAAAAGGCTGTCTGCATTTGCTTATTTCAGTTGGATCATATTACTTCTACATGGTTTTGAATTATATTGGGAATACTGTATTAGATATATAGTTTGTTCAGTTGCTATGCCAAAGAAAACCCTCAGTTAGGGGCTGACTTAGCAGTGATGCTCCAATAAATATTTGTAGAATGAGAGATTGCACAGAAGGAGGATCTCCTAATTTACCATGTTTACCAGATTCAGTGTTCTGCGTGGAATACCTAAGCTTGCATTCCTAAATTAGGAAAGTTGCAGGCATGACTGTTCTGATGTAATGGATAATTACCATGGATAATTTTGCATAGTAATATATCAGAAGGTTTCTTGGTTTGCTTGAGAAGAGGGTTAGGTTAGACAGTTAGAACCTCTCCCCATCCCTAGGACTAGAGCTTGGACTAGGCCTACCCAAAAATTCCAGGTACAAAATACAGTCCTCAGTCTAGATTTTTTTTTTTTTTTTTTTTTTGGTACTGGAGATGGAACTCAGGGACATTGTACCACTGAGCCACACTCCAGCCCTATTTTTTATTCTATATTTTGAAACAGGATCTCACCGAGTTACAAACGGCCTCACTAAGTAGCTGAGGCTTTTCATGAACTGCAATCCTCTTGTCTTAGCCTCCCAAATACTGGGATTACAGGCGTGTATCTCCATGCCCGGCTAGTCCAGAATTATTATATAGGAAAAGAATCACAGTTATTCACAATAAAACATTTGTGAATTCAAGAGATGGGTGTCTAAAAAGGAAAAGACCAGAGCATATACTATATTTGTGTACATGCACAGGAATAGATTTTTTTTTTTTGGTGGTACTGGGGATGGAACCCTTCTACCCCTGGGTCACACTCCTAGACGTACTTTTTTACATTTTTATTTGGAAACAGGGTCTCTTAAGCCAGCGAGGCTGGCTTCGAACCTGCGCGATTCTCCTGTCTCTGCCTCCCAAGTGTGGGAATTACAAAGCATGTGCCACCACTCCTGGCAACAGGAATAGATTTTCAAAACTTTATTTATGTTTGTTTATTTTTTTATGATACTGAGGTTTGAACCTTGGGGCATTCTAACTCTGAACTACACCCCCAGTTCTACTTTTTATTATTTCAGTTTGAAATAGGGTCTCACTAAGTTGTGTCTCTAACTGTAGGTGGTATGAAATATTCTATGTAGATTTGGGGTTATTTTAAATTATAGTATATCTTTGTGTAAAGTATACTTTGATGCTTCTGTGATAAATGATCTTCTTGGGCCTTAATAGAGTTTGATAATCAGACTTTTAAAAGTATAGTCATTATTGGGCTGGGCGTGGTGGCGCACGCTTGTAATCCCCACGCTTAGGAGGTGGGGATTGGAGGATCAGGCAGGTTGGAAGCCAGCCTTGCTGTTTTAAGAGACCCTGTTTCCAAATAAAAATATAAAATAGGTCTGGGAGTGTAGCCCGGAGTTAGAAGGGTTCCATCCCCAGTACCACCAAAAAAAAAAAAAGTATTGTCATTAAGCTGGGTGTGGTGGTGCAAGCTTGTAATCCCAGCATTCAGAAGGCTGAGACAGGAGTTTCGTGGTCCGCGAACAGCCTTAACTACTTAGTTGAGGCCCTTTGCAATTCAGACCCTCTTCCAAAATAAAGAATAAAAAAATAAAACAGGGCTAGGGATGTAGCTTGGAGGTAGAACACCACACACACACACACACACACACACACACACACACACACTCCTTCCCCAATACTGTCCACACACACACACACACACACACACACACACACACACACACACACACACACTCACTCCTTCCCCAATACTGTCCAAAAAAAAAAAAAAGTATAGTTATTGGTTTTTATGGAAACGAATTTGTACCGAAACGATATGACTTCTAAAACCAATGTTCTCCCAGACCTACTTTCTGTGGGGTAGCACATCTTAGTAGAATGTGTCTTTTCTTATCCTAGATTAATTTTGTCCATACATATAATTTATTTACCATTTTAACTATGTTGTCTTAGTTGTTAATGGGTTTATTGTGATTGAACTAATGTTTTTCAATTTTAGGCAAGAAACTTTAATTTTTAAATAATAGGCACTTCAGTATAATTGAATTTGTTTGGTGTGGTATAGTTCATGTGCTGAAATTCCAAGACTGTTGAGTCTTAGCACACAAATCTGGTGAGCAGCTTCCTTTCAGTGGAGGTCAGCCTCCTTCCTGGCTCCATGTCTGTGCAGGCTGAGTTCTGGGTGAAACTGCTGGCATTTTCTTTCCTTCTTTCAGAAGTATGGCTGCTGAGCCGGGCATAGTAGTGCGTGCTTGTAACCTCGTACTTGGGAAGCTGAGACAGGAGGATCTCAGGTTTGAGCTTCAGCAAGTAATGAGGCTCTTGTCAACTTAGTGAGACACTGTTTCAAAAAAAAAAATAATTAGTCTGGGGGTATAGCTTAGAGGTAGAGTGTCCTTGGACTCAATTCCTAGTTAAAAAAAAAAAGTATGGCTGTTGGATTTTTTCATTAGTTCTCACAGAGAATTAGAGATTCTCTGTTAGAGAATTCAGAACAGTGTGACTGAGGACAATATCCACTGAACTTTTTTTGTCTGAGCTCATCTCTTATTCTTGTCCTCTCCTATTGTAATATATATTTCCTATACTTCTCCATTCTCTTTAACATCACACTTTTTACACTAGTCTGTAGGATTTTCTTCATGTCTGTTTTAACTGAAGAATAGAAATCCAGTGGGAGCCTGGGCTTTTCTATTTTCTAGCAGGAAGTTTTCTGCACTTGAGGAAAGCCTCTCTGGTGTTTTCCTGTACACCCACAAGTAATTAATATCTAAATTGAGGACTGTACTTGGGGCCAGCCTCCTCTGCCAGCCCATCTGGCTGCCTGTTAGGTTCCCATGGAGCTTCATTGGCTTGTTATCAGCATAATAGGAGGCAGGCAGTGTCGCAGTGTCCTGGTGTGGGTGGAACAAAGTCCTCACAGTGTCACCAAGATCAGGACATAGTTTGAAACACTGCTCTTGTTCCTCCTCAAAGTTTGCGGTTCTGAGAGGAAAGCTTCACTCTCTGGATAGTGAGTTGGTCCAAGAAGTCTCCACGTTACTTTTTACTTGTTCCTCCTCTTATCTACAAGATTACAGGACCTACTCCAAACAAGTCATGGGGGAGCAAAGCATGTTATGTTGATAAGACTAGTAGCTTATGATTTCTGACACACATACTGGTCTACAAAAAGAAACCCCATAGACTGTCTTGACTCTGTCACTGATTTTACATGCCAACTTAGGGCACAGAAATAGGAAGGGACTTTCTCTGAGCCTGTGACTGGTTAGTTTTGGAATCAGCAACTAACTGGGGGATTGTAGCTTTCCATCTTAGACCGCCTCCCCTGCTGCACTCTCAGACTTCACCTGGGGAATCTGGAGCTGCCCTTGAGTTTGTGATGGCGCTTCTCTGGGGGGATGAGTGACAGCCCATGGTTAGATTGTTCTCAGCTTTCTTGGCAGCCACAAGCTCTCTGCTGCCAACACCAAGTATGGTTTTCAGGCATGTGATACAAACATCATAATTTAACCAGTGAAGGCTAATAGGGAAAATTAGCGAAGGCTCCTTTTTACTCTGTCAGGTTTCTCAAGGGGAGACTTGTCTTTAGGCATGAAGCATGATGCGTTTTTATTTTTCTGTCAGTGTTATTCTGTATAAATGGTTGACTATCAGTGTTGCCCATCAGACTTGGTCTTTGGTATGTTATTTAAACTTCATGAGTAAAGAACAGAAATGCTAGTTTTGAAAAAAAAAAAATCATTCTTAGGTACAGCTAAAAGCCAGCCTGCCTGCCTGCCTGCCTGCCTGCCTGCCTGCCTGCCTGCCTGGCTGGCTTCCTTCCTTCCTTCCTTCCTTCCTTCCTTCCTTCCTTCCTTCTTTGGTACTGGGAATTGAAACTAGGGGCATTCTACCTCTGAGCTACACCTCCAGGCCCTATTTTTTATTCTTTTTGGGGGGGGTCCTGGAGATGGAACCCAGGGACATTGCCCTCTGAGCTACACCCCCTACCCTATTTTTTATTCTTCATTTTAAAACCGAGTCTCTTTGTAGGTTGTGGAGGGCCTCACTAAGTAGTTGTGGCTGTCTGAGAACCACGATCCTCTGGTCTCAGCCTTCTGAATGCTGTGATTACAAGCATGCGCCACCACACCCGGCATTTAATTCTTTATTTTTGAAACAGGGTCTCACTGAATTTCAGAGGGTTGTATTTGGATTACAGACATGCACCTCCATGCCTGGCTTACAATAGACAATGAGATAGCTGAGACCAGAAAAGTTTAATAAGTGACTTTGGAAATTATATTATCTGTCTCAAAATAAGTCTTCTTAGTTCAGTTCTGTTTTCCCTTAACTTCCTCTTTGATAAATTGTGTTTTTTGAGATTTTTTTAAATTTCCAATTCTTAACAGTTATTTCCAACTCTTACTGTTTTGTATCTAAGAATCATGCAACCCCTCATAGAAATGAAAATAAATGCTGAAACAAGTTAAGCACCTCGTCCAAAGTAACACAGTAAATGAATATGTTAGTAGCAATTTACGTGGAGTCTGAGTCTCAAGGTTATTTATTTATTTATTTTTTTGCGGGTCTGGGGATGGAACCCAGGGGCATTCGACCTCCAAGCTACACCCCCTGTCCTATTTTTTTATTCTTTATTTTGAAACTGGGTCTCACAAAGTTGCAGAGGGCCCCACTAAGTAGTAGCTGAGGCTGTCCGCGAACCGCGATCCTCAAGGTTATGTTTTAACACTGCCCAGTTATACAGCTCTTTAAAGTTTTATGTTTTGCTGGGCGTGGTGGCGCATGCTTGTAATCCCCACGCTTGGGAGGCAGAGACAGGAGGATCAGCGCAGGTTCGAAGCCAGCCACGCGCTCTGGCTTAGGAGACCCTGTTTCCAAATAAAAATGTAAAAATAGGTCTGGGAGTGTAGCCCAGAGGTGGAAGGGCTTCCAGGAACCCCAGTACCACCAAAAAAAAAAAAAAAAAAAAAAAGTTTTATGTTTCTTAACTAATTTACATAATTTGTTCTGAGTGAGGTCTTTCTCTCGTGTTCATTTTCAGACATTATAAGCAATGCTTCTGAAAGAAAGTTAGCCCAACAGTGCAGTAGTCAGTATTTCAAGGAATCTCGAATCTTCAGTTCTTAATGAGAACACTTTCCTTGTCTGGAGCAGCACATCATTGCGATTGGGAATGCTTGTTAACACATTTGTATACTGAGTCACTTTAGATTTTACCCGTGTAGCTACCTACACAGTGAGGCAATCTTTAAATAGAAAGAGGCCTATGTGGAAAGAAGAGGGCAGTTTGCACATGAAAAGATGGTCAGAAGGCATTTTAGGAAGTGATACTGACATTTTTTACCTTTGGTTACTCTCTGATAACTGAAAGGAAATTTTAGTTAGAATAATTTCTAAACTTTAAAGTTTCTCCAGTGTTTTATTCCTTTGACCTTTATAGGCTGGACATCACCAGTGTGCCTGTTTATTAATTGCATTTCTCAGGCTCTGTCTTGATCAGATGTAAACATTATACATTTTTACTCAGTTTGCACAAGGAAGTTAGATAAATGCCAGTAAATGACACAGAGACCCATTGGATTCTTTCCTTCAGGTGTATACTCTTACTCTTTATGGAAATACATAATGATATCTTTCTTACTATTGGTTCTTTGCCATTCTAAAAATAATTTAAACCTATTTTAATTAAGCCTTTTTGTTGTTGTTGTATTAGGAATTGAATTCTTAGGAACATTCTGCCTCCAAGCCATATCCCTAGCCCTATTTTATTTTTTTATGTTGAAACAGTGTCTCACTAAGTTTATGAGGGTCTCTATAAATTGCTGAGACTGGCCTGCAATCCTTCTCTCTTGGCCTTCAAGTACTAGGATTATAGGGTTATTCTGCACCTGGCTGACATTTTCTTAAATAGTAAATAAGATTAAAAAAATCAAGTCTTCATCCTAGTTCTCTCTCTTCCTCCCAGGTTACTTGTACTTACTAACAACTTGTCAATATTTTAATTCAGTATATTTATTGCGTCTGTGATTCATCTGTTTCTTTTTGCCTTACCTTACTCAGTACATGAATAAGCTCTGTGAGGATGAGAATAGCAAGTACCTTGAATACAGAGACTTGTTCAGTGCTATAGGTGCCATGTCGAGCACATCAGAAATGTTTAGCCTTTGTTATCAGAGCTGAGCTGCTCCTTTTTCAGAGTTCAGTAAAAATACTCCTTTGGAAAAGTTGTTTCAAGTCACCATGAAGATTTTTATTTTTTTTTCTTGATATGGGAGATAGAACCCAGGAATATCTTATCTCTAAGCTACATTTCCCTTTTTTGTTTGTTTTGAAACAGGGTCTCTGGGTTGTTGAGGTCTTTACTGAGTTGCTGAGACTGATCTCAAACCTGTGATCCTCCTGTCTCAGCCTCTTAAGTACTGGGATTGAAGGCATGCATCATCAGTCTGACTCCATGGAAGGTTTTGTTTTTTGAGACGGATGGTGCTGGGGATTGAACCCAAGGATATTCTGCCTCCAAGATAACACCCTCAGCTATATTTTGATTTTTATTTGGAAGCAGGTTCTCACTAAGCTGATTTGGGCCTCACTAAGTTGCTGGTCCACAGAGATCTTATTTTAACATCCATGTAGTACAAGATTAAGAGGCCGGTGTTTGTTTTCTTTAGCAGTCTGTTGCTTCTTACTTTGTAATGCTGCTATGTATTCCTTGAAGGTTACTTAGCCAGGTCCTCAAAGTAGGCAGAAATACTGTGTGTTTCTTTTTGCTGGGTGTTTCCCACTGTTGGATGAGATTGTAAATTTTTTGAAACCTTTCATACTTCCTGGATTTTGTGGACAGGATTCCTAAAATGATTTAATGTGTAAATGGTGATGTTTCAGCCAGGCATAGTGACACACACTTGTAATATCAGTATTTGGGAGGCTGAGACAGGAGGATCGCATGTTCATGGCCAGCCTCAGCAACTTAGTGATGCTCTCTGCAACTTAGCAAGACTGTTTCAAAACAGAGAATTAAAAAGAAAAAAAGGCTGGGATGTGGCTTGGAGGTAGAATGTCCTGGGTTTAATCCCTAGTACTGGGGTAGGGTTGTGATGTTTCCATATGTTGGACATTTAGAATTTCTAATATATGGACATATGTATTTTTAAAATAAATTTTCGTTACAGAAATAATCAAAATATCCTTTTCCGGTGGAATAATCCTTGAAAGTCATTTGCCTTGCATTGAAGTCACTTGTAGTTTATTAGATTTTGCTTGTTTTAATGTGAAAAGCATGTGAATATTTTGGTTCAGTACTTTCTTTGAATGCTATAGTGTTATTACCAAGGGTATTTTGTATTTAAACTAAATCCTCCTTTTTGGCGATATTAAAAATGTACACACATTTTAAGCCGGGCGTGGTGGTGCATGTTTGTAATCCCCGCGCTTGGTAGGTGGAGACAGGAGGATCACGCTGGTTCGGAGCCAGCCTCCCTGGCTTAAGAGACCCTGTTTCCAAATAAAAAATATAAAATAGGTCTGGGAGTGTATCCCGGAGGTAGAAGGGCTTCCAGGAACCCCAGTACCACCATAAAAAAAAAAAAAAAAAAAAAAAATATATATATATATATATATATATATATATATATATATATATATATACATACACACATTATAAGCCACTAGAGAAATATACATCAAAACTATACCTTGAGCTATATATACCTCCTTAGGAGGCTGAATCTTAAGGATCACTTGAGGCCGGGAAATTTAAGAAAAGCATGGAGAAAAGTGAGGCCCAGTCTCTATAAACAGCAAGTAAAATGACATGCCATGTCTCACTCACTACTTTGGATAAAATAAAGAGTGAATGTTGCTAAGTGTGAAGAAATTGAACCCTCATAGATTGCTGACAAGAATGTAAAATGTTATAGTCACTATGGAAAAGTATTAACACTTCATTACAAGGATAGATATAGAATCACCATATGACCTAACATTTTCCCTCTAAGTGTGTACCCATGAAAACTAACACACACACACACACACACACACACACACACACACACACACACACCTCCACACAACAGCTTAGTGAGACCTTGTTTCAAAATAAAGAATAAAAAATAGGGATGGGGATGTAGCACTGAGGTGGAATGCCTCTGGGTTCCATCTCCAGTACCTCAAAAAACAAATATCTCCATACAAAAATTTATACCTAAATGTGCATACTATTATTAGTAGTAGTGATTATAGCAGCAGCAGCAGCAGCAGCAGCAGCAGCAGCAGCAGCAGCAGCAGCAGCACTTGAGATGGAACCCAGGAGCATTTTATTTTGTAACTACACTCCAGCTGTTTTTATTGATTGATTGATTGATTGTAGGTACACCCCAGCCCTTTTTATTGATTGATTGATTGATTCATTCATTCATTCATTCAGTACTGGGGATTGAATCCAGGGGCATTGTACCTCTGACCTATACTCCCAGCCTATTTGTTTGTTTGTTTGTTTGTTTATTTATTTATTTATTTATTTTGCGGTACTGGGGATGGAACCCAGGGGCATTCTACCTCTGAGCTATACCCCTGGCCCTATTTTTCAGTCTTTTTTTTTTTTTTTTTTTTGGTGGTACTGGGGGTGGAACCCAGAGGCTTTCTACCTCCAAGCTATACTCCCAGACCTTTTTTATATTTTATTTGGAAACAGGGTCTCACTAAGTTGCTGAAAGCCTCACTAAGTAGCTGAGGCTGGCTTCAAACCTGTGTGATTCTCCTGTCTCAGCTTCCCAAGCACAGGGATTACAAGCCTGCACCACCACGCCCGGCTTCAGTCTTTATTTTGAAACAGAGTCTCACTGAGTTGCAAAGGGCCTCACTAAGTAGCTGAGGCTGTCTGTGAACTGTGATCCTCTGGTCTCTGTCTCCCTAATGCTGGGATTACAAGTGTATGCCACCACACCCGGCTTTATTTTTTTTATTTTTGACACAGTGTCTCTTTAAATAAAATGTCCAGAATCAGCAAGCACATTAGTGATTGGTTAAGATTGGTAGTGTTGGAGGGAGACCTGGAGTGGCTTCTAGTGGGCATAGTGTTCTTTTTTGGGTAATGAAAATGTTCTGAATTAGATTGCAGTAGTGGTTGTACATCTAATAAACATTGAGTTGTACACCTAAAGGTTAAGTTGTATATATCTTTTCTTTTCTTTTCTTTTCTTTTCTTTTCTTTTCTTTTCTTGTTGGTACTGGGGTTCTTGGAAGCCCTTCTATCTTTGGGCTACACTCCCAGACCTATTTTATATTTTTTTATTTGGAAACCGGTCTCTTAAGCCAGCACAGCTGGCTTTGAACTTGCGGGATCCTCCTGCCTCCGCCTCCTAAGCACGGGGATTACAAGCGTGCACCACTACACCCAGCGTTATATGAATTATTTTTAATTAAAATTTTTATTAAAGAAGTATACACATTGGTTGCTTGTGGAAGAGAGCTTGTTTCCTATGTGGGTGGGGCTGGGAAGGAGGGCTTTTACTAAATAGCCTTTTATATCTATTGAATTTTTAATATGTGATGTTACCTCTTTTTCAAATAAATGAAAGTTAACTAATAAAAATATTAATAACTTTTTCTCTCTTGACTTTATTATGACCAGGTCCTTCAAGGGTTAGATTATCTACACAGTAAGTGCAAGATTATTCATACTGACATAAAGCCAGAAAACATCCTGATGTGTGTGGATGATGCCTATGTGAGAAGAATGGCAGCCGAGGCCACTGAGTGGCAGAAAGCAGGTGCTCCTCCTCCTTCAGGGTCTGCAGGTGAGGGAGCCAGGCCTTCTTCATTAAGTCTGCTTGATGAGCTTAACATGTTGCATATTGGAGCATTTAAGTAAAAAAGTATGCACATATATTAGAACTTTTTGTAAAAGCTTAGTTGCTGGAAATAATGGGTCTTTTTCTTGGGATGGTATTGTAATTAAATTACATTTTAAAGTCAGGTGTTATGGCATATGCTTGTAATCCCAGTACTTGGGAGACTGGGACAGGAGGATCATAGGTTCCTGGTCAACCTCAGCAACTTGGACCCTCCGCAACCTAGACCCTGTTTCAAAAGAAGAGAATAAGCCAGGTGTGGTGGCCTATGCTTGTAATCCCAGCATTCGTGAGGCTGAGACAGGAGGATCAGGGTTCGTGGCCAGCCTTAGCTACTTAGGCCCTCCGCAACTTAGTGAGACTCTGTTTCAAAACAAACTCTGTTTCTTGTGTCTGCCATGTGGTCCTCAAGCTTTTCTTTTTCCTTTTTCCTAGCTTCAGTTTTGTTACAGTGTTTCCCTCTCTTCATTTAACATACTACATCAGTCTGAGTTTTAAGTGGTATATTTGGAATTATGAAAGTTCTAAGAGGAAAGTTCTAAAGGGGTGTAGTTTGGAGGTTGAATGCCCCTGGGTTCCATCCCCAGACCCACCTAAATAAATAAATACATACATACATACATACATAAACACATACATAAATACATAAATAAAATAAGAGAATAAAATAGGGTTGGGGGTGTAGCTCAGGTGTACATACGCACAAAAATTCTATTTTATATTTGAATTACTTTACCTTTGTCTGTCATTAAAAGGCCATCTAAATTTTTACCTGCTGCCTCATCTATATCTGAACATTTTCTTTTGACCACTTCTCTACAGAGGAGAATATATAACAGTTTTCTTGTGTCTGCCATGTGGTCCTCAAGCTTTTCTTTTTCCTTTTTCCTAGCTTCAGTTTTGTTACAGTGTTTCCCTCTCTTCATTTAACATACTACATCAGTCTGAGTTTTAAGTGGTATATTTGGAATTATGAAAGTTCTAAGAGGATTGGGAAGAGGACTAAGTGGCTTGAGTATTAGCATACAAAGCTTTATTTCTAAAATCACAGAATTCAGTAATAGTAATAAAGTGTTGACAGCTTGCATGGCCTGTCACCGTGTCTGGGCCCTGCTGTGTTGTAAGACAGTTGAGGGTTATGGTCCCTTTGATCAGGGCTCTAAGGAGACACGCCCTCATCGTGTCTCACTCCCAGTGGAGAGTGGATCCTCAGCCAGCCTGTCAAGCATTTGATAACTAGTAGGCATCTACTGTGATTTCTAGAATAATTGCTGCAGCTTGCCATATTGTTACTAATAGAAGCTCTGTGCTATTTGTTATATTTTATTTGTATAAAGTGTGCCAAATAGATGTACATAAGATACATATGTAGGTATATGTAAGATGTGCATCTTCTCATTTAAATTGTTTATTTCCTTGTCTATAAACATTGTGTTTCAGTGACTGATTTGTGAACTCTGTTCCATTTCCTTAAATTGTTTGTTGGTACTTTGAGATTGACTGTTTTTGAAATTTATCATTTAGTTTTAGGTAAATCAGGGAAATGGCTTAGTCTGAATAGCTCTTCTGTGTCCTGTAAGAATAATTGAGTTGGGAAAACTTTTTAGAACCCTATGATAAAGAAGCTCTAATTTCTAAGTTTTTGAAATTGGATTGCCTTTAAAAGATAGTACTTATTTTACAGTTCAAATTACCTAAAAACTTGTGTCTGTTTTTCTCTAAACATCCATTTTGTTTTATTTTGTTTTAGTGAGTACGGCTCCACAGCAAAAACCTGTAAGTACATATATATTTCTATTTAGCATGTCAGAAGAGACTGTTCACTGTTGAGTTTTTCAAATAACAAATGTTCTAATGTATATTAATTTAAAAGGTAGATATAAGACTCCCTGTGGGTTTTTGTTACTGTTTTGATAATGGTGGTTGCACCCAAGGGCATTTTACCCTCCAAGCTACACCCCCAGCTGTTTTTATTTTTTGTTTAGGAACAAATTCTCACTAAGTTGCTCAAGGTCTGACTAAATTTTTGAGCCTTGTCTAGAACCTGTAATCCTCCTGTCTCAGCCTCAGTACTGAGGGCATGTGCCTCCATGCTCAGCTAAGATTCCCTTTTTTAAGTACAAGTGATTTTTGCAGAGTTGGCATAATCAAAGCTGTTGAAAGATTAGTCTTCCTTATGTACTTTCTGGGATACAGTGGCCAAGTTTGGTGAATTGTGAGGTTATGAGATAGTTTGAAGAGTGATTATTCCAAAACCATTTTACATTCCTTCTGATTGGCTTCGAAGTTTCTTGTTTTTCTAATGCTGTTTTAATTTTTTTGTCCAGCTCATTATTTAAATATGAGAGTATATTATTGTTTTTGGTCCTGTCAAAACATTGTGTCCAATGAATAGCCCTCAGTTTGACATGGGTGTTCCAATACAAGGAAGAGCTGTGAGAAATAGGCTCTTGGGGAGCCAAGGCATGACCACGGTCTCCCTTTACTTGCTGGCTTGAGTTCACTGGTCTGTGACGCTCTGGAAGTTCACATTAATTGGAGACAGACAAAACCTTTAGTTTTCATTTTTACCCATTTATTTCATATGCTCATTTGCTGTTTTCTCTTTTTTTTGGGTGGGTGGATACTGGAGGTTAATCCTAGGAGCATCTACCTTTAAGGCACACCTCCCAGCCGCTGCCCCCCCCCCTCTAGTGTGTGTTGATGGAACCCAGGGGTATTTGAAAGTTTTTATTTGGAAACAGGGTCTCTTAAGCCAGCAAGGCTGGCTTCGAACCTGCACAGTCCTCCTGTCTCCGGCTTCCAAGCACGGGATTAAAAGTGTGTGCCACCACGCCCAGCTCCCATTTTATTTTTGAAACAGAGTCTCACAGAGTTGTTGAGGGCCTCACTAAGATGCTGAGGTTGACTGCAAATCTTTGATCCTCCTGTCTCGGCCTCCCAAATACTGGAATTGCAATTATCTGCCACCATGTCTGGCTTTATGTGCTCATTTCTTTTTGGTACTAGGGATAGATCCCACGGTCATTCTATCTCTGAGCTACACCCCTAGCTCTATTTTTTATTCTTTATTTTGAAACAGGGTCTCACTCAGTTGCAGAGGGCTTCACTAAGTAGCTGAGGCAAGTCATGAACTGCGACCATCCTGTCTCAGCCTCCCAAATTCTGGGGTTACAAAAGTGTGCCACTACACCCGGCTTCATATTCTCAATTTTTAATGTTCATATCATCTTGGCTGTTACAACAGTTTAGTATGTGAGTCAAACTCAAAACAGTACTGTTGTCCACCTGTTTTAGCAGGCATTTCTTGTTCTTAATAAAGAGGTGAGAATTATGGAGTAGATCTAGCATTTACTTCTAGCCAGCACTGTGTTATCTCTTACCATAATCCTAACTATGAAACGGATTTTCTGTCTGGGCTTGTAATTGTAATTGAATATGATGTGAAAAACAGTGTTGGGATTTGCCATGCTACCAGGACATGTGCTATTATGTAGTACTTTGAAAAGAAGCAAACTGACCTGTGGTATTTTCTTAATATGTTGTAGATAGGAAAAATATCTAAAAACAAGAAGAAAAAGCTCAAAAAGAAACAGAAGAGGCAGGCTGAATTATTGGAAAAACGCCTACAGGAGATAGAGGAATTGGAGCGAGAAGCTGAAAGGAAAATAATAGAGGAAAACATTACCTCTCCTGTAACTTCCAATGAGCAAGATGACGAATATCGCCCAGAGGTGAAGCTAAAAGCAGCAGGATTAGAGGAAGCAGCTGAGGAAGAGACTGCAAAAGATAATGGTCAGTGGAACCTACAGCCGGTGTGCATGGGGTCCCAGAGCATCATGATTAGGGCCTAGCCAAGTCACCACGAGGCTGGCTTGTGCTAGTGCCTAATAGGAGGAGTCTTCTATCTCCACACTGAACAGTGTGGGGACTGCCTGTACTTCACCTATAGAATATTTGCCAGACATATGTTAACATCTCAAAGCAGTTTTGAAAACTGGAAAGTGTTTGAGTAATACTATGTCTCTATCATGATATTTATGGCCTTTCCTTTAATTCGTATTTAACTTTTTACCTAACTCTGTACCACAGAACCTTCTCTGAGGCCAGCAGAGGAGAGGGTGGAAATGGAAATTGAACTTTACCTATAAAATTATGTTTCTTTTATCTTATTTATTTATTTATTTATTATTTATTTATTTATTGTACTGGAGATTAAACCCCGAGAGGCATTATACCTCCAAAGTTCACCCCCAGGCCCCTTTTTAAAAAAAAGTTTTGTTTTGAAACAGTCTTGATAAGTTGCCAAGCATCTTGCTACTTGCTGAGGCTGTCCTTAAACCTGTGATCCTCCTGTCTTAGCCTTTCAAGTACTGGGATTACAGGCATGAACCTCTGGCTACTTATAAAATTATTTTCTCCAAAAACTAAAATAAGATTTAGAAAACCTACAGAGTTTCACCTGAAAGCCAAGAGGTATTTACCATGTGGTACATAAACACATTAAAGACTGTGTCTTAGCCAAGTATGGTGGTGCATGCCTACTATCAAGGTACTTGGGAGGCTGAAACAGGAGGATTGAAAATGCAAAGCCAACCTAAGCAATATAGCTCAGAGGTAGAATGCCCCTGGCTTCAACCTTTACTACCACCAAAAAAGAAAAAAAGTATCTTGTTGAAGGAGATAAGTCTTAATTCTTGAAATATCCACTTTTGAAGGTGAAGCTGAGGACCAGGAAGAAAAAGAAGATGCCGAGAAAGAAAATGTTGAAAAAGATGAAGATGATGTTGAACAGGAACTTGAAAATATAGACCCTACATGGATAGAGTCACCAAAAACCAATGGTCATATTGAGAATGGCCCATTCTTACAGGAACAGCAGCTAGAGGATGAAGAGGATGATGAAGATGACTGCCCAAATCCTGAAGAATATAACCTTGATGAGCCCAATGCAGAGAGTGATTACACATATAGCAGCTCTTATGAACAATTCAATGGTGAATTGCCAAATGGACAACATAAGATTCCAGATTCACAGTTTCCAGAGTTTTCCCCTTCATTGTTCTCTGGGCCCTTAGAACCTGTGGCCTGCGGCTCGGTGCTTTCTGAGGGATCACCACTTACTGAGCAAGAGGAAAGCAGTCCATCCCACGACAGAAGCAGAACAGTTTCAGCCTCCAGTACTGGGGATTTGCCAAAAAGTAAGCTTCCTTCCCCATCTGTTGTCCACTTTCAGTAGCCCCAGGGTTATGCCTTTGACAATTGCTGTGAAAGGAATTGTCCAGAGATGGTATAGCCTTGTACATGTGCATTAGTTGTTTTTATTTATTGTTTTTATGCTCATGAAGAAGTAACGTGCTTTAAAAAATATCCTGTGCTACTGGGCTTTCTCTTGTGCTTTGCTTATGAAATCCCACTTCTGAGCTTTTCTCATTCTTTCTATATTTATTCAGTGACATCAAACATTCATAAAACCCTGCTAGGTCTAGCAACCTTATGGCTTTCTTTTTCTTTTTCTTTTTTGTGGGTCTGGAGATGGAACCCAGGGGCATTCTACCTCTGAGCTACACCCCCTGCCCTATTTTTTATTCTTTATTTTGAAACCGGGTCTCACTAAGTAGGTGAGGTTGTCCGCGAACTGCAATCCTCCAGTCTCAGCCTCCCAAATGCTGGGATTACAAGCGTGCGCCACCATGCCCAGCTCTTATAGCTTTCTATAATGCATTACTTTAGTTTATAATCGTAACCTTTCTCATCTGCTTGTGTTATATTTAGTGTTTGTTTTATTTCTATTCAAGAAAACATCTGTCTGTTCTTTGGCTATATTGAAAAAGAAATACCCTTTTTTTTTTTTTTTAATACTGGGAACTGAATTCAGGTGTACTCCACCTCTAAGCTATATCTCCAGCTCTATTTTATTTTGAAACAGAGTCTGGTAACTTATGGCACATTGACCTCAAACCTGTGATCCTCCTGTCTCAGCCTCCCAAGCTCTACCATACCCACTTTATCTTGACCTTTTTTTATGGTATTGAACCCAATATATTTTACCACTGAGCTATACTCCTAGCACTATTTTATTATTTTTATTTTGAAACAGTGTGTCATTAAGTCACTGATGGTTTCACTAAGTTATTCTAAGGCTGGTCTTGTGCCTGTCTGAGCCTCCCAAGTACTGCAATTACACAGTCACCTGCCAGGATGCCTGGCCCAGGGCTATGAGTTTAAAAGAAGTGGCATGGATTTAAGACATGATGGCAAATCATAGATTGAATTTTGTGTTCTTATCTATCCAAGACCCTGTTTTATTTCAAACCCTATTTTGGGAGCACATGACATATTGAGGAGTGACTTCAGTAAGCGAAAACTGGGCATCACAGTTGGGTTCCACAGTAGCAAAGCTCAGAAAACTCCTCTGCTCCCTCTGCTGACAAGAGTGCTTACCACACAGCGCATAATGTATGAGTCAACTCTGCCCCAGGGATTCTTTGACTCCTTCCCTGTACCTCAGGGAAACCAGCTCTGCTCATTAATCACAGGCTGTGATTAGCCATCCAAGTGTATGCTGTCTCGTCTTTGAAGTGAACCCTGGAGCATTCTACCTCCAAGATACACACCTAGCCTTTTTTATTTTGAAAGAGTGTCTTGCTAAGTTGCCGAGGCTGGTCTCAAACCTATCATCCTTAAGTCCTGCCTCCAAAGTCCTTGAATTATAGGCGTGCACCACTGTGCCTGGTTCTAGCATGTGTTTTCTTTATTTAGTGAGACATGGTACGCTCCCGGTCAACTTTGCTCTGGCCAAGGAATGTTCAAAAGCTTCCCATGTGGATTCATTTGTAGAAAAGGGCTGCAATAAAATATACCTTCTCTACATTTATTGTTGTTATTGCTGCTCAATTTTCATTCACAGATTCCTATATTTAGTCATTTACTTAAGTCACTTTTTATTATTTTACAAGTGCTTCCTTCAGGCAGTGGCTTTTAATATATATTATTAAATCCCAGTTCAAAACCTAATAGCTTTGGAACTTTTGTTTCTTAACCTCTCTAGGCCTCAGTTTCTTCTTCTGTCCTAGGAAAAAAATGTTTACCTCTAGGGCTGTTATTAGTATCAAATTTCGTGTGTGTGTGTGTGTGTGTGTGTGTGTGTGTGTGTGTGTGTGTGTGTATTACTGGGGACTGAACACAGGGACATTCTACCTCTGAGCTATACCCCCAGAACTATTTTATTCCTTATTTTGAAATAGGGTTTCACTAAGTGTGGAGGACTTCACAAGTTGCTGAGGATGATCACTAACCTGCGATCTTCCTTTCTCATCCTTTCAAGGACTGGGATTACAAGTGTGTGCCACACCTGGCTAAATTGCTCAGATTTAAAGACTCCATGGGCACCCTCATCTTTTGATGTGAGATGTTGCTGTTATCCCAGGCAGGGTGAGAGGGTGTGACTCAGACCTGAGCTCCACTCCCTGGACCCTTCTGCCTTTGCGCCTGAGCTTCACTCCTCCCTCTGCTTTGCATGCTCCATCCACTTTGTCCTGCTCATCCCCAGGCAGTTCTTAAATATTGACATTCCCCTGATCGATGTTCTCAGCCCATTCTCCTGACACCGCAGTCTCTCCCTAACAGACTTTTGCCTGTCTGATTTTTACTGCTTTCTGTGTAGCATTGATCCCCAAATCCCTGTTCATTTACTCAATTTTATCAAACCCTAACAGTATGCTAGGCCATGGTGTGTGTATCAAGGATAAAATGGCCAACCAAACCAGCAGTGTGTCTGCCCCCCTGCTTGCATTCGCAAGGAGAAGGCAACCAATGAGAGCCAGCTCCATTGGACAGCTGTGGGTAAAGTCGGCCATGGAGTGGTGGGGTGCTCCAGAGTGGGTCTCCCTGGCGAGGTAGCCTTTGGTCAGAGGCCTAAAGGAACCAGGAAGCAAGTCCAAAACCCAAGAACAGTACCTCCTGACAGGCGTCTCTCTCTCTCTGCCGTCCTGTGCTATAGGTCCAGTTACCCAGCATCTCTGTGTCATACACAGATGTCACACAGGTGGAAACCAGAGCAGTTCCCTGCAAACTGGCTAAACATACTGCTTTTTTCTTGTTTTTTACTCCCTCTTTTCTCTCATACCCAGTAAGTCACCACACCCTGCCAGTCATATGTCCTAAGCGGGTCCTGAGGTGAGCATGGTGTCCCTGCATTGTTACAGCGCTCCTTATGCTTCCCTTGGCTTTGTGTTCACCCTGGTCCCATCTCCACTTGCCTTTCAAATTGCTCCTGTTAGTTGCTGTTAGACTGTCTTTGTAATAATACTATTCAGATTGTTTTATTCTTCTGCTCAGTTTTTCACTGTTCTCCATAATTTTTTTTTTTTTTTTTTTTGGTACCGGGGATGGAACCCAGGGCCATTCTACCGCTGCCCACCCTCAGCACTATTTTTTAAAAATTCTTTCTATTTTCAAAACAGGGTCTCAGTTGGGAAGGGCATTGCTTAGTAGCTGAGGCTATCTGTGAACGACAATCCTCCCGTCTCCGCCTTCTGATTGCTGGGATTACAGTCATGCGCCACCATGCCTGGCTTGTTCTGCATAATTCTGAGCAGTCGTCTGCGTAGTGGAGTATGTGTATCCATCCACTGAGCTGAGGAATTATTAGAACATATCTTTTTTTTTTTTATGGGGAATTGAACTCAGGAGTGCACTACCTCTGGGTCTTACTAAATTACTACACACTGGCCTCCAATTTGTGATCCTCCTGTCTCAGCCTCCCAAGTACTGGGATTATTAACATGTGCCTCCATGCATGGCTAATATCACTGTATTTTTTTAAATTATTTTGAAAGAAGAATGCAGTTAACAACTCCATGTCTCTCCCATGATTCAAAATTGACATTTTGCTACATTGAGTACATTTACATATAAACACGCAGAAACTATGTGTTGTAGATATTAGGATACTTTACTCCTAAGTACTTCATATTTGTTCCTGAGAGATGGAGTAGGGTATTCTCTCTCAAAATAGTATATGATAAAACAATATGGGTACTTCCTTTGTTCCCTAGCAGGCCTCAGCAGTATTTTTCCTCTCTTCTTATTGGCTGTACTTTTCTTAATTGTATATTCATTACTCATTTTCATTATTTTCTCTTAACACTTTGAGAGCACAGTATTTTTTTTACCTTTGTATCCTCAGCATCTAAATGCTAAGGTCTACTTACTGACTAATGATACCTGGTTATATCCTCATTTTCCCTTTTTCTCACCTTTTTCTATTCACGCTAAAACCTTACTGTGTGCAGCACACATGTCCTTCCGAATGTCCCTGCCTGTTGTCAGGTAAACATGCCTCATGCTGTACAGACCTTTTTAGTGCTGTTGAAGTTCTAGGGACCGGGCAGGAGCGCCTTAAACTGTCGTTTGTGTGGAGGCACTCCAGTTTGGTTTCTCGCTTGAGCACGCCTCCCGTGGGGAGGAAGTTTTTATTTCTTCGGTGTGAGGGGTATACTGTTGAGGCATGTTGTTGACAAGCAGTTGCTGTGAACATGAGACAAGGGAGGCAAGCTTTGGTGGGAGAATGTGTAGGCTGGGGCCAGATTGAGATGTTTCTGAAGAACTGCTGCACCAAGCTAAGGATGCAGACTTCCTAGAGTAGTTGGACAGCCATTGAAGAGCGAGACATGGAGGCAGGCTCCGCTTATGCTCATCAGCTGTGAAACGCCATGGACGTATTTTGGCTTGTGTCATCTGAAGGACGAAGGCCGTAAGCAGAGTGGTGGTGGTGTTCTTGCCCACATGGTCCGTGTGGAGTCCTCCTCTGCCATCCATTGCCGTCATTCCTTGTCCAGGCTCTCCCAGCCTCCGGCTCATCTTACCCTGCTCTGCTCACCAGGCTCTTCTCTATATAGCACCCTCAGGCATCTTTTTATTTTATTTTTTATTTATTTATTTGGTACTGGGACTTGAACCCAGAGGCATTCTACTTCCAAGCTACACCCCCAGCCCTTTTCTTACTTTTTATTTTGAAACAGGATCTCACTAAGTTGCCCAGGCTGGTCTCAAACCTGTAATCTTCTTGTCTCAGCCTCTCAAGTACTGGGATTACAGGCATAGGGCATTATGCCAGGCTCCATAGACATCTTTTTAAAACATAATTCTCACCTCTTCTCCCCCCCTCCCCCCCCAAGCTAACAATACCCTGAGACATTCCTTGTGAAGCTTACCTGCCCTTCACAATCTTGTGCCCTGACAGTGCTCTAAGGTAGCATGCCTTGTCTGTGCCACTCACACTGGCTTCCTAAAATCTCTCAAAATGACCAGCTTGTAGCCAGGCGTGGTGGCACATGCTTGTAATCCTAGTACTTGGGAGGCTAACACAGGAGGGTCACAGGTTCACAGCCAGCCTTTGGCAAGTACTGAGACTGTTACCCACCTGTTTCAAAATAAAAATAATATTAGGCTAGAGTGTAGCTCCGAAGTGGAATGCCCCTGGGTTTAATCCAAGTACAAAACAATGACAACAAAAATAAAAAATTTTCAGCTTGTCTCTGCGTTTGTATTTCCTCTCTCTTCTGTCTAAAACTTTCCTCCCTCCATGCCTGCCTTGTTTCAGGCCTGTCCTTGCCTGTCACTTTCTCAGGAAGGACCTCCATTATCTAACACCTTCATTATCTATCACCTTTCTTCATTGTGTAGTTGCCTGTTATGGTGTATAAATCACTCATTTAATTGCTTTATTTCCCATATTTCTAGCCACCATGTGAGTTTCTTAAGTTGGGACTTATGCTGTGTTCTCAGTGCCAAGACAGCACCTGGCACACAGAACGGACTCAGTAACTCTTTGTTGAGCCAGTGAGTCAGTTGTTGACATTAAATCTCCTGTGTCTTCTGTGTCCTTGGGCCTGGTATTGACATTCTACAGGGTAGGGTGGTTGTGCCTTCCTGATAGGATGTTCAGAATATAAAGGAGTCGTGTGTGCCCCACACAGAGCTATGCACACTTGGGATGCAACAGCTCATCAATCCACTTGCTGCTGCTTGTCATCTCAGTGGGTTCTGGGGCGGCTTCTAATGGAATGAATTGTCACAGTGTCACCTAGAGACTGGTTAATCAGCCAGTGACCTAAAGCCCCCAGCACTTTCTGAGTTCACACTCCCCCTACTTACTCCTTCCTTGCCGGGAACTGGCAGTAGTTGCAGGGTTTTCATTTTGGAAGAGAGTCTACACCAGTTTGTTGTTGAGCATCGTCAGTGAGAAGGAAGAGCTTTGTCTAGTCAGCATGGGGTAACTAATTCTGAGGAAGTGACCTGATTTGTTACAACACAAACATGGAGTGACTGTGCAGCAGTCCGAGTACCCTTGTGTTCATATGGCCTTTGGAGCATTGCATTCAGGCAGCCTACCACAGGAGCTGTCACACTGAGCAAAGACATCAGAGTCTCTTTCATCTCCACTTGCATTCTTGTACAATTAAATTATTGCGATTAAATTACCTAGGCATCATTTAGAATACATTGTGAGCTCACGGTTTATAAACCTGAACTGGGAGAATAAATAGCATGTCACCAAAGAGATTTTGTTTAGTGAACATAAACAAGGAATAGTAATTACAATGAAACTGTATTTAAAGATGTGGTGATGGTGTCTCTGAAAGTGTATTTCCTCTCTTGTAATTGAATTATGCAGCTCCTGGGAGGTGTCTTTTAAACAACAACTAGTAGTGGGAGGCAGATTACAGATTGTCTCCTCCCTCTTGAGTACCGGCAGATAAAAACCAGCTCAGTTACCCGCTTTCACGAGTAAAAGAAATCAAATCTGCCTGTGGTTAAGGGGTCCACAGACTCTCTGACATAGCTACATCAGCGTCTTCTCTCGTTAGGCCTTTGTTATGAATTGTTAGGAAGAAGTCACCCTTGTGCTCCTCCTTCCCTACCTGCTTATTGGTCCTCCACAATCCCAGGGGGAGCCTCAGCTGGCCACACAGGGGAAACCCAAGGATCTAGCCATTTAGCCTGATGCTGTCCTAAGTCTCCTGTGCTTGTTATTTATATTTCGGTTTCTTGAGGAGAGGTGGTCCCTTCCTCTTCTTTCTTTCCGCAAAGTGTTTTGACATAGGCTAGTCTTATAACTTGTAGTCCAGTTCTGTAAATCTGAAATTCCTCTTGGTTCTCCTTGATTAAGTGACAGGAGGGATTCATCTAGTGGTTTCTAGGATTGTCTCTTTCTCTATTGAGTCAGCACTTTTTATACTTATCCTGGAACGCTATTCTTATCCACACACACATTTTGCCTTCTCTTGTAAATCTCTCTGCTGCTTTCTTGTTCATCATTTCCTGAGTTTTCCTGTGTTTCTTTCCTCTGCTCATATCTGGCCTTTGGTGATGTCCCACTGTGAATCAGCATCCTTCTCAGGAGTGGTGCAGACAAAGAGCAGGTGCACAAGGTGGTTTCTGGCCGGCCTAGGTCATGAGACTGAGGAGAGACCTTGAGAGTTAACACATGGGCTTTAATTCTTTCAGCTCCTCAGGAGCCCTCCATGGAAGCCGTGTCAGTGCTCTAGATCTTAGGGCCTTGGTACTGTCTGCTGGGCTTCCTTGCCTATGTAGGATTTGCTGTGGAATTGAACTTTCTCAAGAAATAAAAATAAAAATTTTTTATTCTGTTGAATTTAGCTTATAGAATTCCAGGCTTAAATGATCATCTCCTTGCTCTTCTGGGAAAGGAGGCTATCGGCCTGGCCAACATTATGCTTACACACGAAAACCCCTCGTTCCAGTCACTGACTATGCTACTGTTTGTCCATGCCAGCAAAAACCCGGGCCGCCGACTTGTTGGTGAATCCCCTGGATCCACGGAATGCAGATAAAATTAGAGTAAAAATTGCTGACCTGGGAAATGCTTGTTGGGTGGTAAGTAGAGTTTTCTTTCTAAAACATTATGATCATGATTCTGTGTGAGAAGACACCTTATTTTTCCTTTTTTTAACGTCTGTGTTCCTTCATGGTAATGCGTCTGTTTCTTTCCAGCATAAACACTTCACAGAAGACATCCAGACACGTCAGTATAGATCCATAGAGGTTTTAATAGGAGCAGGCTACAGTACACCTGCAGACATTTGGAGTACAGCATGCATGGTAAGAACAACCTTTGTTTTCTTTCCTGGGACTTGGCTCTTCCCTTCAATATTCTTGGTAGGGCAAGGCTTCCTGGGTCATGTGGTCTCCACTTTTTCCCTCTATGGGATGGATGAGGGGAAGAAGGTGGCTGCCCTGAGTTTCTTTAGGAATTAGAAGAGCTCTCCAAGATCCCATTCCTCCTATCTGTGTCTGACTCATTTAGTCCTAGGGTTTTTCTAACTAAGGTGGCTGCCATTTCTGATTTAAACTGATCAAAACTATCATTACTGTCTTCTTGCATGACTTTGAATACCCTAACATTAATAAAACTTTTTGTGTGTGTGTGGTGGTACTAGGGTTCCTGGAAGCCCTTCTACCTCCGGGCTACACTCCCAGACCTATTTTTTATATTTTTATTTGGAAACAGAGTCTCTTAAGCCAGAGCAAGCGGCTGGCTTCGAAACTGTGCGATCCTCCTGTCTCCGCCTCCCAAGCACGGGGATTACAAGCGTGTGCCACCATGCCCGGCTAAAACATTTTAATATATTAGAAGCACAAGCTAATAAAAATATGTATGTCAACAACAACAAAAAGCATTGGAAGTATGTGCTGGAACTCACCTGTGATTCTAGTGTTTAAGACCAGTCTGGGTAACTTAGCAAGACTCTGTCTCCAAATAAAAGGGCTGGGGATGTAACTCTGAAACAGAACACCTCTGTGTTCAATCCCCAGTACTGTGTTGGGGGGTGGTTGGAAAAATTCTCCTCAGATGCGTTAAGGCCTTTTTGTTTTCTGGCTCTGGTCTTATGAGAGATGGTCTCTTCTTCAACCCTGTGTAGCCTATTGTCCTAAGACTCATTTGACACAGTGATTTCTCGGAGTTGCTTTTGCGTGCCCAAATGCATGAGGATTGTGCTGGGCTTCCCTTTCCCTGATATGGGGGAGGGAGGAAGATGAGACCACTGTCTCTGAGAGAGATTTGTCTGAGCTGGGAGGCAGAGGCCTGACAGGGCACCTCTGTGAGTTCAGACAGAGACACAGCCTTCCTAATCTCTTTGTGGGAGAGGAAGGGATTTTCCTATATACCAGTATGTAATCTTTTTATAAAGCAAAACCTACATAGAGACTGTTCTGGTGCAGTCAGTTCATTCCCCTATAGAAGGTGGTGAAGCTTTCCTAGGGCAGCCAAGATCTTAATACATAAGTGAAATTTGGGTTTTCAACTCCCTCTGGTCCTACAGTACAACTTTTTGCCATGTGCTCCAAGTTGGTGAATTGATGAGCATGCATGGTCTTCCATCCACGAGCCAGCTTCTGTTTCTCTCTTAACACTTTTTTTTCTGGCAGTTCAGCACCTTCCTCTCAGTGGGCTTTACTTTGTCTTTGCTAATCCTAGTTTGTTATTTCTTATCCAAATTCTCTTCTGATAGCTAAGTGAAACAGTTCGCTTGTAAGGCTTAGTACTTGCTTTCTATTTTTTTTTAAAAGGCAATGTAGAATAAATATGATAATTTACTATTGTTCAGAGGTATATTTAACAATTCTTTTGGATTTTTGAAATTTATGTTCTGTAGTGCTAAATGGAAGCATTGTTTTAAGTACATAGGGCCAGATGATGAGAACAATTAGATGTTTTGTATCTTTTAAGATACCATGATCTTAGGCAACTTACCTGGCAAGATAGATCTGAAACTCTGTGGCTGTCTATATTTATGTTGCTCTATTTGTAATATCAGGTGGTAATTTTAATATTACTAAAAGTTTTAGTTTTAACGTGAGTATCAAAAACCAGGTCCCAGTCTTAGCAAAGTATGGCTAGGAATTGTTGAAGGAAGTGGCAGACATGTTGTTGTTCCTTTAACTGTAGAGACTGCTGCATGGAAACGCACTTGCCTTGCACTGTGCTACTTAAGGACATAGCCAGGCTGAGTCTGTAAGCCACGGGAGGCAGAGGCCAGCTAGTGGGAAGGGAGTGCTTGGAACAGCCATGCTGTAGAGAGCAGTGACCCATTCCAGGCGGCAGTGCAGCCAACCTGCACTTGTCTCCAGTAACACGGAAGGCCATGTGTCATGGCTGCCCTAAATTAGGTTCCAAGACCTCTTTCAACTATGAAGTTGTCCTGCGCTTCTAATTTTGGATGTTGAGTTGGTGACATAACCAGAAAAGTAGGACAGAGTCACAGATGTAGAAGCGTGTTGGACAGTCTTACTCTAGATTGTCTTCTTTCGCCTTAGGGTTGTCCTTGCGCATCAGTCCCCTGTCCTCCACCCTCTCACACACACACAGAATCCCAGGGGGAAGCAGTTGTGTCCTTTCAGCTTCCTCCTCCCCAAGGGTGGGCTTCCACAGTGCTGCTTGTGGGGATTCTGTCCAGTCAGCAATTGTCAGTGTGATTTCTCATTAAGGGGTCCCTTCATTGCCGAAGCTGGAGGCTGCAACTGAGAGGAGGCAGTGTTTCCTTACCCTATGCTTTTTTATTTCGGAGTCCTGGGGATTGAACCCAGGGTCTACCTCTGAGCTACACACAAAGCCCTATTTTATTTTTCCATTTGAAATGGACTCATTAGGTTGCTGAGAGCCTTTTTTCTGAGGCTGTCCTCAAACTTGATCATCCTCTTTCTTAGCCATCCAAATACTGGAATTACAGATGTGCTCCTTACCCAGCTAAGAGAACGCTTAGGTGATGTATCTTGGCGTTGGGCATTAAGAAGGATACATAACTAGACTGGAGTGTTTGGAGCATTATTTAAAAGAGCAAGTGCAGGACTAAGGTGAGTTACAGCACAGAGCTCTCTTTGGAATTGCCCTCAAGATGGCCTCTCACTAAATTAATTGCTTAACAGGCTAAAAACACACTGCTGGCTGTTATGTAATGCAGTTCTGCTTGGAGCTGTGGCCAGAATCAGGTTTCCTTCCCTGATTGGGAGTCTGCTTACCTCTTATTTTTGCATATTGGGTGAAGAGGAAAGACCCAGGGAGGACCTCCGTGCACTTTGCTGTACCTTCAAGCATTTGTAGCCCTGCAGTGGCTGGCTCGAGACTGATGTGGCTGTCTTGCACAGACCTATATCACAAGAATCCATATTTGTGAACTAGAGCTTATCACAGGGATAACAGTCTCATCATCCTGCTGCCTTCCTTAAACTGATTCATGTCTTTTTGTTTATTAAAAAAAGGGGGAGAAGAGTGTTTGAGTAGATGTGGTCCTGGGCTTACTGTGCCCATTCTTGGTTTGTTTGAGTCAGTGCCAGTGTGATGGACCCTCCTCCAGGTAGACAGACCGTTCCTCGATGGCCTTTGCAGCACTCTGAAAGGGGGAGCTCATTCAGAGTAGCAGTAAATGTGGGAGAAATTTGAAATGGCATTTAACTTTGTGTGTGTGTGTGTGTGTGTGTGTGTTGCTGGGGATTGAACCCAGGGGCATTCTACCTCCAAGCTACACTCCCAGCCTTATTTTTTATTCTTTATTTTGAAACAGGGTCTCACTGAGTTGCAGAGGCCCTCACTAAGTAGCTGAGGCTGTCCCTGAACTACAGTCCTCCTGTCGCAGCCTCCCAGGTACTGGGATCACATGCCTGGCTTAACATATTTCTTTTGCTATATTTAGAAACATAGTTTTGATCAGCAGAGTAATAGCAGTTGATCTTTTGATATGTTGTCAACCAAATTAATCTCATGGTCCTGAGATCCAGGGAAATAGAATCAAATGGCCTGTGGTACACTGTCATGCATAGGATAGTAGGCAGTAAGCCGGAAGCAACTCCTTTTCACAGCCTCAGGAGACCTGCAGGGTGATCTGTTTCATCTGGCTCCAGGGACTTTTTTGGTTCTAGGTTTGAGTTAAAGATGAATGAAATTGACTTAATCAGCTTTTTGTTTCTTTGGCCAAAATACCTGACAAGAACAATTTAGAAATGGAAAGATTTTTTCTGGTTTTGGGGTTTTGGAGTCCTCAGTTCATGATGGATTCATTCTTGTCACTCTGGGCCTTCCTGAGGTGAGGCATGACATCACATTGGAGGGTGTGAGGAGGAATGCTGCGCAGTTCATGGCAGAGAGACAGGAAGCAACCAGAGTGCACCTCCAGTGGTCTGCTTCCTCCATCTACGTTCTACCTCCAGTAGTCCAGCAATCCACTGAAGAGGTTAGAGCCCTCAGGATCCTGTCATTGCCAAAAAGCACCCCTCCACTTCTGAACCTCATTGGTGTGTGTGTGTGTGTGTGTGTGTGTGTGTGTGTGTGTGTGTGTGTATGTGTGTGTGTGTTTGCATTTGCTTGCTGGGGATTGAACCTTGGGGCATTCTACCTTCAAGGTATACTCCCTATGTATATTTTCTTGTTTTTTTTTTTTTCTTTCTTTTTTTTCTCCCTACATTACTGGGATTGAACTCAGAGACATTCTGCCTCCGAGCCACACTTCTAGGCCCATTTTGTTCTTTATTTTGGAATAGGGAACTAAGTTGCAGAGGGCCTCACTAATAACTGAGGCTGGCTGCGAACCTGAGATCCTCCTGTCACAACTTCTCAAGAACTGGGATTACAAGCCCAGTCCACCACTCCAGTTTTGTTGGTTATTTGGAGACAGGATTTCGCTAAGTTGCAGAGGGCCTCACTAAGTTTCTGGAGCTGAAAGTGAACCTGTCATCTTCCTGTGTCGGTCTTCCAGGTACTAGGATTACAGCCATGTGCCACCACACCTGGTGTGTACATTGTTTCTCACACATGAGTTTCTGGGGGACATTCCTCATCCAGTGAATAACAGAAACAGTGATGAGACAGGTGCTGAAATGCTAAAATAGTCCTTGTGAAGCTCTGTGACCCAAGAAAATAGCGTCACGTGCCACACAGCAGCCAGGGTAGCATGGTGCTGAGGGCTGGCACTGGACTCAGAGCAGCCTGATGGAAGCCTGGGTTGGAGCTTCATCCTTCCATTGGTAGACTGCTCTGTGCCAGCAGGCCTGCACAGGTGCTGCTGACTCACTGATGGTACTGTTCTGCTTCCTGCAACACGGGGAGAATACATAACCTTTACCACTTCCATTACAAGAGATATAAAAATATTCCTGAAGCTTCTCTAAACGTTTTGAGAAAAGAAACAACAGGGTTGAGGCACATCAGGAGGCTTTGGTTTGGTTGAAAGCCTCACACAATGTAGGTCTCTTCTGTAATTGAGGCCTTAAAGGCACTGACTGGGGCTCATCTCTGAAGTGCTCAGTATGTGTCTCTTGTACCCTAGGCATTTGAGCTGGCAACAGGAGATTATTTGTTCGAACCGCATTCTGGGGAAGACTATTCCAGAGATGAAGGTGAGTGTCACTGCTGAATATCTAAGTCTGGATGTGCTTGTCTTGAACTTCTAGAGAGTTTTGTGTTCTGGTACTGAAATAGAGCCACATGTTGGTTTTCAAACACCAAATTCAGTTGCTTTCCCTTTGTGTTTGCAGCCCCCTCCGCCTCCAGGAATGGGCAGCACCTGCCTGGCACAGGCGGCTCTCTGGAGCCTCGGGCCTCAGGCTGCCTCTGCTCCTGGCCTTCCTTAGCATATTAGCTGGCAGGGAGGGTGGACTAAGCAAACCCCAGAGCCTCTCTGGAGGCGTCCTTTTACCCACTGATGTGCTGCCATGTATGGGAGCCTATTTGAAAACCAGGGAATTGTGGCTTGAATTCCATCTGTTAACTGACCGTTTCCATGCTTGCTTGTGATGCTGGGGTGGCCTTGGGCGAACTGTGCTCAGTCACTGTTGATGCTCCAAATGGCGCCTCTGCATGGATGTGCTGCAGACATTGTTGATTTGAATCTATTTCTGATTTTTTTTTTTTTACTAATTTCACTTTTCCCCTCTTCTTTTACCCCCCCCCCCATATCCTTTTTTTCTCTCCTCCATAGACCACATAGCCCACATCATAGAGCTACTAGGCAGTATCCCAAGGCACTTTGCTCTGTCTGGAAAATATTCTCGGGAATTCTTCAATCGCAGAGGTAGTACCTCTTCTTTTTGAAAAGCGCCACGATGCAGACAGAAATGGAATAGCAGCTGCCGATTGTAGCGTTAATGGTGACAAAGTCATTTCTTCTAAATTCCAAACAACCGAACAGAATTCCTGTGCTGATATAAAGTTGATGGGAAGACCATGTTTGCTGCCTCTTCTGCGGGTCACCCTGTGCGCTGGACCCTTCTTGGGCCCAGGACAGCTAGGTGTCCTCCAGCTCTGGTTCCTGATCATTCAGGTCACGCTCTGTTTCTGTCTGCGCGGGCGGTAGTAGTGTCTGCATGCAGTGTACTGATTAAACTGTCGTGTGTTTCTGTTTTGCTGGCAATGTTTCCCAATGCAGATCACATAGCATTGATCATTGAACTACTGGGGAAAGTCCCTCGAAAATACGCTACCTTGGGGAAATATTCCAAGGAGTTTTTCACCAGAAAAGGTAACGGTATTTATGCAACACTAATTTTCAGCATAATCCTCTCCCAAAAGGAGAAATTGTGCATTCATGTTTGGGCAGTGGAGAAAGACCTGGACTTTTACAACTGTGGAATTTTGCTGAAGAACCTTTTCAAGAAATAATACTGAACCATCTGATATTTATGGAATAAGAATTTGTAAGAAAATAACCTTTCTAAAATCCTTTTTGTCCTCACCTCTCACCACTCTGAAACACCAATCTGTGCATCCAAATATTTGTAAGAGGACTTTTAAGTGATTTTTAGGAAATCTTTAGATTATGTTTCCGTTTCCATGTTCCGTTCCCTTGTAGTGGAACAGAGGCAGCTTAGAGATTGGACTTAATGAATATTCATGCGGTCTTGTCCTCTTTTGCCTGCCTGAGCTATTGCTAGAGTAGGTGTAAACCTGTGAAATGCCATGCACTCCACAGCGGAGGATTCAGTTCTCATTTTCCCCTGTGTTGTCTCACACTATATTTTAGGCGCGTTTTTTTGTTTGTTTGTTTGATTTTATTGTACTGGAGTTGGAACCCAGGGACATTCTACCTCCTAGCTATACCTCCAGCCCTATTTTTTATTCTTTATTTTGAAACAGGGTTTCACTGAGTTGCAAAGGGCCTAAGACTGAGGCTGTCCGAGAGCCAGGATCCTCCTGTCTCAGCCTCCCAAATGCTGGGATTACAAGTGTGCATCACCGCAACTGGCTCTTACTCTTTATTTGAAACAGGGTTCCATGAAGTTTTATTGCTTTATTTTTTGTTTTTTTTGGTGGTACTGGGGGTGGAACCCAGAGGCTTTCTACCTCTGGATTATACTCCCAGACCCATTTTACATTTTATTTGGAAACAGGGTCTCACTAAGTTTCCGTTAAGTTTTAGAAGGCCTCACTAAGTACCTGAGGCTGTCTGAAAATTGCCATCCTCCTATCTCAGCCCCTCAAATGCTGGAATTACAAGCGTGCATCGCCACAACTGGCTACATACTGTTTTGTTTTTTTTTTTTTGCGGTACTGAGAATGGAACTTTGGGGGCATTCTACCTCCGAGCTACACCCTCAGCCCTATTTTTTATTCTTTAGTTTGAAACAGGATCTCACTAAGTTCTAATGTGCCTCACTAAGTAGCCAAGGCTGGCTGCGAACCCGGATGTTCTTGTCTCAGCCTCTCAAATGCTGAGATTATATCCTGTGCTACCACGCCTGGCTTTAGGTGCTTTTTATTTTTTGGTGGTGGTACTGGGGTTCCTAGAAACCCTTCTACCTCCAGGCTACACTCCCAGACCTATTTTATACTTTTATTTGGAAACAGGGTCTCTTAAGCCAGCGTGGGTGGCTTCAATCCTCCTGTCTCTGCCTCCCAATCGCGGGGATTACAAGTGTTCGTCACCACGCCCGGCTAGGTGCATTATTTTAATGTTGTAATCTTCTTTCCAATCTTCCCTTGTCATAACTCAGAACAACTGTTGCTTTGCCCTATGCAATCTCTTAGTTAGGAATCAAATTTTAAAAATACTAAAAGCTCTAGATGATTTTTTCAAAATCCCTTCCAAGTGTTAATTCTGAGTGTCATTAGTGCTCTTAATTCTTGTTTTCCAGCTTAGATTTGATTTTAGTGCAGTGTCCTTTAATAAAGAACTTTAATGTTGGTTTGAGGTTCTAGAAATTTCTAAAAGTCTCAGATACTCTTTTCCCTTTGCTTTAGCCACATTTTGAGAACTGATTCTTATTTTTCTATGAGATAAGAAGTTCCTACTGAGTAAAGTTCCCTCCCCACATGTCGACCCTCACACACAGTCCTGAATAAAGGTAGCAGTAGTGACATACATAGCTTTGCTATTACCTGTGTTCACTAAGATAGCTGTGAGACCAGGGATGCAGTGAAAACTTGGCTTAGTTTTTCTCACCCATTGCTGGGGAATCTTTTAGGTTGCAGCAGTAACTGTTATTGCTAAAGCAAAGTAATAAACAGAAAGGGACAGTAATGACTGGGGTTGTAGTAGTATTTAGAAAATGGATATTGTTTCCCTTAAAAAGTTTCAGAAAATGTCATTTGAAAATGGTGGAAGCAAGGAAAAGCCCTGAAATATTGCGGCCTAGGATTCAAAGTGACTTGGAGGTACTGTATTTATTTTAGTGAAGGTAGACTCCTTCCACGTTTTAGAATTCCGGGGCGTATCCCCAGTATCACGCAGCTGCCTTGCCAGAGGCCTCAGCAGTGTGAGGGGAAGGTTGGGTGAGAGGGAGGCTTTCAGCACGTCAGCCTGGTCTGCTGCAGTGCTGGGAAATGTTCCTGGCTCCACAAGGGTCAGCAGGGACAGAGAAGACCTGAGAGGCACTAGACATGGTCCTGCTCCTTCACTCAGGCAGCAGCACTTGGAGCCTCTTTGCCTGCCACAGGAGTCTGGCCCAGCATTGGCAGACAGTGAAGGCACCATGCAGGGATTCTTGTCCTTCAGTGAGCAAGGATAGGGCTGTGCATTCTCTTTGCCCATTCTCCGCCTGGGAGGTTGAGAGCCACATACTGTGTACAGCAGGAAGGAAGGGGAAGAGAGACAATAGAAGGGGACTTGAATGATGAGAAAGTATAATCACATGAGTTATTTAAAGGCTCCTCTCTCACAGCCTGAGGTCATGGGCTGCCCTTAGGCTTCTGTCCTGTCAGGCTTTGCCCCTGGCCTGGAGCTGTGAGTCTCCAGAACCATGTTGGTCGCAGAATGCCAACTAGAGCCAGCAGTATCCACAGTGCTACCTCCCGCCCCTTTCTCAGGAGGGTTTGGGAGGGATTTGCCTGTCCTGTGGCCCTTGAAACTGGAAGGAGGCTTTGACATAGGTCTTTTCATCTGGGGTATGTAGCTGCGAGTCTGTGCACTTCACAGTTGGCAGGCTTGGGGTTTTGTTAAGCCTTTGGTGCATTTGCAACCTCCTGATGACTGACCCAAAACATTTTGACTTGGTGTGACTTTGATAATTAGAGCACTTCTTTTCCTACCTTTGAGCTAGGCCAAAAATTTCCTAACATGACCGAGAATTATGACTTAAGTTCTTTAGTGATAATTGTTTGTTTATAATGGCTATGGAAATAAAAAGAAATTTTGTGTCTTGACAGAAATAATATAAGAAGTGAAGGCTTGTCATGGAAATAGATTCTACCACATCCCTGAGGAAGTGGGGAACAATTGTTGTAATAATGTTTTGGCATTGTCCTCCAAGTAATGTATGAATATGCATTTTGAAAAGAGTGGAACTTTATCCCTTTAAAATGTTTTCTAAAACACCATTGTACCAGAACTGATGAAAAGCAAACCTTAAAACTGCTGTCATTTTGCTTAAGTCACACTTGGAAGCAGGTATGGATCATGGCGATTTACCAGGAGATTTTCCTGCTCTTTGTCCTCCAGAGTAAGAAGCAGATTTTCATCCCCATCATGGCCCAAGGAGAAGAGTATATCTTGTGTGATAAAGCTAAATAGGAAATGTAGCTAATTGGCTTCCCCTTCTCCCTCCTCTTGCTCTTGGTCTTGTTTATGGTACTGGGGATTAAACCTCCAAGCTACTTCCCCTGCTATTCTTATTTTGAAACAGGGTCTCACTAAATTTCAGAGGGCCTCACTAAGCAGCTGACACTGTCCACGAACTGCAGTCCTCCAATCCAAGCCTCCCAAGCACTGGGATTACAAACGTGCACTACCATGCCTAGCTACCACCATTTTATTTTAAAACATTATTTCTAAGTTTAAAAAGGCATTTTTTTCTTCTCTGTACTAAGTCTTTAGAAGATAAGCTTCACTGCTGGGTCTCTGGCACACAGCATGTTCAGTAAATATTGTTGATTATTAACCACTATTCAGCCCTTGTTGTAGATGGAAACTGTTTTGATCCAAAGGTGACCAGTATGTCCAGTTTGCCGCGGCGAGTCCTAGCAAAAGCCCGGCATCATTACTCATAGCATCCCCCTCCTGGCTCAAGTCTGGTGATTGCAGAATAAAGACCTGGTGACTAGAGTTCTGATGAAAGATAGACAGGTTTCCACCTATTCCTGGGACAGTGCAGTGACATAAAACACAGCAAGGGCATTTTTGTGAAGTAGTAAATCACTGTCTACACAACTAACTGTTCATATCTTTAATTCTTATTCTAATCATTCAATTAAAATTTTACACAATTATTTTATGTTCCTGCATTTGACCACAGCTCGTCCCTGGAGTCAGCTGTGGAATTTTCCATTTGTGCTGTGAATTTTCCATTTGTGTTTTCAGGATTTGGACATGCTCACCTGTAGTTCCTCCCATTTACTCCTGTCACTTATCTTATGAATTAGTGAAATGTTTGTTTTTACTGCATACAATAATATAACATTTGAAATTATTTTAAAGTTATTATATTGTTGTATGGTTTTTTTCCCCAACCTCCCCCATCCCTTATTCATTCATTCGTTCATTTGTTTGTTTATTGCAAAAAGATTTTGCTTAAGTTTCTAAGGATCTTAAGTTGCTGGGTCTGGCCTCAAACCTGTGGTCCTCCTGTCTCAGCCTCCCAGGTACTGGGATTATGGTATATGCCACCATTTTTTTTTTTTTAACTAAAAACCAATTGGGAATACCTGAAATCTTTTTTTTTTTTTTCCCCAGAACTCTGTACATGCTAGGCAAGTGCTATACCACCCAGTTATCCCAGCCTCCTCCTCCCTAGGCATCCTTTTCCTTTTATCTCTCTTTTGTTTGTATGTATGTGGTGCTGAGAATTGAACCCAGGGACATTCTGCTTCTGATATGCGACACCCCAGCCTTTTTTTATGTTTTATTTGGAAACAGTGTCTTGCTAAGTTGCTGAAGCTGACCTCAAACCTTTGGTCCTTCTGTCTCAGTTTCTCAAGTATGGGGATTGCAGGCATGTGCCATCATGCCTGGCTACATTTTGTTTCTATGTTTTGTCTGCTGTGGACAAAGCTGATCTGACCACTAATATGTGGTTTTTGTTTGGATTTCTCTTGATTGCCTATGTGTTATGGTTTGATTGCCTATGTGTTATGGTTAAAGAAAAAAATGCTTGACTCTGATAAAGTCCAGTTTATGTACATTTTCTTTTCTCACTTATGCTCTAGATTCACCATCTACAACCAAGGTCATAAAGATTTTTCAAAAAATTTTACTTCTAAAACATTTACTTTTCTTAAAAAAGTTATAGTTTTATCACTTATAGTTAGGTGTATGGTCTGTTTTGAGTTAATTTTTGTATCCTCTCTGAGAACTTATAACAGATTTTGAACTCCAGTAGCTACAAGTTCTTTGTATAACTGTAAAGAAATTTATTCATATTTTTTATATTTTTGTCTTTTGCTCTGTATACTACTATTTATTGGTAAGTTTTCGTTCCATTTGTGAACGACTGGAATTTAGCACAGTCTAATTTATAATATGGTTTACTTTATGATTACCAGGACTTGCCTTTATAATTCTCCCATAGGTTATATGAAACCTCATATTCTTTTTTTAGGGATGGAACCCAGGGGCATTTGACCTCTGAGCTACACCCCCTGCCCTGTTTTTTATTCTTTTTTTTGAAACAGGGTCTCACTGAGTTGCAAAGGGCCTCACTAAGTAGCTGAGTCTGTCCATGAACCATGATCCAGTCTTAGCCTCCCAAATGCTGGGATTACAAGCGTGCACCAGCACACCCGGCTTGAAACATCATATTCTTCTAAGTTTAATTTTGGAATATATAATTTCATGGACAAAATAACATTTTCCTTCACAGATCATTTAATCAAAAGAAGTATAATGGAAGTTCTTCAAGCACTCAAATGATCTTGGACTTGCAGATACAGTTGCTGTCACAAAACCTCTACACCGGAGGAGAGACCCTCCCCTGAGCCTACTTACTATTCATTTCCCTTGTCTCTGTTGAGATGTTTCTCAGCAAATTTGGAAACCCAGCAGCTGAGGAGAATGGCCCCTGACAGCAAGTCCAGGACCTGGTCGCTTAGCTTTGTGTGCACGTGTATGCGAGCGGGTGAATATTGAGGTGTAGCGTGGGGTCACAGGCAGGGCTCAGTGATGCTTGTTCTTGTTACTAGGGTATTATTATCATTTCAATATGGTTTAAACCCTGGGTTGCTGTACCATTGAGCTACACTCAAGCCTTTTTTTTTTTTTTTTTTTTTTTTTATCTGAGACAGGATCTCACTAAGTTTCCCAGATTACTCTTTTGGTGGTATTGGGGGTGGAACCCTTCTACCTCCAGGCTACACTTCCAGACCTATTTTCTATATCTATATCTATATATCTATATCTATATCTATATCTATATCTATCACACACACACACACACACACACACATATATCTTTTTTTTGTTTGGAAACAGGGTCTCTTACACCAGTGAGGCTGGCTTCAAACCTGTGTGATACTCCTGTCTCCGCCTCCCAAGTGGGGGGATTACAAGCCTGCGCCACCACGCCTGACTCCCAGGCTACTCTTGAACTTGAGATCCTTCTGCCTCAGTCTCTTGAGTAGTTGAAATTAGGTATACACCACTGCACCTTCTAATCTCTGGTGCTTAGTTTTCTGAAGGAAAGGCTTGGGGTATAGTTCAGTGGTAGAGCCCTTGTTTCACAGGCAGGAAGCCCTGGGTTTGACACCCACTACCACAAAAAAATTTTAATAAGTATAAGCTGAAAACTTATTTTTTTTTGGGGGGGGTAGTGCTGTGGATTGAACCCAGGGATGTCTTAACTCAGAGCTACACACCTAGCCCAATTTTATTTTTTATTTTGAAACAGGGTCTCACTAAAGTTACTGAGTCTGGCCTCAAATCTGTGATCCTCTTCTCAAGCACTGGGATTACAGGATACTGTACCCAGCTAGGAAACTTGTCTTTACAAAATAAAAACAATCGTAATTAAGTATATAGCTATTTCCAAATGTGTTTCAGTTAAATGTATTCTTGTATATTTTTCTTAAAACATTATTGAGGTTAGCTGGGCGTGGTGGTGCACGCTTGTAATCCCCACGCTTGGGAGGCGGAGACAGGAAGATCGCGTAGGTTTGAAGCCAGTTGCACTGGCTTAAGAGACCCTGTTTCCAAATAAAAAAAAAATATAAAATAGGTCTGGGAGTGTAGCCCAGCACTAGAAGGGTTTCCAAGAACCCCAGTACCACCAAAAAAAAAAAAAAAAAAAAAAAGTAGATTACAAAAAACTGTGTCCATACTCAATATTCACTGACTGTCCCTTGTCAGAATCCCCCACACAATACAGCGAGACGGCCGCATGCAGCGTGCAGGGCATTAGTGTTTCAAGTCACATAGCTGTGTGAGAAGGTGTACTGTGGGTATGCACATATATACGTATTTGTTATTTGTTTATTTTTTGTGGTATTGGTATTGGAACCCAGGGGCATTCTCCCTCTGAGCTACACCCTCAGCCCTATTTCTTATTCTTTTTTTTTTTTTTTTTTTGAAACAGGGTCTCACTGAGTCGCAAAGTGCCTAAGTAGCTGAGGCTGTCCTCAAACCGTGATCCTCCTGTCTCGGCCTCTCAAAAGCGTGTGCCAACACGCCCAGCTTTTTACCCCATTTTTATTAAGGAACTTGATACCCTTGGATTTTTCTTTTCTATTTGTGCATGTGGGTGTCTTGCGAACAATCTCTGTGGATGCATAAGAATTTTTGTACTTGGTTTGATGCCTGTTGAAGGATCTTAGTTTAAAAATGGCACCCTCAAAAATAGGCTCTTTTAGTCGGGCGTGGTGGCACACGCTTGCAAGCCCAGCTTTTGGGAGGCTGAGACAGGACGGTGGTGGTTTGCGGACAGCCTCAGCTGCCATTGCACCCTTTGCAACTCACTAAAACCCTTTCAAAATAAAGGAGAAAAAATAGAGCTGGGGGTGTAGCTCGGAGAGAGAATGTCCCTGGGTTCCATTCCTGGTCCTGCAAAAAAAAGGGGGGGGGGGCTCTTTTAATTTTGGGAGCAGGCAGGGCTTCTCGGCATTTGCATTCTCTAGCAGATCTGTATAGTATTTATTACAAGATGTAATAATTGAATGTCAAGAAACTTCTCTCCCCTTCTAGAGTACTCGTGTCATGGTGGGTTCTCTTAGTTTTCTTTAACAGTGATTGCTTTGGTGAGATCCACAGCCACCTAAATTAATAGAGTAACTTTGTTGAAAATATGGGAATCCAGATAAACACCCTGACAGGTAACACAGCCCGTGTATTGCTTCGCTTGATGCTGATGGCTGTGGGGTTTCTTTTGTTGTTGTTATACGGGGGGTTGAACCTAGGGGCATTCTGCCTCTCAGCTTCACCCTAGCCCTATTTTAACTTTAATCAGTATCTCACTAGGCTGATGAGAGTCCTACTAGCTCAGGCCGTCCTCCACCTCCCAATCACTGGGATTATAAGTGTGTGTACCACACACCCTGCTTTGGCCATTGATTATTTTAAAAATCATTACTGTGTTTATGTATAGAACATAGTTTTGAGCCTGTTGTTTACTATCTAATATTATACCATATGATTTCCCTCCATGCAGTTAGGTAACATCAGTGATATTCACCAAGCAGATGTACTTGGCGTGTGTGTGTGTGTGTGTGTGTGTGAGAGAGAGAGTGAGAGAGACAGACAGAGGATTGAACCCAAGGGCATTCTACCTCCAAGCTACACCCCCAGCCCTATATTTTTTTTCACTTTGAAATAAGTTTTCGTCTACGGCCATACCACCCTGAATGCGCCCGATCTCGTCTGAAATAAGTTTTCACTAAAGTCTCAGTACTTTTTGAGGGTGTCCTCAAACCTGTTATTCCCCTGTCTCTGACTCCCAAGTACTGGGATTACAGGCACAGTCCACCATGCCCAGTTTACTTGATTTATTTCTTAACCACTATTCTCCTATTACTGAGCATTTATAATTTGCAAATGTGTACAGTTTTGTATAGAGCATATTTGGTGGCAAAGGGAAGCCAGTGTTTTTCTCTTTAGCATACATTCCTAGAACTACTAGAATTTCTGGGTTGCCTCACTTTTTTTGGGGGGGGGGGTGGTACTGGGGTTCCTGGAAACCCTTGTACTTCCGGGCTACACTCCCAGACCTATTTTATACTTTTTTAAAATTTGGAAACAGGGTCTCTTAAGCCAGCATGGCTGGCTTCGAACCTGCACGATCCGCCCGTCTCCTCCTACCAAGTTGAGGGGATTACAAGCATGCGCCTTGCCCCCCCACCCCACACTTATTTTTTAACGGAAACTTTGTTTCTTTAACAAGTGGTCCCCATCTCTGCACATCTGCTTTCTTGTCAAACAAAGATGAGATCTCCAAGTTGGAAGCGATGCTTAACTCTATCCCAGTGCTCACCTTGGAGCCATAGCTTGGCACCCTAGCCACCGCTCCCTTCGTAAGAACCCCTCTTAGCTGGGTTTGGTTATACTACCTGTGGTCCCAGCACACGGTAGGCTGAGATAGGATAATTGAGAACTGCCTCAACAACTTAACAAAACCCTATTTCCAAATAAAAATGACACTAAGGGTATAGCTTGGTGGTAGAATGCCCCTGGGTTCAATCCCCAGCACTCTTCTTCCCAAAAAATAAAGAAAAGAAAAAGAAAAAAAAAGACAGGCATGGTTAGTGCGCACTTGTAATCCCAGTACATGGGAGGCTGAGACAAGAGGATCGCAGGTTCACAATCAGCCTCAGCTACTTAATGAGCCGACTCTGATTCAATAAAAATAAAATGAGGCTGGGAGTGGATCCCCAGTCCCAGGCACCAAAAAAGAAAAAGGAAAAAAGAAACCCTTTTGAAAGTTTCTTTATGAAAACCTGTACACTGCATGATGCAGGTCTGTAGACACAGCAGTTCATGAACTTGTATTGAGAGTATATGCAAAAAGGAAGAGACATTGAAGGGTAGGAGTGCAGGAGAGTTTTGTTTATACAGTTTTACATAATCTTTTGTTTTTGTTCTGGCTTAACAATGGATGTTTCTAAATTGCCTTGAGTAAATGGGTAAAGTAACCAAGGCCTCCTGAGAAGATTTTTAGTGAGTACAGCGTTCCTCCCTCCTGATGAGTAGTCTGAACAGTCTACCTTGTGGGTTAGAGACACAGATGAAAGGGCAGATTGGGCTGAGTTCCTGCACACGGTGCCCAGGTGCTGAGCCTGGCTTTGTGGCTGCAGGCCCTGGGCTGGTGCTGGCTGTGCGCATAGCATGATGTTTGCTCTGTCTAGGAGCTGCTCAGGGCCCAGTCTGATAATGGGATACCCAGGAGGCTTCTCTGTCTGCAGGGGTGGGGTGTCCTGTGAAAATCTTGAACAGGCAATGAAGATGGGTTATTTATAATGAAGATTATCCTGATCTTTCTGCAGTCTCACTTAAAAATAACTTTGTTATAAAAAGGTCATTGAAAGCCGGGCGTGGTGGCGCACGCTTGTAATCCCCGCATTTGGGAGGCTGAGACAGGAGGATCGCACAGGTTCAAATCCAGCCATAGCAGCTTAGTGAGGCTCTCAGCAACTTAGTGAGACCCTGCTTTCAAATAAAATATAAAATAGGTCTGGGAGTGTAGCCTGGGGATAGAAAGCCCCCGGGATCCACCCCCAGTACCACCAGACATGTCATTGACTAGCTTGTTAGTCATTCTGCTATATCTTTCAGGGCTGTCTGTAACCCAGCTATATAACACTCTTATATACACCTAACACAATTTGAAAATTTTAAGTTCAAGGTTTATGGAGTGCTGTTTTTGGAATCTTAGATTTTACAACAGTGTATAGACATACGCCGTGTTTGTTTTGTTTTGGTCTCTAGACTCTGCTCTCCATTACAGTAACCACTACCTGCTTGTGGCTATTTAAATTTAGACAGGTTAAAATAAACATGTATGTCAATCACATTAGTCACTTGGACCAGGGGCTGCCACACTGGACAACAGAGATAAAAACCTTTCTACCATCACAGAAAATTTTCTTTTTGCTATCCTAGAGAAAAAGGGGCCCTTTTTGTGTGTGATAACATGCAGAAATAATGACTCACGGAGTTCAAATGGTATAAAATGGTATATACCCTTATCCTTTTTTTTCTTTTTTGGTACTGGGGATTGAGCCCAGAGTCATATTACCTTCGAGCTACACCTCCAGCCTGGTTTCGTTTCCTTCCTTCCTTCCTTCCTTCCTTCCTTCCTTCCTTCCTTCCTTCCTTCCTTCCTTCCTTCCTTGCCAGGGGCATTCTACCTCTAAGCTGCACTCCCAGCCCTATTTTAATTCTTCATTTTGAAATCAGGTCTCACCGAGTTGCAGAGGGCCTCACAAAGTAGCTGAGGTTGTTCGCGAACCGTGATCCTACTGTCTCAGCCTCCTGAATCCTGGGATTACAAGCGTGCGCCACCATGCCCTGCTTCCAGTTTAATTTCTTATTTGGAAACAGGGTCTCACTAGATTGCTGATTACCTTGCTAAATTGCCGAGGCTAGCTTTGGGCCTGAAATCCTCCTGTCTCTCTCTCTCTCTCCCAAATACTGGGATTACAACCATGCGCCACCACGCCCAGCTAAAATGGTGTGTATTGTAACAGCTTTTTCTGTCAGTATTGCAAATTGCAAAAAAAAAAAAAAAAAATCCCAACTAGAAATAAGAGTGGTTCTCTTAGCCTTTAGAAATGAAACCATTCTGAGAATACTCGGCATGCCCTACTTCATTGAACCTAGAACTGATGTGAAAGAACTCCCAGCCTCTTGTTTCCATCCACCAAGCTTATTTGGAATATTAGCATGGTCACAGGTACTTTAATGATTATTGCTGGTGAGGGGAAACATCTTTCTTGTTGTCATAATGTGTTGAGCATGTCGGTTTGTCTGCTTCAGTGAAAACAACATGGCTGGACCAAGTACAGGAAATGCATATTTGAAGCTTTCTTTATATTGGCGTGTTTTTTCCTCCTGCAGGAGAACTACGGCACATCACCAAGCTGAAGCCCTGGAGCCTCTTTGATGTCCTTGTGGAAAAATATGGCTGGCCCCATGAAGACGCAGCACAGTTTACAGATTTCCTGATCCCGATGTTAGAAATGGTTCCAGAAAAGCGAGCCTCAGCCGGCGAATGTCTTCGGCATCCTTGGTTGAATTCTTAGCAAATTCTACAAATATAGCATTCTGAGCTAGCAAATGTTTTCGAGTACATTGGACCTAAGCGGTGACTCTCGTTCTGTAACAGGATTACAAGTGAGCTGGCTTCACCCTCAGATCTTTATTTTGCTTGGAGGTACTGCTGTTTGACATTTTGCTTTTTGTGCCCTGTGATCCTGGGGAAGGGTAGTCTTTGTCTTCAGCTAAGTAGTTTACTGACCATTTTCTTCTGGAAACAATAACATGTCTCTCTAAGCTTTGTTTCTTGTGTTGTGTGACATTCAACTGTCATTTTTTTGAAAGAAAAATACTTTCCCTTTTGTGTTTTGGCAGGTTTTGTAACTATTTATGAAGAAATATTTTAGCTGAGTACTATATAATTTGCAATCTTAAGAAATTATCAAGTTGGAACCAAGAAATAGCAAGGAAATGTACAATTTTACCTTCTGGCAAAGGGACATCATTCCTGTATTATAGTGTATGTAAATGCACCCTTGTAAATGTTAATTTCCATTAAGTATGGGATGGGGACTCAGATTTTCAGAAAAGCTACCAAGTCCTGAGTGCTTCGTAGCCTATATTGCATGTAGCAGACTTTCACTGCTCCAAGAAGTCTTTCAAACTTTTCATTCCCTAATGGTCCATTTACATTGAATTTTAAAATGAAGTGGCTCACGGTTACAAGATGTCATTCCCTATGTGGCACTTTAAAGGAAGAACAGACATGCTTCTCATTCTAAAATATACACTATAATTTGGCAATTCTATTTGTATTTTTGCATATTTTTAAAAGTACTTTTAAAGAAAGAGTGATTTCTCTTTGAAAATGTGATGGCCCAGTACCATGTGGTGGTACCTCCTCCAAGCACTGTAAGTTACATAGTTTAAATTGGACAGGAGAAACATGTTCAGTGTGTGGAATGGAAATATATATATTTTTGGAAAAGCATGATTGTATTTGTCTAAAACACAAGGTATGGTCTATACAATTTGCAGTGCAGTGAGCAGAATTCTCTAACAGCTCAAAGGTAACAGTGATCACGTTCATTCCTTAGGCAGCTTTACATGTGGCTACAACAAATTAACTAGCTTCTTCATTGTCTTTCCATGAATGAGAAAATGATTTTCCCTTTGCAGGTTGCACAGTTTATGTTTATGCATTTCCTTAAAATTAATTGTAGAATCCAGGACACAAACCATAAGTAGGCAATACAATTTTAGAATGTAATATATAGAGGTATATTGATCCTCTTTTAGATGTCAGTGGATTGAATGTCTTTTTATTTTAAATTTTACATTCATTAAGGTGCCTCGTTTTTCTTGACTTTGTCCATTAACATTTATCCATATGCCTTTGCAATAACTAGATTGTGAAAAGCTAACAAGTGTTGTAACAATAATCCATTGTTTGAGGTGCTTGCAGTTGTCTTAAAAATTAAAGTGTTTTGGGTTTTTTTTTTCCAGATATTGCCTTGGTCATTGCCCTATATTTGAATGACAATATCAATGAACATTGGCTTTCAGTGTCACCCAAACTTAAAGGAACACTATCATTCCTGTAACAGCAAATATACTTGTAATGGTTTGGCTACAATCATTTTTTTAAGGGCAAATGGGATTTAGGAAAGGATACTACAGTAAGATTAAGTATCTAGAACTTCAGCAATCCTATTTTCATGTTTCATAAAAGTATACTAATTGCATTTTGTTAAGCATCTCAAGTTTTCTTTTAACAGCTTCCACTGTGGGGAACATGACATATATGCTCTTAGGAATTAGCATTAGATCATGTATTAATATGAGGTAGAATATACCATTCATTATGAGATCTGCATGCTAAATTTTTCTAATGAGGCTGTAGGTTTCCATATAGATTCTGTGACAGATGGTGGCTTTAGACCAGTGCTGGCTTTTATCCATGATTTCCATAGGAAACATTCTTAGAAACATCAAGTAAATTTATGTCTTCCCTGTATCTATAAAAAATTTTACCAGGGTGATAATACATTTGAATAAAATTTATCTAATGCAGTTTTAGATCATGTTGGAAAAGAAACTACATCATTAGCCTATCTTATTTTCAATGTAAAACAGTTCTAGAAAGAATGTATATTTGTATTAGGTACCATATGGTTGTTTACAGGTCCTTGGTGGCTTGTTCATAAAGAATGAATATATGTTAACGGAGAACCACTAATCATGTTAGCTATCATAACCTGCTCTGTGATTTCAGTTCAGTATCCTGTCCTTTTCTCTCTATGGTCCATTTAAAGACTTAATGGAAAAAAAGAACTAGTGGATCATGTATATGATTATAGCAGATTCAGAACCTGACTGGAAATTGTCAGACAGAATTGCCCAAAGGCAGAGAACAAATGGATATTAAGAGCTTCAGAGAAGAGTAACAAAATAAATTTTGATTTACTACTTCTTCCTATGCCAAGACCGTACATTATGTGCTAATAGGATAAAGAAAGGAAAGAGAACTTGTTTCTATAGTTTCAGATTATTTCTTAAATTTCATAATTTTCTCCCATTTTTTAAAGTGGACATTTGGTAGAGGACAATATTGGAAGAGAGTGAAAGGATTAGCCAGGTACAGTGGTGCACACCTGTAATTCCTGTACTTGGGTCTGAGGTAGAAGGATTGTAGGTTCAGGTCCAGCCTCTGCGAAGACCTTGTTTTAAATTAAAAAATAAATTAAAAGGGCTAAGCAGTGTAACTTGGAGGTAGGTAGAATGCTCCTGGGTTCAACCCTTATTACTCAAAACAGAGTCAAAAGAATTAACATTCTCCAATTTATAAAAAGCTTCTGTAGATGAGGTTAGTATGTGAGTTATGTAGAAGGCCAAAGTAGGAATTAAAAATGTTTAGCAGATAATCTTTTTAAAGAGTTGAATATTGATATCACAGACCAGTTGACTTTGAATCAGTGAGGGGGACAGATGGTATGAAGACATTTCTTCTTAAATGTTATTTTAGTGAATAACATAATAAAATTTTGTTTGAAAAGTCAAAGATGGCAAAGTTGACCGATGTTCTCGAAGGTGATTAGGACTGGACGCTCAGTGAGTTATATTAACACATCATTGTTAGGTAATTTTCAAAAGAAAATGAAAACCATAAAACAACACTTAATTACCAAATCTCATTCGGTCATTTTTAAAGTCTGTTTACTTTTTTCCTGATGCACAAAATTTGTATACTGTGCTCAATTATGTCAAGTATTTGGATGATGAAAATTCTGTTGACAGTCATTGCTATTGGATATACTTAATGTACTCCTGAGAGGTAGAAGGCAAAGGCTGGGAATTTTTATTTTTTTCCCAAAATTAGAACCAGCATTTTATATTTCAGCAATAAAGTATTCACTTGAGAGACCATTTTCATTTTACTTGAATGGTCTAAGAACAATGCCTTTTTCCTTTTGTTTTGTATACCCAAACCAAATTATTAAAGCAACATACTCCCCATGACTTTAAAAAAAAATAATCAATAGAACATTCAGTCATTCTAAAATGTGCAAATTAGCTACTCTTGTGTTTTAGGCAGACTAATATTTTCACATAGCTGTTGTAAGAAAACTGCGGCCTGTATATCATGTGCAATGCATTAGTGGTCTGGATTCATTTTGTGTGACATCAGATACTTAAGGAAATTTACACAGTATGACTGTAATTTCCTGTGCCTCTAGGTCCTGCAAAAGTGGCAAGTAGGAACCATTAGGGGAACAACCCCTTACTGCCTCTCTATATCATCCACCTGAGGTAGTAATCGCTAGAGTATTGAAGGTTCCTTACGAATTATACTCAAAAGCTGTAACTTGTAAGAAAACTTAAGCAGACCCCCATCTTAGAAGTTGTACAGGACAATTTGGTAAAACTGACATAATTGTGATTTATTAACATGAATTAAAATGCCCAACCAGTGCTTCAATGTGACAGTATATTGAAAATAAAAAAGAAATAAAAGGTCATAATATACTGTACTACTTTCACAGAGATCACACAGTTTTGCAAAAGACTTGTCATATGTACAATGCTATATACCAAATGAAAAAAGTTGTAAGCAATTATATACGCAAGAGAAATGCAGTATTTACAGTTTGTCAGGAGACATTAGAAATCATCTATACATTAAATTACATTTTGCTTGCAAATAACTGATAAAACAATGAAGCCATGTCCACACCAAACTATAAAAATCTGTATTGCATTTTATACCTAAGATGCACTCACAGAACTGCTGACCAAAAAAGGGGGAAAAAAATTCTCATAGTGCCATTACTTAGCTGTGTGTATTTAATGCATATGTATAAAATATAGAAAACATTCACTAAATGAATTTAACTGCAACAATAAAATTTAAAGGTTGTTTAGAATGAAGTCTACTGCCAGAAAAACAGCTGGAATGTTTACTTATAAAATAAAGATACCTACTACTGGCTTAGCACATTTTTTTAAGGAATTTTTAAAAGCAAAAATGGGAAAAATACAATGAAAGAGCACTGGTGTTTTTTTTATACAAAGTTTCATGTACAAGCTTTAAAAAGTACCCTCATAGGTACATATGAAATATACAGTTTATCTTACAGAACATTTTAAAAAATGTTTTTGGAGTCCATTTTAATGCCACCCTGAACCATGGTAATTGTTCTGAAACGTTGGTGGCACCTGTGCTCTGTGAATTGGAATCTGTCCAGGCACTGGAGATGCCTGCTGAGGTCCCTGCACCCCATGTGGCAGGGCCACAGAGCCAGGATGAGGACAGAACCCTGAAGCAGTAGGTGTTGGAATACTGTTTGGTCCTTGGGGCTGGAGATGAGGACCTGCAACAGGTAATGGACAGTGTGGCCCTGTTCCAGAAGGCTGGTGTTGGGGTCCCGGTCCCAAAGTGGTATGATGTGTAGCTTGTGAGGGATACGGTGGCACAGCTGGGTGAGCACTTGCAGGAAAAAGTGGAGGTCCTTGATGAGGTGGGTGATGTAAGGCTTGACTTGACGTTGTAAGATGCCCAGAAGCCAAAACACTGGAGGGAGGTGGAGGTGGTGGCGGGGGAGGAGGCGGGGGTGCTGAATTGACAACATGCTGGTGTTGTGCTTGTAGACCTTGGAGTCCTGTGGAAGGGTGGGGCGGTGGGTGGTGATGAGGGGCAGGACCAGGAGGTGGAGGTGGTGGTGGTAAATGGTGTCCAGCAGTCTGAGAATGAATATGTGACCCTGGGGTAACAGCGTGAACTGGCCCTACTACGTGTGCTACAGAGTGAGGTTGGTGAGAGTTCGGCTGTTGCACAAGGTGTGGTCCTGGAGCAGGTGGTGGTGGAGGCGGGGGTGGGACGACGACGGCGGCAGCAGTTTGGTGAATGGTAGGGTTCTGAGAGGACAAAAAATGCCCTGGAGTAACATGGTGTCCTGGAACTGATTGCTGGCTTGCTGTGCCAGGAAGTGCTTGATTTGGTCCTGATGTAAACACAGTTTGTTGGGAAAGACTACTTTTGAGCTGATTATAATTCTGAAAGTTTGCAGAGGGCTGCTGGTTCTGATAATAAGATGAAGAAGGGGGCGGAGGGGGAGGAGGGGGTGGTGCCGTGCTGTTCACACTTTGTTGGTTAAACTGACTGTATGTTGCTGAAGATTGTCCTGAGGGTGTCTGTGTAAATAATGCTCCAGAAGTTGCCTGCTGAGTATTGGCTTGAAGGTTCTGTGCTGCTGGATAAAAATTTCGCTGCAGCTCTCGCTGAGTCACTTGAGGTGACTGTGAATGATGAGGCCTGTAGGGGGATCCTAACTGCTGCGCAGGCGGCTTTGGTGAGAGATAACCATGCTGTGCGGGGGTGTGCGGCGTGGATGGCTTCGGAGGGTTCTCTATGTGAGGTGATGGAGGACAGTGCAACTTGGTTGGTGCAGAAGGCAGCTTTTGTGAAAGTTGCTCTGATGAACTGCGGACATGGGACTGTGGAGGGTGGTTCTTTACGAGAGCTTGGGTAGTGGTTGACAGCTGTTTCTGTTGGAGCTCTGTTTTTAGGAGAACACCATTCTCAGCTTCTGATGCAATAACTGTTGCCTCCCAATGGGGATCTGGTTTTGTGAGTATTTTCCCATGTGGTTGGGCAGGAATTCCAGGTCCTGGTGAACCAGGCTGTGAAGACAAAACAAATTGTACAAACTTGATACACTAACAAACAGTTTAGGTACTCCGAGGTTTGGCATTTAATGTTTAATTTTTTTCAAGTTAAAGGAAACAAGTTTTACTAAGTAATTTTTAATATCAGAAAATAAAACTTATGATTCCGGTTTACAGCAAATATGTGTCAGTGCTTTGGCCAACTTAAAATATATGATCTTAAACTTCCCTATGACTTTCCTACATATACGTATATTTAAGGGGTACAGGGAATAACTCATGTTTGATTTTAACTGAATGTCTCAATGTTTACATTTAGAGAATTAACTGAGTATTTCATGAAAAAATACAAATTTCCTAGAAAAATGGAATGTTTGGTCAAAGTTGTCTGACACAGGTCAGTGTAAGAGAACAAATAAAATAGTAAATACAATTGAGTACATTTTACAGGAAGTATACAGTAATCATAGATACTTGATATAGGAGGAAAAATATGCATAGTACCATCAGCTTTTCTGATTGGCCACATTTAAAGGCCCATGCTCTTACCTTGTTCACTTTTGAAGGGCTTTTACAAGTGGTTTGGGAAGTATCTGGGGATGAACATTCATTTATAGGAGTGGGTTCTGGGTTTTCAGAATCAGGGTCTGTAAAGCAGAAGAAACCTAGAGTAAATGTAAAATTACATGGTAAATATTGCCTTTTATTGATATTCAAACCAACTTTTTATAAAAGCTCTCTTTTTTTCTCACTTAAGGGGTTTAAAACAATAGCCATGATAGGTCATCTGCTTACTGACCTTCTATAAGTTCACTGAAAGAAGGGGCTAGGCCTTTAGCTTGCAACTGGGGAATGTGATTTGAATGAGATGAAGGTGAAGACTGAACATGACTCGGTGAGCATGGGACACAAGGTGACTCTCCCCCTAGAGATGAAGCAGAGCAGTAACCAAAGAGAGTATTAGCGCTTTCAACCAGTGTGTGGGATTAGCCAGCTCCACTTATTAATAAAGGAATAAGCTTACTTACCACTGTCTTTATCTTTTCGGTGATCACTGAGAAGCAAAGCTCTCTGATAACTTCTTTCTCTCACTTGTTCCACTGAAGTGGAGGCAGTCCTTTAAAAATATTATTTCAGTTTCAATTCAGAGAACCTACTGACAGCTAGATTATTCTTTGTCTGTTGATGAATATGTTCTCTCAGACCAAGGAATTTCCTCTACTGAGAAAATACTTTGATGGTGAAACTTTGAAAAATAGCTCATCTCTTCTTCTGCTAGCTGTTCCCAAACAGATTTTTATCCCTGTTTATTCGAAGATCTCAGACTAAATTCCTTTGCATCCAGCAATTTCTTGGTAACAGTGTGTTAATATTCAGAATGTCCCTTTAAGTAAACACAGGAACCAAAATATGCCCTATAATTGCTTCGTTTCAGGGTTAGAATGAGACCAAGTAGCAGTGGCTGTGGCTTCTGGCCTCTTTGCCGAGACCCATCTTAAATGCAGCTGCCTATATCCCTACTGAAGAAACACTATTCCTGGCTATTCTCTCCAGGTAAACTGGCCAGGGTTGTAAAGAAACTGCAGGATGCTGACTGTGATAAAAAGTTCTTTGAAAGCCAGGTATGGCTTTTAAATTACACTTGTAATTCCAGCATTTGGGAGGCTGAGCCAGGAGGATTGCGGTTTACAAACAGCCTCAGCTACTTAGACCCTGTTTCAAAATACAGAATAAAAAATGGAGCTGGATTTGTAGCGCGGAGGTGGAATGCCCCAGGGTTCTATCCCAAGTACTGCTCCCCCCAAAAAAAGTTCTTTGAAGAGTAAACTTTGAGTGCAATTATTAAGGAATAAGCAAAATGGGCCCTTAGTGCAGGCAAATAAAGATAGTTTAGAAGCTGACCAACAAAGATCTTTCAAAATTATAACCACAAATCACTATCTCCTCAGTTTGGGGAGAACTAAAGAAAGAAGACAAAAAATAGTTCACTGATAAAAAGCTTTTCTTTCTTGAGTAGAATATTTCAAAACAGGCTTACCATTGAACTTCTGGTTCATTCTTCTCACTGGCAGTAGCTTCTGTAGCAGGACAGTTATTGCTGGTTTCCTCAGGAGGAGCGTTGTAAACTGTAGCTGGAGTTGGCAGAGGCAGGCTCGCGGTGCTTTCTGCCTGCTCCCCACTGTCACTGCTGTGGACACACCCGTCACCACTGTTGCTGCCCAGGCTTACGCTTGCATGAGGCGACACACTAACCACAGGGAAATTTTCTGCCTTAGAACCACTTTTCCTAGCTTCGCGTTGTCTCTTTCGGTATTCTAATAAAGAAACCTTGAACAAAAGAGAAAAAGCAAATTCTTCATTCTTGCTTTACATAGTTGAAATTAATATATTTTTTTCTTTTTCTAAGAAACAGAATTACTATATTTACATTAGGAAAATTATGCAAAATGACTTCTCAAATAATTAAGTTATCAAATGCCTGCTGTATGTCAGGCATCATACTTAAGATGATTTTAACACATTATCTCATTTAATCCTCACAACAATCCTATAAAATAGGTATATCATCATCCCCATTTTACAGATGAGGAAATTGAGTAACTCACTCACTCAAGGTCACACAGCTGGTGAGTGTTGGAGCCGGGATTCGAACCTAGGTCTTACTTGAAAGCCCGTGCTCTTTCCACTATACTACATTGCTTCCCACAAAGTTGCCAACTGGACTCTGTTATAAAAATTAAAAGCACACATCACTAAAATTCTTTGACTTGTAAAGCAATAAGCCTATTAACAAATTAAGTGCTGTAGTTTCTCTCATTCCACTGAAATAAGGCATTCTAATTGTTGCAATATGTCTGCCTACAAAATATATTTGGTAAGTACTTATATTTATCTATTAATATACTTTACAGAGTACTTAAATCCATGGCCTAACTACTATAGGTATTAAGCAATGATAAAAAGGGCATGTATTCGATTCAAGGCTGCCTGTTTAATTTAAAAGAAGGGTAATAACACAAATATTATTGACCTCGTTTTTGGATGGCAGGTGGTGATACTTCAAAGTTACTCATTTGGAAAAGTCATCTGGAGGTTTCTATCTCTGAATGTGGTTTCATATTCAGTCCTTAAAAGGACTTTCCACATTACTAGACCAAGAAAATTCAGCATTTACAAAAGGTTTCAGAATATGTACATTTTAACTTGAATAACTAAATTACAGAATGCCTTACATAATATTTATTATACTACCAATTATCCTCGTTAGTAATAGTTTAAACAAAAACTTATTAAAAGGACTAAAAATTGTTAAATTTGTAACCTTTTTCTTTTGTGGAGGATTCTGGGGTGTGCAATTCCCGTCGATCAAATTGTCATTAACAGTCCGTCCGAAACCAGAGACAAGCCCATCTTCAGTACAAAACACAGCTGTTTCCATAAACATGCCTCTAGTATCATCCTGCATCAGGCACTTTGACTCACTTATTCGGAAGCCTCCTCCAACCTCCAACTGATGTGAGGGTGTCAGGTCCCTCAAGTTGGAGTTCACTGAGAAGTTAACTCCTGTTCTGTCAGGGCTCTTTACCCAGGAAGAATACATTGTGCCCCGTCCAGAGTGAGTCGAGTCCAGCTGGGTGTTAGGCTCAGTCCTGTCATGTGCAGGCGTTTCCATGGTTTTATTTAAGGCAGTTGGCTCAACTGCGTCAAGTCCCAGTTGAAGGTCTGACCCAGGTTCCTTTTCTCCAGGACACTGCCTGTTGACTTCAGTCCTACTCCTGGGGCTAGTATAACCAATCGTTTTTATTTCTTGCAGACCCAGCTCAGTTAAATTGGAATTTCTAAAAGGCCCCAATGTTAGAACGGTTGAAGATCTGTCATATCCCTGGTTTATAGAATTAAAAAAGACAAATAAGGACATCTCAGGACTGTTTATAAGTAAAATAATAGTGTTACAAAAGGAAAATTGGTAACTATTTACCTCTTGACTATAAGTGCGTCTCTTTGTTTCTGGAGAACTTTCTGGGGAAGAAATGTTCTATATAAAAGGAATAATCAGAATTGAAAATTAGAATATAAACCTAAATCCACATTTTTAGAACTAAAAACTCAGAAATTACTATACAGATTAGTTTCACATTTTGTTTCCTATTTCTCTTCCCCAAATACGTACTTTTAAGTTAATTTGATAAGCAGTCATTTAGTCTGCTGTGTATATTAACAAGATGAGTTATGCTTATTTTAGTACAAAAAAATGTCTAAATTCATATAAATGGCCCCAATTATCTTTTAGTTTCTCAAAGCACACTAGTTGTTAAAGGGGGAAAAGATCTCTTAAGTCCCATCCCCAAGAGTTGAAAATTTTTTCATTGAAATTTCTCACCTCAAAGTGCATGGTATTTCCTGGTGTGCCAGGAGTCACTGGGGTAACTGGTGAGTAGATGGGCTTATAACCATTTCTGCAAGTTTCGTCATCTGATTTAACTCGTGGAGGAGTGGCAAATGATGAGTCCAGAGGAGTCATATCTGTATGCGTTGGTGTAGCATATGGTGAAGGAGTAGGTGTGGAGGTTTCTGAGTAAACAGAATCTAATAACTGATAAAGTCTTCGTTTTTTTAGTGGTGTAGTTAAATCTGTTGGTGAAATAATAATCTATAAGAAATTACACTGCTATTTGCTATAAAACAAAATATCAACCATAATAATTTTGATGACTTTCACTCCAAAATTAAACTACCCAGTTTTAGAGAAAATTGTACTATCATATCACTCCAAAATTAAACTACCCAGTTTTAGAGAAAATTGTACTATCATAAAATAAACCTCACTCCCAAAAAAGTTACACTATGAGCAAGCATTGTTTTGCCTGAATACTTATAGGCCTAGAGGTTTAAAAAAAAATCTAATGACTGGTGTGGTAGCACACACTTGTAATCCCAGTATTTGGGAGGCTGAGACAGGAGGATCACAGGTTCGCAGCCAGCCTCAGCTACTTAGTGCAGCCCTCTACAACTTATTGAGACTCATTTTTTAGTATGGGATTGTAGCTCGAAGGTAGAATGCCCCTGGGTTCAATCTCTACTACCACAAAGAAAAAAAAAATCTTATAAATACTATTTAAAATTAGCTAACCTCAAAGCCCAAAGTAATATGATAAATTCAACCACAGCTGGGCATGGCAGTACACATTTGTAATCTGAATACTTGGGAGATGTGAGAAAGGAGAATCATAGGTTTGAGACCAACCACCGCAACTGTGAGACAGTTTCAGAAGTTGAGGTTGTAGCTCAGAGGAACAATGTTTCTGGGTTACATCCCCAGTACAACAAAAAATAATGATAATAAAAAAAGAAATTCAACTATAAACTTCAATCTTACAATGGTTTAGATAACATATGTATATATAACTGTGATTGTCTTGCAAGGTGCCCAGCAGTAATTTACACTATGTCTGTTACAAAGCTATATACAACCTGCCACATTCCTCACATTAAAATATTATAAAGACGACCTACCTGGAAGAGAAAAACTATCATTTAATAGTAGTGGACTTTTATTTTCACCATTCACTGTAGGACTTCTGGATCTTTCTTGACAAGGTGAATTAAACCTATGTAAAATTGCTGAATTTTCTTCTTCCAGAGCTTGTTTCAGCCATCGCTGAAAGAGAAAGAAAATAAATAAAGAGGAACCTCTTCTTAGATGTTTATATTGCCTAGAAGTAGTCCAGAGCCAATTTCAAAAGCATTTCACTACCAGGAATGCTAGTTAATGAAACTGGCCGTTTGGCTCATCTAGATTTTTATATCTAAAGACTTTACCTTTTTGCATGAGCCAGAAATGTTTTCAGTAGCTTCTTTTCTTCTCCTTTTTTCTGAAAGGAATGGTGAAGTAAATCTAATATAATGCTTAGGAGTAGAGTACACATGAGGACTGTACGTGAGCCCTGGTAAAGAATTAAGCTGTGTAGCTAACACTTCTGGGTCTGTAGTTATGCGCAGAGGCCTTTCTGAAAGGCTGTCTGAAGGTCTCCCCGTCTTCTCACTCTTCTCACTTAACCATTCATTCACCAAGTGCTAGAAAAAGAAAAATTTGGGTCACAATTTAACTGCACAAATTCTGCTTTAGAATACTATAAATTAGAAGGTTATGATATATTAGTCATTCATAGATGATATCCAAAAGGTCACTATGCCATTCTACATTCCATTACTTATTTACTGTTAACTCTGAAATTTTTCTTCTGGGTGTGTGTGTTTAACTGGGGATTGAACCCAGGGGCACTCTACCTCTGAACTACATCCCTAGCCCTATTTTATTTTTTATTTTGAAACAGGGTCTAAATTGCTAGCTAAACTTGCAATCTTCCTGTCTCAGCTTTCAAGTACTGAGATTACAAGTGTTCTGAAATTTTATAAATGGTATTTTGTAGGAACAAAATATATTAAAGACACTAATCCCTTTTAATATAGCAAAAACTAGGTGACATTACTATAGAGCACTAAATTTAGGTTTGTTGCCCCCTCTATTATATGTATAAAATGTTCAGTTTTTAGAAAGATCAGATTTATGCGTTGCTTTTCTATCTGAGGTACTTAACCACAATCTCGTAGCAATTCCGTGAGTGCATATACTTTTTTTTGTTTGCCCCTTGGTTCAATCTCCAGTATCAAAACAACCTATTTGCAATAGCTATAAGCCCCACCTCTTTTTATTTTTGGAAAGTGGGTGGTCATGCTGAATTGTTGAGGCTGGCCTTGAACTTGCAGTTCTCAAGTACTTAGGATTACAGGCATATGCCAACTGTACCTGGCTACATTGAAAAAAAAAAAAAAAAACCGGTCATCATTGGCAACTCCTGATTTAAGTGCTTTGAAATACTTCTTAAAAGTGGGGTGTGGCCGGGTATGGTGACGCATGCTTATAATCCCACGCTTGGGAGGCAGAGACAGGAGGATCCACGCAGGTTCAAAGCCAGCCTCACTGGCTTAAGAGACCTTGTTTCCAAATAAAAATATAAAAAAATAGGTCTGGGAGTGTAGCCCAGTGGTAAAAGGGTTTCCAGGAACCCCAGTACCACACACACACAAAAAAGCTGGGTGTGGTTGCACATGCTCGTAATCTCAGCATTTGGGAGGCTGAGACAGGAGGATCACAGGATCACTGCTAGCTTGAGCTGCTTAGTGAGGCCCTATTTCAAAATAAAATAAAAGGTAAAAAAGCTGAGAATGTAGCTTGTAGGTAGAATGCCCCTGGGTTCCATCTCCAGTACCTCTCCTGCAACACCCCCCCCCCAGAACTCTTAAAATTCCCATTCTTTGAAATTTACATGGTCTTTTTTTTTTTAACGGGGGTGGGGGAACTTTGGATTAAACTCAGAAGTACTCTAAACTGAGCTACATCCCCAGTCCTGTTTTATTTTGAAACAGGGTCTTGCCAAGTTGCTCAGGCTAGCCTGAATTAATAATTCTCCTGCTAGTCTCCCAAATCACTGGATTCTAAGTGTATGCCAGGGTGCTTGGTTTACATGATTCTTTTCTAAATTAATTGTTTGTTCTTTGATCTAAAATGTATATATCCCCCCCCCCCCCTTTGTGGGTTTGGGGATGGAACCCGGGGACATTCAGCCTATGAGCTACATCCTCTGCCCTATTTTTTATTCTTTATTTTTGAAACTGGGTCTCACTGAGTTGCAGAGGGCCTCACTAAGTAGCTGAGGCTGTCCACGAACCGCGATCCTCTGGTCTCAGCCTCCCGAATGCTGGGATTACAAGAGTGCGCCACCACGCCTGGCATATTACCCCATTTTTACTGGTTATATGAATAAACCTGATCCTGAGCCAGGCATGGTGGTGCTCGCTTGCAATCCCAGTACTTGGGAGGCGGAGACAGGAGGATCATAGGTTCTAATCTAGCCTCAGTAGCTTAGTGAGGTTCTCAGCAACTTAGACCCTGTTTCCAAATAAAATATAAAAATAGGTCTGGAGGTGTAGCATGGGGGTAGAAGGACCCTGGGTTACATTCCCAGTAAAACACACACACACACACACACACACACACATACACACACTCTCCTGATCCTAACGATGATTACTTTAAAGGGCATTTATATATTTATTATCACTAATCCTTTCATCTCATAAATGTAGATTGTAAGAAATTAGTTTATATATGTGCATTTGCATATGCAAATATATTACATAAAAAAGCATTCACTTTTAGCCGGGCGTGGTGGCGCACGCTTGTAATCCCTGTGCTTGGGAGGCTGAGACAGGAGGATCGCACAGGTTGGAAGCCAGCCTCAGCCACTTAGTGAGGCTTTCAGCAACTTAGTGAGACCCTGTTTCCAAATAAAATATAAAAAAGGTCTGGGAGTATAGCCTGGAGGTAGAAAGCCTCTGGGTTCCACCCCCAGTACCACACACACACACACAAAAAGCATTCACTTAAAAAAAAAATAACCTACCCATCCTCTCTTCCATGGGTAACCACAATAAGCCTTTTGATATCTTCCCCCACCCAGCACTTTTTCTGTATGTATAGAATGGTCTTTGTAGGACAAGCAGTATAGAATGTAGTGGCTAAAGGACACTGGAAGTGTGAAGCCAGACTGTTGGAGGATGGATCCTGGCTTGCCAGTTATACAATGACTGTGAGCTCTGAGCTAATTGTGTGACTTTCACACATCTCTCATTTTCCCCCCTTTTTGGTGACGGGGATTGATCCCAGGGCCATTTTCCTGAAGTATATTCCCAAGCCCTATTTTACTTTTGGACACAGGGTCTTACTAGATTGCTAAAAATGTTGTTAAATTGCTGAGTCTATAGCCAAACCTGTTATTCCTCCTGTGTCAGCCAAGTCCTAGGATTATAGGCGTGAGCCACCATGCCTGTACTTAATTTGTAAAAGGAGGCTAATAATATAACCCAACTTTACAAACAGTGTTGAGAATTAAAAGTTTAAAATATGTATAGAAAGAGGGAGCCAGGCATGGTGGTGCACACTTGAAATCCCAGCATTTGGGAGGCTGACACAGGAGGATCTGGATTTGTGGCCAGCCTCAGCTACAGGCCCTCTGCAACTTAGTGAGACCCTGTTTCAAAATAAAGAATAAAAAATAGGGCTGGGGGTGTAGCTCGGAGGTAGAATGTCCCCTGGGTTCAATCCCCAGTAAAAAAAGAACATGCATGCTCCTCAAATAGTATCTGGCACAGAATAAATGCTATATATTACTAAACTGAATGGGCCTTTTAAGGGCTATCAAATAATGATAGTTTGGCACAGTGATCCTCATACATATAGAAGACATTTTTAAGAGAACTGAATAGGATATAGGAACGCACATATGACACACCAGAGGGTTTGAGGCACCTCTAATCTCAGACAAGAGGTTTAAATACATACTATTATGCTGGGCTTGGAGGTGCATGTCTGTAATCTCAATATACTTGGAAGCTGAGAAAGGAGGTTTGCTAGTTCAAGGACACTTTCTCACTAGCAAACTAGTGAGACCCTGTTTCAAAATGAAAAATAGAAAGGAGCTGGAGTGTAGTTTAGAGAATGCCTTTGGGTTCGACCCTAGAATCACTAAAAAAATAAATACATTGTACTCTAACAACTTAGTCATTTAATAATTATATTTATAATCAAGAAAGTAGTTTCAGATTTTTTTTTTTTTTTGGTGGTACTGGGGATTGGACCTAGAGGTATTCTACCTCTGAGCTACACCCCCAGTCCTATCTTATTTTTATTTTGAAACAGAGTTGTGGAAAGCTTCAGTAAATTCTGGAGGCTGGCCACAAACTTGTGACCTTCATGTTTCAGGCTCCCAAGTACTGGAATTATAGGAGTCTGCCATCACACCTGGCTTTTTCTTTTTACTTTACAAGGAAAAGTTGGAGTTACTTGGGTTAAAATTATTTAAATTAATTAAAATTAGTATGTGTTTGTATGGGAGATTATACATATAAAACCAATGTCAGGAAATGTGAATTTTGTAAATATAAGGCAGGCAAATTTAAATCATGTTAAAATAATGTTCACATTATTGTGAAGATACACAATAATGTGAATATTAGACTTTAAGGTTTTGTACTTCTCGTTCTTAGTTAAAAAAAAAAATCTGCATGTGTAAAAATGCCTTAGCCTAGCATGGTAGCACATATCTGTCCCAGTGCTTTGGGAGGCTGAGAAAGGAGGAAATAGGGCTGGGGGTTTAGCTCAGAAGTAGAATGTTCTTTGGTTCGATCCCCAGTGCCACAATAAATGAGTTGCAAGTGTGTATCACAAGGTGGGGGTTAGGGGGAGCCCTGGGGATTGAACACAGGGCCATTCTATCTCCAAACTATACTCCCAGCCCTCTTTATTTTTTATTTTGAAACAGGGTCTCACCAAGTTGCTGGATTCCTAAATTGCTGAAGCTGGCCAAGAACCTGCAATTCTCCTGTCCTAGCCTCCCAAGGACTGGGATGATAGGCATGCACCACCACACCCAGCTTTGATGGATTAAATTTGTTTTTAGAAGTAGGGATGGAACACTGTTCATTGATCAGCATCCCCAGCCAGCCCTTTTTCCATTTTGTGAGTGTGTGATGTTGGCGCTTGAACCCAGACACTTTCTACCCAGATTTATTTTAAAATAGGGTCTCACTAAGTTGCTGAGGACCTTATTAAATTGGTGAGAGTGGCATCACACCTGTGATGTTTTTGTCAACCTGTATCATATGCTCCACTAAGGAAAGTGGTCTATTTTTTATTTTTTTGCAGTGCCAGAAGTTGAACACATGCTAGAGAAGTGCTGTACTACCCATCTACATACCCCAACCCTTCTTTTGTTATTTTGAAATAGGGTCTTGATAAGTTGGTGAGTGTTATACTCAGTTGCTAAGACTGCCCTAAAACTCACGATCCTCCTTTCTCAGCCTCCCAAACAGTGGGTTTACAGTGGCCTGGCTTCAGATTAAAATTTTAACACACAAATATAACTTTTTGTATATGTTTGTTACAGGGGATTATTACTATTAAAAGGCATTCTATTAAAAGGACATTCTATCTCTGAGCTGCAACCCCAAGCCCTGTATATCTTTTATTTTGAAACAAGATCTCACTAAACTGTGGAGGGCCTTGGTAAATTGCTGAGGCTGGCTGCAAACCTACAATCTTCCAGTCTCAGCCTCCCAAGCACTGGGCTTATGTGTGTGAGCCACCATGCCCAGCTCCAATATAACTACTTAATATTGTTAGACACTTAGTAAGAAACAGTTCTTAGATTCATTAAGAATCATACCTTCTTTGTTTTGGGATACTTTGTAGGACATTTATTAAGTGCTGGAACTTCAGTTTCAGTAATTATTTCTGCTATTGCAGTTTCAGTTTCTGGCTCTATTGTAAGTACATTACTTTCAATTTCATTTTGTTGTGATGTAACTTCTATATCAGGAGAAGATGGCTGAATATCTGAGCACATGCTGACAGTTCTGTGTCTCCGACGCTGCTGTCCAATATGAGTCCTACTGCGAGAAAAACTTTTCCTCTGTTTAGTTCTATTCACTTTGGCAGGAGGTGGCTTGTTAGCAGTTTCTTCTTTTGCTTGTTCCTAGTTTAAAATACAACACAATGGAACTTAAGTAACGTTACAAAATCTATTTATGAGTTCTTAGAACAGATTAACTTGAGTTTTTTCTTAATGACAAAAACACTGTTTTTGTTATGAAATGTAAAGACTATTACATTTCAAGTCTAAATTTCCCATAGGATTTGAAAAACTATTAAAAGGCATAATTTAAAGATCTTTATAGATGTATCTAAGCTGTAGGTTGAGATTATATTTAAATACGAAAATAAAACAAGACCTGACAATACCTGAATAACATCAGCCTCACTGACGTTTGGTGCATCTTTACATTCTGCTTTCACTTCAGTTTTGGCTGTGCTGATCCTTTCCAAAGCTTGTTCTCTTCTCTTCTCTCTTTTTTCAAGTCTGGCAAAAGCTTGTAAAATCGCTTCCATTTTCCTTTCTTCTCTTGTCTACAAAATTTAAAGTGACTTAGTATTAGAAGTAAAAATTAAAATGACAAATGTTCATGGAAAATTTTAAAATACTTGCTATGATACTGTTAGCAAAAAAGTCTGTTATTTGTCGTGGGGGGAAAAACAACTTAAATTCATTCAAGATCTGTAAGAATCCCAAATGTCATCTCAGTAGCCCTGTTACTCGTGACAGGAACACCTGGATGACTGTTGATGATGAATGTGAAGTTAAGCCTCATAAACTACCTTGCTTTATGCCGAATTGAAAGTATCTTTTTTTCTTAATATAGAAGCCAGCCTTTAAAAAAATTCAAAATTACTTAAGGTAATAATAATGTTGAAAAGGTAAATTTTATATGCACTTAAGGAGTCAATGCATTACTATGTTGTAGTAGGTTGTTGTGGGGTAAAGTTTTGGATTCAAGCCATGACTCTAACAGTAGTTTAATAAAGATCTCTGTGACCCTAAACAAATTAATCTTTCTGAGGCTGTAAAATGTGGACAATAATATAATACTTCCACTCCACTGAATTGTTAACTTACTTCAAATAGGAAATGTCTGAGCTTTTTAAACAGTACTTGGAAAATGGTAGGCATTCCGTAAGTGTTAACTATTATTTCTACTTTAGCCCTCTTGCCCTCCATTATAATTCTTATAAGACATTCCTCTACCTTCTGCTCTTCCTTTCTTACACTGACACTTCATGACAGGGACTGAGGGAACAGCAAGAGTTCCTTTGAGCATCAGTTCTCTTTGGATAGAGAACATTAAGAGTAAGACCAGAGCCTTGACCAGAGGGCCTGGCAAATGCTTCAGCTCTCAACCAGAACCAGGAAGCACGTCCATCAACTGTCCAGTTCTCCAAATGAAAAGAACCAGGTCCTGAGGCTCAGATCCATTTGTCTTTCCTCCTTCATTGTCATCGATGTGGGGGAAGAAAGAAAGAAAGATCAGAAACTCAAGGTCTGGCTGCCAACGTGTTGTCAACATTGGCGCTTTAGTTCCAGTAATTAATCAACAGAGATTCAAACATTAAGGCGCCTACACTCTGGAAACTACTATTTACTCTTTCCTGTAGTTTTGTTACAGGAACAAAGTTAAGATGTCAAACAAACCTCATTTAATAATACTTTTAATTCTAATTAATTACAGGAAACGGTCATCCTGGAAATATGACACAAAATGTTATCCTCACATTCTTTATTATTATTATTATTATTATTATTATTATTATTATACTTATTTATTTTTTGTAGTACTGGGAGTGGAACCCAGGGACTTTCTACCTCTGGGCTATACTCTCTCAGACCTATTTTATACTTTATTTGGAAACAGGGTCTCACTAAGTTGCTGAGAGCCTCACTAAGTAGCTGAGGCTGGCTTTGAACTTGTGCGATCCTTCTGTCTCAGCCTCCCAAGCGCGGGGATTACAAGCATGCGCCACCACACCGGGCTCATGCTCTTTATTTATCAGGCAAAGAAACTGAGGTCCAAAGCGGTAAGATTACTTGTTTATGGATACAAATCTGCATCTTAGTTCTCCTGGTCTGGGATAGGTAAATGAACACTAAAAAATTAAAAATTAACACTGGTGAAAGTATTCACAGGGAACAAGAAGCTTTTTGTTTTGTGGGACTGGGGATTAAACCCAGGGGCATTCTTCCTCCAAGCCACACCCTTAGCCCTGTCCCTTTTTCTTTTTTTAAAAAATGTGAAAGTCTCCCTGAGTTGCTGAGGCTGGCCTTGAATCTGAAATCCTCCTGTCTCGGATACTTTCAAGTATTGGGATTACAGGTGTACAACACTCTACCTAGATGGTCTTTTAAATTAGCTTACCACCCTTTTTTCATATGGCTTTTTTTTGTGTGTGTGTGGTACTGGGGGTGGAACCCAGGGGCTTTTCTACCTCTAGGCGGTACTCTCAGACCTATTTTATAATTTATTTAGAAACAGGGTCTCATTAAGTTGATGAGAGCCTCACCAAGTAGCTGAACCTGGCTTGGAAACTATGAGATCCTCCTGTCTCAGCCTTCCAAGTGCTAAGATTACAAGCGTGTGCCCCCACGCCCGGCTCATATGGCTCTCTGTAAAAGCCCTGGCATTTATTTATTTATTTACTTGCAGTATGGGGGATTGAACCAAGGAACATTCTACTTCCAAGCTATACCTCCAGCCCTTTATAATTCTTTATTTTTTGAAACAGCATCTCACTAAGTTGCAGGAGGCCTCACTAAGTAGCTGAGGCTAGCCTCAAACCTGCAATCCTCCTATCTCAACCTCCCAGGAACTGAGATTACAAGTGTATGCCACCACATCTGGCTAAAAAGCCCGGACTTTACATATTCATGTAAAGGTTTTTCCAAACCCCTAAATTAAAAAATCTAGAGTACCATAAAAAACTCTCAGAACTGCCTACCTGTTGAACCTGTTGGCCGGGGTGGTGGTGGTGGTAGGGAGATTAATTGCTGTGGTTGGTTTTCTTTAAAGATTCTAAAACTGAGAAAAGTATTTTCTCAAAGAAACAAACCTGTCTTAGCAAGTATGAAAGAAAAACTTACCCATAGGTAGGCACCCAAGAAAATTTTTTTAATTTTGTGGGTCTGGGAATAGAACCCAGGGTCATTCAATCTCCAAGCTACACCCCCTGCCCTATTTTTTATTCTCTATTTTGAAGCAGGGCCTCACTGAGTTGCGGAGGCTGTCCGTGAACCTTAATCTTCCAGTTTTGGCCTCCCAAATGCTGCGGGGATTACAAGTGCACCACCACGCCGAGCTGAACACAAGAACACTCTACCAACGAGCTACATCCCCAGCCTTTTTGTTTTTTTATTTTGAAACAAGGTCTTGCCAAGTACCCCAGCCTCTAAGTAGGTGGGATCACAGGCTCACTACATTATGCCTGACATATTTTTTAAAGATAGTTATTAATTTATGCCAAAGATATTTCTTTGGCATAGTCTGATGTTCCCTTGGTTTGCGTATTGGGAGTGATGATCTGGGATAAAATTACATAAAGATCCAAATTTGTTCAATTAAAAATAAAACTTGTAAACTGTACAACTAACTGATAATGCAAAATCTTTTATTTAGAGATGGTTCATCCACTTTTCGTGCTGGTTAACAGTTTTAAAAATAATGTATTATTCTGCTGAGGAAACCAAACTCCATGTGTGTTATGCGACTCAGTCAGAGTCCTTGCATAATTATTACTCATTTCCTGGTTCCTAATTTATTCTCCTTTCTAGTTAACAGTCATTGACCACATAAAGCAAAATAATTACAACTGTTAAATACGTAGGAATAAAGCTGAAAGCACTCTTTCCTAATAGCTTTATAAAACTTTATCTTAAAATTTACAAGTGTATGAAATGTAAATATGTCTAATTGTTTGTGTGGGTAAAGTCATTAGTATATGGATGTACTTTTAAATTCCTTTAAAGTTTAGGTTTATGTGTTATTCTGTTTGTATAATTACTATTTCCTCCAATGCATCCTCTGACACAGACCCAGGTATACATTAGCCTCAATGTCTGAAAATTTGCCATCCATTAGAGATGTATCTGAAAAATAAGTGCTATCAAGCTTGAGGAAGTTACAGTTGATAATGAGGGAGATTAAAGGTTGTAAGTTATATACATAGTTAGATTTAAAAGGTTACTACTATAACATGCATATTCTTTAATTCATTTCAAACAATGGCTCTGTGCTGAGCTCAAAGTTATTTTACTCTGAAATTGAAAACAAATAGATTATAATGTGTTTATCACCACACCCTTGTGTGTGTGTGTGTGTGTGTTTCTGTGTGTGTGTGTGTGTGTGTGTGTGTGGTACTGGGGTTTGAACTGAGGAGCATTCTATCTCTGAACTACACCACCTGCAGCCCTATTTTTTACTGAAACCCAGGTACAATCTACCCCCGAGCTATACCCTCAGCTCTATTTTTTATTCTTTATTTTGAAATAGGGTGTCACTGTGTTGCAAAGGGCCTCACTAAGCAGCCAAGGCTGTCTGCGAACCCAGTTCTTCTGTCTCAGTCTCCCAAATGCTGGGATTGCAAACATGCGCCACCACGCCTGGCTCTTATTTTTAAATTTGAAACAGGGTCTTACTAAGTTGCAGAGGGCCTCACAAAGGCATGGCACTGCATGCCTGTAATCCCAGTGCTTGACAGGCAAAAGGATTGCCAGATTCCAGGCCCATATGCAATGATTTAGCAAGGTCTCGTTTTGAAATAAAAAATAACAAGGGCTGGGGGCCTAGTTCAGAGGTAAAATAATCCTGGGTTTAGTCCCCAAGACCAAAAACAAGGGAAAGGGTATATATGATATAAAGCACCTATCACTATTATGTGAAGGCATTTGGGGAATTTTAAATTTATTATAAGAGAGCTAACCCAAAATGGATTCACTCTGCTTGGAAAGAATACCTATAGAAATAAACTGATCCCCTCTTACTATTCAGTAACACCAAGTAACACTTATCTTAGGAAACATAATTCCTAAATTCTTATGATGACAGAAACTTAATTTTCTAATTATACTATGAAGAGAGAACAGTGATAAGATGCTGTCCATCACAGTGTCATCACATGACCTTACCTTCCCCTTGTATCTTATGCATCCCAATTTTTAAATCTCACTTTATAGGGATTAGTGGTAACAGCATAGATTCTGAATAATTGGTTTTACCATAGTGTTTATTCCACTGAATAAAAACCATTGGGTTGCTGAGCATGGTAGCAGATGCTTGTAATCCTAGTACTTGGGAGGCAGACACAAAAGGATCACAGGTTTGTGGCCAGCCTCAGCTACTTAGTGAGGCCCTCTGCAATTTAATTCTTAATTTTTTTAATTCTTTATTTTGAGACAAAGTCGGGTGTGGTAGCACGTTTGTAATCCCAGCATTTGGAGGTCGAGACAGGAGAGGAGGATAGCGGCTTGTGGCCAGCCTCAGCTACGTAATGAGGCCCTTAGCAGTGGTATGTGGCTCGGAGGTAGAATGCTCCTGCGTTCGATCCCAGCACACACACACTTAAAAATAAAGAATAAAAATAAAATAGAGCTGGACGTGTAGCTCGGAGTTATAGTGACCTTGAGCTCAACCCCAGTTCAGGAAAAAATCTGAGATGTCAAAGGTATTACCAAAAACAACAACAAAAGTTGAAAATAGGCCGGGCGTGGTGGCGCGCACTGCAATCCCAGCTCTTGGCAGGCTGAGACAGGTGGATCGCACAGGTTTGAAGCCAGCCTTACCTACTAAGTGAGTCTCTTAGCAACTTAGGCCCTATTTCCAAATAAAATATAAAATAAGTCTGGGAGTATAGCCTGGAGGTAGAAAAGCCCCTGGGTTCCACCCCCAGTACCACACAAAACAAAACAAATAGGAATTTTGGAAATGCTGATCCAGATAAATTCTCAAAAAATTTATTTTTATATTTTTGGTATTGAGGATTGATCCTAGGGTATCCAACAACCAAGCTATGCTCCTACTCGTTTTATTTTGGAAAAGGATTTCACTAAGTTGCTGAGGCTGGCTTCAGAGTTTCAATCTTCCTGCTTTAACCTCCCAAGTACTTGAATTACAGGTGTGTGCCACCATGCCTGTCTCTACTGAAATCTTTGGAACCATCACATATGCTGGGAATCTCAAAGTTTGGGGATAATGGTATATAGTATAATTTTACTGAGCATCTACTTTTTCCAAAAGACAGGCATTTTCTCCCCTAAAGCTGGGGCTATGACAATGAATAAGACTACAAATTCTTCCCCTCAGATTGCACATTCCAGTGATAGGCAAGTAATGCTAGACTATTCTAGCTAATTGGCAAGTCCAATGGTCTTATACCGGGTGATTACACTTTAATATTCCTTCATAGTTCTTATACTTCTGTCCTTTATAAAAAAATGTAAGGACCATTCTCAACCAGTTTCCTTAGAATACTTTGTGCAATCTGACTATAATAAACTAAAAAGTATTGCCAAGGCTGTATTCCCAAATCATATTAAGATGACTGTGGAAGATTATTTCAGTAACACACTAAATACACAATTGGAAAAGAAGATTCTTCTCAGCATTATAAATGTTAAGAATATCTTATTTAAATCTCTACTATCACTTGTTGAATTAAAGGCACACTTTAGTATGTATGTAATTCTGTTTCCATGTGCTCTAAGGAGACTCTGGCTGTCTAACTCTACCTTAACTACTGTGGACAAAGAGGACTGAGTCTCCTCAGTAGTGCCCTGGTTTTGGAATCAGAGGAGTATACAGGATACTAATCCTTCGAAAACAATTCAAAATTCCTGTCAAAGAAGTATCTCATACTAAGTGCAAAGTACACTAACCATCCACTCTGTTTATGCAATTTAGCCAACCTGTTTGCTTTTCTAGGCTTGTAACAACTTGGAGTGAAGACAAAATATAATGGGTGGAAAAAATAAAATGTTATCAAGAGGAAAGGGGAGGGATCTAAGAATTGAAAGGTTTATCTATCCTGACCACCTAATGATTTAAGTATTTTTTCATAAAATCTTTATCAGTGCACATTAACACCTGAAGGCCTTCTCCTGTCCAAAAGGCATATAATCCCAGCCAAGTAGGATTTATCATTACTCTCTCCAGGATATTTCTCCTAGAGAAATAATTCTATACAATTTCCTAATCTATACTTATTATACTACACTCAATAGGTCCTTCATCCCCCCTTCAGGTATCTTTCATATTTATATTTCTTTTACCACTTCTTGACTTTTATTTTTGTAAGTAATCAGAAAGGCAGAAACAGTGTCTTCTTTCACATTCCCATAAAAAAGAATGGAAGCTAGGTGGGTGTGGTGGCAATTCCAGTGCTTGGGAGGCTGAGACAGGAGATCACAAGTTTTGAGGCCAGCTTCAGTAATTTAGCAAGGATACTTTTCAGCCATTTAGCAAGACCTGTTTCAAAATAAAATAAGACTGGCTCAGAAGTAGACTGACTCTGGTTCAATGCCCAGAACCATATAAAAGAAGCCAATAACCAAAAGACACCAATCTATTAATGAAATATTTGGAAAATTAGTAAGATATTAGGTAGTATATGAAATTGTCATTTATATGGGTAAAAACATCAATAATTCTAACATTTAAGCTATACTACAAAAGGAAAGGCTGAAATACATTTGAATTTGAAGATTATGTCCATCTATTTGGGAGTGTTTATTAATCCCAATAGTTTGCAAGCAAGTTTGTCTTGTTACAAGTGAAAATTTATCATCAATCTGACATAAATTTTCATAGGGATAATATGGTGGCCATGCTTTATTTTGTCTGGTTTTAGATCCTTTTTTAAAAAACATTACTGTTTTTTTTTCCCCCTTCTCTTTTTTTTTTTGAAACAGGGTCTCACTAAGTAGCTAAGGCGGTCTCTGAATCCAGAGCCTCCTGTCCCTGCCTCCCAAATGCTGGGGTTACCAGGGTGCACCACCACGCCCAACTTAACGTTGCCGCTTTTTGACTTGAATGGCAAAGACTAGAAAAATAAAGAATGATTCATACCAAAATTTCTCAAAACCTAATACTAATACTTATTTATTTATTTATTTATTTATTTATTTATTTATTTATTTACGGTGGTACTGGGGGTGGAACCCAGAGGCTTTCTACCTCTCAGCTATACTCCCAGACGTATTTTATATTTTATTTGGAAACGGTCTCACTAAGTTGCTGAGAGCCTCACTAAGTAGCTGAGGATGGCTTCGAACCTGTGTGATCCTCCTGTCTCAGCCTCTCAAACGCGGGGATTACAAGCAAGTGGGGATTACAAGTAACACTTTAGGAATAATAAAAAAAAAAAAAACATGCTAAATTGTTAGGAATTCTAGGATGTATGTTCTGTTTATTTGAATATATCCACAACTCTATAATCCAAATATTATAGCAAATGGACCAATTAGCAATAAAATTGAAATGACTTTGAGGACTATGGGGCAAGGAGCCAAAGAAAATATTTGTGAAGTTTTATAAACTTGCAAAAATACCAAATTTTATACATGTAGCCTGTTAACAGTTTCCTTATTTTTCCCCCATGAATAAAATTTGCAGCTTCACATTCATCCTAGTAGTTATTAGGATAAATATGTTAAGATGGATATGAACAAGCAAAATCAGTAGTAAAAATGGATCCCAAATAAGCTTAAAATAGTGTGCACACAAGTGCACACACACAACTGTGTTAACTGCATCAAAAGGGTAACATTTTCTTCTGGGATCTCGAAATTAGGATGTTCTTAGTCCCACACTCTCAGCAAAGATAGAGGAATTTTTAAAATATTTAGAAAGTAGTTCAGAGTCATAAATAACTTTTCAGCTGAATGAAATTATTGCAGGAACATAGGGGATTTTTTAAAAAATAAAACTTGTTTTCTTTTTTCAAAGTAGTTGCTATAGTCCTTACAGTCAGTTGTAAAAGAGGTTCCCTCCTACCTGATACCTGCCTTTTATAAAAACCAGTGATACTTTAAGTTTCCTTTTGCTCCTATGGAAATAATGTGAATATAAGACTGTACCAGCAAAAAACCCTCAGAATAGTAAATGAGGGAGTTTACAAAATAAAGGAAATGGGGAAAATCTACAATAAGTTTATCACGAGATTTGTCATTTTGCAATCTTAAGGCACTCAAAGTAAACACAATATGGGATGCTTATTAGGAGGACATTTCTTGTCCTAGTTTTTTATATTGACAAAACAACTGCAAATAATTTGTATGAGTGATAGAAATCCTAAATTTGTTTTAATGAAAACTTTTGGTACTAGGGATTGAACCCAGACAGGAGCATTCTACCTCCAAACTACATCTCCAGAGTATTTTATTTTTATTTTGAAACAAGGTTTAACTAGGTTGAGAGTCTCACTACTTGCAGAAGGTGCCCTGGAACCTCCAATCCTACTGTTTTAGTTTCCCAAGTACTGGGATTACAGGTGTGCACCACCACTCCCAGTTTGAAAGTTTATTTCATAACAACAGTATAAGAACATGGAAATAATAGCTACCAAATACTGGTGGGTCTATTGTTTTAGCTTTGCCTAAGTTATTTATTTGGTACTATTATAGGGCTTTTAAAGTTTCATTTTTAGCTGAGCATGGTGATGCATGCTTGTAATCCCAGTACTTGGGAGACTGAGATAGGAAGATTACAGGTTTGCAGCCAGTCTCAGCAACTTAGACCGTTTCAAAATAAAAGAATAAAATATTGTTGGGGATGTTGCTCAGAGGTTGAATACCCCATCCCCAATAGCACACACACACAAAAAGATCCATTTTTGTTATACATGAGGACATGTTTTACATAAAGAAAAACAGGGTCTTTCTTTAGGGTGTTTATTTAGCTAATAAAAGACATTTTGAATAGTCATTGTGGTATTAAAATTTATTAACAGATCTTGGCCTCAAAAATTAAAATTATTTCCAAAATGTCATACATTCTTAAATGTCTAATGAACACCAACATAAAATACAAAAGATTCATGGAATTTATTTAAATAATAATGTCAAAGCCAAATAAAATTGTTCAATGGCACATCATATGCCCCATATTTGCTAACTTCAAAGAAAAGTATAAGAAGTCATGTAGAGACGGCAATAGTTAACTGGGAAGAGCAGCTGTCACTAAGGCAGAGTGACAGCACACAGCAACCACTGACTTCCCAACTTACCATTTTCCTTTTCCGTTCTGCAATCTGCTCTTCTGATTCCATTTCTACTTCATTGCTAATTGGATTTTTTTCTTCTATATCATCAATAAAATCTGGTTCCTGAAAGATGGAAATTGCTCCTTTATAGAAACTGTTACTCCTACATACTAGTAGCATCTAACTAAGCCGGGCATGGTGGCCCATGCTTGTAATCCCAGCATTCGGGAGGCTGAGACTGGAGGATCTCAATTCGCGGACAGCCTCAGCTACTTAGTGAGACCTCTGCAACTCAGTGAGACCCAGTTTCAAAATTAAAACATAGGGCAGGAGGTGTAGCTCGGAGTTAGAATGCCCCTGGGTTCCACACCCAGACCCAGAGGAAAAAAAAAACCTATTTATTTATTTATTTTATTTATTTATTTTGCAGGTCTGGGGATGGAACCCAGGGGCATTTGACCTCCAAGCTATACCTCCTGCCGTATTTTTTATTCTTTATTTTGAAACCGGGTTTCACTGAGTTGCAGAGGACCTCATTAAGTAGCTGAGGCTGTCCGCTATCCTCCGGGTCTCAGCCTCCCGAATACTGGGATTACAAGCGTGCACCACCACGCCTGGCTATATCAAACTATTTAAAATCCTTTAACCACAACTAATTCAACATAGAAAAATTACCAGCCTACTTAAAAATGATTTCCTTTTCCAAAGAAAAAATGCAACTGAAAAATACCTTTGCTTTCTAATGTTCTAGTCAATAAAGTTCTTACTAAGGAAGGAGCTTACTGTCAAATAACAGTAGCATGGCACTGTGTTTATATTCATTTCCCAAACATATATATTTTTCATAGACCTGCAAACATAAAATGTTCAATAGATTTTCAACTTAAAATCTAAGGGAAATTATTCTTAGAAGATAATATTAGCAAAACATTACCTTTTTTTTGGGGGGGGTACCCGGGATGAAACCCAGGGGCATTCTACCTCTGAGCTACACCCCCAGCCCTATTTTTTATTCTTTATTTTGAAAGAGGGTCTCACTGATTTGCAAAGGGCCTCAGTAGGTGAGGCTGGCTGCAAACCTCCTTTCTCAGCCTCCCAAATGTGGGATTACAAGCTTGCGCCACCACACCTGGCTTTATTTTCACATTGTAATGGTCTTTCCTAACTTATATTTGTTTGGAGGCCATGTAGTTATTTCCTGGTGTGGCAAAGTACAGGCAAGACTCAACCCCCAAAATTACCTTATGTGGTGTTGAATTTTGTCTCAAAAATTTTAATTGCTATTGATCATGGCACTCTTCTAGAATTGATATGGTTGCTTCTGTCTAAATATTTAATGTAAGAAAATTTTATGGCTTCAGACTTCAAATAATAATTATGAGCATAAGGAGAGTGCTATCTGGACCCTTTTTTAGTTACCCAGTCTTAGGAAAATTTCATCAATTCCACAAGGATTTGTTACTTGAGTTGCTTGATAATTTAAAAAATGAACGTAGGCTAACAATGTGTATTTACCTGTAAATACTTCATTAAATAAGAAAATGCACCCTGAAAACTGTTAAATAATTTTACGTTACATAAAAGAAGTTAAATATGATAAATTATTTTCCTTAATTCTATTTCATTAAGAATCAGTAGAGCTCAATACCTGATTATTTGACACTGATAGTCTCAGTGGAGAAAGCTTTCTCTGTTTTGTTTCTGGGCTCTTTATTTTGTTGGTTGTTCCTTCACAATCCAAAGTAATATTCTGATTTTGTGTATCTTTTTCTTTTGAAATATCTTTGTCTTTTTTTCCTTTTTTTCTTCTGGTTTCATAACCACTATTGATGTTTTCCGTGGACTCAGAACTACGTTTTAGAACAGGGCACTCTGGATTGTCTTTGAGGCATGCACAGTCCACCTTGTACTTACTGGAACAATAACCAGATAAATACTTACTCAAGCTATAAAACAAAACTATGCAATTTATAATCAATTTTAAGCTGTAACTCTAGAACAATTATATGTAATTACTGATTATAAGTAATCCTTGATCTGAACATGGTGATGCACACCTATAATCCCAGTACTTGGGAAGCTGAGGCAGAAGGATCACAGGTTTGAAGCTAGCCTCAGTAATTTAGCAGTGCTCTGAGTGACTTAGACCCTGTTTCCAAATAAAAAATAGGGCAGAGGGTGTAGCTCAGAGGCAGAGCATTCTTAGGTTCAATCCTAGCTACACACACACGTAATCCTTTTTACTAGTTTGCACTTTTTTTTTTTTTTTTTTTTGGTGGTACGGGGGGTGGAACACAGAGGATTTCTACCTCCGGGCCACACTCCCAGACCTATTTTTACATTTTTTTTTGGAAACAGGGTCTCACTAAGTTGCTGAGAGCCTCACTAAGTAGCTGAGGCTGGCTTTGAACCTGTGCGGTCCTCCTGTCTCAGCCTCCCAAGTGCAAGGATTACAAGTGTGCGCCACCACGCCCAGCTAGTTTTCACTTCTGATAACTGTCATAAAATGTTATTTTCTCATAAATACAAAATAATGATTTCTGATCACAAATTTGATCTTAGGATGAATAGGAATATGTCATGAAGAAAAAATGAATAAAGCTTTGAATCTTTAAGTTAAAATGATAACACTGCTTAAACAAAATTACATTAAGGCAAAAACCATCATTTCTTCAGTGATTCCGATCCCAGTGTATGCATTACAAAATACTGACCTGCAATTTCACCTATAGAGAAAAATGCTAGGTATAACCAATGTCAAACTTTAACTAGTTTGTATTATACTTTAACGAATTATTTAACCACGTTTCTCTTTCTTTTTCTTTCCCCCCAGTACTGGGCATGGAACTCAGGGGTGTTTTACTGTCGAGCTATACCCGCAGTCCTATTTTTATTCTTTTTTTTTTTTTGGTGGTACTGGGGTTCCTGGAAGCCCTTCTACCTCCGGGCTACACTCCCAGATCTATTTTATTTTTGGAAACAGGGTCTCCTAAGCCAGCACGGCTGGCTTTGAACCTGTGCAATCCTTCTGTCTCCGCCTCCCAAGCGTGGGGATTACAGGCGTGCGCCACGATGCCCGGCTAATTATTTATTTTTTAAACAGAGTCTCACTGAGTTGCAAAGGGCCCCATTAAGTAGCTGAGGCTGGCCGCGAACCGTAATCCTCTTGTCTCAGTCTCCCAAATGCTGGCATTTAAATCGTGTGCCACCACACCCGGCTTAACCATATTTCTTTAGAAAGCAAACTGAAAATTTCCAATGTGTCTTTTTGTCCCTCTTTCAAATGGTAGCCTGAAAAATAACTGCACTCTCATTCTCACAGTAATTATTATCTAGCATTACCCATTTTACAGATGAAATCAAAGTGCACTGATGGTGAGTATCTTGTTCTAACTCACAGTAAGTGTTAGGAGATGGCATTTAGATAAAGCCTATGACTTTAGATGTATTCTTTGCTTTTAGAATTAAAGATCTGCAAATAATAATGACAGCAATAGTTTGTTTTTTAAGCATTTGTGCTAGGAATTATTCCAAACAGTTCAAGTGTGCCAACTCACTAAATCTTCAAAATTTTCCTATTAGGTAATGGTGGTAAGATTCTCATACTCAGGACAATGAGGCAGAAAGAGATGAAATTAGTCTAAGGTTACATAGCTCAAAAGGGACCAAGATAGGATTTGAAATCAGCCAAATTATTAAAGGCATAATTTTTCACCTCAAGTATTTATTTAGGCCCTCTGCAATTTAGTGAAACCCTGTTTTAAAATAAAATATAAGCCGGGCGTGGTGGCGCATGCTTGTAATCCCTGCGCTTGGGAGGCAGAGACAGGAGGATCGCGCAGGTTCGAGGCCAGTCGCGCTGGCTTAAGAGACCCTGTCCCCCCCCCTTCCCCCCCAAAAAAAAAGATCTGGGAGTGTAGCCCAAAGGTAGAAGGGCTTTCAGGAACCCCAGTACCACCAAATAAATAAATAAATAAATAAATAAATAAATAAATAAATAAATAAATAAAATATTAAAAAATAGGGCTGGGGATGTAGCTTGGAGGTAGAATGCTCCTGGGTTCAATTCCCAGTATCACACACATACACAAAATAACACAAAAACAAAAAACATATTTTCGTAAATATGTATGTATTTTGCATAGGGGAGGTATCCTGGAGATTTAATCCAGGGACATTTTACCTCTGAGATAGACCCAATCTCTTTTTCTTATTTTGCAACTTAGCTAAGTTGCTAAGGCTAGCCTCAAACCTGTGATCCCCACTGCCTAGGTTTCCCAAGTACAGGCCACCATACCTGGCTAAAAAGCTTATATTAATTTCTTTGGGATGCAGTCTCCCAAAGCAGTGAACAGAGATCCATTATGCTAAATTTTCTACTGTGTAAGTAGAAAACGGACTTAAAATGGAAAAACTTAAATTCTTATGATAAATCGTGAGGGGTGGCAGGGGTTACTGGGGATTAAACCCAGAAGCATTCTACCTCCAGTACCAGCCCCAGACCTATTTTTTGTTTTTGAAATAGGGTCTCACTAGATTGCTGACAGTCTAAGTTGCTGAGGCTACTCTCAAATCTGCAATCCTCCTCTCTGAACCACTCAAGTACGGAGACTGCAGGTATGAGCCGCCCTGCCTGGCTTATGACTCTGAGAATTATTAAGACAAACATGCTGCAAGGAAAGGGATTTCACACTAAGAAAACATAATATACATTTAGAAAAATAACTTTTGTGTGGTACTGGGGATTAAATCCTGGGGCATTCTACCTTTGAGCTAAACCACCAGCTCTTTTTATTTTGAAAGAGGGTCTCACTAAGTTGCTGAGACTGTCCTTGAATCTGTGTTCCTCCTGTCTCACTCTTTCAATTACGGGGATTACAGGCATGTGCAATAAAAAAAAACAAAATTGAAGTAAAATACAGGAAAAAATAAACTGAAATTCTTATAATCCAAATGACTACAAAATAAAAGCAACTCACCAAATAATAAATATACAAGATCCTGGGAGGCTGGGGCATGATAGTTCAGTGATAGAGCCCACTCCATGTTAGGACCCTGGCACTAGCCAAAAAAAAATCTTTTGGCTCATAAATAAGGAAAATGGTACGGACTAGTATCAATTTTTAAAATATCAACATTAAAAGATTAGAGAAAAGAACTACATTGCTTGGGGATGTAAACCAGTAGCAAGTTCTTTTGGAGAGTAGTTTACCTTTTGTAAAAAGCTGAGTCTGCACATTGTTTTGTTTTGTTTGCAGTACTGGGGATGGAACCCAAGGACTTTCTACCTCCGGGCTATACTCCCAAGACCTATTTTTATCTTTTATTTGGAAGCAGGGTCTCACTAATGAGAGCCTCACTAAGTAGCTGAGGCTGGCTTCAAACCTGTGCGATCCTCCTGTCTCAGCCTCCCAAGCACAGGGATTACAAGTGTGTGCCACCACGCCCAGTAACTGCACATTTTAAAACCCAGTAATTCTACTCCTATGTCCCTACCATGAACAGAACATTCACACATGCAAACATGCTTGAAAAGCTATAGGAACGTATTTTGTTAAGTAGAAAGAGGTATTAATAGTAGAAAAGGTAATTTGCTGTGAAAATAAATGAACTGGAGCTTCACAAAACAATAGTTTCAACAAATATAATGAGAAAAGATGAACACAAATCTTTTTTGTGTGTGTGTGTGGTACTAGTAGTGGAATCCAGGGGCTTGTCTACCTCCAGGCTATATTCCCAGGCCTATTTTAAACTTTATTTGGAAACAGGGTCTCACTTAGTTGCTGAGAGCCTCACTCAGTAGCTGAGGCTGGCTTTGAACCTGTGTGATCCTCCTGTCTCAGCCTCCCAAGTGCTGGGATTACAAATGTGCACCACCACGCCCGGTGAACACAACTTATAGGTCATGTGTAGACATACAGACACAGTGAAATGTAAAACGTACCAAATTATCCGGGCATCGTGGCACACGCTTGTAATCCCAGAATTTAGGAGGGAGAGACCGGAGGATCGTGGTTTGCGGATGGCCTCAACTACTTGATGAGGTCCTTTGAAACTCATTTGAGACCCTATTTCAAAAATAAACAGACTAAAAAATAGGGCTGGGGGTGTAGTTTGGAGGTACAGTGCCCCTATGTTTCATCACCGGTACCGGAAAAAAAAGGTACCAAATTAAAGAGGAGATAGTGAAGTATGGAAGGGTGATGCAGTGTGACTGCTTCATATAAGGGCTTTAAAGGAGAATGCATAATTTCTTAATTTGGGAAATACATGAACATTTTAACAATTTAAATAATAAGTAGAGCCTGGACACGGTGGCGCACGCTTGTAATCCCAGCATTTGTGAGGCTGAGACCTGAGGATCGCGGTTCGTGGCCAGCCTCAGCTACTTAGTGAGGCCCTCTGTAACTCAGTGAGAACCTGTTTCAAAATAAAGGATAAAAAATAGGGGCAGGGGGTGTAGCTTGGAGGTCGAATGCCCCTGGGTTCCATCCCCTGTACTGCATAAATAAACAGGAAGTCGATTTTTTTGTTTATTTATTTTGGTACTAGGGACTGCTATTTTCGTACTAGGGACTGCAACCTAAGGTATTCTGCCTCCGAACTACACTTCAGTCCTCTTTAATTTTTATTTGGAAAACATGGTTTCAGCTGCCCACATACTGGGATTACAGGCATGCACTATCAAATCCAGTAGAGTAGTTTTTATACTGAGATCATTTCCTCCCCTGGTGTTTCAGAATAATAGTCCTCACAGGTTCAGAATCTCAAAAAAAAAAAAGCCCTTTTACTTTATATGTCAATGAAAATTTGCTTAAGGGGCAAAAAGGAAACTATTCACTCCACTGCTTAACAAAATAAATTGCATAACTAAAATACAAGAAATTGAAGAAAAAAATCCCCATAACAAGGTCAGTTTTGTATGTCTGAATTAACATTACTAATGATATGATATGAACATTTATATTATAATAATTAAGGAAAGTTTAGAAAATATGCATTAGTGATGTAATGGGATCTCATAACAAAATGTTTGTTTACAAAGAACTTTGTCTCATGATGAACAAAATCTAAAAACAATAAAAGGACATGATGGAACTACTTGAAAATAATATATTTACAGACTTGAACTTACCAATTTCCATAGTCAAAATCAAAGGCAATAGTAATTTCAGTACCCTTTGGAATACTTTGTATAGAATAAATGTAAAGATGTATGGTTCCATCTTCAATTTCATGCCTCACCTGTTAGTTAAAATAATAATTTAACTTTTTATCTTTAAAAGCATTTTACCTTACAATTTGGAAAAATATTTTAAAAGTACTTCATGTACCATTAATTATAAAACTTTTAACAATAAATCAGTGATTATCAACTGGAAAGGGTTTTCAAATATACACTGCAGATCATTACTGATCCCCATCCCCATAAACCACCATGTGGTGGTATCCAAAAACACCCCTGGTACTTCATAAATTCTATTTTTTCATCTTTTAGCATCTCTTAAATTAGGCTATGATTAAACTGCTTAGACTTATATCTTAAATTGCTAAGGCTGTCTTACAAGTGATTGTATCCTAGGTTTAAGAACTGCAATGATGGCTGGGCGTGGTGGTGCACGCTTGTAATCCCCGCGCTTGGGAGGCAGAGACAGGAGGATCGTGCAGTTTTGAAGCCAGCCGCGCGCGCTGGCTTAGGAGACCCTGTTTCCAAATAAAAAAGTATAAAAAAATAGGTCTGGGAGTGTAGCCTGGAGGTAGAAGGGCTTCCAGGAACCCCAGTACCACCAAAAAAAAAAAAAAGAAAGAAAGAAAAAAAGAAAAGAAAAAAGAACTGCAATGATGGTACAGCTAACAGTGTAATCTGTGTGACAGACACTGTTATATACATACATTAAATGAAACTCTTTTAGTTCTTAATATTAGCATTTTGCAAATAAAACTGAGGCATAGATAAGGTTACAAAACTAGTGATTCACAGAGTAGAGGTGTAGTAGTGTATCTCCAAAAGCTACACTATTAGCTGCAATGTCATAAATTTTAAAATTTTATTTTGACATATACTCCACACTAAAATATAATTTTATTAAAAATTTAATAGTTGCAACTGGGCATGGAACCACACACTTTTAATCCCAGTTCATGGAAAGCTGAGACAGGCAGATCACAGGTTTGCTACTTAGTAAGACCCTCTTTCAAAATAAAGAATAAAAAATTGGGATGGGGGATAGCACGGAGGTAGAAAGTCCCTGGGTTTCATCCCCAGTAGCACCAAAAAAAAAAAAAAAAAAAAGGCTGGGGGTAAGGCTCAGAGGTAGAATTTCCCTGGGTTCAATCCTCAGTACCACCAAAATAAATAAATAAATAAATGAATAAATAAATTTATCACTGAATATATAAAATCTATTTTATTTTTCTGTTGTTTTGTGATACTGTTTAACCAGTGGTATTTTTATTCTGAGCTACACCTTAGCCCTATTTTATTTTTATTTTGAAACAGAGTCCTACTAGGTTGGTGAGAGTCTTGCTACATTGCCAAGGCTGTCCTCAAGCCTGTAATCCTCCTGTCCATGCCTCCCAAGTACTGAGAACTACAGGTGTGTGCCACCATGTCCAGCAGAAATCTACTTTAGCATTTAGCTTTACCTAACTGATCCACATCATAGCACATAAAGCAGGGCATGGTGGCACACAATGATAATGCCTTGGGGGACTGAAAAAGAAGTTGTAGGTTTGAGGACAGCCTCAACAATTCATCGAGACTCTCAGCAATGTATATCAACTGTTTCAAAATGAAAAGGGGCTGCAGGTATTAAGAGACAGAATGCTTCTGGTTCAATCTCCAGTATTTACACACACACATAAACACACATATCATAACACATATTTGACCCATAGAGTTTACAATGTAAAACAAAAGAATATTCTCACATTTAAAAGGAACATTTCAATTTCTTCAATGTATAAAGTAAGTTTTAAGACCTCACAGACAGTATTACCTAAATTTTTAGATCAGAGAGATGCTGGGCAATATACAACACATCAGCAGTTGAAGAGTGTTTTAAACTACCAGACTTATGTACTAAATACTCAGACTCCCGCAGTAAATCCACTTTTCCAACAAATCTAACAAGCTTACCTCTGCATTGGGTGTACAAGAACGCCTGATGAATCGAGCTTCATTCCCAAAGGTCCTTGCATCAACGCACATTTCTAGCCCATGAAATTTAGAGTAGAATAAAACAAAAGGGTATGGTCTACAAAAAAATAAATATAAGCTCTTAACACTTTAGGTTTTTTTTCAGAGGCAAATTTTAAGAAAAGTTTAAAATATTTCTAAAGAGATTTCACAGTAAGAAATGAAGCATTAAACTGGACGTGGTGGTGCATGCTTGTAATCCCAGCATTCGAGAGGTTTAAGACAGGAGGATTATGGTTCGCAGATAGTCTCAGCTACTTCTTGAGGCTCTTTGCAACTCAGCTAGACCCTGTTTCAAAATAAAAAATAGAGCTGGCTGGGGGTGTAGCTTAGAGGTAGAATGCCCCTGAGTTCCATCCCAGTACCACATAAATAAATAAGTAAGTAAGTAAGTAAGTAAGTAAATAAATAAATAAAAAATAAAAGAGAAATGAAGGATTAGCCAGGCGTGATGGCACACACTTGTAATCCCAGTACTTGGGAGGCTGAGACAGGAGGATTGCAGGTTCTCAGGCAGCTTCAGCTACTTAGTGAGGCCCTCTGCAACTCAGAGATATCCTGTTTCAAAATAAGAATAAAAAATAGTGCTGAGGGTATAGCTTGGAGGTAGAATGCCCCTGGGTTCCATCCATAGTGCCACCAAAAGGAAAAAAAAGTGAAGGTCTGAATATGGGCAGTTTTGACTATAAAACCCACCCTTAAATTACTTTATGCTAATGAGATTTTTTACCTTCCCTTATAACCTTTTCTAAGTCAAAAGGTTCAAAGTCATTAATTTTAGATACTCTAGAGAGATTAAAAAGAATGAACAATGACTTTACAGAAAGATGCTAACTCAGTGTTTTTAATGTCCATATTTCCTGGTGTATTTAAATCCTGGCATATCTCTATTTTTTATCAAATCTACCATATAAATAGGAAAGATCCTTTAGCCATCTTTTAAAACGCAAGTTGTAAATTAGAAAATTGTGTGTGTGTATGTATGTGTGTGTCATTCTACCTCTGAGCTATACCCTCAGCCCTATTTTATTCTTTACTTTGAAACAAGATCTCACTAAATTGCAGGGAACCTCACAAATTGCTGAGGTTGGCTGCACACCTGCGGTCCTCCTGTCTTACCCTCCCAAGTACTGGGATTACAAACCTGCAACACCAGACCTGGATGAAATGTTTTTTCACACACACTGGAAATACTATCCCCCTAAATGTGGGAATATATTTCTAAACCCCAGGCAATGATGGCTATTTGGAGATACCAATTCTCCACAAGAATCCCAAACCAAAGAGGCCTGCAAAGCCCTATCAACAGAGTTGAGAGTGTTGGCAATAAAGTAGGAACAAATCTAATACTTTTTTTTTTTTTTTTGCGGTACTGGGAATGAAATCCAGGGGTATTCTACCTATGAGCTACACCACTAGCCCTATTGTTTATTTTTTATTTTGAAACAGTGTCTGAGTTGCAAAGGTCCTCACTAAGTAGCTGAGGCTGGTCGTGAATGTGGATCCTCTTGTCTCAGCCTCCCAAATGCTGGGATTACAAGCGATTGCCACCACACCCAGCTTCTGATACTTTCTAATAAAGACAAAGGGGGTTTGCCTGTGGCCACATGATCTTTCCAGATGCTAGCATTAATGTTACAAGGAATTAGCACAGGTCCAGAATGAAAAAGGTTTCTGGTAATCTCAGGTAACTGCAATTCCTGCCTGATAGAATGTATATTCAACCTTTATTGCTACTGACTTATGTTTGAGTATATGTGTGGGAGTGGGCTACCTACTGGAGAGTGAACCCAGGGCATTCTATATCTGAACCACATCTCCTGCCCTTTGTATGTACTTATTTGTTTTGGAAACAAGAATCTCTCTAGGTTGACCATAACCTCACTATGCTGCTGCTGCTGCTGTCCTTGAACCTGTAATCCTCCTGTCTCAGCCTCCCAAGTACTAAATTATAGGCATGCAACACCATATCTAGCATGACTTAACTTTGAAGTGGATTATTTTAATATTTTCCACATGACATAAATGAGCAAGAGACTAAGGAATATGCCTTTCCTTCCTTTTGGTTGATGTTATCATAGTCCAAAAATTATCATTAGTAGTTGGTCAACCAAACGCACTTAAATACTGAAATAATCATGTCCACAAGAAGCACATGAAATCACAGCACCCAGGTAAAATATTAATAAATTTATTATTTAACTACTGAACATGAATAAAGGAAAATAAAGTAACATACCTTTTAAAGAAGTATCCATTTGCTTCAAACTGTTCTCTCAGCATAAACTTCCCTCTATATTCAATGATAAGTGCATCAGGAGGCAAATCTTTGGCAGACTTCAGAATTTTTTTATTCTTTTGTATATGGCTCTACAGTAAGAAGAAATGCTTACATTAATTAAACTTGGCTGCTTTAAGATTAAAGGTACACAATATAACAAATGTGTTATTTTATAATCATTTTTGGCATACTTACCTCAACAGGAGGTTTGAAGAGCACATTGTTAGTATTCAATTCCGATTTATTTGGGTCTTTTTTGTCATTTCCATTGCCTAATCGCAGAGCTATTCTTTGTGCCTCCCTCTGAACACCTTCACTGTACTGGTTATTATTTGCCTCTTCATATCGATCCATCCACGCTTTGATTTTTGTCTCCCATCCAAAATTTGAACCATCAGATGAAGGATCAATTTCTGGAGCTGAACCCTAAAATTACAGCAAAGCAAACATTATTATTTGAAATGAAGTACAACACACACACACACACACACACACACACACGTTAATGGTAACTTATGTAAAAGAACATAATATAAACTGGAAATAGTATTTGGCTTTACATGTTGACTCTACTACTTTTTTTTTTTTTTTTTTTTTTTCCAGTACTGGGAATGAAACCCAGGGACATTCTACCTCCATTCTATACCCCTATCCCTAATTTTTATTCTTTATTTTGAAGCAGGGTCTCACTGATTTGCAAAGGGCCTCACTTAATAGTAACTGAAGCTCTCCTTGAACCGCAATCCTCTCTCTAAGCCTCCCAAATGCTGGGATTACTAGTGTGTGCCTGATATATATACTCACAGTTCTTTTAAACTAGAATAGACCACTAATTATATGAATTACATGTTAGGTAAAAATTTATTTCTGATAGATAATTCTTATTATGTTTCATAATGAAACTAATTTGCTACCTTCATCCAGTGAAATACCAAGATATATAATAATTTTTCAAGACGAATTCAGCTGTAAATGCTGTTCATATTTCCTTTGTTTGCTTAATTGCCCAAGCTGGGCTCACACTAGAGATCCTCCTGCCTTTGCCTCCCAAGTAAATCACAGGTGGGATCACAGGTGGGTAGCACAACATTCAGCTGTTCATAAGTTCTTTCTATACTGAACATCTTGATGACAAAACAAATTATTTCCACATGTACAATCAACATTTGAAATTTTAATATCATATACAGATTAAGATTTTCACACATATTAGATATGTGCATAAAAATCACTGCACCATGTAATAAAATATTAGCTATAATAAGCTACTCAATTACTTAATGGGAATAGCCTCATTTTGCCAATTGATATTTTTATGTATACATATTCTACATTATAATGACCAGATGATAAGAGTTTTAAGTGGTACTAGGAATTGAAATAGCCCTATTTTATTTTTTATTTTGAAACAGGGTTTCATGGTTTCATTAAGTTGCAGAGGACCTCGCTAAACTGCTGAAGCTGGCTGTGAACCTGCAATCCTCCTGCCTCAGCTTCCCCAAGTATTGGGATTACAGGCACACACCATCACACCTGGCTGAAGAAGAGATTTTATGAGCCACTACTTCATCTTAAGGGTTTCCTCTGCTTTACTGGAGTTGTGATAATTTTAAAGAGCTATCTTCAAGTTAAAGAAGTGTATTTTTAAGATGCACAAAGAATTTTTTGCATCCCTAAGTCCCTCTTTATAATAGTATTTCAGTTAAGTAAAAGATGTTCCTTCCTCATGAATCCCAGTATTGAGGCTATGCTTAGATAAATTGGGAAGAAAGGAAGAAGGCTGGAGTGTTAATAATAATTCCAATAACTTAGCCGGGCGTGGTGGCGCACGCTTGTAATCCCCGCGCTTGGGAGGCTGAGACAGGAGGCTCGCACAGGTTCGAAGCCAGCCTCAGCTACTTAGTGAGGCTCTTAGCAACTTAGTGAGACCCTGTTTCCAAATAAAATATAAAATAGGTCTGGGAGTATAGCCCGTAGGTAGAAAGCCTCTGGGTTCCACCCCCAGTACCACCAAAAAAAAAAAAAAAAAAATAATAATTCCAATAACTTAAAAACCTCTTTGTGCCGGGCATGGTGGCGCACGCTTGTGATCCCCACCCCCCCCCCCCCCCCGCTTGGGAGGTGGAGACAGGAGGATCGTGCAGGTTCGAAGCCAGCTGGCTTAAGAGACCCTGTTTCCAAATTTTAAAAAGTATAAAATAGGTCTCGGTGTGTAGCCCAGAGGTAGAAGGGCTTCCAGGAACCGCAGTACCACCACCACCACCACCAAAAAAAAAAACCTCTTTGTGTCAAATTTTATAAGTCCAACTTAGCATAGTAATGATAAAACTACCAACTTTACATATAAAGATGATTTATGAAACTGGACTCGCAGTATGCTGAATGGCACCATGCAGTAACCTTGAGAAAGAATTTCAAAACTATGCAAGAATAATCTGGAGTGCTGGTTAATGGTTTGTTTTCCAAAAATATGGCTTAATTATTATGCTTTATACTATAGAGATAAAAATATACTATGAAAACCCTCTTCCTAGCCTATTTAATGTCTGACAGGGTCTCACAAAGTTGCGGGCCTCACTAAGTAGCTGAGGCTGTCCACGAACTGCAATCCTCCGGTCTCAGCCTCCCAAATGCTGGGATTACAAGCATGCGCCACCATATCTGGCTAATGTCTGACAATTTAAGAAATTTATTTAAAAATTTTATATTCTCTAAACACCTAACACAGAGAGCTATAATAACACTATCCAGGTACCTCTATGACCCAGTATAAATCACTGGTTTAGGAAAGAGAGGTGGAGAGCATTTGTTCTCAGCAATTATACCATCTAAAAATTGAGGATGTTTCAGTTAATTCAAGCTAAAAGTAACTAGTTTTTACATAGTGAGTCTGTGGTGATATAACAGTACTACTGACAACTACTACTGAGGGTCACAAGTGTACGGCTAGCCTCAGCTACTTAGTGAGGTCCTCCACAACTCAGTGAGACACTGTCTCAAAATAAAGACTAAAAATATGGTTGGGGTTATAGCTCAGAGGTAGAATGCTCCTGGGTTCAATTCCTAGTACTGCAAAATGGGAGGAGGGTCAGGGGTATAGTTCAGAAGTAGAATGACCCTATGTTCAATCCTCAATAACACACACACACACACACACACACACACACACACACACACACACACATTAATTAATTAATATGATTCTGTATTCATGTGTATAGGATAATAATATAAAGTGTTGTCAGAGCCAGGTGTGGTGGTACACATTTGTAATTCCAGCAATTGGGAGGTTTGACAAGAGGATCAAAACCAGCCTCAGCAACTTAGTGAGGCCCTCTGCAACTTAGACACTGTTTCAAAATAAAATAAAAAGCTGGGCCTGGTGATGCATGCTTGTTATCCCAGCATTTGGGAGGCTGAGACAGGAGGATCACAGTTCATGGACAGACTCGGCTACTACTTAGTGAGGCCATTCGCAACGCTCTGAGATCCTGTTTGAAAATAAAGAATAAAAAATAGGGCTGAGGGTATAGCTTGGAGGTAGAATGCCCCTGGGTTCTATCCCCAGTACCATAAAATAATAAAATAAATAGGGCTGAGGCTATAGCTCAGAGGTAAAAAGCCCCTGTGTCAGAGACACTGAATGTAGTGATAAAGTTCTAATTACCACAGCTTTAACATTAGAAATTGTTTATTCACCTCCTCTTTTAATATTTTAATACTGTTAATAAACTATAAGACTTACAAATCCAAGTAGAATGCTAAGCTCCCAGTTCTTGTAAAGATAATAAGCAATGGCACACAAGAGAGCATAAGATGTGGAGAATCAGACACACAGTAAGCTCCTTAATGTATTTACCTTAACTCTTGATGACTTCCTAGATCCTTCACGGAAGGCCTAAAATAAGCATGGAATTCTGAGTTAGTTGTTTTAAATGCTAAAAAATCAATTCATTCATTGAAGCTTTTTAATCAAGTTTCATAAAAAAAACTGATAACCACTAAGGCTCAAACTAGTGGAATATGAATAAAGGTATCTACTACAATATGCTTCTTTAAAACATAGACACTTAATATGAAAGTATGTACATAATATGATGCAAAGAGAAAATTTTCCAGACATATAATGCAAAGACTAAACTTTCTAGATAATCTATGTGTTGAATATTACAACCATAACTCTTATACAGTACAACTACGGACAGCAATTATGTACTATATATTAAAAGTTAGAAGAGAAGATTTTTAAGTTATTACCACAAAGAAGTTAAAAATGTTTGAGGAGAGCTGGGTGTGGTGGTGCACACTTGTAATCCCAGCACTTGGGAGGCGGAGACAGGAGGATCACACAGGTTCGAAGCCAGCCTCAGCTACTGAGTGAGGCTCTCAGCAACTTAGTGAGACCCTATTTCCAAATAAAATATAAAATATGTCTGGGAGTATAACCTGGAGGTAGGAAAGCCCCTGGTTTCCATCCCCAGTACCACAAAAAAAAAAAAAGAAAAAAAAAGTATTTATTGAATTGACACTAATCTTAAGATCCACAGACTTAATGTTTATCACCTTACTTCCCTTCAAAGTGTAAACAGAGAGAGAGAGATAGAAATACAGATCCAAGCTGGGTGTGGTGGTGCACACTTATAATCCCCGTGCTTGGGAGGCAGAGACAGGAGGATCACGTACGTTCGAAGCCAGCCTCACTGGTTTAAGAGACCCTGCTTCGAAATAAAAATATAAAAAAATAGGTGTCTGGGAGTGTAGCCCAGAGGTAGAAGGGTTTCCAGAAACCCCAGTACCACCCCCCCCCAAAAAAAAAGGAGAAGAAGAAAAAGAAATACAGTTCCAAACATCGTTAAGTTCTAAATTTGTGTCCAGATGATATATTAAAAGATAGTAAGCTCTAACCTGGAGTTAGAATGCCCTTGGGCCCAACCCCCAGTACCACACACAAATTAATTAATTAGTTAATTAGTTAAATGCACTATTGTTTAAGAAATTTCTTAAATATTTCTGGTTTTTGCTGTCTTAAATACATCCAATGAGTGTTTATCTCCAAATATCTGCTTTCAGTATGATTTTATCACTTGAGTAATCACAATAAACAGTTTAAAATAGGTGAATAAAAAAGACAGTAAGCTCTTTTTTTCTTAAGGGAAGAAAAGAATATTTAGGTAAAATGGGGTGAAAACTAGGAGGACTTTGGAGACTGTATATCCAGTTAAGACAAATGAAAGGGATCTTGGGAGTACAAAGAACTATGAAAGAATGCATGAAACAAAGTATGTCAAATTCAAGGAATGTACCACTGCTTATACCTTTATATTTACAGGATATCCAAATTCAGAATGGATTGAAGAGGAAAGACTTGATAAGATAGAGCAAAGATAAATAGATAAATACTGGGTTACTATGAGGTAAGGAGGACTTAGGTTAATTTTATAGCAGTCAAAAGAGGAAAATAATGTGAGAGACATTTCAAAGAAAAAAATCAATAAAGCTTGAGAATAAATCTGGTGTCACAAAAAATTATTTAAAGACTTTAGAGCCTTGGAGATTGGCCGTACTGATGAAATGGAGACGGGGGGGTGGGGGGTTGTGACAAATTTGGTATACAGAAAGAAAATGGTACTTGTTGATTATGCCTTATGCCAAAATGCATGAGACCAGGAGTTTTTCAGACCAGAGTTATTTGGGGATATTTGCAAAAACTGTAAATTGAGAGTTGAACATCCTAATCTGAAATCCTCTAAGATATGAAACTTTTTGAGTATCATTTTAGATATCATTTAAGATATCAAGATTTCAAACTGAGCCGGGCGTGGTGGCGCATGCTCGTAATCCCAGCATTTCGGAGGCTGAGACTAGAGCATTGCGATTCGTGGCCAGCCTCAGCTACTTAGTGAGGTCCCTTGCAACTCGGTGAGACCCTGTCTCAAAATAAAGAAGAAAAAAAAGTAGGGCTGGAGCTGGAGCTCGGAGGTATAATGCCCCTGGGTTCCATACCCACTGCCAAAAAAAAAAAAAGATTTCAAACTGTAAAAGTACATTTATAAGTAATATTTGCTGAAAATAGTTTTGTGAGCTAAAATAATAAAATTAATTATTAATTTATTGGAACTGAGGATTGAATCCAAGGGCATTCTACCTCTGGGCTGTACCCCCAGCCCTTCTCGTTTTTTATTTTGAAAGAGAGTCTCACTAAGATGCTGAAGGTCTGCTAAGTTTCTAAGGCAGGCCTCAAACCTATGATACTCCTGTCTCACTCTCCAAAGTACTGGTATTACAAGTACACACAAGCCCTTTTTCCTTTCCTTTCTTTTCTTTGTGATACTGGGGATTGAGCCTAGGGTATTCTACCTCCAAGCTACACCCTAAGCTCAGCCCTGTTTTTATTTTAAAACAGGGTCTTACTAATTAGCTGAGGCTGATGCAAACCTGTGATCCTCCTATCTCAGCCTCCCAAGTTCAGGGATTACAAGCATATACCACCACACCTGGCTGTGCTCTCTCTTTTTATACTTTATTTTGCCTTATTAATAATTAATGTCAAAGCCATGAATTGCTAAAACACTAAGAATATCTTTTTTTTTTTTTTTTTTTTTGCGGGTCTAGGGATAGAACCCAGGGGCATTCAACCTACGAGCTACACCCCCTGCCCTGTTTTTTTTTTCTTTATTTTGAAACAGGGTCTCACTAAGTTACAGAGGGCTTAAGTAGCTGAGTCTGTCCGCGAACCGCGATCCTCCAGTCTCAGCCTCCTGAATGCTGGGATTACAAGCATGTGCCACCACACCCAGCTAAAGAATATCTTAATAAGATTTCATGAATATTTAAAAACTGTCATCTGTCCAAAATACTTGCAGTTGGCAAAGGAGTAGGCTAATTAAAAAGCAAAAATCTCTCCTTCTACTATATATTTTATATTACATATTGCCTCCCTAATAATAATGAAAATTTAACAAAAGAACAAACCAGTTATATTATACGCCCAATTTCTGGATTCTAATATCTGTTAAGTATTACAAACTTATGTCTGAGAAAAAGCTCTTCCCTTTTAAATACACAATGATATTCTGAAATAAGTATGACACAATAGAGACCTATGGTTCATTCATTCCTCCTAGAGAAAATGCATAATCTATGCTTTATTCAAACCAAATGATGTAAACAAATAAATATACAAGAATCAAACTTCCAAGTAACTTTTACACAATAAAAAAGAAATAATCTGAAAGCAACAAACAAAAAGTCAACATTTATACATGTTTTAAGCTGTAAAAGCATTTAACTTCTCTGTGCAAATTTTAAACTATAAGAGAGATGAAGAAAAATTACTCAAGGAATGCCTTTGTTTTGAAGCTTTGAGTTCATATCTATGTAGTTTTACTCTAACAGTATGGTCATTGTGAAAAGCATTTTTTACTCTATATGACAAAGAATCTTACTACTAATCAAAGTCACATCTTATTTAATGACAAGGATTCATTTTGATAAATGGATCACCGAAATATTTCGTCTTTTCCACAAACATCATAGTGTGCTTGTATAACCTATGAGACATGACATTCTACAAACCTACATTATATGGTATGGCCCACTGATCCTATGCTACAAACCAGCATGCCATGTTCCTCTAGGCCACTGCAACATAATGGTAAGTATTTATCTAAACATAGAAAATGTATAGTAAAAAGACCAAGTGATGGGAAGTTTTTAACTTATATTCTTAAGACACTACTTCTCATGTTTGGTTTTACTCTCAAATTTCATTAACAAATTCAATTTAAAAAAAAAAAAACTTGCTAATAGTTTTCTCCCATCATCTCCTAGGGATAATTTACCAAACACAATTTCAGTGAAAAAAATTTATGTGATAAGAAATTCAACAATTAGGAAGCATTATTAAAATGATCAGGCTGGGCATGGTGATACACACCTGTAATCCCAGTAGTTGGGAGGTTGAGACAGGAGGATCACAAGAGGATCACAGGGGTGAGAACAGCCTCAGTAACTTAATGAGACCCTGCTTAAAAATTAAAAAACAAGAGTTGGACGTGAAGGTTCAAGCTTGTAATCCCAGCATTTGGGAGGCTGAGACAGGAATATCACAGTTGGCGGAGAGCCTCAGTTACTACTTAGTGAAGCCCTGTGCAACTTAGTGAGACCCTGTTTCAAAATAAAGAATAAAAAACCAGGCTCGGGGTATAGCTTGGAGATAGAATGACCCTGGGTTCCATCCCCAGTACTACAAAAAATGAAAAATAAAAAATAAGGCTGGGTATTATGGGACACACTTATAATGCCAGCATGTGGGAGGCTGAGACAGGAGGATTCCAGGTTCACAGCTGGCCTCAGGAACTTATGCCCTCCGCAACTTAGTGAGACCCTGTTTCGAAATAAAAGAATAAAAGAGGGTTGGGAGTGTAGCTCAGAGGTAGATGCCCCTACAGTTTCATCCTCAGTATCACAAAAAAATAAAATTGGGCTGGAAGTATAGCTCAGAGGTAGAATATCTTGTATTCAATCCCCAGCACCACACATACATCATGAAAATTTTTAAATAAAATGATTAAATATTCAAGCAGAGAATAGCTATAAACATCAATTATATGCTGTTACCTATTAATGAATTATTAAAAATTTAGGAATGTTATTTTTATTTTCTAAATTAGCATTCTTTTCTCTTTCAGATTTTACATTTCTATCACAAGTCTCACAGCAACAACTTCAAAGCAGTTTGCAAAGTTTCTTTTCTACACATTAAAATTTTGAAATAAGTTTAAAATTAAAAAGAAAAAACGCTTTTTGTTAGATCCCAATATCTGTTTAGCTACTATGCACTACTCGCACTCTCCTGGCCTTACCCATAAAACTTCTCTATCTACTATCTTATCTACTTATTTTAAATTAAGCAAAAACGTACTTTTTTACATTTTGAAATGTTTTGTTCTTTCTCCCCACTTTTTTTCCTTCTTTTGTCATTAACCTTGGAAACTCTTGAAGCAGTTAAAGTGATAGAAGTTGGAGTATGCTGAAACGCAGTGTATAATTCCACAGGAACTTCATCACCACTCTCAGTTGCACTGGTATCACCATCTTCAAATGCAAAATGAAATGATTCCACATTTAATACTTCTATTTCAAACAGAAAAAAACAGCATTCCACATCACAATGTATTGTTACCTCCTTCTTTTTAAAGAATAAGCATACTTTTTTGCTTCTTCAATCACCTCACTCATAAATTACACTTAAATGTGAACTACAATGTCATTTCTCACACAATAAACAGCAAAGGATGCAAAAGTCTGGGAATGAAACTGGTATAGTAACTGTGGGAAACAGGCACTATCATACATAACTGGCAAAATTCAAAATTCCCTATGGAGAAGAATTTAGCCATTGTTAATAAAATTATATATGCAGTTCCTCTTTGACCTAGCCATCCCATTTCCAGAGATCTAGCCAAAAATGAAATAGCAAAGTATAAAAAGACTTATGCAAAAGATTTCACTAAAGGTACTATTTGTAGTAACGAAAATAAAATTAACATACTGGAAACAATCTAAAATGTCCATCAAAGAGAAATGATTGAATAAACTATGAATATTTATTGATTGATTGATTGATTGATTGATTGTACTGGGGGTGGAACCCAGAGGCTTTCTACGTCCAGGCTATACTCCCATACCTATTTTTTTATGTTTTATTTGGAAACAGGGTCTCACTAAGTTGCTGAGAGCCTCACTAAGTAGCTGAGGCTGGCTTTGAACCTGTGCGATCCTCCCATCTCAGCCTCCCAAGTGCGGGTATTACAAGCGTGTGCCACCACACCTGGCTAAAATATGAATATTTAAAACCAGGTGTATTAGTTTTAAGCCAAGATGAAAGCTGTGGTATATCTTACATAGCATTTAGAACATTCTGCCTCTAAAAATGAATGAAATACGATTGCACATGATAAACTAATGAATTGGCATCTTTCTGAAGAATGTATTTTGCTTTAAATTATAAGTACATACTTATTCTATAATCCATTAAGAATATTTAAAATCTATCACAGATTATAAAACAATAAATACAATGAAAATTCATCTACAGAGTTTTTACCTCGAAGTAAAACTACAGGACACTTAGTTTCTTGATCATACTAATCTTAATATACTGTAGGTCCTTTTTAACATACCTGACATGTTTTCTCTTTTCCGGCGTTGTAGTAGCACTGCCCTTTCTTTATCCAAACTCCTACATTAAAAATTAATAGTTATTATCAAACTTTCATAAACCCAGGTCTGAAGCAAATCTATCTTAAATATAATGAACTTTATAATTTCTTTAATATTCTTCGTGAAAAACAATATAAAATATATAGAACATCCCCCGTGGCTTGACCTTAAGATATGATCTAGTTTTATAGCAGTAGATACCAGTCCAGTTACTCCATTTCTATTTAGAAAATAAATCTTTACCTAGGAAATGAACACTTTTTTTTCCAAATTCAATATTATGGCAAAAAGAGAAACCTCTGAAAAAAACCATAATGCTACCATTAGAATTTAAATCTCAAATTTCTCAAAGCAAATGTATGATACTGAATTAGTATCTACTGAACATTCCAGTATGCCTCAAATTATGTTCACCTGTGAAATAATAAACTCTAGACATTTACAATGTGTCATTAAACTCCCTAGACTCCACTTGTGAAGTATATCATCCACAGTAATTATACTTTTCCCAACTTTTTCATTGTATATACTTACTAAAGACCAAATAATCATTCTTAAATGAAAGAACAAAGACCCTAAACTAAAATGCCTACAACTCAGTAACATACTTGACTTCATGTCTACTAGGACATGTAATTATCATCCTAGCTTTAAAGATAGCACCATTACCAAAGAATGATAATTTCTCAGTTGACTGCCCTCATAATGGTCAGTTTTTAACCAACTCTCAACTGAATTCATCAATGGACATTTATTCCATCAAAAACTGTCTAGCAAGCCCGGGTGTGGCACTTGTAATTCCAGCATTTGCTTGTAATCCCAGCATTCAGGAGGGTAAGACCAGAGGATCACGGTTCACAGACCAGCCTCAGCTACTTAGTGAGGCCCTTTGCAACTTAGTGAGACCCTGTTTCAAAATAAAGAATAAAAAATGGGCAGGAGGAGTAGCCTGGTGGTCAAATGTTCCATCCCCAGACCCCCCACACACACACACAAAAAAATAACTAGCAAAAGATTCATAACTATCATAATGTAAAACCAAAAGAAAAAAATAGAAAAATCTGACTGAAAGTAAGAGAAATGCAGTTTTGGAGGGAGGGGTTACTGGAAGCTGAATCCAAGGGCAGCTTTGAGCTCCAGCTGTAGCCCTATTTTTTATTTTGAAAGAGGGTCCAGTTAAATTAATGAGGCTGGCCTTGAACCTGTGATCCTTCTGCCTAAGCCTCCCAGGTATTGGGATTATATATGAGCACTACCACATCTGGTTAAAAAATGCAATTTTAACTATAGCAAGATTACTATTTCTCATTTTATTAAACTGGCAACCCCAAGTCTGCCAAATACAGTATTGTGAGGCTTGAGAAAACAGGCATCCGTATCCACTGCTGGTGGGAATAAAAACTGCACAGCTCCTACTGTAGATAGATCTGGCAAAATCTTATATACATATGTCCACCCAAAAGGGACAGGATGAATAAACCCTGGTACATGGAAAGAAGTTACAGAAAGTAGTATTATAGATCTATAAGATGATCCTCTGTGTGTGTGTGTGTGTTGCTGGAGAATGAATCTAGAACTTGGGTGTACCCCAACCTTATTTAGTTTTTATTTTTTGTTTGTTTTTTTTTTGTTTTGTTTTATATTTTTGGTGTGGTACTGAGGACCCCAGGGCATTCTACCTCCTACCTACACCCCCAGCCCTATTTTATTATTTATTTTGTAGCAGGTACTAAGTTGATGGGGTTGGCCTTAAACCTGAGATTCTCTTGTCTCAACCTCCCAAATACTAGGATTATAAATTTACACCACCACTCCAAGTCTTGGGAAATAATTTTTTTTAAATCCTTATTCAAATAAACCTTTGTGTATCACCATATCCAGCTCAGCATATCTTTTTAGGAGACAAAAAAATAAATGTGACAAGTAGTCCATATAACATGCTCTGCATACTTAAAGAGGGGAATATAAATATACAGGTACATATTTGTGTATAAGAAAATAGCAATACAGCCAGGCATGGTGGCTATAATTCCAGTAAATGAGAGACTGAGAAAAGAGGATAACAGGTTGAAGCCCAGCATCAGCACGTTGCCAAGACCCTCAGCAACTTAGACCTTGTTTCAAAATGAAAAATAAAATATGGCTGGGAGTGTAGCTCAGACTGTACCTGGATTCCATCCATAGTACCACAGAAAGAAAGGCAAAAAAAACCAATTTTTTTTAAAGTTATTCCTGGGATATATGGAACAAGGATAGAAGCTAGACTTATTTGAGAACACTCTTATATTTTACTTTAGAATGTCAGAAGTACTTCTCATTTAATTATAAAATATAGGCCGGGTGTGGTGGTGCACACTTGTAATCCCCGCGCTTTGAAGGTGGAGACAGGAGGATTGTGCAGGTTTGAAGCCAGCCGTGCTGGCTTAAGAGACCCTGTTTCCAAAAATTAAAAAATAGGTCTGGGAGTGTAGCCCGGATATAGAAAGGCTTCCTGGAACCCCAGTACCACCACCAAAAAAATAATAATTATTATAAAATATATAATTATTAAAATAAAAATTAAAAAGGTTTTAAATTTAAAAAACAACTGGATGGTACATATATTTATGCTAGGACTATAAAGCAGTACTTAGAGCTACTACAGAAAATCATTTCCTCCCCAAGAAACCCAAGTGATTGCATTGTATTAATATGAAAAATAATTTTACAATTTCCTATAACACTTAACATGCAGCTACTGTCCATCTGAGCTATCATACTCTTGGGCATGAATCTCAGAGGAAGAAACAAATAGGCTCACATAAAAACCTGTATATGAATGTTCATAGCAATTTATTTGTAATAGTCAACAAACTAGAAACAACCCAAATGTCCCTCCGTGGGTCAATGGTTCAACAAACTGTGGTACATATATACCATGGAATACTACTTAGCAATAAAAAAAAAGAATGCAATGGTGAGACAGGCAACAAATGTAATGGCTCTTCAAGGAATTGTGCTAAACGAAAAAGTCAATCCCAAAAGGGCACACATTGGGTCATATACTACATTATTTCATTGAGGTAACATTCTTGAAATGACAAAATTAAAGAAATGGAAGACAGATTAGTGGGTGCCAAAGGTTACAGATGAGAGGAGCAAAGAGCAGAGGTGGCTATATGAATTATGTGCAGCTGGGAGTGGTGGCGCACGCTTGTAATCCCCGCGTTTGGGAGGCAGAGACAGGAGGATCGCGCAGGTTCCAAGCCAGCCGCGCATGCTGGCTTAGGAGACCCTGTTTCCAAATTTTAAAAAATGTAAATATAGGTCTGGGAGTGTATCCCGGAGGTAGAAGGGCTTCCAGGAACCCCAGTACCACCAAAAAAAAAAAAAAAGTATTATGTGCAAGGGGTCCTTGCAAAGACAGAAGTGTTCTATACTTTTATTCCTTGGCTGTATCAATGTCAAAATCCTAATTATAAAATTGTATTAATAATTTATATAGCTATTACCATGAGGAGAAAATAGGTAAGGATACGTAAAGTTTCTATTATTTTAAAACTGCATGTGAATCTACCATACCATTAACTCAAAAAGCTTAACTTATAAAAATAAAACCAATAATCTAAACATAAGTGTATTATGGTTGGTGTTATAACCACATAGTGAAATCCTTTCAAGAGACTTTATTTTTTCATTTTTTGGTGGTACTGGGGGTGGAACCCAGGGGCTTTCTACCTCTGGGCTATACTTCCAGACCTACTTTTTATATTTTATTTGGAAACAGGGTCTCACTAAATTGCTGAGAGCCTCACTAAGTAGCTGAGGCTGGCTTTGAACCTCTGTGGTCCTCCTGTCTCAGCCTCCCAAGCACGGGGATTACAAGTGTGCACCATTACACCTGGCTCAAGAGACTTTAAACAGTGAACTGACTTTACAAGCGGGGCATGGTGGCACACACCTGTAATCCCAAGAGTTGGGAGGCTGAGGCTGCTGGATTGCAGGTCTGAAGCCAGCCAACTCAGTAGCTTAGTGAGACCCTATTTCAAAATGAAAAAGTAAAAAGAACTGGAGTGAATATAGCTTAGAGGTAGAATAATCCTGGATTCAACCCCCAGTACCAAAAATAAAAAGTTGACTCTATATCTGTTATGGTCTGTACCCTTACTAAGGGGGAAAAAGTTCTAAACTACATTACATAATCCTACCAATGATACTAGTGTTTCTATTACTTTGAGATGGTGCTAGTGTTGGTGGTTTTAAATTGAGACTGTTGTATTCTTCTGTAAGATTAAGCAATTAATTAATTATGTGATTCTCATTACATTGTTCTATGATAAAGGAGATAACGGATGCAATATAAAAAGGTTGAATAAGAAATTGTATTTCTAAATTTGAACTACAATTATAAGTATAAATTCATATATTTTCATTTTAAAACTAAACAAATAAAAGTTGTTAATAATAATTGAAGGTGATGAAAATGTGAATTCAATATTTTTATACAGGTTTTATTTACTTTTATATAGGTTTAAGATGCCCACTATAAAATTTAAAAACAAGAAAAAATGGGGAGGGACCCCTCTCCATTTTTGGAATGACAGACCTACCAAATTCTGTATGAAACCAAGGGAGTGTTGTAGTAACTTTTTTTTTTTTTTTTGGTACAGGGGATGGAACCCAGGGCCATTCTACCTCTGAGTTACACCTCCAGCCCTATTTTTGATTCTTTATTTTTTTTGAAACAGGGTCTAAGTTGCGGAGGGCCTCACTAAAGTAGCTGAGCCTGTCCACAATCCTCCTTTCTCAGCCTCTCAAATGATGGGATTACAAGCCTGCGCCACCACACCTGGCTTGTAGTAACTCTTTAACATAGTATATTACAGTGAAAAACGATGCCAACACTTAGAAGATGCACTATTATTCCATATATCACTAATAAGGTAAAATTTCTACAAAGTAAACCATGATATATTCTCAGTGGAAAAAAATCTTCCTGATTTTAGAAGTGTCCAGACACTAAATAATAACAAACATTAAAATGAAAAAGTACATCTTAAAATTTTATTTTATTTAATTAATTAATTTTTTGATGGTTTGGTACTGGGGATTGAGCTCAGGGACATTCTACCTGGCATTTACACTCCCAAGCCCCTTTTATTTTTATTTTAAAGGAGGGTCATGTTGGAAGATCCTCATGTCTCAGCCTCCCAAGTACTGGAATCACCATGCCCAGATTCATTAATTAATTTAGAATTCATAAATAAATTACTATTATTTTCTCAATAAAATTTCTGGAAATATTATCAGGTATGTGTAACTTACCTAGGCTGACAACGTTCACATAGATATGTATCAGGAATATGCTGCCTGTCAATCCCCATGCAATCAATATGCTGCCAAACACTTTAAAAAGGGGGAAAAAAGAACATGTGAAATATTAAAACTATCCATATATTAATATTTAATGTTCTGTTTAATACCATTTAACGAACACCACCTTTGAGTACAGCACTCTAAAAGGTGCTATGACAAATTCATAGAAATGTTACCTAAGGGAGATAAGATTTTAAAGTCTAAAATCAAGAGGGCAAATAAAGTATACATAAAATAAACCTGTAAAGCACAGTTTTCAAATGTAAAAGGCAAAAGGTTACAAATATTAGAAATCACAAAGTAGAGCTGTCCACACTTCTTGGAGTTAATAGGGAAAGTACTCTGGAGAATAATGGGTGTAAACACAACCTCATTTTGGTAAACAGAAAAAAAGGGAATCATTGTAGTATTAATCAATTAACAGAGAAGGTGGCTGGATGGTGGCCAATATATATAAAAAGGACTATTCATTCCTGTAAAAAGGAGGGGAGGGGTTAAGACTGGATTCATGTAATACAGCCAAATTAAAAAGGACTTGGAATGCTGGGATATCTATAGATTTCCTTTGTCAATATATAACAATTTTAGTGGCATACAGTATTAATTAAAGAAGCTAAGTAAATGGAAGCAGAAATACCAATTAAGAGGCTTTTCCAACATTTTAGACTTGAGTTTCAAAAGGACTGAACTAGCATAATGGTAAAGAAAAATTAAAGAATCCAAAAGGGATTTGGGAAGAAAAATTAAACCTAATTACTTTTTTTTTTTTTGATGGTACTGGGGTTCCTGGAAGCCCTTCTACCTCCGGGCTACACTCCTAGACCTATTTTTACATTTTTATTTGGAAACTGGGTCTCCTAAGCCAGCGCGCGCGGCTGGCTTTGAACCTGCGCCATCCTCCTGTCTCTGCCTCCCAAGCGCGGGGATTACAAACGTGCGCCACCACGCCCGGCTCAAACCTAATTACTTTTAATGGAATATCTGGACTACCTTGAGACAAACTTCTCAATTTGTTGTTATAATCATAATTTACTGCTAAAATTTCAATTGTCTGAAGTCAGTCTATATGTTTATTAAAAAAATAAAGCCTTAGCTATTCTTTACACAATAATTAGCCACTTCCAAACTAACGTTTTTCTTTGCTTCTCAATTGAGAATGTTGGGACAAGAACTGGTAGAATATGGAGATATACTTATAAAAGAAGTAAGATGAAAAGCAGGGCAAATGACAAGAAATGTTAGAATAAAAAATTATATTTCAGAAAAAAGTAATGATACCTTGCAGATAAAAGAAAAGAAAAGAAGCTAGAAAAATGAAAAAATGCCGGGCGTGGTGGCTCACACTTGTAATCCCTGAGCTTGGGAAGCGGAGACAGGAGGATCGCGCTGGTTCGAAGCCAGCGTGTTTCCAAATTTTAAAAAAAGTATAAAATAGGTCTGGGAGTGTAGCCCAGAGGTAGAAGGGCTTCCAGGAACCCCTGTACCACCAAAAAAAAAAAAAAAAAAAAAAAAGAAGAAGAAGAAGAAAAAGAAAAAAAGAAAAAAAAAGATCAAAGAGATGAGTATGGGCAGAAAGAACATTGAAAAAATGGTAATGTATAGAAAAGAGGTTAAAAGATTATATTTTGGGCTGGGGATGTAGCCAAGTGGTAGAGCACTTGCCTAACACGCAAAGGGCTCTAGGTTTGATCTCCAAGATCATAAAAGGGGAGAAAAAAAGAGAGATTGAGATTAATTCATGCAGTACCGCTACATGATGAACAACAAAAAATAACAAGCAGAGAGAGATTGACTCGTGACATAAGAAGCAATCACTGGAGAAGCAAATACCTTGAATAATTCAAAACTGTAAAGTGGTTCTTCCAGAATATGTAAATGGATATAACAATTTCACTATCTCTAGCAGAGATAGATGTATAACATTTATAGATCATTATAATTAGAGCAAAAGAAGAAACTACTACATAGGTTATGCACTAAAAACACTGTCAAATGGTATAATATGTGTCACATTAGACAAATTCAGTCAAGAAAAAGCTTTTATATAACAATGGGTTACAATGAGAATTGATACTAATGTAAGGAAAGCAAAGTCACTACAGTTATTTTTTGTTTTTAAATTTACCACAAGAATGATTTTACTGAGGTCATTTACTCATGGTAATGATATATGCAATAAGTAAGGAGAATTTATTTTTAAACTTGAAAAGATATTATAGTACATTTTTCTTATTAAAATAAACTCAGAGAATTCATATTCAACCTTAAATAAACAGTATCAACTTTCACATTCTAATACACTTTAATTTCCCACTTTTTGTCAAAAATAGAGATTTTAAGAATATAACCTTAACTACTAAATCAATAATATGCAACTCCTTAATCTACTAGGCAGGAACAATATTATAAGTAATATAAACTAGTTTGTATTTTGGCTCTAGGATGCATTTTTATACTCACATTCAAGCTCAAAGCCAAGTAATAAAGCTATACAAGGACCTATAAATTCTATAAAGCTACCAAACTTTCTTGACCTGAACAATGTACTACTTAAATGTGTAGGGGATGGACTCAGTAACTTTTAAGGCTGAACTCCTACTGTTCCCTCTCCATCCTCCCCAAATCCCTCCCACATAAGTAAAAAACAAAAAAAAGTCCCTAAACAAAAGATGAAACAAAACCCCACTTTCTGTCCCAATCACACCTTCTCTAGGGGAGGAGGCCTTTCTTGGTGGCTGAACCAGGATTGGGGGAGGGGACACTGTGGTTCTGGTACAAGAAGACTCCAGAGTGCTGCAAGGTTCAAGTCAAAAGGAGGTGAGAGTCAGGTCAAATAAACATCAATCAAAATGTTTAATTCCCCCAAACTGGAAAATCACAGTTGGCTACACAGCACAAATGATTCCAAAGGAAATACAAAAGACTAAGTTCTCCTCTATCTTGTCTTCTCCTATATATGTACTTGCATTACTATTGAACTAAGTAAAAAGAGATGATCCTACATAAATATAGTTCAGAATTGATTAATACTCAATTCACAATAAGGGTTTCTAATAAACTCAAAGATAGCTTTTTGTGATGGGGCTTTTTCTGGGAACAAAACAGATTGCATTAATAGTATTAGAAGTTTCAGTTAAAAATATTTTCATCAATTCCTTAAAAAATGACTTAGTCATCCCTTCCAAATTAATAGTCAAAGGTTAGAAGCATTCAAAAAAATATAAACTAATGGTGTAAAATAGTTTACCTGCATTTGTCACAACAGATCATGTATCCATCATCATGTGTAAAACCACATATGCACCTAGTTACATCAGTACCATAACTTCCATCCTCAGAAGTGCTGATTGTAGTAGCACTGGAAGTTTCATCAAAATTGGGAGTGGTAAATATGCCTACTTCATTTTTGCTAATAAGAACTGATGGAGGAGGAGAAGCTGGAGGTGTTGGAGGAGGACGAGCACCATAATTATGGTCCTGAATAATGGAACACAAATAGAGCACAATGTAATTTCAACAATATAAACTAAGCAACTTAAAAAAAATTCAATACTTAATACTCGAGATAGCTGGCATGGTGGTGAAGGATTGTAATCCTAGTACTTGGGAGGCTGAGACAGGAGGATGGTGGGTTGGAAGCCGGTCTTAGCAATTTAGTAAGGCTGTCAGCAACTTAGTGAGATCCTATTTCCAAATACTAAAATTTTAAAAATTAAAAATAATTAAGTAAATAAAAGGCTGGGGCTGTATCTCAGAGGTAGAATGCCCCTGAGTTCAATCCCTAGTATTTTCCCCTCCCCCCTATACAAAGTACTGAAGAGATATTAAAATTGACCCATTTAATTCCTTACTATCTTTAAAATATTGACTTGATGAATCTAGATATTAAAACAGTCATAGCTGGGCATGGCAGTGCATTCCTGTAATTCTAATACTTAGAAGGCTGAGATAGGAGGATTACAGGTGTGAGGATAACCTCAGGAACTTAGTGATACTCTCAGCAACCTAGTGAGGCCTTGTTTAAAAATTTAAAAATGAAACAAAATAGGGCTGGGGGTATAGCTCAGAGGTAGAACGCCCCTGGGTTTAATTCCGAGCAACACAAAAATAAATAAAGCACAGTAGTAAGTGAATATAGTTATCTATGAGGTGAGGGTGATCCTCTTCAAATCAATGTCATCCCCACCCTCCAAATCATAGTTCTCTGTCACACAGCTTCACCTTTAAGATGAAAACAGGTGCATACTGTGAGAGTTAAAGAAAAACCCTCAGGAACACAGAGACTAAAAAAAAAAAAACAACAACAAAGAACAGAAGATAGCTATCACTGTAAAAGTATGTAATATGGGATTTTTAAAAATTTGGTAATCTTTATTCTGGTCCAAATAATAAAATCTCTGATAAATGTACTTTCATAGTATCACAAACAGTACTGAAACTGTTTGGATCTAATATCTACCTCTTAGTGAGGTATGCAATACTCAGTAAATCAACTTAGATAAGCTTTCATTTTCTCAGTTACCAAAGAGGGATCCAAACTATATCTTATAAGGTTATTTTTGAGGATTAAGTGAAATACTCTGTGTAAAAATGCTTAGCATAAAAAGTCTGACACATAATAATTATTCAATAAATGATAATTATATAATTCACTATATAATTTGGAATTAATAGTAGCACAATACAAAGTCATCCATAGTTGAGAGGGCAAAGAAATATAACATTAAACTATTGTGGAGGTAGGGTACTGAGGACTGAACCCAGGGGCATCTACTTCTGAGATACACCCCCAGCCCTTTTCATTTTTTATTTTGAAACAGGGTCCCACTAAATTGCTGAGGCTGGTTTCAAACTTGCGATCTTCCTGTCTCAGCCTCCCAATTACTGGGATTACAGGTGCATGCCTCCCCATCTGGCAAACATCAAACTATCAGTTGCATAAATTGTAAAATAATAATAACAAAGCCTCTGGAGAGTTCTTCTTATAGGATTTTAATTCCTTAGTTAATATGATTAAACTATATATTATATATATTTAGATAACATGAAACAACTGTGCTTTTAAGATATTCAGTTTAAAGCACAAAACCACAAACATCTAAATTTTAGAAGTCTCTAAATTTTAAAAATATCTTTCCAGAGAAATGTTTGACACTTACCGCATAGGGCAAACCAATGTAACTGTGTGAATGATGTGAGCTGCTGGTATATAACTGGTGGGGATAACTGTTGGATTTCTCAACTACCACAGGGCTAGCTTCTACGGATTCTGGTCTGGAGAAAAAAAGTTGCATCAATGAGAAGTCTATTTTTTTCTTTTAATCAATTTAGAATGGTAAGTACTTAAATATTCACAATACAAATACAATGTCTACATAGTAGGTAGATACCTTATGATAAGATCTATGCTATATAGATTCTATGTCCTAAACAAAAATCTTGTTTAAGTAAATAATTGTCCCACTTCATGCGGAAATAATGATCCTATCATTAAAAAAAAATACTAGTGGGGAATGGTGGTGCACACCTGTAATCCCAGTACTTACGAGGCTAAAACAGGAGGAACCCAGGTTCAATGACAGCCTCAGCAAGTAGTGAGATTCTCATCAACCTAGCAAGACTCTGTTTCAAAGTAAAAAATTTAAAAATAGGACTGAGGGTATAGCTTTAACGTAGAACACCTCTGGGTTCACTCCCCGGTACCACAAAACAAACAAACAAACAAAAAAAAACTAGAGACCAAAGATTATGTAATATATCCATTGGTAGCCATGATGCATACTTAGAATACTAACAACTTGAGAGGCAATGGCAGAAGTATTACAAATTCAGCTACAGCCTTGGCAATACGACTTAGTGACTATCTCAAAAATTTAAAAATAGGGTGATGGAAATGTGGTAAAGTGACTCTGGGTTCAATTCCCAGATCTTCTCTGGCCCCCCACAAAAAAACCCAAAGCTCCCCCCCACCCCACACACACACACACTGAACACACCAAGCACATGGGTGGAGAGAAGCAGTAGAGCTCAAGACACTGGATCTCTAAACCTTGGCCTGCAAGGGTCAATCATATCAGCATGTTCAAAACTACGTATGTATTGAGGAAGCGGAGACAGACAAAGCCTTGCAAATGTCAGTAGAGCTCGAAAGCATAATCGGAAAGCACTATGCCCTGGATTTAATCTCCAATACCAAAATAAAAAGCACAATGCAGTAAATATATAAACCAGTGACATTCATTTGTCAAATATTATGTATCAAACATATGTGCTATACTTTTATATGACTGGCAGTGTGGTAAGTTTGTTCACACAAGATCACCACAAACCCAGAAGCAATACATTGTAATGATGTTGCTAAGCATTAGGAATTTTTCACCTCCATTATAATCTTATGAGATCACCTCTGTATATGGTTGTATATGTAATCAGTCATTGACCAAAACATCATCGTTATATGGCACCTAACAGTATAGTACATTACTATAGAGTTTTTTATTTTTTATTATTTTTTGCGGGTCTAGGGATGGAACCCAGGGGCATTCGACCTCCAAGCTACACCCCCACCCCTATTTTTTTATTATTTTGAAACAGGTCTTACTAAATTGCTGAGGGCCTCACTAAGTAGCTGAGGCTGACCATGAACCTGTGATCCTCCTGCCTCCCAAGTACTGGGATTACAAGAATGTGCCACTACGCCTGGCTTACTATATAGTGTTTTGTTTTGTTTTGTTTTGTGGTACTGGGGATGGAACTCAGGGGCATTCTACCTCCAAGCTACATGCCCAGCCCTATTTTTTTACTATTTATTTTGAAACAGGGTCTCACTGAGTTGCAGAGGACCTCATTAAGTAGCTAAGGCTGTCGGTGAACCATATCCTCCTGTCTCAGCCTCCCGAATGCTGGGATTACAAGTATGCGCCACCATGCCTGGCTTACTATGTGTGTGTGTGTGGGGGGGGGAGGGGGGTGCTGGGGATTGAACCCAGGAGCATTCTATCACCAAGCAACATCCCCAGCCCCATTTCTTTTAAAATTCTTTATTTTGAAACAGGGTCTTACTAAGTTGCAGAGAGCCTCAGTAAGTAGCTGAGGCTGGCCACGAACCTGCAATCTTCCTGGTCTCAGACTCCCAAATACTGGGATTACAAGTGTGTGCCACCGCGCCTGGCTACTACAGAGTTTGGATAGAGGGATTTTTGGTACTGGGGATTGAACCCAAGGGCATTGTACCTCTGAGCTATACCCTCAGCTCTTTTTTATTTTGAAATAGGGCCTAAGTTGCTGAGGGCCTCAATAAATTGTTGAGGTTAGCCTTAAATCTTCAATCGTCCTGTCTCAGACTCTTAAATCCTGGGATTAAAGAGGAATGCCATCATGTCCAGTTGAAGAGATCTTTATAAAAACTATAGAGAAGATAAAATAAAATGTAAAACTTTTCCATTTTGAGACAGTCTCACTAAGTGGTTTAGGCTTACCCTGAATCTAAAATTCTCAAGCCGGGCGTGGTGCCGCACGCTTGTAATCCCAGCATTCGGGAGGCTGAGACTGGAGGATCGTGGTTCACGGACAGCCTCAGCTACTTAGTGAGGCCCTCTGCAACTCAGTGAGACCCAATTTCAAAATAAAGAATAAAAAATAGGGCAGGGGGTGTAGCTTGGAGGTTGAATGCCCCTGGGTTCCATCCCTAGACCTGCAAAAAAATAAAAATAAAATAATCCTGCCTTAGGTTCCCCAAAAGCTAGGATTATAGATATGTACCACCCCACCTGGCGTTAAAACCTTTCACAGAGAATTAATATCCTCTCTCCCTCCTTCTGCATCCTATATATCCTACTATGATAAGAACACAGTCAGATCATTTTTTTTCCAGCGCTAGGGATTGAACTCTCGGGCATTTGACCTCCAAGCTATACCCTGAGTCCTATTTTTTTTTTAATTATTCTTTTTTTTGTATGTGTGTGTGTGGTACTGAGGGCGGAACCCAGGGGTTTTCCTACCTCCAGGATATATTCCCAGATCTAATTTTTTAAATATATTTTATTTGGAAACAAAGTCTCACTAAGTACCTGAGGCTGGCTTCGCACCTGTGCAATCCTCCTATATCAGCCTCCCAAGCACTAGGATTACAAAAGTGTGCCACCACGCTGGCACATTATTTGTTATTTTAAAACAGGGTCTCACTAAATTGTGGAGGGCCTCACTAAGTAGCTGAGATTAGTCTCAAACCCACGATCCTCCTGTCTCAGCATCCTAAGTACCGGGATTACAAGTGTGCAACCACACTCGACCAGTGAGATGATTTAAATAGTAAATTCAATCTCCCTCTAGTGGCTATTTTAATTGTTAGTTTCCTAATGCCTTTCAATATTTTATAGTTTCCCAAAATAGATACTAACCAAATCTGCTATATTAGCAATCTGTAGCATTTAATACAATTTCATAAAGTTTTTATATACAAAAGACTTTTGAGTGTATATGTGTGGTACTGGAGATTGAATCCAGAGGCATTCTACCTCTGAACTATACCACCAGACCTATTTTTATCCTTTTTTTTATTTTGAAAGAGGGTCTAAGTTGCAGAGGGCTTCACTAAGTAGCTGAGGCTGGCCTTGAACCCAAGTCCTCCTGTCTCAGTCTCCCAAGTACTGGGATTACAAGCATGTACCACCACACCCAGATTACAAAGGACTTTTTTTTTTATCTATAGCCCCTTTCATTCTACAATTAAAAAATGAAATATTTCTAGGTTTAGTTCCTTCTCTTCTTAAAAATGAGCATGCTTAGCCGAGCATGGTGGTGCATGCTTGTAATTCCAGCATTCAGGAGGCTGAGACCGAAGGACCATGGTTCTCAGACAGCCTCAGCTATTTAGGCCTCCCACAACCCAGTGAGACTGTTTCAAAATACCGCAAAAAATGACCATATTATACTTTTAGAAAATTTAGCAAATTACCATTTACACCATATTTAATATTCCAGTCCAGATATTGCATTTTATTTATGTGCTTTTATTGGTACATTATAATCCAACATCATAATAGAAATTTTATTTTATTTTTTGTGGTATTGGGGATGGAACCCAGGGACATCTGAACTATACCCCCAACCCTACTTTTTATTCTTTTTATTTTGAAACAGGATCTAAGCTGGGTGTTTTATGTATGCTTGTAATCTCAGCGCTTGGGAGGCTGAGACAGGAGGATCACACAGGTTCGAAGCCAGCCTCAGCTACTTAGTGAGACCCTGTTTCCATATAAAGTATAAAAATAGGTCTGGGAGTATAGCCCAGAGGTAGAAAAGCCTTTGTACCCCAGTACTCCCAGTACCACCAAAATAAATAAATAAATAAATAAATGGAACAGGGTCTAACTGAGCTGCAATAGGCCCAAGTAGCTGAAGCTGTCTGTGAACCGTGATCCTCCTGTCTCAGCCTCCCGAATGCTGGGATTACAAGTGTGTTACCACCATGCCCGGCTAGCCTAGAAATTTTATTAATATGGTACTGGAGATTAAATCCAGGAGCATTATGCCTCTAAGCTACACTCCATCCCTTTTTATGCTTTTGTTTTGAAACAGGGACTCACTAGCTTACTAAGGCTGGTCTTGAACCTGCAATCCTTTTCTCAGCCTCCCAAATACTGGGATTACTGGTGTGAAACCTAGGGGCCTACTATCTTCAGACTGTATCTCCAGATGTGTGTGTATGTGTGTGTGGTACTGGGGATGGAACACAGGGGCATTCTACCCCTGAGCTACACCTCCAGCCCTATTTTTAGCTCTTTACTTTGAAACATGGTCTCATTGAGTTGAAAAGGGCCTCACTAAGTAGCTGAGGCTGGCCATGAACTGGGATCCTCCTGTCTCAGCCTCCCAAAATGTTGGGATTACAAGCATGTGCCACCACACCTGGTTTTTTTTTGTTGTTGTTTGTTTGGAAACAAGGTCTCATTAAGTTGTTAAAACCCTCACTAAATAGCTGGGGCTGGATTGAACCTACAATCCTCCATCCTCCTGTCTCAGCCTTCCAAGTAGTGGGGTTACAAGCATGTACCACCATGCCCTGGGTCAGGCAAGTTTTTATGAGAAATTCATACCACTGTCTCAGGTAAAACTTCTAAACTGGGGATGGTACCACTACCTATAATCCCAATAATTAGGGGGTTAAAATAGGAGAATTGTAGGCTTGGGACCAGACTCGACAATTTAGTGAGACTCTCAGCAACCTAGCAATATTTTGTTTCAAACCAAAATAAAAAGGAGTGAGGATGTAGCTTGGAAGCTGAGTGATCCTGGGCTCAGTCCTCAGTAGGAAAAGAAAAACTGAAGAAAAAAAAAGACCCAAACCTCAAAATTTCCTTTTCAGTATTAAAATGGTCAATAATACATACTGAAGGCTAAGACAAGAGGATCACAGGTTCAAGGTCAGCCTCCCCAGCTTAGCAAGGTCCCTCCCCTACGAACTGAGACCCTATTTCAAAATAAAAAATAAGCCAGGCATGGTGGCACAGGGCTGTAATTTCAGCACTTGGGAAGCTGAGACAGAAAGACAGCAGGTTTAAGGACAGTCTCAGCAAGTAGTAATACTCTCAGTAACCTAGTGGGATCCCGTTTCAAAATAAAAATAAAATAGGGCTGGGGGTGTAGCTCAGAGGTAAAATGCCAAGTTCAATCTCAAGTATCAAAAAAAGTAAATAAGTAAATAAAAATAAAGTAGGGCTAGGGTGTAGAGCTTGGTAGTAGAATACCTCCGTTGTACCTAATAATAATAATAATAATAATAATAATAATAATAATATACATTGGGTATCAGTAGTGGCACATTGATTACACTAATTATTGAATTTGTAATTGTTGTAAGCCGGGCATGGTGGCGCACACTTGTAATCCCTGCGCTTGGGAGGCAGAGACAGGAGGATCATGTCGGTTCGAAGCCAGCCACACTGGCTTAAGAAACCCTGTTTCCAAAAACAAAAAAATAGGTCTGGGAGTGTAGCCCGGAGGTAGAAGGGCTTCCAGGAACCCCAGTACCACACACACACAAAAAAAAATGTAATTTTTTTTGTAATGACTCTAAAATATTTCTAAGTGTTCTTGATATGGTCCTGATAAAAACTTGTCCATTTCTTTCATCCCTGTTATAACCTATTGTTTTAAAAAGACATACTAAAATTATATACATTATAATTTGATACAAGAAATTTGAAGTGGAGAATAGTTTGTTATGACAAGGGTCCTCAACTTATTATGTGGCATTTTATTTCACTTAACTCATTCATTTAAAAAAAAAAAAACAAAAAAACAGCACGTCTCACCAATGTGGTAGCATTGATCTAGGGCTATATAGCCCAAAGTTCAACCTAGCTACTTTGTATTAATTATATGGCCATAAGTATATTTGTTAATCTCCTTTTTTCTTCTCCACCCCCCTCTCTCCCCAGTATGGCGGATGGAACCCAGGGGCCCTTCACTTGAGCACTGTGCTACATCCCCATCTCTTACTTGTTATTTTCAGACAGGGTCTTGCTAAGTTGCCAAGACCAGCCTCAAACTTGTGATCCTTCTGCCTCAGCCTCCTGAGTCTTGGGGTTACAAGCAAGTTCCAGTATAGCTGGCTTTCTGCATCTCCTGGAGTGGTATTTCTTTTGTAAAATGGAAATAATGGCTACCTGCTATTTTGCTTTGATGGTTAAGAGATAGCTTATACAAAAAGACCTTGTTCAAAAGAGAGCTACTTAACACTGTATTACTAATAGTTGTACAGATACAGAACTTTACGCAATACCACAAGTAAAAAATACTAGAAAAAACTGTGTTTACAGTAAAGTAAGAAATAAATTAAAAACTCGGCATCATTCTAAGAATTTTTTGTTTACTTCTTTTGTTGGTTTTTTTTTTTCTTGTACTGGGAATAAACCCCAAGTGGCAAACTACCACTGATCTATATCCCTAGCCCTTTATAGGTGTGTGTGCACACACACATGTGCATACAAGCACAAACACAATACTATAGCCTCAGCCTCCTGAGTCACTGGGACTACCAAACCCAGCTCTAAGAGTTCTAAGCAATAATTAGGATAGTACTTTGAAAGAGGCTTTTGAATATTAAAAAACAACACATACACACTTAAATGAAAGCACTTCCAAATAAGAATAAGCAAATCAACATTCACTTTAAGAGCAGCAGCAAATATTAGTTTCTTGATACTGGAATAACTATAAAGAAATCGTAAGAAAGTTAAGCACTAGTGGAAAACAGACAAGTATAAAGATACTAAAAACATTTCATTAGCCGGGCGTGGTGGCGCACACTTGTAATCCCCGCGCTTGGGAGGCAGAGACAGGAGGATCGCGCAGGTTCGAAGCCAGCCGCGCGCGCTGGCTTAGGAGACCCTGTTTCCAAATAAAAATGTAAAAATAGGTCTGGGAGTGTAGCCCGGAGGTAGAAGGGCTTCCAGGAACCCCAGTACCACCAAAAAAAAAAAAAAAAAAAGAAAAAAAAAAAAGAAAAAAACATTTCATTAAATAAAAAACACCTTAGCATCTTCAGCTATACAATTCAAATTAAAAATACACAAACAATTAATGAATTTTATCAGCATGTGTCTCTAGCAACACTGAAATAACAATATCATATACTGCAGCAAAGTATATGAGGTAAAATACAGTTAAAAATAAGTACTATCAGCCAGGCGTGGTGGTGCACACTTGTAATCCCAGCATTTGGGAGGCTGAGACAGGAGGATCACAGTTCGTGGACAGTCTCAGCTACTTAGTGAGGCCCTTTGCAACTCAGCGAGACCCTGTTTCAAAATAAAGAATAAAAAAGAAGGGCTGGGGGTGTTGCTCAGAGGTAGAATGCCCCTGGGTTCCATCCCCAGTACCGCAAAAATAAATAAATAAATAAATAAATAAATAAATAGTCATATGAGCTGAGTGTGGTGACACATGCTTGTAATCCCAGTACTTGGGAAGCTGATACAAGAGGATTGCACAAGTTCGAAGCCAGCCTCAGCTACTTACTAAGGTGCTTAGCAACTTAGTGAGATCTTGTTTCCAAATAAAATAGAAAATACATCTGGGAGTATAGCCCAGAAGTAGAAAGCCCGTGGGTTCCACAAAAACAAAACAAAAGGAAAAAAAAAACAGTCATATCTATACTTCAAACCTTTCCAAGTGAAGATGGAATTTTCCTCTAAAACAACTCATTTATAACTCATTTGTCACACTTGGTAATCTATTTACTTCATCCAAAAATATGAATAACTACATAATAGCTCAATAGTATGTGTGTGTGTGTGCGCGCGCGTGCACGTCACGTGTGTGTGTGTGTGTGTGTGTGTGTGTGTGTGTGTGTTTATTGGTAATTGAAAGAGGGGTGTTCTACTTTCAAGCTAAACTCATTTCCAGGCTTTTTTTTTTATTCTGAAACAAAGTCTTACTATTATGGAAGGCCTCACTAAGTTTCTGAAGTTGGCCACAAACCTGTGATCCTCCAGTCTCAGCCTCCCAAGTACTGGGTTTCCAGGCATGTGCAACCGCACCTGGCCCTTAATCACCCACTATAATGATTTCTGGTGGTACTAAGGAAATTTGGTAATAATAATTCATGCTTCCAGTATCTGAGAATGAAAAGCAACTTGGCATTTTTTCCACTTGTACCTCTTCCTTGTCTCCTATTTTTCAACTCCCAGTAGAGTTTTTTAGTTTTTGTTTTGGCTTAGGTAATTAATCTAGGATTTGGATGGTTGAGATGATATAGACAGAAGATTAAAAAAAAAGGAATACAAGTTCTTCTTTTTTTTTTAAGGTACTGAGAATGGAACCCAGGGGCATTCTACTTCCAAGCAACATGCCCAGCCCTATTTTTTTATTTTGAAACAGGGCCTCACTGAGTTGCAAAGGACCTCACTAAATAGCTGAGGCTGGCCGCAAACTAAGATCCTCCTTTCTCGGCCTCCTGAATGCTGGAATTACAAGCACGCGCCACCACACCCAGTTAGAGGTTCTATTATGATAAAAACATAATTCTAACAACTGAATTCTGGCTCCGTTTTCCTATCTAACTAATGATAACAGGGTCTAGGTTCTTTCCTTTTACATTTTCTTATCCTTGGCAAAGCCCTGAGACTTCCTTTGTTGAATGCAGTCATATATTAATTTCCTGCCACTAAACTTAAGCTACTACTTACATGAACTGTGTGCCCAAAAAGTAGTTATATTATAAAAATCATTTTTCTAATATTACTAAGGTGTTGTGACAGAAAAAGCCTAAATTCGACACATGACTAAGGTTCTACTCTGGCCTTTATTTGACTTCAGTTTCCTTATTCTATAAAATGAGAAGAGCTACCTTATATTTACTCCCTTGTAGAACGTACGTGTGTGTGTGTGTGTGTGTGTGTGTGTGTGTCTGTGTGTTACTAGGGATTGAACTACCTCTGAGCTATATCAGCACCTCCAGCACTGTTTTGTATTTTGAAACAGGGTCTCCCTAAGTTACCCTGCACTGACTTGAACCTGAAATCTTCAGTCTCCCAAGTACTGAGTAGCAGAGACTACAAGTACCACCATACCCAATAATCTCTTGTATCTAATAAAATTTAAGTATATTTTGATTTTGTATTGAGAGTAAAAAGGAAGCAACATGCCATATCAAAATATCTTATAAAAAGATATTTCTAAAAGTTTATGTGTCTACAGAAAGGGAGAATATAACTTGAAGGTCTTTTTAAACTTTACAGGTCTTATACTTAAAAAGGAAACTATTTGAATATTAAGAAAAAAAATTGCGATGGTTGTCCCATGACAAACTTGGCACCATCTACACTTTGTGTCTTCTGAGTATACAAATTATGCCTGAGGGACATATGCCATTATGAGCAACAATAAAAAGGTCATTTCTTTTTTTTTTTTTAATGTGGTACTAGCAACTGAAGCAGGTGGTGCTCTACCTGCTGAAGTGGTGCTCTACCACTGAAATATATTCCCAGCCCTTTTTATTTTTTTATTTTGAAACAGGGTCAAAATAAGTTGAAATGGTTGGGCTTGAACTTCTGTTCCTCCTGTCTCGGCCTCCTGAACCGCTGAGTGCCACTGTGTCTAAGAAAAAATTAATTTCTTGAAATAGAAGTACTTCCTAAAGATTTGACTCCGCACTATTAGTTATCCTATAAATATTCTGTACATGCATTAAACAATGAAAAGAAGCAGATACTACCCCCTCTACTACCTTCTTTCAGTAGGTTATTCATTTCTTTTCTTTTCTTTTTTTTTTTTTTTTTGGTGCTGGGGTTTGAGCCCAGGGGCATTGTGCCTCTAAAAGCTACTTCCAGGTCTTTTCTTTCTTTCTTTCTTTCTTTCCTTCCTTCCTTCCTTCTTTCTTTCTTTTTTCGGGTCTGGAGATGGAACACAGGGGCATTTGACCTCCTAGTTACACACCCTGCCCTAGTTTTTATTCTTTATTTTGAAACCGGGTCTCACTGAGTTGCAGAGGGCCTCACTAAGTAGCTGAGGCTGCCGACAAACTGCGATCCTCCAGGTCTCAGCCTCCCGAATGCTGGGATTACAAGCGTGCACCACCACGCCCGGCTCAGGTCTTTTATTTCTAATTTAGAAACAGGGTTTCATCCCTGCTAATCACTGCTTCTAGGTTTCCTTTCATTAGTAGTGCCCATATTTGGACAGAATTAGTGGAAGTCAAGTAACTTGTTTGGGAATCTATTATTTTACCAAAAACAAAACAAAACATAAAACAGTACAAAGGAAGTATCTATTTCATTTATCTTTATGAAATTAAGTTGTGTTGTTTTGTTACACCTTGCTATGAGACTTATAATGGCTTTTAAAAAACCATGTAGTAGAGCAGAGTGCAGCTAGGCATTCAAGCACATGCTTTTAATCCCAGTACAGGGAGACTGAGACAGGAGGATGTCAGGTTTGAGGACAGCCTCAGCAAAGTAGTGAGACTCTCATCCTAGCAAGACCCCATTTTAAAATTTAAAAAAGTGTGTGTGTGTGTGTGTGTGTGTGTGTGTGTGTGTGTATATATACATATGTGTATATATATTTGGGGTGTGTGTGTGTGTGTGTGTGTGTATTGACTGTGTGGGATATTACCCGAATATTAAAGAGTATCTCTGGGTCTTTCCTAATTACTGACACAGGAGTAGAATGAAATGTCAACAAAGAATAACAGCGTTTTCTTGCTTCCTCTATGGCAGTTTCTGGAGTTCTAAAATAAATAATTTTTCCCTTTTTTTAATTTAAATTTCATTAGGTTCAGCTTTCTGGCTGATGAAAGTCCCATAAAATACAAGTATAAGCCAGGCACGGTGGCACACGCTTGTAATCCGAGCATTCAGGAGGCAGAGACCAGACGATCGTGGTTCATAGACAGCCTCTGCTCCTCAGCAAGGCCCTTCCTACTCAAGCACCTCAAAGGGAAAAAAAATTAAAAGTTTCAAAAAATAAAAAATAAAAATAAAAAATTAGGGAGCTGGGCATGGTGGCGCACGCATGTAATCCCAGCATTCAGGAGGTAAAGACCAGAGGATCGCAGTGCATGGACAACCTCAGCTACTTAGCAAGGCCCTCTGCCATTCAGTGAGACCCCATTTCAAAAAAAAAAAAAAAAAAAAAAGACTAAAGATACATGTATACACTGAACCAGAGAACAAAAATGCTTAGAAAAAACATATTTAACTTTATCCCTCAGCTTCAATACTTAATTGAACTGAAATTTCCAAAAACAATCTTAACAGCAAAAACTTATGTCACAAACGTGGCTGGTGGTTCAAAAACAAAAAATAATTAAATCTATCCACACAAGTGCCTTGTCCAAACATTCTAGAGGCAAGGTAAAAATCTTTCACTAAGTCCATCAGAATGACTTCAAATAAAAACAAAAGTTGTCAGAAGAATCATCTAGCAAGAACTATTCCCTCTATTTAAAAATAGATTATTTTTCAACTCAAATTTCTTTTTTAAAAAGCAAATTCTGAGCCAGGCATGGTTGTGCATGCCTGTAGTCCTAGTACATACATGAGAGAATGAGACAGGAGAACAGCCTCGTCGCCAGTGGCAATTTAGTGAGACCTTCCACAACTTTGTGAGACCCTATTTCAATATAAGAAATAAAATCAAGCTGGAGGTGTAGGTCAGAGACTGAATCTCCTTGGTTTCAATCCCCAGTACCACATACATGTTACATACAAAAAAAGCAAATTCTGTACCGGGTGTGGTGGCACACACTTGTAATCCCAGCATTTGGGAGGCTGAGACAGAAGGATAGCGGTTCATGGCCAAACTCAGCTGCTCAGTGAGGCCCTTTTCAACTTAGTGAGACCCTGTTTCAAAATAGAGTATAAAAAAAAAAATAGGGCTGGGGGTGTAGCTCGGAGGTAGAATGCCCCTGGGTTCCATCCCCAGTACAAAAAAAAAAAAAAAAAAAAAAAAAAATCTGTGCTTAAATAAATATTATAATATAGCCTTATATTGTCAGGATTAAAATTTAAAAGGCAGGGCTGGGGGTGCTCAGTGGTAGAATACTTGACACTTATCTAGCATGTGGAAAGCCCAGGGTTTGATTCCCTAGCACCTCAAGGGAAAAAAAAATTAAAAGTTAGTTCAGATTAACATTTAAAACCAAATTACTTTCCAATTTAAACACAATCTTACGCTAAAAACAATAGCCTATTATCTCCTTTTGTTGTGGTGGTGGTACTGAGAATTAAACATGGGCACTTTACTACTAAGCTACATTTGCAACTCTTATTTATTTGTGTGTGTTTCACGTGTGTGTGTTTCACGTGTGTGTGTGTGTGTGTGTGTGTGTGTGTGTGTGTGTGTGTTTCACTTGGGATTGAACTCAGAAGAATTCTACCTCAGAGCTACCCCAACCTTTTTAAATTTTTGCTTTGAAACATGGTTTTGCTAGACTGCTGAGAGTTTCACTAAGTTGCTGAGGCTGTTCTCCAACTTCTGATCCTCCTGTCTCAGCCTCATAAGAACTGGAAATTACAGGCATGGGCCCAGCTTTAATTTTTTTATTTTAAGGCAAGGTTCTCTTTAAGTTGCCCTATCTGGCCTTGAACTTCTTATCCTCCAGACTTTCAGCCTCCTAAATAGCTGGGATTACAGGTATATGCTACCTCAACCAACATTTTGGCTCAAAAGTTATTTATGAAAGTAATCTTGATTGGGAATGGTGGCACACATCTATAATCACAGTGCTTGGGAGGCTGAGACAGGGATCATAGGTTCAAGACCAGTGTCAGCAATGTAGCAAAACTCAGCAACCTAGGGAGACCCCATTTCAAAATAAAAACATAAAAAGGGCTGAGGATGTAGCTTGGAGGTAGCATGCCCCTGGGCTCAATCACTAATACCATCACACACACACAAAAAAAGCAATCTTAGACAGGGCATAGTGGCACACGCTTGTAAATCCCAGCATCTAAAAGGCTGAGACAGGAGGATCATGGTTCCCGGACAGCCTCAGCTACTTCTTAGTGACGCCCTTTGCAACTCAGGGAGACCCTATTTCAAAATAAAGAATAAAAAGTAGGGCTGGGGTTGAAGCTCAGAGGTAGAATGTCCCTGGGTTCCATCCACAGTACTGAAAAAAAAAAGTAATCTTGGGTAATGGAACTTCTGCTTTTAAATTTCTGATTTTTAGCCGGGCGTGTTGGCGCACGCTTATAATCCCCGCACTTGGGAGGCGGAGACAGGAGGATCGCGCAGGTTCAAAGCCAGCCCCGCTGGCTTAAGAGACCCTGTTTCCAAAAAATAAAATAGGTCTGGGAGTGTAGCCCAGAGATAGAAGGGCTTCCAGGAACCCCAGTACCACACACACACACACACACACAAAAAAAAAATTCTTATTTTTAGCCAGGCAAGGTAATGCATGCCTGTAATCCCAATACTTTGGTGCTGGAACAGGAGAATTGAAGGTGAGATAGATGTACGGTAACTTAGCAACACCCTAATTCAAAATAAAAAATAAAAAGGGCTGGGCATGTAGTTCACTGGTAGAATGCCCCTTGTTTTAAACCTCAGTACCCGCCCCCACATACACTTCTGATATTTTAGTCAAGAGTCCAAAATGAAAAAATATATAAATGCGAATTAAGCACTAGTTGGTTGTGCTAAAATAACAAAGAAATATTTCACCCATGCTGTGGCTGTGAATGTACCTGAGTAACACTTGCCTGGTGTTCACGAGGCCCTGGGTTTGATCCTCAGCACAACTAACTAAATAAATAAAAATAAAAAGGGCTAGGGATGTAGCTCAGTGGTAGAGTACTTGCCAGCATGCTTAAATTCCTGGGTTCAATGTCCAGTACAGCATGAAAAAAAAAAAAGTATTACACTCTTCCCTATACAAAACACCTTTCACTTAAATACTTACTCTGAGCCTGCAGCCATTTCCAAGTATGACGTTTCTGCTGTATCAACCCCCAACGGGATCGCTATGCTCATGACGTTCGCCTCTGGTAAATTCGATTACTATGGAGTCCTATGCATTGGTATCCAAAACACTGGGGCATGCCAGCCACAGTGCTCATTGCAAACATCTAAGTGCATCCACAAACCCTGCATAAAAGAAACAGGAAAGCAGTTAAGAACCATCTTTAATCAGCAACAATCATGCTATAATAGCACTAAGTAAAATACATGAAGAAAGCATTCTTCATTGCAATCTCAATATAAATGAAAATGTCCTCGGAGTATCTATTTCATTTATTTTCCTGAATTTAAGTTATATGATTATTGCCATACATGGTGGCATTCAAAGTCAGCCTCAGCAACTTACAATGAGGCCCTCTGTAACTGTTTCAAAATTTAAAATCTAAAATAGGGCTGGGGGTGTAGCTCAGACATAGAATGTCCCTGCATTCAATCCTCAGTACCAAGGAAGAAAGAAAGAAAGAAAGAAAGAGAAAGGAAGGAAGGAAGGAAGGAAGGGAAGGAAAGAAAGAAAGAAAAGTAGAGAAAAGAAAAGAAAAAATAAGGGCTGGTGGTATAGCTCCAAGGTAAAATGCCCTGAGTTCAATTCCCAGCACAGGGAAAATAAAAAATTAGCACCATAAAAAACTTTTGTATGAATGATCTATTTAATATAATTCTGAGGTGTAGGTACCTCCATTTTACCACTAAAGAGCACAAAACTAAGAAAGGCTAAACCAGGTGTGATAGCACACGCTTGTAATCCCAGCGCTTGGGAAGCTGAGACAGGAGGATCACACAGGTTCAAAGCCAGCCTCAGCTACTTAGTGAGGCTCTCAGCAACTTAGTGAGACCCTGTTTCCAAATAAAGTATAAAACAGGTCTGGGAGTATAGCCCAGAGGTAGAAAAGCTCCTGGGTTCCACCCCCAGTACCACACACACACACAAAACAATAAAACTCTTCAAAGAAAATTTGGAGAACACATTTTATGATCATTAGATAAGGAATAAACATAATTAAAAAGCACAATTCATGAAAGAAAGGATTGATCAACCTGATATAAAAAATTAAAATTTCCATATGATTAAAAGAACCCCATAAACAAAATAGAAAACAAACAAACAAACAAAAAAGAAAGGCTAAATAACTGCCAGGTGTGGTGGAATACAGTTGTAATCCCTGTACTTCCAAGGATGGGACATGAGGATCACAGGTTCAAGGACAGTCTCAGCAAGTAATGAAACTCTCAACAACCTAGCCAGACCATTTCAAAATAAAAATAAGGGGCTAGGGTATAGCTGAGTGGTAGAGCACTTGTCTAGCATTCATGAGGCCCAAAATTCAAACCCCAACATTGCCAAAATAAACTATATATATATATATGTATATATATATATATACACATACATATACACAGACACATACACACATATATATACACACATATGTGTGTATATATACATATAAAATTATGCATACATATGCTGAGCATGATGACATATATAACACGTTATATATATATATATATATATATATATATATATATATTATATATAAATATATTTATTTATGCTGAGCATGGTAGCGCATACCTGTAATCCCGATACTTGGGAGGCTGAGAGGAGGCTCACAGTGTCAAGGCCTTAGCAACTTATTGAGACCATATTCGAAAAATATTTTAAATTTATAAAATGGGTTGGGGGTGTAGCTCAGGCATAGAATGTCCCTTGGTCCAATCCCCAGTACCAAAATAAATATAAAACAACTAGTTAAAAAGCTAATACACAGTTTTTTTAACAAGTGTGATAGTAAATGAAGGATATTCAACTTTAGTATTAATTTAATAACCTAAATTCATTTTATAACATTTGCCAAATGTTATAAAATGTCTACTTGAAAGGTGTGTGTGTGTGTGTGTGTGTGTGTGTGTGTTACTGGAGACTGAACTTCATTCTATATCTGAGCTACTCCTCCAGCACTTTTTTATTTTTATTTTGAAACAGGGTCCCCCTAAGTTGCACAGGGCCTTTTAAGTTGCTAGGGCTGGCCTCAAACCTGTGATTCTCCTGTCTCAGCCTCCTCAAGTATTGAGATTACAAGTGTGTGCCACCATACCCGGCTTTGAAGTCTTTTTAATAATGATATTAATACAATTTAGGAACAAAACAGATATAGATAATCCTATAAACCAGAAAACAGCAATAGCCAATACTGTCCCTATCCTTATTTGAGTATTACTCAAATAAGTAAGATAATAATAAATAAATATAAAGATAAAATATAAATAAATAATAATAAATAAATATAAAAATATAAAAAATAAATATAAAGATAAAATATAAATAAATATAAAGATAAAAATAAATAAGTAAGAGCAATATTTCTTTAAATAGTAGTTCTTATATTTACCTTCTATTTTAACAGTTAAACTGGAAAATACCTACTCAAGCAAATTTCAAGGTTACAGACTGTGACTTCATACCTTTTTGGGGAAAATTACCAAAACGGGGAAATAAGGTGTTTTGCTGTTGTTGTTGTTTTGGTGGTACTGGGGGGTGGAACCCTGAGGCTTTCTACCTCCGGGCTATACTCCCAAACCCATTTTATATTTTATTTGGAAACAGGGTCTCACTAAGTTGCTGAGAGCCTCACTAAGTAGTTGAGGCTGGCTTCGAACCTGTGCAATCCTCCTGTCTTAGCCTCCCAAGCGCAGGGTTTACAAGCGTGCGCCACCACGCCTGGCTCGAAATAAAGTGTTAAAAGTGGCTTGATGCAACTCTATCAGACCCTGTTTCAAAATAAAGAATAAAAAATAGGCCTGGGGTTGTAATTCGGAGGTAGAATGCCCCTGGGTTCCATCCCTAGCACGGTAAAAAAAAAAAAAAAGTGGCTTGAATTCTATAAGAAAATTACCCTTTACTTTTAAACCATTTAACCATTTGTAACTGGGAGAAAGATACTAGATTACATGTTGTTATAATATAAAAAAATACACAGTAAGCCAGACATGATACATGCATGTAAGTCACACCTACGTAGGAGGCGGAGACAGGAGGATCAATTAAGCCCAAGAGCTTAAGACCAGCTTGAAAAACACACTCAGCCTCAAAAATAAAATAAACACACATACAGACATACACAACTATAAAAGATCTGATGGGATATTATATCTAAAAATTAGGAACATTAACTTCATTTGTATGGGGGAGTACTGGGGATTGAACCCAAGGGCATTCTATCTCTGAGCTACACCTCCAGCCCTATTTTTATGTTTTATTTTAAAACAGGGTCCCCCTAAGTTGTGGAGAGCCTCACGAAGCTGCTGAGGCTGGCCACGAATCTGTGATCCTCCTGCCTCAGCCTCCCAAGTTCTGGGATTACAAGTGTGTGCCACCACACCTTTAACTTTAAAAACCTTTAACAACCTTTAACAACCTTTAACTTTAGTGCCTGACTCTACCACTTACTAGATATGTGAAGTTAAACAAGTTACTTGACCTCTTCTCTCTAAAACCTGGGAGCAGAAACTCATGCCTATAATCTCAATGTAAGGGTTTGGATTTAGAATGTCACTGTCGCCACCATTGAAATAGGGCAGCAATATTGGAAGCAGGACTTGGTTGCTACTAAAGAGTCCCTGGGGTTATGGTCTCAGATTATACAAGGTCCTTCCTCCCCATGCTCCCTCTTGCTTCCAGCCTCTCTGATGTGAGAACAGAGCACTTGTTCTCTCCTTCTCTGTGCCTCCTGCCACCATGCCCTAAGCGTCACAGATCTGGCCTGACAAAGACTAAACCTCTGAAATCTCCAAAAACTGTGAGAAAATAAATCTTCTTTCTCTAAGTTGTGTGGTCAGGTTTATTGTGTACAGCAATGGAGAATGCTATCTGAAACACCCAGCTACTCAGTAGGCTGAAGCAGAAAAATTCCAACTTCAAGGCCAGATTAGGCAATTTATCAAGACCCTGCCTCAACATAAAGTAAAAAGAGCTGGGGATGTAGCTCAGTGGTAGAGGACTTGCTCTGCATATGTGAGAACCTGTGTTCAATTGCAAGTATGGTAAAAGCAAAACAAACAAAACCCCAAACCCCTAAGTATCAGGTTCCATGCTTATAAAATGGGAATTTATCCCTATAGAGTTTCTGTGAAGACAACAAATTAGTGAATTTTGTAAAGCATTCCAAAGAACACATCATTTATATTAATCAATACATATACAGGTCGTACATCCTTAATTTGAAAATCTCAAACAAAAAATGCTAAAAACTCCATTCAGATTTCAGATTTTTGGATTGAGGATGTTCAATTTGTAAACTCTATGCAAATATCCCCAAATCTGGAACACTTCTAATCCCAAGCACTTCAGATACAGGATACTCAACCTGTCATAATGAAAAGTGTCCTTATTTCATCACAAATCAGTGTGTGGACAGAAAAAAAACACTGTAGTTCTCATCTAAGGAGAATCTTCCAATAGCTTTTAAAAATAAAATAATTAGCTTGGCATGGTGGTGCACACTTGTAATCCCTGCGCTTGGGAGGCCGAGACAGGAGGATTGCACGGGTTCAAAGCCAGCCTCAGCTACTTAGTAAAGTAAGGCTCTCAGCAACTTAGTGAGACCCTGTTTCCAAATAAAATAGAAAATAGGTCTGGGGCATAGCCCAAAGGTAGAAAGCCCCTGGGTTCCACCCCCAGTACAATAATAATAATAATAATAATAATAATAATAATAATAATAATATTATTATTATTATTATTATGGTTTTCTAAGTAACATATTTTTGTGGTTTGATTCACAAATTAAAATCACTTCCCTGAAATGACTGAAGCAGAATGAACTAAAAGAACTTTCTTTTTTATACCCTGAACTATAGTAGTTACTTCACAAATGCTGTATTTATTAATTAGCACATTATAAATATAAAAATATAAAATTCTAAAATAAATTATAAACTATTAATAATAAATTATGTTATAAATTATAAATTTTCCATGTGGCAAAACACAAGCATTGTACAAAATTGCACTTTGTTCTATTCAAATGCTACGTTATTCTGTATTTCATTAAAATGCTGAAAATTTGGTCATAACAATTTTATTTTCTTCCTTGTTGATAGTTTTAATTGGTAGGTATTTTCTTCAGCTCAGTTTATCTTTGTATTAGAATTTTTAAAAGTCTTATATTTCAGATATGTGTTATATCTAGTTGTGCATTTATTTACCAGAGGCAGAAACTGAAAAGCAGAAAGCAAGTCATTATGTATTATTTTAAGAAATTGAATATGTTTAATGTAAAAGGATCTACTTGGGCACATATTTAATAGGATGCCCCTTTTTTTAAAAGTACATACTCCTCAATAAATACTGCCCTTAAACTGTTTTTAAACCACAGTAAAGAGCCTATGATAGGTCTATTTTAAACAATGATGTATATTTGTGTGACTGTCTTCAAATTCTGTAATATGCCTGGAACACAACAGTACTCTACAAAGGATTGGTAAATAGTGTTTCTGGAATGAACCTGCAGCTTTGGCCTCACTAAGCAAATGAACTCTCAACCTAGACACTGAGCGCTATAAAACTACATGACACCTCCAGAACTGCATCTCTCTAAAACACAGAAGCTCATCATCAGGATAAAGGCACATCACCACATCTGAAACAGAACACTCCGGGTTTGACTTAATAGGAAAGATGGTATGAGTAATTTACTCAAAACAAGTCAAAGAGGTCATATCTACCGAGATCATGAAATGGCAAATATTTTACTATTTCCATTAATATCAAAAACACTATTGCCAGAAAACTCATACTGCTTAAAATATCTGGTTAGTACCTAATAAAATCATTAATTCATCAGGGTCAAATCATCATCTTTAGACAAGGCATAGGGGTCCATGCATACAACCCAGCTTACTCTGGAAGGCAAGGCAGGAAAATTGAAACTTTAAAGTGAGCCTGGGCAACTTTGCAATACCCTATCTCAAAATGGAAATTTCTAAATGGCAGGGTATATATAGCTCAATGGTAGAATGCTTGCCTGGCATGTGTTAGGCCCTGGGTTCAATCCCCCAGTACAATAAGAAAAAAATAATAATGATGATTGCTTCTGAAAATAAATTTTAAAAGTGAGAAAGCCAATGTATTAAGCAGAAAAGCAGCTTATAACATAGGCATAAATGAAGAGAGGAAATTTCAACACAATCCAAACAATTACCACAAACGTTTTCATATGTAAATAAAAATATGGTCAGCCATTAAAGAAATAATATAAAAGGAAATACCATGAGATGTCTGGGAAATCTGAGGTCCAAGAAAGAATAAATGTCTTCACAAAACCTGCTATCCAGAATAGACCTAGAAACCAAGTGAACATAGGTGTATTGAGCTATTTTTAAGTGGCATTGAATTCTAGGTACTTCTGACTATAATGGCACCTAAAACCAAAAGACTCAAGGAAGCAGAAAATTCCTCAAATGGTAAATTTACTTTTCACTTTTTTATACAAATGAACAACAATAAAAAGGAAACGAAAACAAATCAAACTGAAAAGAAATTGGGAAAATATAGACAGATTTAGTAAAGCAACAGTAACAATAACAAAAGCAAAACAATTAAAAACAAGATAAAAAAGCAATCAAAGGCCGGGCGTGGTGGCGCACACTTGTAATCCCTGAGCTTGGGAGGCGGAGACAGGAGGATGGCGGCAGGTTCGAAGCCAGCCGCGCTGGCGTAAAAGACCCTGTTTCAAAAATATAAAATAGGTCTGGGAGTGTGGCCCGGAGGTAGAAGGGCTTCCAGGAACCCCAGTACCACCAAAAAAAAGAAAAAAAAAAAAAAAAGCAATCAAAGTGGAAAACAATCTATCAGAAAAACTGGAAGACTGAAGCTACTTCCCCCCCCACCCCCCAAGAACTGGGGAATGAACTCAGGAGCATTCTACCTCAGCCCTATTTTTTTTTTTAATTTTTTATTTTCAAACAGTCTCACTACTTTGTGTTGGGCCTCATTAAGCAGCTGAAGCTAGCTACAAACCTGTAATCCTCCTGTCTTAGCCTCCAAGTACTAAGATTACAAGTGTGCATCACCATGCTCGGCATGAGGATATTTTTAAATGATTAATATATTAATGTTTAAACCTTTAAGACATGTTTTTAAAGAAAGCAAAAAATAACTGAAAAGATGAATGATACCCAAAAGGCAAAAGGAGTGAAAACATGAGGAAAATTTTTTTCCTAAAATTACAAATAAAAATGCCCAATCTAGCAATCTCTTTGGTGAAAGGGCTATTCATTATCTTTCTTATCTTAGTACTCAACACAAATTTTAAATGATGTTTATATTTCATATTTTGAATGTATATCATGTTAAGATATACATGTTTACATTTTGTTATATACATGTTTAAATGTATGTTTATAATTTGAATGTATATCTCTAAGAAACCAGTCAGATATATTTTTTGGCCTAATTAATAATGAAAATGAAATAAACCATTAAAGAAGCTGGATATGTGGTGCATGCCTGTAATCCCAGTTAATACTTGGGAGGCTTAACACAGAACTGAAGTCTTGAGGCCAGCCTCGGCAATGCAGTGAGATTCTCAGCAACCTAGCAAGATGAGATCCTGTTTCAAAATAAAAATAAAAATGGCTGGAGGTGTAGAACAGAGGTAAATTGTCCCTGGGTTCAATCTCCTGTATCACACACACACACACACACAAATTTTTTTGTATTCACAGCAGTTGACTAATGTGTAATAAAATGAATACTGGCCAGTCAAGATTCATTACAAATAGCCAGGTGCGGTGGTGCACACATGTTATCCCAGTATTTAAAAGGCTGAAACAGGAAGTTGCAAGATTGAAACAAACCTCAGAAACCCAGCAAAACCCTGTTTCAAAAGAAAAAAGAAAAAGGGGGAAAGAGGGTGTTGGAGGTTTAGCTTGAAGGTAGAATGACCCCAGGTTCAATTCCCAGTATCACACAGACACAAACAAAAAGGTCCATTACAAATTAATACTTATGCAACATTGGGCACGTTATTTTACTGCTTCAGGTTTCAACTATAAATAAACACTGGTTAAGGTTGATGATCTTTTAACTTAAATCTTATCACAAATATATTAAAAGATTATTTCTGGTAGATAATACAATAGGATAAATATCAGATTCTGTTTTTTTTTTTTTAAAGCGGTACTGGGGATGGAACCCAGGGGCATTCTACCTCCAAGCTGCACCCCCAGCCCTATTTTTTATTCTTTATTTTGAAAAAAGATTTCACTAGTTGCAGAGGGCCTCACTAAGTAGCTGAGGTCGGCAGCAAACCTACAATACTCATGTCTCTGTCTCCCAAATACTGGGATTACAAGCATGTGCCACCATGCCTAGCTTAAATATAGGATTCTTTAAATTTATAAAATACATATTTAATAAGAGAACTGCATTTTTCCAGCTGGGTTGATATTAATACCAGACTACTCTAAAAGCTCTACTATGTGAACCTCCCCCAACCAGTGGTTACAATAATGACAGCAAATACAGAATGCTTACAATGCTTACTCCTCAGATACATAAGGTATAGAAATATATTTTCTCCCAATTAACAGACAAGGCACAGAGATTTAACTTGTCCAAAGCTCATAACTTAGAACAAACAGACAAATCAGGATTTCAACCCTAGTATTTTGGCTCCAGAATATTAGTTTGCCTGAAATTAAAATTTGCACCTGAGCATGATGGTGCATGCTTGTAATCCGAGTAGTTTGAGGAGGATCCTGGATTTGAAGCCAGCTCCAGCAACTTAGTGTTATTCTGTTTCAAAATAAAAAATAAAAAGGACTTGGGGGCATACTTAAAGGAAGAATACCCCTAGGTTCAACTCCCAGTACTAAATTAAAAAAAAAAAAAAAAGCAAGCCAGATGATTGGTAAATAATTTAGAGTTTAAACTTAGAGGAAAAATTGACAGCTGCCTCTCTTAAAAAAATTAATACAGAAATATCTCACTCAAGAATCTGGACTTCATTTACTCTGGCATATTAAAGCACAGTAACAAAACCCATCCTGCTCCTCTGCTAAACCTGATCCAGTTAGTAAACTTACATCCATTCCACAGCAATGTATTAGGATATCACAAAAGTGGAGTACTTCAAAGTCTAAAGTTTATGTTTAAAATATTTCAGGGAAAGTGCAAAGCACACAAGGGATAAAGATAAATTCCCCATTATTTTCAGGACTAAGCACATACTGCCCTAGAGAACTGAGAAAGTAACTCATAAGAAGAGAACAGTCGCCGGGCGTGGTGGCGCACGCTTGTAATCCCCGCGCTTGGGAGGCAGAGACAGGAGGATCGCGCAGGTTCGAAGCCAGCCGCACGCGCTGGCTTAGGAGACCCTGTTTCCAAATAAAAATGTAAAAATAGGTCTGGGAGTGTAGCCCGGAGGTAGAAGGGCTTCCAGGAACCCCAGTACCACCAAAAAAAAAAAAAAAAAAAAAGAAGAGAACAGTCAAATCTGATAATTACTAATGTATGCATAAGTATAATCACAATGCCTTATAAATCATTTAAGCATCACCTTTTATAAGACCAACTAGTTGCGTGTTTGTGTGTGTGTGTGTGGTACTGGGGATAGAACCCAGCGGCATTCTACCTCTGCCTCCGGGATTTACTCCCATATCTATTTTATACTTTATTTGGAAACAGGGTCTCACTAAGTTGCTGAGAGCTTCACTAAGCAGCCGAGACTGGCTTCAAACCTGAGCAATCCTCCTGTCTCAGCCTCCCAAGGACTGGGATTACAAGCGTGTGCCACCATGCCTGGCTTAGTCTCTTTATTTTTTGAAACAGGGTCTCACTAAGCTGTAAAACTGTCAAACCAAACCAGGCGACTGAGATCCTTGGGTTTCTGCCTCCCAATGCTTTTTATTTTGTATTTTGAAAACTGGGGCTCAGCTGCTGAGGGTCTCATACATTCATGCACTCTATTCATAAGGGTCAGTTCACATTCATTCATGTAATGTACTTACTGAACACATCCAATGTTGTGGATACTGCTCTAAATGCTTGGGAATCCAAAATAAACAAAATTAAGGTCATTTGAAGGCTCCTAAAATGAGTTTGGGCATTTCAATATCATTAACGATAGTTCCCTCAAGCAACTGACTTTGATTAGTGGTGTGTGTGTGTGTGTGTGTGTGTGTGTGTGTGTGTGTGTTACTGGGGGTGGAACCCAGAGGCTTTCTACATCTGAGCTATACTCCCAGACCTATTTTTATATCTTATTTGGAAACAGGGTCTCACTAAGTTGCTAAGAGCCTAAGTAGCTGAGGCTGGCTTCGAACCTGTGCGATCCTCCTGTCTCAGCCTCCCAAGCACGGGGATTACAAGCGTGCACCACCACGACCGGCTGATTAGTGATGTTTTTATTGTCATGATCTTGTCAAGAATGAGCTCTTTGCAGACACACGCATGTAATCTCAACAACTGGGAAGCTGAGACAGGAGGATCTGGGATTGAGGACAGCCTCAACTACTTACTGATGCTCTTTGCAACTCGGTGAGACCCTGTTTCAAAACAAATAATAAAAAATAGGACTGAGGGGTGTAGCTCAGAGGTAGAATGCCCCTGGGTTCCATCCCCAGTACCCAAAAAAAAAAAAAAAAAAAATCTCTTTATATAAAGATCAATAGAAAGCTACAAAGATTTTCAAATAATTCAAATCCTTGATTGGTCCATTGGTCGTGTGTGTGTGTGTGTGTGTGTGTGTGTGTGTGTGTGTAGGCGTGTAGTACAAGGGATTCTACCTCTGAGGTATGTGCCCTCCACCCTATTTTATTTTTTATTTTTGAAATAGGGTCTAAGTTGCTGAGAGCCCCACTAAGTCTCTGCGGCTGGACTTGAACCTGTGATCCTTCTGTCTCAGCCTCCAAAGTACTGAGATTACAGGTGTGCACCACCACACCCAGACAACTGATCATCCTTTTGTTTTGTTTTTGTGGTGCTGGAGGTTGAACCCACAGGCATTCTACTATAACCCCAGCCCTGTTTTTATTTTTTGTTTTGAAACAGTGTCTCACTAGGTTACTGAGAATCTCACTATACTGCTGAGGCTGTCCTTTAACCTGCAATCCTCCCACCTCAGCCTTCAAGTACTGGAATAGAAGGCATGCATCACCCACCACACCTGGCTCCAATAGATTATCTTAAATTGGGGTGTACAGAAGCAGTGAACATAAGTGTTTGTCACATGACATTGCACAAGAACCAGTATTCCCTCATTCAGCAACTCCAAAAATAGTGGCCTGCCTTCTGATGAAAAACATCCAGCATTTCTTGTTATAAAGCACTAAACATCATCCCTAGTACAACAACACACAGAAAAATAAATAAATAAATGAATAAAATAGGGCTGAGAGTATTGATCAGAGGTAGAATGCCTCTAGGTTCAATTCAATCCTCAGTACCACAAAAAAAGAAAGAAAGAAAGAAAGAAAGAAAGAAAGAAAGAAAGAAAGAAAGAAAATTTAAAAGAGCTGAGGGTATAAATAGAGGTAGAGTACTCCTGGGTTCAAGAGAAAAAGAAATGGCTGAGAATGTAGCTCAGTGGTATAGCAGCCCTGGGTTCCATTCCCAATACCACAATGGAAGAAAAAAAAACTCCATGTAAATGATACATGAGGAAATCAATCAGAGATATTTAACTGAAAGACCTCACACATCACTTTTAAAAGCACTAGTTTCTATATTTCAGCCAACAGAATGCTATTTTACATGTCCTGCATCAGAGTTCTGGCCTAACAGAAAATCTAGCTCATCATGGAGCCGCTGTCCCCCTCCACCTTTTTTGGAGGAGGGGAACATCTTTCACCATGTACTTCATTTAAAGACTCAGATGTTTTGGTCACAGCTAGGCAGTGACCCAGGCCTATAATCCCAGTACTTGGGAGGCTAGGAAAGGAGGATCCCAATTTTTAGGTCAGCGTAGACCCTGTTTCAAAACAAAGAAAAAAAATAGAGCAGTGAGTGTAGCTCAGAGGTAGAACATCTCTCGATTCAACAATCCTTGGGAGGAAGGGAGGAAGGAAGGAAGGAAGGATGGAAGATTTGATAGTACCACTAAACTTTCATTCATCTCTTTAGATATATTTGGACATTTTTAATTCAAATCAATTTTTAAATAACCTACAAAATGCTAAGTATCCACTGGATCATGGATGATCTCATTAATCCTCACTAGTGTGAAATATCTTAATTTTCTTATCTTTTTATTTTTTTCATGTGTGAAAGACACACACATGTGTGTGCACACACATGGATATAAAGAGTAATGTGAAAACATAACAAACCTATTTTTCCCAGTACCACTTTAAAAAAAAATTTTTTTTTTAATTCTTCGCGCGTGGGAGGCTGAGGCAAGAGGTTTGCAAGTCAAGGTGAGCCTGAACAATTTAGGAAGATCTTGTCTCAAAATAAAAAATGAAGAAAAGGCTGGAGATGCAGCTCAGTGGTAGAGTCCTTGCCTAACACGTGTGAGACCCTGGGTTCATTCTACTATGGCAAAAGGGAAAAAAAATCTCCAAGAGAAGTTTTAGTGACATCACCATGCCTTCTAAACAAAATCAAATAGATTATGAAGAAAATAAAAATCTCTAATGGTGCATGTCTGTATTTCCAGTACTTGGGAGGCTGAGACAGAATAGCAGGTTAGAGACCAGCCTCAATTTAGGAAGACTCACAGTAACTTAGTGAGACCCTATTAAAAAAAAAATAGCCAAGCATGGTGGTGCACACTTGTAATCCCAGCATTTGGGAGGCAGAGACAGGTGGATCATGGTTCTCGGACATCCTCAGCTACTGGTGAGGCCCTTTGCAACTCAGATCCTGTTTCAAAATAAAAAAAATACGGGTGATGGTATAGCTCAGAGGTAGACTGTCCCTGGGTTCAATCCCTAGCACCACAAAATAAACAAACACAGAATACAGTAATTTTATTTTCTGGATGAGCTTTACAAATATAGTAGACTAACCTCAGATTCCCCATTTCCATCAATTTTAGAGGGGGGATACTGGGGATTAAACGCAGGAGCATTATACCTCAGAGCCAATCTCCCAGACCTTTTATGTTTTTATTTTGAAATAGGGTCTAAAGGCAGGCGTGGTGGTGCATGTTTGTAAACCCAGCATTTGGGAGGCTGAGACAAAAGGATCGGGATTCACGGACAGCCTCAGCTACTTAGCTGAGGCCTTTTGCAACTCAGTGAGACCATGTTTCAAAATAAAGAATAAAAAAAAAAAAAAAATAGGTCTGGGGGTGTAGCTAGAAGGTAGAATGCCCCTGGGTCCACCCCCAGTACCACAAAAAAAAAAAAAAAAAAAAGAATGAATGAATGAATGTGGGTCTAACTACATTGAGGAAAGTCCTGTTAAATTACTGATCAACTCAAACTTGTGACCCTCCAGTCTATTTCCCAAGTACTAGGATTACAGGCATGCACCAAGACAACCAGGTTTTATTACATTTATTAATGTGTGGGGAAAAACCACAAAAATACCAGAAAGTCCTCTTTCTCATATATATTCTCCTTATCTATGAACCTTTGAAAAACCAGTGCTGCATTTTCCTGACAACATCCTAAGTGATAATGGTTTTCGCCATATCCCTCTTTTTGTTAAAAATCATGACCCTCTTCTTAGCCCAAACACTGTGAAACATAATTTTTTTTTTCCAGTACTGGAGATGAAACCCAGGGGCATTTTACCTTCAAGCTACCCCCCCAGACCTATTTTTTAGTCTTTATTTTGAAACAGGGTCTCTTAAGTAGCTGAGACTGTGCACCGCGATCCTCTGGTCTTAGCCTCCGGAATGCTGAGATTACAAGCATGCACCACCGCGCCCTCTTACATATTTTTAAACTTAAGTTTAAAATAATTTATCATAGAAAATTTTGTCTTTAAAAATAATTGTTTCTAAATACTCTATTTAAAAGCCAAGCATGGCCGGGAATGGTGGTACACACTTGTAATCCCAGGGTTTAGGAGGCTGAAACAGGAGGATAGCACAGGTTGAGAGCCAGCCTCAGCTAATAAGAAAGGCTCTCAGCAACTTAGTGAAACCCTGTTTCCAAATCAAGTATAAAATAGGTCTGGGAGTATAGTCCGGAGGTAGAAAAGCCCCTGGGTTCCACGCCCAGTACAATAAATAAATCACAATATATAAATAAACAAACAAACAAATAAATAAATGCCAAGCATGGTGGCACATCCTTGTAATCCCAGCATTCGATAGCTGAGACCAGAGGATCGTGATTCCTGGACAGCCTCAGCTACTTAGTGAGGCCCTCTGAAACTTAGTGAGACCCTGTTTCAAAAGAAAGAAAACAAAATAGGGCAGGGGGTGTAGTTTGGAGATCAAATGCCCTAGGGTTTCATAACCAGACCCACAAAAAATAAATACTCTTTTAAAACAAGAAAAATAGATCTTAGATTTCTTGGTCTCAGATAAAAATGTCAGACAACATAATGTATAATTTAAAATTATCTTTTAGGCCAGGAGTAGTGGCACACACTTATAATTCAAGTACTTGGGAGGCTGAGACAGGAAGATCTCAGGTTCTAGGCCAGCCTCAACTATGGTAGTGAGACCTTTGGCAACTTAGTGAAACCTTATTTCAAAATAAAGAATAAAGCCAGGCATGGTGGTCCATGCTTGTAATCCCAACAATCCGATGCTGAGACAGGAGGATCATGGTTTGCAGCCAGCCTTACCTACTTAGTGAGGTCCTTTGCAACTCAGACCCTATTTCAAAATAAAGAATGAAAAATAAGGCTGGAGGTGTAGTTCGAGGTAGAATACCCTGGATTCCATCCCTAATACCGAAAATAAATAAATAAATAAATAAATGGGCTAGGGAAGTAGATCAGAGATTGAATGCATCTGGATTCAATCCCTGGTATGAACAACAACAACAAAACAGCTTTTAAATACTATTGTTATATCTTCTTTTTGCCATAGGCTCAGATCTTAAATGCTGTAACCAAGTTTAGCTATGACACAGGTGTCATTACTCAATATCGTCTTTCTCAATAGTAAATTTCAGTAACAAGAGTGTTCCTATCTTTGAATAAACTCTAAATTAAACAATATAAGAGTTGCTAGGAAATTACCTTGCTTCCCCAACTGTAAAAATATAATTTTTTTAGCCAGGTATGCAGTGCAGGCCCGTAATCCCAGTACTTGGGAGACTGAGACAAGGAAGATAGCATGTTCATGACAACCTCAGCAACTTAGCAAGACCCTGTCTCCAAACAAAAAGTAAAAACAGGTCTGAGGGTAGAGCCCAGAGGTAGAAGGCCCCTGGGTTCTACCCCCAGTACCATTCATATGCATGTGTGGGTGCACCAAAAAAAAAAAAAAAAACAACAGCGTGTGTGTGTGTGTGCGTGTGTGTGTATGTGTGTGTGTGTGAGAGACAGAGAGAGACAGAGAGAGACAGAGAGAGAGAGAGAGAGATCAATCGATCGATCAAGGATGGAACCTAGTACAACCTTCTACCTCTGAGCTATACCCCGTCTTATTTTATTTTGAAATAGGTTTCACTAGGTTAATGAGAGTCTCATTACTTGCTGAGGCTGCCCTTGAATTTGTAATCCTCCTGTCTCAGGTAAAAATAAAACTTTAAAAAGCTACACTAAGCAAGGCATGGTGGCACACATTTGTAATCCCAGCATTTGGGAGGCTGAGACAGGAGGATCTCAGTTCAAGGACAGCCTCAGCTACTACTTAATGCGGCTCTTGGCAACTCAGTGAGACTCTGTTTCAAAATAAAGAATAAAAAATAGGGCAGGTGGTATAACTCAGAGGTAGAACATCCCTGGGTGCCATCCCCAGTACTGCAAAAAAAAAAAAAAAAAAAAAAAAAAAAAAAAAAAGCTACACGAAGCTGGACATTTGTAATCACAGCATTTGAGAGGCTGAGGCAAAAGGATAGCAGTTCACGGACAGCCTCAGCTCTTAGTGAGGCCCTTTGCAACTCAGTGAGACCTTGTTTCAAAATAAATAAAAAGCCAGGCGTGTGGTGATGCACGCTTGTAATCCCAGTATTTGGAAGGCTGAGATAGGAGGATTTCGGTTCGTGGACAGTCTCAGTTACTTAGTGAGGCACTTTGTAACTCAGTAAGACTCTGCTTCAAAATAAAGAATAGAAATAGGGCTGGAAGGGTGTATCTCGGAGGTAGAATGCCCCTGGGTTCAATCCCCAGTACTGCAAAAAAAAAAAAAAAAAGTTCACCATAGTTCATTTGAATAATAATAGAATCAATTCTTAACTCTTTATAAAATACAAAATACTCCTCATTGTTTAATAGCAATAGCTATTTTTAGTTAAATAGCTACTTCAGATTTAGTGTAGAAAGCAATTTTCAACCACAAATATTGCTCTTCCATTTTAAATAAAATTTTAGATAATAAAAAATAATCAGTTCAATATTAAGAAAATAAGGTTCCTGCCACCATTTCTACATTGTATGACAGTGAGTTTGAACTGTTTCAACTTTTATTTTGGTACTGGGGATTGAAGCAGTGGTCATTTGACCATGGTGCAATCCTCCTAGCCCCATCACCCACAACCCCCCCCCCTTTTTTTGAAACAAGGTCTCATTAAGCTGCTGAGGCTGGTTTCAAACCAGTGATCCTCTTGCCTCAGCCTCCCAAGTACTGGGTTTCAAGCCACTCAAATTTCCAATTCAGACTAAAAGCTAGTAACATTCATATAGCAATATGATCTATATGATTCAAATAGATCCCTCTTAGTATTTGCCAGTAACCCAAAAACTAATTTTACCACAAAGGAAAAAGAATTTTGTACCCAATAATAAAAAGCCTCATAGAAAGCATGTATTTAACATTTATTCTAATATCCAACAGGGAATAGTGCCTCATCACTCAGAATGAGTTATAAATGTATTCACTTAAATGAAAGCTTTAAATGCACAAATAATTAAATACCTACCATCTTCTAAGAAAAATCCTTTAGAGATAACGGCTACTATGCTTTATTAAACTATTCTTTAAGAGCCAGGCATGGGAGCACACCCCTGTAAAAACAGCACTTGGGAACCTGTCTCAGAAAAAAAAAAAAAAACTAAAAAGGGCTAGAGGTGGAGCTGGGAGATAGAATTCCCCTGAGTTGAATCCCAGTACCCAAAACAAAATAAAACAAAACAGAAGGCTGGGGATGCAGCTCAGAGGCAGAACACCCCTGAACCAAACCCCAATATCTATGTACAAATATATATATATATATATTTGGATGTGGTGATGCTTGCCTGTAATCCCAGTACTTGGGAGGCTGAGACAAGAGAATCACGGAGTTCAGTGTCAGCCTAAGCAGCTCAGTGAGTCTAAGTAAATAAAAAATTCTGGGTGTGTAGCTCAGAGGTATAATGCCCTTGGGTTTAAATGTCAGTGAGAGAGAGATATGGGGAACGGAAAGAGGTGTGTAGGTAGAGGTAGATATTAATGTGAGAGTGAGACTCTCTTAATTTTGGGAAATTAAGATATCAATTTAAGAAGTTATAATTTCCTAAAGCCTCTAAAGTATGTATTGAGGAGAAGAATTTCTCCCCCTTAATCATTGGTTTTTCTCCCTACTTCCTCATTTTTAGATCCAAGCAGTCCTATAATTTACTATGAAATTATGTGGAAAATTCTCTGGTTGGAAGCTGTGAGAAGTCAGACAAGTCAATATTGTAGGAGAGTTATCAGAGTCCTATAGAAGAGTTGAAGGGAACTGTAAAGCTGTAAAGGTTCTAAACTTAAAAGAAAACTGGGCGTGGCGGCACAGGCTTGTAATCCCAGCATTCAGGAAGCTGAGACTGGAGGATTGCAGTTAGCAGACAGCCTCGGCTACTTAAGCTACTTAAGCAAGGCCCTTCACAACTCAGTAAGACCTGTCTCAAAAATAAAAAAAGACTAAAAAAATAGGGCTAGGGGTGTAACTCAGAGGTAGAATGCCCCTGGGTTCCATCCTCAGTACCACAAATAAAAAAGAAAAAGAAAAGGAAAAAGAAAAGAAAAGAAAAGATAAAGCCCAGGCCTGGTGACGCTCGCTTGTAATCCCAACATTTGGAGGCTGACACAGGAGGATTATGGTTCACGGACAGGCTCAGCTACTACTTAGTGAGGCCCTTTGCAACTCAATGAGACCCTGTTTAAAAATAAAGAATAAAAAAAATGGGCCAGGAGTGTAGTTCGAAGGTAAAATGCCCCTGGGTTCCATTATCAGTACCAAAAAAAAAAAAAAAAAAAAAAAGGAAAGCAAAGAGATAGATCCTTTATACTGACAACAAAAACCCAAGTATGATCAAAATGTAGTCCTTTTGCCTGGTGTGGTGGCACATGTCTGTAATCCATGTACTTGGGAGGCTGAGACAGGGGGATAGCAGGTTCAAAGACAGCCTCAGCAAATAGACTCTCAGAAACCTAGCAACTCTGTTTCCAAATAAGAAATAAAGTTGGGCCAGGCATGGTGGTACAAGCTTGTAATCCTAGTACTTGGGAAGCTAAAACAGGAGGATCACACATTCACAGCCATCCTCAGCTACTTAATGAGGTCCTCCTCAATTTAGTGAGACCCTGTTTCAAAATAAAGAATTAAAAATAGGGCTGTGAAAGCCAGGGCATGGTGATGCATACTTGTAATCCCAGTATTTGGGAGGCTGAGACAGGAGGATCTCAGTGCTGGTACAGCCTCAGCTGCTACTTTGCAACTCAGTAAGAATTTGTTTCAAAAATAAAGAATAGAAAATAGGGCTGGGGTGTAGCTCTACTTTGCAACTCAGTAAGAACTTGTTTCAAAATAAAGAATAGAATATAGGGCTGGGGTGTAGCTGGGAGGTAGGATGCCCCTGTGTTCCATCCCTAGTACCGCCAAAAATTAAATAAATAAATAAATAAATAAATAAATAAATAAATAAAATAATAGAGTTGGGAACGTAGCTTGAAGGTAGAATGCCCCTGGATTCTGTTCCCAAGGGGGGGGGGGGGAGACAACTAAACTAAAACAAAATAAAATCAGGCTGGGGGTATAACTCCGAGGTAGAATTCCTCTGGGTTTAATCTCAATACCACGAGAGAGAGAGAGAGAGAGAGAGAGAGAGAGAGAGAAGAAGAAGAAGAAGAAGAAGAAGAAGAAGAAGAGAGGAGAGGAGGAGGAGGAGGAGGAGGAGGAGGAGGAGGAGGAGGAGGAGGAGGAGGAGGAGTTGTTGTTGTTGTTGTTGCTGGAGTTTTTTGGTGTGGGGGGGGCTCTGAGGATTGAATCCAGAGACAGAGGCATTCTACCTCTGAGCTATACTCCCAGCCCTATTTTGATTTTGAAACAGGGTTTCACTAGGTTAATGAAAGCCTCACTATTTGCTGAGGCAGTCCTCAAACCTAGAATCTTCCTGTCTCAGCCTCCCAAGTACTAGAATTACAAGCATGCACCGCCATGCCCAGGTCATTTTAGTCCTTAAAAATAAAGCCGGGCGTGGTGGCGCACGCTTGTAATCCCAGCATTGAGGTCCTCCACAACTCAGTGAGACCCTGTTTCAAAATAAAGAATAAAAAAATTGGGCAGGGGGTGTAGCTCAGAGGTCAAATGCCTCTGGGTTCCATCCCCAGACCCGCCCAAATATATATATTCTAATAGCATTACCATTTTCTACAAATTTACTTGAAACAGATAAACAAGTAATCTGTCAAATTCAGCTATCCTAAAAACAAAGACTATCTGACTAGTTCTCTCCCAAGAGATCAAATGTTTCAAAACTCTCTTGGAACAAAAATTACAAGCCAGAGTAGTGGCCCACAAATGTAACCCCAACACTTGGGAGGCTGAGACAGGAGGATCATGGTTCATGGACAGCCTCAGCTACTTAGTGAGACCCTGTTTCAAAATAAAGAATAAAAATTAGGGCTGAGGTATAGCTCAGAGGTAGAATGTCCCTGGGTTCCATCCCCAGTACCAAAAAAAAAAAAAAAAAAAAAAAAAAAAAAATCACACATAATTTTAAAATAAATTTGCCTCCAAGCGGGTATGGTTGTACAGGCCTATAAACCCAGTACTTGGGAGGCTAAATCAGGATGATGGCAGGTTCAAGGCCAGCCCCAGCAATTAAGCTAGACCTTGTTTCAAAAAAATAATAAGCTGAGTGTGGTGACCCATGCCTGTAATCCCAATACCAGGAAGGCTGAGACAGAAGGATCAAAGGCTTGAGACAAGCCTCAGCAACTTAGTGAGACCCAGTTTCAAAATAAAAAATAAAATAGGGATGAGGGTGTAGCTTGGAGATAGAATGCACCAGGGCTCAATCCCCAGCACGACAAAAAAGAAGAGGAGGGGATAAAACTCAGTGGTAGAATGCCCCTGGATTCAATCCCCAGCATCAATAATAAATAAATAAATTGTTCTACAATCCTAATTTAACCATGTACAGACAATTGATTAAAAACAAACATTTGTAGCCATGTTATTTATAAAGTAACTTTAAAATACGGCACAATACTTTTTTTTTAAAAAGTCTCAATTTTTTCCGGAAGTGGTGGCGCACACTCATCCCAGCACTTGGGAGGCTGAGACAGGAGGATCACGGTTCGCAGATAGCCTCAGCTACTTACTGAGGCCCTTTGCAACTAACTCTGTGAGACCCTGTTTCAAAGTAAAGAATAAAAATAGGGCTGGGTGTGTAGCTCGGAGGTAGAGTGCCCCTGGGTTCCATCCCCAGTAAAGCAAAAAATAAAGTCTCATTTTACAGAAGGCAAAACATTAAAACGCAGCAAAAACAAACAACATCCAAAGCAATGAAGAAAACCTCAGGTGGAGGCTTTTTTTCAAATCATTTCTAACAGGATAGTTTTTGCTTGAAGTCAAGTGAGTTCAATTGCTTTGTGTATCTAAGATCTGATCAAAGACATTACCAAGAAAACCATGAGTATACAGTGTTCTCTTCTATGGCTACATGTATGACATTTATAATACACTGACTTCACACACTGAATATTAAGTTTCAAGTGCAAACATTCTTCTAAATCACAGATGTTGGGGGCTTCTACTTCTGAGCTACACTTCAGCCCTATTTTTTATTTTATTTATTTGGGTTTTTGTTGTTGTTTTATTTCATAGTACTGGTGATTGTACCCAAAGACATTCTATCTCCAAGCTACATCCCTCGCCCCATATTTTATTCTTTATTTTGAAACAGGGTCTAGTTGAGCTGGCGGGAACCTGCCATCCTCCTGTCTCAGCCTGCCAAGTATTGGGATTACAAGTGTGGATCACCAACCATGCCTCATGCTATTTTTTATTTTGAACATGGTTTCACTAAGTTACCTCACTAAATTGCTGAGGCTAGCCTCAAACCTGAGATCCTCCTGTCTCAGCCTCCCAAGAACTGAGATTACCGGTGTGCGCCAGTGTCTGGATCAACCAAAGATCTTAACCATGTTATTAGCCCACGATAAACGCATAGTGTTTTACAAAGAAGTGAAGGATCTAGATTTATATACTCAGTCAAGAGCACAATACAAATGAGCACTGAATCCAAATCCCTATCCAAACACTTCTACTACCCACCAACATGTAACTACGTAATAAAATATTTCACAGATTCTAAGGTGTGTTCTCAACCATCAAGGATAACACTGGTATGTTAGAAAAATTCCTACGCCAGTTAAATCTATAATTATTTTGTAGAATAGAACTTTATCAGCAGCCTTGTTTGTATATTCACTATATGAAATAAATCCTACTCTAAAATATTTATAATGAGAGAATCACAAAAAGAGTTGCATGCACTCTAGCCTTTCAAGTTCTACCATACTGAAAGGCACTCATCTTTTACACGCCCCACAATCACAATGGTCACTGGATGCCACTAATGGCCCACTGGTCTGTTCAGCCCAAAAGAAGATGGACTTCCCACTATGGAAATGAATTCTACTCACTCACACTTTAAAAATACATTTACATGACACCTGACACCACTCAACTCTCAGTCTTATTCTATAATATTCTGAAAATGGCATAAAACGTTCAAGACCCTATTATGGTAATACTTTAATCAAAGCTCTGTTAAAACAGACTCAGTTCCTATTAGTTCCTTAATAGGTAAATGGGTTTGTTTGGGGCTGGGGGGAAGGGGGTCAAGAACCAAAGCCTTATTTTACTTACATAATGATAGTTATAAGACAAATTTTAAAAAGCAGCAAAGTATGGAGCTTCACTTTATCAAATACCCAATCACTTTGAAAATTCACAAGGAAAGCTTTAAATACATTGGAAACCAGATGCAATATGTAACAGTGGGAAGAACTGCATCCCTATACCTAGGTGAAGTAACAGGTTTAGGCTTGTTTATACAGCACCCTACATTTTATTCTGAAAACAGACTGCGAAAGCAAAAAAGCATAAAATTGGTCAAGATGGGAAATGTTAGTATAGATTAAAATACTCAATCGTACAAAGTAGGTTACAAACACTTAAAAATTTTTACTTTGACATATTGAAGATGGCTGAATAAACGCCAACGTAAACTAAATGCATTTCTTTAATGTTTAGAAGCATCCATCCTGACCACTGAAATATATCCAAGGCTGAGTATTTTTTTCAAAAGTGTTGTTCAATTTGTTTCTCAGGAAAATTAAAAAAATAATAACCAACTAAGACACAGCATTGTAATTTGCAGTAAAACCAACACATTTTTGTAAATGTCTTGGGGAAGAAAAAAAAAATCCCAGTCCTTTCATGTAAACATAATAAGCTGGTAATATGCTGCAGACAAACGCACTGCATGGGGTGTGGAGGACCCGAGCTGATTAGATTACCACAACATCAGCCTGGGGCCGCCATTTTTAGAATCTGTAAAGGACAAAAGAGGGAAATTACAGTTTTTACTCCCCACCTCAGAAACTGAAAGAAAAAAAGGACTATTTTCCAATTAGGTATCGATGTCTCCTGCCTAGAGTTGAATGCACCTCACTCAAACCCTCTCCAAGGTCTCCAGAACTCAACCCCTTACGTTATTCATATCTCCAAAAGGTGAATAAAATAGGCAACACCAGGTTTACTCTTGAGCTAATACTAGCGGTTTCTCTTTGACCTTAAATTGTACCGTTCCTGAGAGAGTCCAGCTAGGACGTATCTCCACGGAACTAAGGCCAGGGGAAGCGAGCACTCCGGATTGTTGTTTTTTTTTCCTCTCCCTCCTCCCCGGGTTAGCACAGGGAACCGTTTGTTTCTCGCCCGTATCTTCTGCCACGACGTTTGTGCCAATCCTTCGGTCAAAATAAGCTTTTCTGAAACGAGCCATATTGTGGGCGCTAAGGCTCCGGCCCGTAGAGGCCGGCGGTAATGCGAGTGGGGGGAGGAGACTGGGCGGCTGGGTACGGGGGTGACCACCTCGGGGGCGGGTTTACCCTCTCCCGGCGAGGGAGGCGAGCGGTCCCGCTCTCCTACAAAGAGCTGCCGGCGTCCCCGGCCCCTCCGCGCCGGGCGCTGCCAGCCGGGCGGGCGCGGAGGACGCCGGGCCTCGGCGGCCCGTGCCGGCGCCGGGCGGCAGCGCCGCGCGCTCGGCGCGCCCCCGGCCCGCTCCCGCCGCGCCCCCTCCAACTCCCACCCCAGGGGGTTAACTGCCAGTTCCCCGCCAGCCCCCCGAAACGCGCCAGGGCGCCCACCGCCCGGGACCCGCGGGGAGGGCGTGCGGGCTCGGCCGGCGGCGTCGGGCCGGCCCCGCCACCTGCGCGCCCGCGGCGGCCCCCGCCCCGAGACGCCGGCCCCGCACTGACCTGAGCGGCTCACGCACCCGACACCCGCGCCCCGTTATCGGGCGGCCCGGCGACCGACGGCAGCCGCCGCAGGCAGCGCCGCTCCACACGCCCTCCCGGCAGCCGCGCAGCTCTGCACCCCAGCCGGGCCGGGGAGGGGGCGCCGGGCGGGCGGCGGGCGGCGGCGGGGACGCGCGGGCGACGGCGAGGCTGCTCGGCGTGTCAGGGCCCCCTCGGCGGCCGCTCGGCGCTCAGGCTGCGTCTCCGGCTCGGCCCCCTGCGCCCGCTCAGTGTCACTGCTGCTCGCTCTGGGAAAATGGCGGCGACGGCGGCGGCGGCCGCGGCGGCGACGGCGGCGGCGGCGGCGGCGGCGGCGGCAAGTGCACGGGGCCCGCCCGCCCCGCTCCGCAGGGGCAGGGGGGAGGGGACGGCGCCGCCCGCCGCCATTTTGCTTGTGGGCTGCCGCCCGCCGTCCCCCCTCGGCACCGAGGCGCCAAGGTAACAGGCCGACGGCAGTGAGCGGGGCAGTCTGCGCCTTTTGCACAACAGAGGCGTGGGGCGGTTCGCCGAGGTTCGGGGCGGTTTCGGTGTGTGGGGGGACCGGGCCTCCACCCGCCGGCCGGGGCGGGGAGCCGGCGGGCGCGGAGCCGGTGGGTGCGGGCCGAGCGCCGCGGGCCGGGCGACCCTCCGCGCCCTCCGCGCCCGGCCGGCGGCCAGCGCGGGCGTCCCCGACGCCCACTGGGGCCGACGGGCTCCAGTGCGCAGGCTCCGGGCGCCGGATAAAAGCGGAGCTGGCGCGTCCGGCGCCGACCCGATGGAGGAGCGAGAAACTGAAGAGGTCGGGGGGAGAAGCCGCAGCAAAAGCGCAGCCACCGCCAGCGCCGCCTCCCTGCACCGTGTATCGGGGTAAAAGCCGCCGTTGCCGCCGGTGCAGTCGCCGTCGCCGCCTCCTATACTTCTCTTGGCCCCGGGGAGAGAAATCTTTTTTTTTTTTTCTCCTACCCCTGCCGCGGGACAATGTGCGGGGAGGGGAGCGGGAGTTCCTTAACGTGGCGGTGATTCAATGAGGGAGGGGCAGAAAGACGGCTATCTCCGAGAAAGGAAGGGGGAGGCCAAATAAAGCAAGGTTCCCCGCACTAAAGTGACACGGAGATTCTGGCCCTTGTTTTCGGGGTCTCTTCCCCGAAATGGCGGTTTCCGTCTTCTTGCCCCGCAGCGACCCGGAGCGCTGGGTAAAGTGAGTGGGGAGAGGCAGAGGCGGCCCCGGCAGCCAATCGGTGCCTGGTGTGCCCTGTCGGGCGCGTCGCGATTGGCTAGCGATGACCTCATGCTGCAGCAGCGGGTGGGGCCAAAGCCGCCGGGGGAGGCTGTGGCAAACGCAGAGAGGGAGAAGTGACGATGGTGATCGTTGCTGCCGCGGCCGAAATGGAACCCAAGCAGTGGCGAAGGGAATCGCCAGGCTCTTCCCTGACCATTTGCTCCTGTCCCTGCGCGAGGTGAGGGCCCCGGCTCGGCCTCTGCGAGACTTTGGGGCGCTGGCGCGGACGAGGAGACACGATTGCTCCTGTGACTTTTGTAACTGCGTCAGGGCAAGATGGCGCTGGGTCTCCTTGGGGCGCGGGGGGAGAGGCACGTCCACCGCCGCCGCAGCGCATGTGACCGGCTGCATTCCTGTGGGGTTTGGCACCGACCCAGGCTGGGGCGGGGGAGGGGAGAGGGCTGGGGCGGAGGAGACTGTGGTGCGGTCGGCGTTGGCGGCCTGAAGAGGAAGAGATGACTGTTTGAAAGCTTCCCCTCCCCCGTGCCGCACGACAGCTGCGCCTCCCCGGGGAAAGCCCGGGAGGGACACTCCTTTTAGGTGTGACGGCTGTTGGTGGAGGAGAAGGTTTGGCGCCCTAATTCTTATCTGCCTTTCTCCCTGCAAAGAGTTCTTACGTAAGGTGGCAGGTCCTTCCGTGGAAGTGGGAATCGGCTATGAGTCCTTGAAGGCCTCTTGAATGCGTGTCACGGAGAGGCTAGCCCCTCCCTTGGGGGCCTACGTCGAGGAGTATCGATTATTTTCTCAGAAAAGGTGAAGTTTCTGAGATCTGAATAGAAAAATTGAGTATTCCCAAGGTTTAGAAGCAAATATAAAGGTGTAAATAACACCCAGGAACACTCATTTTATGAAAGATACAAGCAGATAAGGCCCCTTTGCGAACTATTACTTCCATTTGTACGCCCTGTTTTTCCTTTCAGTACTCTCCCTCCCTCTTTGTACATCCCGTAAGAATGTGTAATCGTATCAGTGGGGTTTGCCCTTTTAAAATATAGCCATCGTTAGTAATACAGAATAAAAGCTGCTAGTGTTTTAATCTGTATGAAATTGTAAGGTTATTTCCTATGTACTTTGAGTCTGTTGCCTTTCTTTCACGCTTATTCTGACGTTTAAAAATAAAAGATGGAATTGTAAGCACTTCTGGTAAATATTCCATAAGGTCCCTGAACCATTGCAAAAAGTTTGCTTGTTTAAAGCACTTCTGTAGTATTATGAACTATTAGTTTTTGAAACTTTGAATAGATGGAACTATCCTGCAGTTCAAGACTTATGAAGGGCTATTTTGTATTTCATTATTTCCACTTGGCCATAGTAGCCAAAGACTAGTGAAGATTTATAGGCATTCTCTCCTTGAATGGTATCCAGAATGGAGAGTTGTTCAACAAAGAGATTTGTAACAAAAATCTTACTAGCTTTTTGACAGAACACTCTTAGGTGATAGGGGGAAATGCTTACTGGACCTAAAAAAGCTGACTTTAACCCGGGGTCAAGGTTGTTTTGTTTCCTTTCATTGTAGGTTCTTGGTAATTTGAAAACAAGATAGGGTTTTTTTATTTGCATATCCCTCAATTCTTATTAGGTTTTGTGGGTTTCTTCTGAGTTAAGTAACAATGTTACTGTACTGAAAAGCCAGTAATTGGATTGTAAATAGTTACTTAGTACAAGAAATTTAACATCACACTATTAAAATGGTTATTTTGTATAAGAACTCTTGAATAAGAGTTACTTTGTTATGTGTAAGTTCCTGTCTCCATTTCCTTCCTCATAGCAACTTTTCTTACTTAAAAAAAAGGTACTAAGTATGAAGCCAGTAGATTATATAAGGTAATTTCAGAATGTTCCCAGCGTCGCTGTGCCTTAATAAGGAAAAGAGGCCATTTTCTAAGCTAATGGAAACAGCCTTTTGTTTTATACTTTTAATCAGCATGTACTCTGGTTTTCCCTTGATGGATTGCCAAACCCATGAAGCTCTTAATTTTTCTTGACTTTTCTATGACATTTTAAATACTATTTGGGATTACTTGGGTTGCCTACCTTAGTTTTATGTTCTCCCTAGGCAACATAATTTATTATTTAATATTGTTTAGTTTTATTTTCTGTTAACTCCAATTTTCTCTTCACCTTAAGTTTTAAGATTCAGAGCTGTAGATGTAATGTTTAAGGTCAGGGATGAAGTGGAGGGCGTGCTTCCTGTTCTCATAAATAACAAAGCTTGGCAGTTGATTCTCAAGAACTTTCTTCCGTTATCCGCTCAAAAAAATTGAGTAAATTATACTCCTACCTTCCTTGTTTTTGTTAGATCATTTCTTCATTTCTTGTAAAATTCCCCTTGTGTTCTAAGATACCTATTTCATACTTTGGTGCCTTTGACCTTATCTGGGATGCTTTTTCCTACTTCTGGGTAACACATTTTTCTTGAAATTTGGTTTTTGGTTGGCTTGTTTCCGAATTTAGGATTGAACCCAGGGGCAATTTACCTCCGAACTATACCCCCAGGCCTATGTTTTTATTCTTTGTTTTGAAACAGGGTGGTACTAGGTTGCAGAAAGCCTCACTAAGTAGCTGAGGCTGGCCCAAATCCTGTCATCCTCCTGCCTGGCTCTTGGTGAGCTGTGTGTGTGTATATGTGTGTTTACTGGGGTTTGACCCCAGGGGCTTTCTAAATCAGAGCTACAGCCCCAAACCATTTTATCTTTTATTTCAATACAGGGTCTAAGTTGTTGAGGCTGGCCATGAATGTGCAATCCTCCTATCTTGGCCGCTCAAGTCCTGGGATTACGAGGGTGTGCCACCATGCCTGGCTCTTCGTGTTAGGTGTTAAACAAAATTAAACACTTTTCTAATAGATCATATAAGCCAAGCATGATGGCACACACTTGTAATCCCAGCATTTGAGAAGCTGAAACAGGAGGATTGTGGTTGCCAGAGAGCCTCAGCTACTACTTAGTGAGGTCCTTTGCAACTCAGTGAGATGCTGTTTCAAAATAAAGAATAAAGCCGGGCGTGGTGGCATAAGCTTGTAATCCCCAAGCTTGGGAGGTGGAGACAGTATCACACAGGTTCAAAGCCAGCCTTACTGGCTTAAGAGACCCTGTTTCCAAATAAAAATATAAAATAGGTCTGGGAGTGTAGCCCAGAGAAAGAAAGAGAGAGAGAGAAAGAGAGAACATACTGGGGGTAGCCTGGAGAAAGAAAGAAAGAAAGAAAGGAAAGGAAGAAAGAAAGAAAGAAAGAAAGAAAGAACAGACTGGGGGTGTAGCTGTAAGGTATAATACCCCTGGGTTCCATCCCCAGTACCACAAAAAAAAAAAAAAAAAAAAAAGGCCATATAAGTCTAAACTCCAAAATATTTGCCTTTAATACTGTGTGTGTGTGTGTGTGAGTGAGAGAGAGAGGGAGAGGGAGAGAGAGAGAGATACTGGGAATTGAACTCAGGGGCGGTCTACCTCTAAGCTACATCCCTAGCCTTTTTTTTTTTTTTTTTTTTTTTTCCAGTACTAGGGAAGGAGCCCAGGGGTATTCTACTTCTGAGCTACACTCCCAGTTCTATTTTTTATTCTTTTATTTTGAAACAGGGTCTCACTGATTTCCAAAGGGCCTCACTAAGTAGCTGAGGCTATCTGCAAACCGTGATCTTTCTGTCTCAGCCTCTCAAATGCAGGGATTATTACAAGCATGCACCACCATGCCCGGTCCCTGCCCTATTTTTTATTCTTTATTTTGAAACAGGCTCCCACTAAGTTGCAGAGTGCCTCACTAAGTAGCTGAGGCTGGCCACAAACGTGGATGCTCCTGTGTCAGCCTCCCAAGTACTGGGATTACAAGCATATGCTACCACTCCCAGCTCCTTACAACTTTTTGCAAGAGTTCTTTTGACCAACAGAGTTTGGATAAGAAAGAAAAAGATTACTCAAGTGAGAGTGAGGCAGGGGCAGTTGGTGGGCCAGAGATATGTTGCAAAAAGGTGGGGGAGGGAACACCCTGTTGTGTATATATATTTGTATATCATGTTCCTTGAATCTAGAAAATGAATTCACCTATAAACTTCAGTGATTAAATGAGTTTATGACTCCTTATGCCTGAAGTTTAATAAGGTATTTAGCACTACTTCCTCTGATATTGGAGGACCTAATTTGCTGTGACCTCAAGTTTAGTTTTTGTTACTTGATGTCAATTATTTATGAATGTTATTGTGCTAACTATATGTTTCATATTGGGCTTTCAATAAGGGCATATTTGTATATATAATATGGAACTAAAAATTCTTTGTGAATCAAGTTTAAATATTGATTACCCATTGTCTGCTTTTAAAGCTTTATGTTATTTTCAAAATAGTCATATGTATTGCTTTACCATTTTATGTATTTATTGAAACTTATATTCAAAGTAAGAAAACATCCGGACATAACATGACTCACTAAACTTTGTTTCCACCTGAAATTTTCCTTTATCCAGGTCCCACCTCTGATGTGTCCACTTGTAAATGTGGAAGAATGCCTCACATAGGTTTCTTTTTTTTTTTTTTTTTTTTAATGTCACTGAATGGCTAAAGGACAGAACCAGATAAGAATTATACTTAACATAAGCTAAGAAGCATTTGTGTTATTGTTAGCTCCTTGATGTCCCTTATAGAAATCAGGATTTCTTTAAGCCAGGCTTGTAATCCCAGCATTTGGGAGGCTGAGACAGGAAGATCACAGGTTTTTGGACAGCCTTAGCCACTATTTAGTGAGGCCATTCGCAAAATTCCCAGTACTGCAGAAGAAAAGAAAGCGGGTGTGGTGGCACATGCTTGTAATCCCTGAGTTTGGGAGGTGGAGACTGGAGGATCATGCAGGTTCGAAGCCAGCCTGCCTTGCTGGCTTAAGAGACCCTGTTTCCAATATATATATATATATATATATATATATATATATATATATTAGGGCTGGGAGTGTAGCCCAGAGGTAGAAGGGTTTCCAGGAACCCCAGTACCACCAAAAAAAAAAAGAAAGGAAAAAAAATTGGGATTTTTTTTTGATAGAACAAACTTAATTTCTTAATTTCTCTCTGCCCCCCCCCTCTCTCCAAATAGAGGATTGAACTAGGGGGACATTCTACCTCCAAGATACACCCCCCAGCCCTATTATTCTTAATTTTGAAATAGGGTCTCAGAGCCTTGCTAAGTTGATAGGGTGACCTCAAGCCTGTGATCCCCATCTCAGCCTCTCAAGTACAAGGATTACAGACATATACTGTCAGACTTGGTTTACTTGTATTTGTTGTTTTTGTTTTTCCTGGACTAGGGGTTGAACAAGGTGCATTCTACCTCTGAGCTACACCCCAACCCTATTTTTTATTTTATTTATTATTTATTTTTGCGGGTCTGGGGATGGAACCCAGGGGCATTTGACTTCTGAACCACACCTCCTGCCCTATTTTTTATTCTTTATCTTGAAACAGGGTTTCACTAAGTAGCTGAGGCTGTCCGCAAACTGCGATCCTCCAGTATCCACCACCATGCCTGGCTCCTATTTTTTTATTTTTAACTTTGAAACAAGGTCTAAGTTGCAGAAGGCCTCACTAAGTAGCTGAGGCTGACCGCTAAGTAGCTAAGAGTGGCTGTGATCCTTCCATCTCAGCTTCCTAGGTACTGGGATTACAAACATACACTACCACAACCCGGCCATCTCAATTCTTCAGTGTCGAGAAAGAACCTAATTTTTAGTTCCAATTGCTTACCATTCTTTCCCCTTTTTCTGTCTAGTTTCTGTATACTTTTAGATCAACTATCCAATTTCTGTTAATGTAACAGTATATACCCTTTTGCAGATACACAAATATCAAAGTGTTCTAAATTTGTTTTTCTTAATCCAGGAAAAATGAGTTTTCTTTCTAACACAATCCAACTCTGGTACTGTAGGAAGCCCTCAGCTACTGTAAAGATAACTAGAGGTTAGTAAAGGCAAATTGAGGGGGAAATAAAGGCTTTCTTAAGCTGGGCACTGGGGCATGTGCTTGTAATCCCAGCATTCAGGAGGCTGAAAACAGGATCACAGTTCAGGAACAGCCTCAGCTACTTAGGCTCTACACAACTTATTGAGACTCTGTTTCAAAATAAAGAATTTAAAAAAAGGGCAGGGAGTGTAGCTTGGAGGTTGAATGCCCCCTGGGTTTCATCCCCAGACCCCCCCAAAAAAAGGCTTTCTTATATTTAGCCACAAAGTAAAGTGACTTTAAGTTGCACTTGGTTGGTAGACTACTTCCTAATTCATAGCTTTGTATCCAGATAGCCTTTTGTGAAATTTTTTAAAAGCTGGGACGGGTGTGGTGCCATAAACCTGTAATCCCAGCATTTGGTAGGCTGAGACAGGAGGATCTGGGTTCTCAGACAGCCTCAGCTACTACTTAGGCCCTTCGCAACTCAGTGAGACTCTATTTTATTTATTTAGTTAGTTAGTTAGTTTGGTGGTACTGAGGTTCCTGGAAACCCTGCCTCCTGGCTACACTACCAGACCTATTTTATATATTTTTTAATGTGGAAACAGGGTCTCAAGCCAGCAAAGCTGGCTCAAACCTGCGTGATCCTCCTGTCTCCGCCTCCCAAGGGCGGGGATTACAAGCTTGCATGCCCAGCAAGACCCTATTTTAAAATAAAAAATAGGGCTGGGGTGTGGCTTGGAGGTAGAATGTCCCTGGGTTCCAGCCCCAGTACCTTTAAAAAAAAAAAAAAAAAAAACTGGCTGGGCATGGTGGTGCATGCTGGTAATCCCAGTACTTGGAAGGCTGAAACCAGGACGATCAAAGGTTTACAGCCACACTCGGCTACTTAGTGAGGCCCTCTGCAACTTAAGAGACCCTGTTTCAAAACAAAGAATAAAAAAATAGGGCTAGAAGTGTAGCTCAGAGGTAGAATACCCCTGGGTTCAATCTCCAGTACTACAATGAATTTAAAAAATTACCAGCCGGGCGTAGTAGCGCACACTTGTAATCCTAGCATTTGGAAGGCTGAGACCTGAAGATCGCAGTTCGCAGACAGCCTCAGCTACCTAGTGAGGCCCTCTGCAACTCAATAAGACCCTGTCTCAAAATATAGAATAAAAAATAGGGCAGGGGGTGTAGCTCAGAGGTCAGATGCCATGGGTTCCATCTCCAGACCCACCAAAAAAAATACCAGTGAGAGAATATCTTCTCAACGGTCATAAAGTATGGTGTCTAAAGCTCAGTAAATACAGTCCATATAACTTTTTAAATTTGAGTCTCCAGAATATTCAGATGAAGATAAATACAGGGTTTAGGCCCTCTTTAGATTGAGAGAAGAGTTTTTGACATCACAAGCTATGTGAACTTAGAGTTATAAAATTGAAAGTAAGTTGTTTATTCATGCATTTTGGGACCTTGCTCACTAGCAAAACTGATTTCCTTCCTTGCTTGTTCTGATTAGTATGGTGCATCAAGAGAGGCATTCTATACCAAAAGGCTTTGAGCTACTTAGGGGAAAATGGGTGCTTATAAGAGCAGGGTACATATTAATCATAACAAATAGTCTTTGTGGAATTATATAACTTCCTTTTATTTTTGTAGCAGTCAGCAGCTAGATAGCTTCCCAACAAACAGGTTAGATTTGTTCCTTCTATATCAAGGACTTACTTCATAAACTAGGTCTTGTCTTACAAATTAAGTGGCTACTATAGGAAAGGCACATTCTGTATTCCTGAAATACAGAACCATTGTTTGAAGATAAGACAATATTCTCAAGGACTTAGTACAAATCAATATGTCTTATATGTATGATATGAAATAACATAGCAAAATATAAACTTTTACCAGTTTTGTAGTAGGATTTAATACAGATCCAGTGTCTACATAAAAAGAGTTATAGCCGGGCATGATGGCACATGCTTATAAATCTCAGCATTTGGGAGGCTGAGACCAGCTACTTAGGCCCTTTGCAACTCAGCGAGACCCTGTCTCAAAATAAAGACTAAAAATAAGGGCTGGGGTATAGCTCAGAAATAGAATGCCCCTGGTCTATCCCCAGTAATTTGTTTGTTTGTTTGTTTGTTTGTTTGTTTTTGGCAGAGCCAGGTGCAGTTTATCATGCCTACAATCCTAGTGGTGGGCGACTGAGAAAGGAGAAGCTCACGCTTGAGGCAATAGCACGATAACTTAGACCCTGTTTTAAAAATTAAAATTGGTAGCACACATTCATAATCCCAGTATTTGGGAGGATGAGACAGGAGGATCACAGGTTCAAAGCCAGACTTGCAACCTTGCAAGGCTCTCAGCAACCTAATGAGACCCTGTATCCAAATAAGAAATAAAATCAGGCAGAGGGAGATAGAATGCCTCTGAGTTCAATCTCCAGGGCCCCCCCCCCACACACACACACACATACACAATGATAAAGGGCTGGGGGTGTAGCTCAGAGGTAAAACATCCCTGGATTCAATTTTCACCGGATGTGGTGATGCACGCTTGTAATATCAGTACTTGGGAGGTTAAGACAGGAGGATCATAAGTTCGTGGTCAGCATCAGCTACTGAGGCCCTCCGCAACTTAGTGAAACCTGTTTCAAAAAAAAAGAATAAAATAAATAGGGCTGGGGTGTGGCTCAGGTAGAATGCCCCTGGGTTCAACCCTCAGTTCTATAAATAAAAGAATTTAAAAATAATAAAGTGGGTATGGTGGTGCACACTTGTAATCTTAGTATTTGGGAAGCTAAGACTGGAAGATTGCAGTTCGTGGGCAGCTTCAGCTACTTAAGACTAGGAGTGTAGCCAGGGTGTGCCCCTGGGCTCCACCCCCAGTATCACACACAAAAGAAGCCGGGCATGGTGGCACCATTCAGGAGGGAGGCTGAGATGGGTGGATCGCAGTTCGGGGACAACCTCAGCTTGTTTAGTGAGGCTCTTTGCAACTCAGTGAGACCCTGTTTCACAATAAAGAATAAAAAATAGGGCTGGGGGTATAACTCGGAGGTAGAACACTCCTGGATTCAATTTCCATTACAACCAAGAAAAAAAGTATGGGGAAAAAATGGTGCAAAGACTGTGTGTGTGTGTGTGTGTGTAGTGTTACTGTATTATATTATTCAACCTGAGGAAATTGGAAGTATTGCAATTACCTTAATTCAGAAGTTACCTGATAACAAAATGTTTGAGATTGGGAAAGCCTTAGTTAGGTAACAGTCATGGATTTACCTTATAATTCAGAACAAATTAAGTTGATGTTTGCTTCAGGTTGCCATTAAAAGTTATATCATTAGCTGGGCGTGGTGGTGCACACTTGTAAACCCCACGCTTGGGAGGCTGAGACAGGAGGGTCGCACAAGTTCAAAGCCAGCCTCAGTTACTTAGTGAGGCTCTCAGCAACTTAGTGAGACCCTGTTTCCAAATAAAATATAAAATAGGTCTGGGAGTATAGCCCAGAGGTAGAAAATCCCCTGGGTTCCACCCCCAGTACCACCAAAAAAAAAAAAAAAATTATATCATTGTATTTATCCACAAACTTTTTTTTTACCTCTAAGCTATACTCACAGCCATTTTTTTTTAAAAAACAGGGTTTCCCTAAGTTGCTGAGTCCAGTCTTGAATTTCCTGTCTTTGCCTCCTAAGTACTGGGATTACAAGTGTGCACCACCATGCAAGGCTTATTTTACAATACTTGTCACTCCTAGTGTATGATATAAAATTTAAGATTCACTCCAGAAATGTATGGAAATTTTTCTTTTTTTTGTGTGTGGTATTGGGCATTCTACCTCCAAACTACACCCCTAACCTCATTTTTTTATCCTTTATTTTGAAATAGGGTCTCACCAAGTTGCAGAGGTCCATACTTAAGTAGCTGAAGCTGGCCACGAACCTGGATCCTCTGGTCTCAGCCTCCCAAATGTTGGGTTACAAGTGTGCACCACCACATATGACAGAAATTTTTCTTCATAAAACTTGTGGTCTTAATAGAACTTAAGTAGGACCTTAATAGGTCCCTACTGCCTCAGCCTCCTGAGAAGCAGGGATTACAGGCACACACTTAACCTTTTATTACCTGGCTGACTGCTAATAAAGTTAATCACAATGGGCACAGTAAAGATTTTCTTTGACTGCAATAGATTCTTCAGTGATGTTTAAGCATTTTATAAAGAATTAACAAAGCTGCTGGGCTTGGTGGAACATGCCTGTTATTTAGATACTCAGGAGACTTACTGGTTAAGGTAGGAGGCTTACTCTCAGCAATGTGACAAAACCCCACTTCAAAACAAAAAATAAAAAGGGCTGGGGCTCTAGCTTGGAGGTAGAATACACCTGTGCTCCATCCCCAGTACAACGCCCCCTAAAAATTAAGACAGCTATATTGGATATAAAAGTTGGTCATTAAGTATACATACATTCCACAGGGCCTTCCGTGGGCAGCCTTTATTTGACTCCTATCCTAAATATTTGGGGGGTCTACTAGGGATTGAACCTTAGGGGCATTGTACCTCTAAGCTATACCTCCAGCCCTATTTTGTTTTTATTTTGAAACTGGGTTTCTCTAGGTTGGTGAGTCTCACTACTTGCTGAGGCTGAGGCTGCCTGTGAATCTGTGATCCTGTCTCAGCCTCCCAAGTACTGTGATTACAGATGTGCGCCACCATGCCCAGCAGCTTTGTTCTTTATAAAATGCTTAAACATCACTGAAGAATCTATCCTAAATTTATTTTTTTTAGTGTGTGTGTGTGTGTGTGTGTTACTGGGGGTGGAACGCAGGGGCTTTTCTACCTCAGTGCTCTACTCCCAGGCCTATTTTATACTTTATTTGGGAAGTGGGGGAGGGGTTTGGGGATTTTTTTGTTTTGTTTTGTGGTACTGGGGGTGGGACCAAGGGGCATTCTACCTCCAAGCTACACCCCCAGCCCTACATTTTTACTCTTTATTTTGGAACAGGGTCTCGCTGAGTTGCAAAGGAAATCACTAAGTAGCTGAGGCTGGCCATGAACCTGGATCCTCCTGTGTCAGCCTCCCAAATGCTAGAATAAGTGTGTGCCACTATGCCCAGCTTTATATCATGACTTTTTTTTTTTTTTTTTTTTTTTTTTTTTTTTGGTGGTACTGGGGATGGAACCCAGGAGCTTTTCTACCTCCAGGCTATACTCCCAGATCTATTTTATACTTTATTTGGAAACAGGGTCTCTTAAGTCGGCTGAGGCTGGCTTTGAACCTGCGGGATCCTCCTGTCTCAGCCTTCCAAGCGCGGGGATTACAAGCGCCCGTCACCACGCCTGGCTACTCTCCTAAATTTTAAACATGAGCCTTGTATTTATAATCACACACTCCAAAAGGAGAATTTATTTCATGTGGTACTAATGAATAATGTTTTTTTTTTTCCACAAAGTCTCTTGCAGTTGTCTCCTAAGTTTGTGCATGTGATAAAATGGTTTTTAAATAAAGAAAAACAATGACGTCTACATTTTTGTTGTACAGGGGAATGAATTTAGGGCCTCACATATGCTTGGCAAATGCTCTACCACTAAGCTATACCCCAGCCCATGAAATCTACTTTATTAACATTTTTTCAGTGTATAGTGCAGTATTTTTCTTTAGCTGCCCAGTCTCTCTAAAAATTTCTTTCTTTACGTCTTCTTATGTAGAACAACTTAGCAGTTGGAGACAGTATACAAACTTAGCATGTTCTTATATGTGCTCAGGAAATAGAATCTGATTCTCCTTCCCTCTACCCTCTTTGCATATCAGTTGCACTGATGCACAAAGTCCCACTAGGTCCAGAACTGATAGGTATCACAGAAGGACACAGCCACATATAAAGCAGAATATGGGTTTCATATCTTCAAAGAGCTAAATATTTAGCCAACTAATTTTACTAGATATTTAGTAAAATGTGACTTCAATTCAGGGTCTTTTCTTAGACTTGATTCCAGCCGTGTCTGGACCTGCAAATCCTCTTTGCTAACTCTAGCACCTTCCTTCAACCTAGCTCTGAGCCAACATAACTGGGATAATAAAGAATTGAAAAAAGAAAAAGGAATGTAAACTGGACACAGCAGTACGCACCTTGTAATACCAGCATCGCAGGAAGCTAAGGCAAGAGAATTGCAAAGGCCATCTTAGATAACTTAGTGAGATCCTGTCTCAAGACTGGGGGATGTAGCTCAGTGGTAGAGTGCCCGTGGATTCAATCCCCAGTATCACTAAATATTTAATTGTACATTTTAATCATAAATATATGAACTAAAACTGGCTTTATAAACTTGGAATACATTATTTCAGAATCTCAATGTCTTAGTAATAAAGCATTTTCTAAAGTAGGTTTTTCTATGGAAAGACCAGTTTCTTTCCAGCACACCGTTTGGCTGTGTTCCTTTTTCATAATATAATAAAACTCAAAGAATTCCAAAGCACATCTGCACTTTTGCACAGATTGTTCACTCTGGGGATAATCATGCATCCATATAAATCTCCCAGCTGATTCTATAAATTGATAGGTTACAGAATAACCTGAGATCACTGAAACTATTATTCTAAGCTGGGTGTGGTGGCTTGTGCTTGGGAGGCGGAGACAGGAGGATTGCGCAGGTTCGAAGCCAGCCGAGCTGGCTTAAGAGACCCTGTTTACAAAAATAAAGTAGGTCTGGGAGTGTAGCCCGAGGTAGAAGGGCTTCCAGGAACCCGAGTACCACCAAAAATATAAAAATAAAAAAGCATATTTGCCGGGCGAGACAGGAGGATCATGCAGGTTCAAAGCCAGCCTTGCTGGCTTAAGAGACCCTGTTTCCAAGTAAAAATATAAAAAATAGGTGCCTGGGAGTGTAGCCCAGAGGTAGAAGGGTTTCCAGAAACCCCAGTACCATATATATATTTGTGAGCAGTCATTGCTTTTTTCTTTTAAGAGTACTGTTATTTATAGTATAACCCTGTAGAGGAAAGGAGAGAGGGAGAAAGAGCAGTGCTATTTTGGGCTGCTGCACACAGAATTGCATCACAGCTGAGAATTGATAGTCCCTCTCCTCTTCCTGTAAAACACAAAAACTACATAAAGGTAACCTTTTGTTTTTCTTTTTTAAACAGTCTTACTGATAGCCTCACTACATTGCTGAAGCTGCCTGGAATCTATGACCCTCCTGTCTCAGCCTCCCAAGTACTGGTATTACAAGCCTGTGCCTCCATTCCCGATTTGAATACTTTTTAACATCCCCAAATTAATGGATTAAGACAATGATTGTTCAGAATCCTTCCCCCTTTTTTATGTTTTCATGTAACCAAATTATTTGCCATGAACAACATCTGATTGCTAATAGAAGTTAGGTCTGCGTTATTTCTGGAATTTTTCCTGTCCAAGACAATAAATTTCATTGATTTGAGGTTCCTAGAAAATAAACTTAGATGGCCTTAACGTAAATTACTTACGGAGATGCTTTCCTTACCCCCAGGTACACAGAAGTTGTGTGCGATAGATTTTGACAGCCCTCAGCCTGTGGTTCCCTTCTCAGGACGTTTTTTCAGTGTTATATAACAAGCACACTCAGTTCTTTCTAGGGTCTTCTGGTTAGGAATCGCTTGCAAGACATTAAGATTCTGAGAGAAGACTGATTAGTTATGAAGCTTGGAAGTTACTGTATTTCTGTACGCTGTTCAGGTTGTTTGTTAGGTCTAGTTTCCAATGTTATTTTATCCTCCAAGTGAACTGACCCTTTCTGTCACTACACCTTGGAAAAATTAGCCTACCTATATTTATCTTAGGGGAAAAAAAAAAACTAAGCAAGCCAGGCATGGTGGCGCACACTTGTAGTCCCAGTACTTGGGAGGCTGAGACAGGAGGATCTAGGTTCGCGGCCACCCTCAGCTATTTAGTGAGGCTGTCAGCAACTTAGTGAGACCTGTTTCAAAAAATAAAAGATTGGGAAGGGGGAGGTAGTGCAGAGGTAGAATACCCCTGAGTTTATTTATTTTATTTTATTTTTGCGGGTCTGGGGATGGAACCCAGGGGCATTTGACCTCTGAGCTACACCCCCTCCCCTATTTTTTATTCTTTATTTTGAAACCGGGTCTCACTGAGTTGCAGAGGGCCTCACTAAGTAGCTGAGGCTGTCCGCGAACCGGGATCCTCCAGGTCTCAGCCTCCCGAATGCTGGGATTACAAGCGTGCGCCACCACGCCCGGCTACCCCTGAGTTTAATCCCCAGTACCACACACACAAATATTAGGCAAAAACATGAAATCAGTCTGATGTGAGAAGTTCCCGGTTTGGGCCCTTTCACTCTGTCTTAAACTGCAGTGTCGTAACTATGGAGATACCCAAGTTGCCCAGCGGGGCCTGCCAGCCATTTTGCTTTCAAGGGGGAAACCTCTTCGTAGAATCGCAGAGCGCTGCCTCGCTTTTGGTGGGATGGTACTTTGCCCACGTAAACCCAACTAAGCCTTCCCACCTTCGCCGCCCCTCTGGAGGGGTGCCTGGGGCTGGCGGCCTGAGCTGGGCGGGCGGAGCACCCGCTGCCGCGTCGCGTCACGGCTGCAGAGGGAGGCCAAGCCCCGCCCGCGCCGGCCACGCTGGGGTCAGGGCCGGCCCCACCCCCCGCCGGGTAACCCGAGACGCCCCCCCCCTCCCTTAATTCTTCCGAAAGTGCGGCGCGCTGCCACTCCGGGCTCTCGGTTGTCTGGACCAGGCTCGCTGGAGCCTGGCACCGCCGCCATCTTCCAGAGTTGCCGCTGGCCCCTGGCCCTGTGTGCGCGGCCCAGCTGTGGGACCCGCCTGAACGCTCGAATTCTAACTTTCTGCCCCGCCTTACCAGCCGTGCATTTGTTGAAAAGGTTACTGAACCTCCCCAAACGTCTTTTTGCTAAATTAGGTTAATGGATCGAATATTGCCTGCCATGCAATATCTGACAGGAAGGCTAAATAAAGGGGACTGCGTGTGTGGTTCACCTCATATGGAGAAAGCATAAGAATCGCCCTCTCCCACCAGGAGCAGGTGCTTGTCTCACAGCCCTTTGGTATTTTGGCATCTCCCTAGAAGCCTTTCAGGGCTCTTATTTCTAAGGAAGTTTCCTTGTCCCTTTTTGCAAGGCTTTGTGCTGGCTGAATGATTATATTCTAGGGGCTGTGGTTAAGCCAAAGTTTGGCGTCATCAGGTTTTTCTTTCCCAGAGAGAAAACATGAAAAGATAAGGCTACCCTCGACATTTTAGGCTCTTGCCTGACAGCGAGCCATCTTTTTTTAAATTTTCCTCGTTTACTGGACAGCTAGGTAGGTTTGTAATCGGGTACAGAAAACTGGAGCTCTTAAAGAAGTGCACTAACAACTATAAGTAGTTGCCTGTGCTTCTGAGAATTTATAGGCAATGATGACGATATAAACATACAAAAGAGTTATTTTCCACAGGAAATAAGTGGGCAAACCTGTGACTCATTCATGATCCACTGAGTCTTGAGCTATTGAATAATAGAACGTACATGTATGTATGATTTTGTAGTGCAGGGGGTTGAACCCAGGAACATTCTACCTCTGAGCTATACTCCGAGCCCTTTTGGGTTTTTGTTTTGAAACAGGGTCTCACTGGATTAGTCAGTCTTACTACTTGCTGAGGCTGTCCTCAAACTTGCCATCTTCCTGTCTCAGCCTTCCAAGTACTGAGGTTACAGGTGTGCACCACCAGGCCCAGCTATAACAGAACTTTTAGAATAATAGAATTTGAGCTGAGTGTCCTGGCACACGCCTGTAATCCCAGTACTTGGAATGTTAAAACAGGAGGATCAGAAATTCATGGGTAGCCCCTGTTTCAAAATAAAACAGGGCTGGGGGTATAGCTCAAAGGTAGAATGTTCCCGGGTTCGATCCAAAGTACCACCCAAAAAAGAATAATAGAACTTTTCCCTTCCAAACTGTTAATTTTGTTTGCAGTTGCTTTCTACAAATCCCTGCAGGGCTTCAAATCCTTCAAATTCTGTTCTCTGGCCCATAACTGACACCAAATGATATCAGTAACCACACTATAGAGAAAAATTATTAGATTCTCCCACCAGTTGAACAGCTGGAGTTTCCTTGTACTTTGGAACATTTAACTTTTAATCTTTTTGAGATTGAAATAGAAAAGTTTATATGAAGTTTAAAAATATAATCTGTGGTAATAGAGATTAGAGAAACACTTAGGTTGGAAGTGGCACAGATTGGGAGTAATGGGGCATAGTTAAACATTTCTATATACTGTAAAAATTCATCTATTATAAGCTTGAGATTTGTGTGTTTGTTTTGCAGTACTGGATGGAACCTAGGGTCATTCTACCTCTGAGCCACACCCCTAGCCCTATTTTTTCTTCTTTATTTTAAAACAGGGTCTCACTGAGTTGCAGAGGGCCTCACTAAGTAACTGAGGCTGTCCTCAAACCACAATCCTCCTGTCTCAGCCTCCCAGATTTTGGGAATACAAGCGTACGCCACCATGCCCAACTGAGTTTTGTGTATTTTATGCCACAATAAAAACGTAAAAAAAAAAAAAATGAAAAGAGGGCGGGGGTAGCTGGGCAAGGTGGCACACTCTTGTAGTCCCAGCATTTGGGAGGCTGAGACAGGAGGATCAGCCTCAGCTATTTAGTGAAGCCCTCCACAACTTAGACCCTGTCTCAAAATAAAGAATAAAAAATAGGGCTGGGGATGTCGCTCTGAGGTAGAATACCATCCCCAGTACAGCCCCCCCCCCAAAAAAAAAAGAGGGTTGGGTGTATAGCTCAGTGTACAGCATTTGCTTGGCATTCAAGAGGCCCTGACTTCAGTCCCTAGCACTAAAAAAAAAAAAAAAGGAAATAGAATATTTATTAATGTAGGGTGATAATGATGTGCCTTGTTTGATGAAATAACATATATATATGGCCAGCCCATTTTGCAAGAAACATTTTACTTTTGTGTGTGTATGTGTATGTGCATCAAAATAATTTCCTCTGCCTATTCAAAGTTATTGGAATAATGAAGGTTTCTTCTTCCTCCTGCTGCTCTTCTTGTCTTGTTTTTCAGAAGGGGCCATGCTATGTTGTCCCAGGCTGGCTTCAAACTTGTGCTCCTCCCACCTCAGCCAGCCAAAGAGCTAGGATAACAAGTGTGGGCCACCATGCCTGGCTAATTTCTAATATGTTCTGCAGTAATAATATGTTGCTTTTGTACTAATAGAAAACAATAAAAGCTATTTTGTAAACCTTCATTATAAGAAATTGGTAACCTATTAGCTAGTTTCTCAACTTCCATAGAGGAAACGGTGTCACTGTCATACGTTGCAGCTAAAAGATATTGCCTCTGGAATTTTAAATTGAGATGTGACCTTAATTCATTTCCATTTTAATCTCTTGCATATGAGTTTTTCTTCCTTATTAAAAATGTATTCATGTTTTATTTTCCTAAAATAAATATTAAAAATAAAAATGTGTCTCTGTGTAATTTTTAAAATTATTTTTATTGTAGTTGCCTTGCCCTTTCCCTGTGGCCACTCAGCAGGCCGAGCAAAGAAAACACCTAAGCAGGAAGACAGTTTGAATAACAATCATTATCAAGTAGGAACAAATATGAATTGCTCAATATAAGACATGAGCTTTCATTGTTTGTTTTGAGGGGATAAGAATACAGCTCGGTTTTCATAAACTGCATCATATGCTCTTCGAGAGAGCCTTTTTGGCTTGAATCCATTAGTGATTATATATCTTGTACCACTGTGGGAACTGGATTATCAAAACAGTTTGTATGTTCAGCGCCCTCTAGTGTGTGGTTAATAAATTACAAAAGTGTAGTGTATACTCTCTGAGCTGTTCACTAAAAGAAATGTAAATTTCAGTCTACTGCTCCAATGTGGCGTGTGTGTGTGTGTGTGTGTGTGCGTGTGTGCGTTACTGGGATTGAACCCAGGAGCATGCTACCTCAGAGGTACACTTCCAGCTCCATTCTGTTGTTTTTGTGGTACCAGGGATTGAACCCAGAGGCATTCTACCTCTGAACTACACCCCAGTCCTTTTTTTTTTTTTTTTTTTTTTTTTTTTGCGGTACTGGGGGTGGAACACAGGAGGATTCAACCTCCAAGCGACACCCCCAGCCCCATTTTTTATTCTTTATTTTGAAACAGGGTCTCACTGAGTTGCAAAGGCCCTCACTAAGTAGTAGCTGAGGCTGTCCTGAACCGCAATCCTCCTGTCTCAGCCTCCTGAATGCTGGGATTACAAGCATGCACCACCATGCCCGGCTCACCCCAGCCCTATTTTAAAATCTTTATTTACTTATTTAGTGGGTCTGAGGATGAAACCCAGGGGCATTCGATCTCCGAGCTACACCCCCTGCCCTGTTTTTTATTCTTTATTTTGAAACCGGGCCTCCTCACGAATGCTGGGATTACAAGAGTGCGTCACCACGCCCGGCTTAAATTCTTTGTTTTGAAGCAGGCCTCATTAAGTAGTTGAAGCTGGCCACAAATCTGTGATCCTCTTGTCTCAGCCTCCCAAGTATTGGGAGTATTGCTCAGCCCCACTTTGTGTGTGTGTGTGGGGGTACTGATGATGGAATCCAGGGGCATTCTCCCTTCAAGCTACACCCCCAGCCCTATTTTTTAGTCTTTTATTTTTTGAAACAGGGTCTCACTGAATTGTGAAGGGCCTCACTTAAGTAGCTGAGTCTGTCTCCGGTCTCTGCCTCCCAAATGCTGGGATTACAAGCGTGCACCACCACACCAGATTTTTTTTTTTTTCTTTTTTTTTGGTAGTACTGAGGATGGAACCCGGAGGCTTTCTACCTCCAGGCTATACTCCCAGACCTATTTTTATGTGTTATTAGGAAACATCTCACTAAGTTGCTGAGAGCCTCACTAAGTACCTGAAGCTGGCTTCGAGCCTGTGCGATCCTCCTGTCTCAGCCTCCCAAGCGCGGAGATTACAAGTGTGCGCCACCATCCCTGGCTCATTTCTTATTTGGATACAGGGTCTCACTAGGTTGCCAAGAGCATCACTAAATTGCTAAAGCTGTCCTCACACCTGGGATTCTACTGTCTCAGACTCCCAAATACTAGGATTACAAGTGTGCACCACCACACCTGGCTAAATGCTAACGTGTGTGTGTGTGTGTGTGTGTGTGTGTGTGTGTGTACGCACATGTTGCTGGGGATGGAAACCAGGGCCTTGGTTATGCTAGGCAAGCTTTCTGCTGAGCTACACCCCAAGCCCCTAGCTATTTTTTGCACATAAATAGTACTGGCTGGGAAGCCAGCCGCACTGGCTTAAGAGACCCTGCTTCCAAATAAAAATATGAAATAGGTCTGGGAGTGTAGCCCGGAGGTAGAAGGGCTTCCAGGAACCCCAGTACCACCATAAATAAATACATACATACATAACGTAAATAAATAAATAGTACTACTCCTGATTGAAGGCACAGAATACTTCTAGTTGGGGAATATAAGGAATGTTAGAGTGACCACATTAGTCATTCTAATCCTTAGTCCCATCACACTGACTCAATTCATGCCAATTTTGAAATCTGAGATCATGTTACATTTATTTGCATCTTCCACAGTGCCTGTAGTTATACACTCAAACTTTTGTCTTTTTGTGGGTCTGGGGGTGGAACCCAGGGGCATTCGACCTCTGAGCTACACCTCCTGCCCTATTTTTTATTCTTTATTTTGAAACCAGGTCTCACTGAGTTGCAGAGGGCCTCACTAAGTAGCTGAGGCTGTCTGCGAACCGTGATCCTCCGGTCTCAGCCTCCCGAATGCTGGGATTACAAGGTGCGCCACCACGCCCGGCCAAACTTTTGTCTTGCTTTATGTTAGCTAAGCAGTTAATGGTAAATCTTAGAAAATAGAAGATGGATGGTAAAAAGGTTAACAGGCTGTGAACGGGATTTTTTTTTAGCAGTGTGCAAGTGTAAAAGCATAACTGACTGGAACCTCTATGAATCATGACTTACAAATGGAGAATCACAGCACCTGAGTCCTGTAATCATTCATTCCCACTCATTTCCAGCATTGCTTAGGCCATATAGCTAGTATGTATCTCTTCTGACATAGTCCAAAAGATGACTTCTCCACACATTCTAGGAGATAAACTATTTCTTCTCCTACATTGATAGTCATGGATTTTGCTGCTTAACAGGACTACCATTAGATTCTTGGGGAAATTTACCTTAGTTTTTTTGTTGTTAATGGTTTTTTTGTTTTTGTTTTTTTGAAACAGGATCTCACTGAGTTACAAAGGGCTCAGCTAAGTAGCTAGCTGAGGCTGTCCAATCGACATGATCCTCTGGTCTCAGCCTCCCAAATACTCTGCCGCCTGGCCCAGAAAGTTACCTTAGGAAAGTATTGGTTACTTCTGACCCATGAGCCTTTGGTTGGCCATATGTATAATAAAAGCCTCCACGCTTACTTTTCATATACCTTATGTGTTTGACATGTCATAGTGTTTTGTCTCTCTATTGCCTCAGAGCTACACCAGATTAATTTTCTCATGAACAACTACCAGTTAACATTGTTTTGAGCTGTATTCTTTGGACATTATATTAAGAATTTTACATACCTGACTTTCTAAGAGGGAACTGTCCCTATTTTTTCAGAGAAACTGGGTTAGGTGACACTGATAATAAGTGGCAATCAGACTTCCAGCTGAAGCAGCCAGGAGAACCTATGGCTTCGAAATTATTTCAGAAACATTCCAAAGGGAAAACTTTAAGCAGTTTTCACAAGTATGTGAAAGCCAGGTGTGGTGGCACACACTTGTAATCCCAGTACTTGGGAGGCTGTGATAGGAGGATCACAGGTTTGTTGCCAGCCTCAGCTGCTTAGGCCCTCCAAAACTTACTCTGCTTCAAAATAAAGAGTAAATAGGGCTGCAGTTGGAGCTTAGACGCAGAATGCTCCTGAGTTCGATCCCCAGTACGGCAAAAATAAAGAATAAAATAGAGTTTGGGGTGTAGCTAGGAGGTAGAATGCCCCTGGATTCCATCTTCAGTACCACAAAAAAAAAAAGAAAGAAAGAAAGAAAGAAAGAAAGAAAGAAAGAAAGAAAGAAAGAAAGAAAGAAAGGAAGGAAGGAAGGAAGGAAGGAAAGAAAGAAAGAAAAAAAGCCGGGCGTGTTGGCGCATGCTTGTAATCCTAGCATATGGGAAGATCGCTGTTTGTAGACAGCTTCAGCTACTTAGTGAGGCCCTCCACAACTCAGTGAGACCCTGTTTCAAAATAAAGAATAAAAATAGGGCTGGGAGTGTAGCTCGGAGGTTGAGTGCCCCTGGGTTCTATCCCCAGACCCGTGAAAGAAAGAAAGAAAGAAAAAGAAAGAAAGAAAGAAAGAAAGAAAGAAAGAAAGAAAGAAAGAAAGAAAGAAAGAAATGGCTCACATTCACTTGGCACCTCAGTTTTCAAAGGTTGGTGTCTCATTTTCTCATGCAGAAAGCCTTTTGCATTTGTCATCAACTAAGTCCGAGCTGGGGAAGCAAGTTCTTTCCTGGCAGAAGACTGCAGCTGCTATTATTTACCCCCCAGGGGATACACAGCAAATCCCAAGCCACAGCTGGGAACACGGAGATCTGGCTGTGCAAAGCTTATAAAAGAAATGTAGACAAAGGGGGAGGGAAGAGGAGGCTCACAAGCTGGCTGTTCTGGTTCCAGTGCGTTGGGCAATGAGCTCTCCTACTGGAAGCTGTGCAGCAGAACCAAAGGCTATCTTGGCAGGCACAGCCACATTCGGCAGTCTTCCACTGGCCAGGGCCTCCCCTACCCTGGTGCTCATTCTCTCGAGCCAAACATATGACCTCCTTTCATTACTTTCTCTCTTAACTCCTCCTAACCTCCCCCCACCCTGAACCCTAACCTTTTCTTGTCCTTTAAGGCTTCCTGCTGGTTTACACCTTAACCTCTTTGAAGGATTCCAATGAATGCCCAGGTTTGTATGGGTGGAAGGTTATAAACCAAAGGATGCCCTAGGCTGGGGGAGGAGCCACTCAGAGGGTGGAGAGGCAGCAACTTGAAAACAAATGCGCGGCTTTGATCCCAGTAGGATTGTGTTGGTTTTTTAAAGTCTGCTGCTGTGGAAAGGCACTTCATCAGAAGCTATGTTCCTAGAACTTTTAAAAGGAGCAAGCAGGAATTAAGAGAGTTACCCATATGTCCTCTGTAACAGTTTCAACTGTTAAAATTCTGGGGCCTAAAGAAGGCCTGTTTCTTTATTTTAATATGGGGGGGGGTAATTAGGGATAGAACCACACCACTCCATCCCCAGCCCTTTTTATTCTTTTATTTTTGAATTGGGGTTTTGCTAAGTTACTGAGAATCTCACTAAGTTGCCAGGCATGGTGGCCCACACTTGTAATCCCAGTACTTGGGAGGCTGAGACAGGAGGATCGCAGGTTACCAGCCAGACTCAGCTATTTAATGAGGTCTTGCAACTTATTAAGACCCTGTTTCAAAATAAAGAATGAAAAATAGGTCTGCAAGTATAGCTTGGAGGTAGAACGTCCCTGGGTTCAATCCCCAGTACTACCCCCCCCCAAAAAAATAAGAATTTCCACTAAGTTGCTAAGATTGGCCTGGAACTTGAGGTGCTCCTATCTCAGTTTCCCAAGTACTAGGAATTGTGGGTGTGTACCACCACACCCAACAAGTCCTAAAACCTTTTCCCTTTTTTTTTTTTTTTTTTTTTTGTTGTTGTTTTTGGGTTATTTTTGGTTTTGGTTTTTTGGTGGTACCTGGGATTAAATCCAAGGGCATTCTACCTCTGAGCAACATCCCTGTGCTGGTATTGGGAAAGGGCTTCAAAATATATTAATGTGCTGGTATGTTTTGGGAAATGGCTTCGAAAATAACTTTGGTATTAGAAAGCCAGAGCTTGGAAACAGGGCAGGCATTCATACAGGGAAAAGACCCTGCAAAGCTCCTGGCACCAAAGGTGATTAGCAAGAAAATAGAGGAAGCCCAGCGTCTTTTACTTTTCTTTTTCTTTCTTTCTTTTCTTTTTTTTTTTTTTTTTTTTTTTTGTGTGTGTGTGTGTATGTGTGTTACTGGGGTTCCTGGAAGCCCTTCTACCTCCAGGCTACATACACTCCCACCAGACCTATTTTATACTTTTTATTTGGAAACAGGGTCTCTTAAGCCAGCCTGGCTGGCTTCGAACCTGCTCGATCCTACTGTCTCTGCCTCCCAAGCAGAGATTACAAGTGTGGGCCACCACACATGGCTTTCTTTTACATTTCTAAGACAAACATACTCCCCCAAGGATGTGGGGGAATGCCATGGGCCTTCAAGAGATCCCAGACTCAGATAATCAAATAACACATTTTGGGGTGTAACAAAAGGCTTGGGGTCTGTACCAGAGATAGAGCAGGCCTACAGGAAGGAATCCCCACGTCAAAAGACCTGCCCCAGAGAAGGGGCAGATCTAGTCGGGTCAAAAGACTTTGTATAAAACTGTTCTGTATCCAAAATACTTGAGTAACTTCTTTTCAAGTCACCCCACCATGCCACTTTATGGTGTAGTGCTTTACTCTAAGCTATGTCCTATCTTTCCGTCTTTGTAATAATAAAATCGCTTAAACTTACAGCAAAAGAGTCAGGTATTGTTTTCTACACATAGCTCAGAACAAGAACCCACTGCTAAATTTCAATGTTACTGTTACAGTTTGGGAGCCCAACAGGACTCCTGTAACAGTCCCACTGTAACAACTCCCAATATTATTTTTCATTCTTTATTTTGAAACAGAGTCTCAATAAATAAGTTGCAGAGGGCCTCACTAAGTAGCTAAGGCTGGCCACGAACCTGTGATCCTCCTGTCCCAGTCTCCCAAATACTGGAATTAAAAGTGTGCGCCACCACATCCGACAAGGCCTGCAATTTAAACAAGTCTGTTTTTCTTCAGGTTTCACATTTTGAAAGCAGTTTAACGCATAGCATCAACCACCACCATTTTCCCCTTAACTGAGATGTTTCACAAAATAACAAGAAGTTCAGATTTGAAAGATCTGGCTAACTGGCAGTTTTCAGTTGTCTGTGGTAGTGAAGAAGATCCACCGAGATAGAATTCTGCTGGGACTTTATTTCACTGCTCATTTGCATTTGGCATTATGATGCATTTTAGTAATTAACATTTTAATATGGGTGTGCCCATCGTTCTGGAAATTTACAGCTGTTTACAGCCAATACAAAGCTACTCTTTGAAGATGTTGAGGGGCCTGGAATACTGTCAGATGATTTCTCCAGTCTTTGTACCAACTCTGCTTACTGAGGCTTGGGAACAATGGGCTTTGGCTTTAGACAGAGGGAGGTTTAAATCCTGATGCTGCCTTGCAACTTTTCCAATTCCTCATTTAAAAAACAGGAAATAAGCTGGGCGTGGTGGTGCACATTTGTAATCCTAGCACTTGGGAGGTTGAGAAAGGAGGACTGCTAGGTTCAAAGCCAGCCTCAGCTACTGAGTGAGGCTCCCAGCAACTTAGTGAGACCCTGTTTCCAAATAAAATATAAAATAGGTCAGGGGTGTAGCCCAGAGGTAGAAGGCCCCTGGGTTCTATCCCCAGTACCACAAAAAAAAATTTTAAAATTTTAAAAATTGAAAAAGGGAATAAACCAGGCTTGGTGGCACATGCTTATAACACTAGTACTTGGGAAGCTGAGATAGGAGAATCACTGGTTCACAGCCAAACTCAGCTACTTAGTGAGGGCTTCCCCAACTTAGTGAGACCCTGTTTTCAAATAAAAGAATAAAATAAATCTGAGAGTATAGCTCAGAGGTAGAATGCCCCTGGGTTCCATCCCCAGTACAACCACCAAAAGAAAAGAAAAGCAGGGAATAGTTTGTGTGCGTTTGTGTGTCTAAAGATTGAACCTAGGAATTTGCATATGTTCGGCAAGCACTACCACTGAGCTATACCTTGATAAGTTGGGTCCCTCCCCCACGTGATCTCGCAGCAGAACCTTGGAAGTCAGAAGCGGAGATATCGCGAGATTCCAGGTGCCTCGAGACTCCAAACATCGCGAGACTACTGATGTCGCTAGAGAATTGGCATGGCTATAAAACAGCAGTGCCTCTGATCTGCCACATGACTCAGCCGGTCGATCAGGACTATGCGCAACTCTCCAGATGTGTGGCCCATTGGTCCCTTCCCTCACAGCCAGCTGACTCTCCGGAGGGTATGAATCAGTGGTCTCTGATAACCTAGTTGGTGTTTTTACCTCCCTCCTAAACCCCCTAACTATTTTCAACCTAACATACCTCATCCCTATTTTATTTTATTTAATTAATTTATTTAGTGTTACTGGGGCTTGAACCCAGGGGCATCCTACCTCCAAGGTATACCCCCAGCCCTATTTCATTCTTTATTTTGAAACAGGGTCTCACTAAGTTGCAGAGGACCTCGCTAAGTAGCTGAGGCTGACCGTGAACCTGCAATCTTCCTGTGTCAGCCTCCCAAGTACTGGGATTACAAGTATGTGCTACCACACCCAGTTTATTTTATTTTTTTTAATTTATTTATTTTTTATTTTTTTAATTGGTGCATTGTAGTCATATATCACATTGGAGTACAAGACTTGAGAGGATATACAAACACACATCATCCATTTAGCCCTCATCCAGCCCCCATCCCATTCCCTCCCCCTCCCTCAATCCCATACTTGTTTGGTGATTAACTTTGATACATTTGTTTATGTACCTCCTGAATTTTTAAGAGGCTCCATCCTCCCCTATTCCATACCCTCTGATTGGTCACCTTAGTTGCTTCACTATAGGGCCCTTTCTATAACTTGACCTCTTCCTGTTGCCCCTTTCCTCCTAGTTATTGCTGATTAGGGGAAGCATCTGATTTTTATTTTCTGCAATATTTCTCTGTGCATGCCGCGTTGCAAGTACCGATCCCACTCTTGACGACCCCAGTAGTGGCCTGGCTACCCAGTGGACTGATCCAGACCTCGCTGGCTCAAGCAGCGGCCTTGCCTCATGGGAGGCCCCGATTCTGGTCTCGCTGGCCCCGACACCAGCCTAACCCCTCAGCTGGCTCCGATCCCGGCCTCAGAGGCCCCAGTAGCGGCCTTGCCTCACGGAAGGCTCTGATGCCGGCCATTGGCTCCGGCACCGGCCTAACCCCTCGGCAGGCTCTGATCCCAGCCTCGGAGGCCCCAGTAGCGGCCTTGCCTCCTGTCAGGCTCCAATGCCGGCCGTTGGCCCCGGCATCAGCCTAACCCCTCGGCAGGCTCCGATCCTGGCCTCGGAGGCCCCAGCACCAGCCTTGCCTCACGGCAGGCTCCGATGCTGGCCACGCTGGCCCTGGCACTGGCCTAACCCCTCGGCAGGCTCTGATCACGGCCTCGGAGGCCCCAGCACCGGCCTTGCCTCATGGCAGGCTCTGATGCTGGCTGCTGGCCCCGGCATCGGCCTAACCCCTTGGCAGGCTCCGATCCCGGCCTCGGAGGCCCCAGTAGTGGCTTTGCCTCACAGCAGGCTCCAATGCCGGCCTCGCTGGCCCCAGCACCGGCCTAACCCCTCAGCAGACTCCGATTAGTTTACTTTTTGAGACAAGCTGGATAGCTCGGGTCTCACCCCACGTGACCTGGGGGGGGGTGCAGGAGGCAGAACTCTGGAAGTCAGAATCCAAGTGCCCTGAAAACCTAGGCATCGCAAGACCCCAGGCATGGGGAGGCAGATCCCAGGCATCCTGATGCTCCAGATGTTGCGAGAGAATCAGTGTTCCCACACTTAGCCCCATCCGCCAAAACCCCCGCTTAAAACAAGGGTACTGCCCGGCGTGGTGGCGCACGCTTGTAATCCCAGCATTTGGGAAGCTGAGACTGGAGGATCGCAGTTCGCAGACAGCCTCAGCTTCTTATGCCCTCCGCAACTCAGTGAGACACTTTCAAAATAAAGAATAATAAAAAAAAATTGGGCAAGGGGTGTAGCTTGGAGATCAAATGCCCCTGGGTTATATCTCCAGACCCATAAATAAATAAATAAATAAATAAATAAATAAATAAATAAATAAATAAATAAATAAATGAAAAATAATCCCTATACTTGGGAGGCTGAGGAAGGAGGATCTCAGGAAGATAGCCTCAGCAACATAGTGAGACTCAGCAATTTAGCAAGACTTGCAAAATAAAAATTAAATAGGGCTGGGAGTGTAGTTTGGAGGTAGAATTCCCCCTGGGTTCAACCCCCAGTACCACCAAAAAGAAGGAAAAAAAAAAAAGCCGGGCATGGTGGTGCATGCTTGTAATCCCAGTCTTGGGAGACTGAGACAGGAGGACTGCAGGTTCAAAGCCAGCCTTGGCAATTTAGCAAGGCTCTCAGCAACTTAGGACCTTGTTTTCAAATAAGAAATAAAATCGGTCCAGGGGTATAGCTTGGAGTTAGAATGCCTCTGGGTTCAATCCTCAGTACAAAAAAAAAAAAAAAAAAGACCCTAGTTCAATACCTTGATTACAACCTGGTGACAGAGAGACCCTGAGTTACATATAACCAGATTAGCTGTACCCCAGATTCCTGACCCACAGAAACTGTGAGATGCTAATTGTTTGTTTTAAACTAGTTAAAAAAAGAAGTGCCTCCATGGTTTGTCCTTAGTCATTTTAACTTATCCTACATGCTGATACATGAGCAACTGTAATTTTCAGTAGTTCATTTAAATCTGCGTGTGGCCTTGCATCCTCCACACTGCCCTAGAGGCCAGATGGCGAGAGCTCATTTGGGCATTCTCCTGCCTGAAACCCTGAATGCCACAAGCTCAAATCCTGAATTGTGTGGAGGGGATGGTGAGAATCAGAAGCAACTGGAAACCAAGGGCTTAAGCATACATGGTCTTAAAAATACGAGATAGGCCGGGTGTGGTGGTGCACACTTGTTACTCCAGCATTCACATTTGGGAGGCTGAGAAAGGAGGATCACAGTTTGATGACAGCCTCAGCTACTTCTGAGGCCCTTTGCAACTCAGTGAGAGCCTGTTTCAAAAAATAAAGAATGAAAAATAGGCTGGAGGTGTCATTCATAGGTAGAATGTCACTGGGTTCCATCCCCAGTATACACAAAAAAAAAATTTAAATTAAAAATAAAAATATGAGATAAATTTCTGCAGATTTGTTACCATTCCTATTGTGTCATCTACCCAGGATTGAGAAGCTATGTACGTGTGTATGTGTGTATGTGTGTGTGTGTGTGTGTGTGTGTTGCTGGGGACTGAACTCAAAGGCATTACCTTCAAGCTATAACCCCAGCCCGATTTTATTTAGAATCAAGGTCTGTTTAGATTGATGAGAGAGTCTCCCTACTTGCTGAGGCTGGTAGTGAGAAACTGCCATCCTCCTGTCTCAGCCTCCCAAGAACAGGGATTACAGGTGTGCACCACCAGACCCAGTTTAAGAAGTCACTTTTGATCACTGAGATAGAATTGGGTACTCATCCCCCAAAACAAAAGAAAACTTGGTTAATTGACCCAGGAGCATTCTACCTCCGAGCTATCTACCTAGCCCTAGCTTTTATTCTTTATTTTGAAACAGGGTTTTACTAAGTGGCAGAGGCTGGCCATGAAACTGTGGTCCTCCTGTCTCAGCCTCCCAATTACTGGGATTACAAGTGTGTTCTACCACTCTTGGCTTAGTACATTCTTTCCAAAGAACGTGTGTGTTTTCAAGACAGGAAGTGAGAGCACTATTCTGCTAAATGTTTAGTTTAGGTCTGGCATTACTTAGGATACAGATTCAATGACTATTACAAACAGAGGCCAAAATATGGTGCCAGTTCAGCAAAGTCAGGGGCCTGATTTTCCCTTGTGCCATAGCACATAGCTTCCATCACAGTCCAAGATAGCTGCTCCAGCTGCCACCCTCACTTCTGCATTCCAGCAGAAAGGGAGGAGATGAAGACAGTCTTCACTTCTTTTCTTCTCTTTTGCAGTACTGGGGATGGAACACAGGGGCATTCTACCTCTAAGCTACACCCCCAGTCCTATTTTTTATTCTTTATTTTGAAACAGAGTCTCACTGAGTTGCAAAGGGCCTCACTAAGTAGCTGAGGCTGTCCACGAACTGTGATCCTCCTGTCTCAGCCTCCCAAATGCTGGGATTACAAGCGTGCGCCACCACGGTTAGTTTAGTCTTCACTTTTTAAAGGCAATAGTCTGGCTGGGACATGGTGGCGCACGCTTGTAATCCCTGCGCTTGGGAGGCAGAGACAGGAGGATCGTGCAGGTTCGAAGCCAGCCTGGCTTAAGAGACCCTGTTTTCAAATAAAAAATATAAAATAGGTCTGGGAGTGTAGCCCGGAGGTAGAGGGTTTCCAGGAACCCCAGTATCACATATATATATATATGCAATAGTCTGAATATTGCATACATCACTTATCAGCCACATCTAATTGTAAAAGAATCTGTCCGGAAAACTTGGCCATATATCCAGCTAAAATTTCTTTCTTTCTTTTTTTTTTTTTTTTTTTTGTGGTACTGGGGTTCCTGGAAGCCCTTCTACCTCCGGGCTACACTCCCAGACCTATATTTACATTTTTATTTGGAAACAGGGTCTCCTAAGCCAGTGCGCGCGGCTGGCTTCGAACCTGCGCGATCCTCCTGTCTCTGCCTCCCAAGCGCAGGGATTACAAGCGTGTGCCACCACGCCTGGCTAAAATTTCTATTATATAAGAAGAGAAGGACCTGGCTGTGGTCGCACAGACTTGTAATCCCAAAACTTGGGAGTCTGAGACAAGAAGTTTCCAGGTTCAAGATTAGCCTTAGCAATTTAGAGAGGCTCTCAGAAACTTAGCAAGTCCTTGTTTCCAAGGAAAAAATAAGGGCATGGTGGTGCGTTCCTCTTATCTCAGTATTTGGGAGGCTGTGAAGAAGAATCACAGGTTTGAAGGCAGCCTCAACAACTTAGAGAGGCTCTCAGAAACTTAGCAAGACCCTGTTTCCAAGTAAAAAACAAAATAGGACTGGGGGAGTAGCTCTGAAGTAGAATCTCCCTGTCCCTAGCACCACAAAAATAAAATAAATAGAAATGGAAAATGGAAAGGACTGTGAGTGTAAGTAGGAGGCATAATGCCCCTGGGTTCAATTCCCAGTATCACCAAAAAAAAAAAAAAAAAAAATGGGGCTGGGGAGGTAAGGCTGTGATGACACCCACCTGTAGTTCCTGTTTGGGAGGCAGAAGTGGGAGAATCACTTGAACTAAGAAGTTCAAGACCAATCAGGGCAACACATGACTCCATGCCCCCCCCCCGCCAAAAAAAGTTCAGATTGAAAAATAGTTTCTGCCACAGTTCTCTTCCTCAAATGTACAGATTAATAATGCAAAGCACGAAACTGGAAGCCCACTAACTTGCTTACATAAAGAAAATGTTAGCTAGGTGTGGCGGTGCGTGCTTTAGTATCAGTACTTGAGAAATTTAAGACAGGAAGATTGCAGGTTCATAGCCAAACTCAGCAACTTGGGCCCTCTGCAACTTAGTGAGACCCTGTTACAAAGTAAAAGAATAAAATAAGCCGGGCCTGGTGAGTATGCTTGTAATCCCTGTGCTTGGAAGGCTGAGACAGGAGGGTCACACATGTTCAAAGCCAGTCTCAGCTACTTAGTGAGGCTCTCAGCAACTTAGTGAGACCCTGTTTCCAAATAAAATATAAAATAGGTCTGGGAGTATAACCCGGAGCTAGAAAGCCCCTGGGCTCCACCCCCAGTACCACCAAAATATAAAAATAAAAATAAAATAAAAAGACTAAAAAAAATAGGACTGGGAATATAGGTCGGAGGTAGAATGCCCCTGGTTCCATCCCCAGTAACACACACACAAATTAAATTAAATTAAATGTCTCTCATATGTGCTGTAGAAAGCCATGTTTGGAGCAGATGCAGGGCTGGGGAGAGGATGTGTCCCAAGTACTATAATTACAGGCATGTGCCACCACATGAGACTGTAACTCAATTTTTTTTTTTTTTTTTTTTTTTTGCAGTGCTGGGGATGGAACCCAGGGGGCATTTGACCTCCGATCTATACCCTAGCCCTATTTTATTTATTTATTTATTTTATTTTGAAACAGAGTCTCACTGAGTTTCAAAAGGCCTCACTAAATACCTGAGGCTGTCCGTGAACCGTGATCCTCCTGTTTCAGCCTCCCGAATGCTGGGATTACCAGTGTGCGCCACCTAGCCCGGCTATAACTCAAATTCTTAATGTTTCCATTGCCCCTTTGGTAAAAATGGAAATTGCTTTTGGTAATTGGGAGTATAACCCGGAGCTAGAAAGCCCCTGGGTTCCACCCCCAGTGTGTGTGTGGGGGGTAGAGGGTATATAGTCATACACTGCCATGCCCAGCTCAGAAATTAATTACATTTGATTCTCCCAATTATTCCCTCCTGTATCCTTTTGAGGGCTCTTTAGGGCCAGAATTGAGAACAAGACACATGCTCTATGCCCCCATGGAGCTGACTCTAATGGGCAGGCATACCAAAATGTCTAAGAAATACCAGCTGGGTACATAGAGTGGAAGGGTTACTATCGAGGAATGGCCGCCAAGTGTCCATAGCATTCCTGTTTTGTTTTGTTTTCTTTGTGGGGGGGTACTGGGAGTGGGATCTAGGGCCTCACTCATGCTGAGCAAGTGCTCTACACTGAGCTACGTCCCCAGCCCCTGCCTCAGGTCTCCCTTCATACCTCCTTCCCAGAGCCAAAAGGAGGAGGTAAAAGACAAAGTAGGCTGGGCATGGTGGCGCACGCTCTCGTAATCCCAGCATTCGGGAGGTTGCGATCTGAGGAAATAATTAAAAAAAAAAAAAAAAAATAGGGCTGGGGATCCATCCCCAGTACTGAAAAAAAAAAAAAAAAAAAAAAAAAAGACAAAGTAGTCTGGTGGGAGGACTTCTCTGGCAAGGTCCAACAGCCATTTTAGCCTCCTCCCGTTCCTCACTCTGTTGGCCCTAGCTCTTCTGCAGCATTTACTGGTCATCTCTTTTAGTTGCCCCACCCTCGGAGAGGGAAGTAGGTAAAAGGAGATTTGCAGAAGTTGGTAAAAATTAGTGTCAGAAGGCAGAGCCATTTCTAGATCCAAGATAAACTTCCTGTTTTGTTAAGACCCTTCTTAGGAGTGGAAACCAGCTCTCTCAGATGAAAACCACAATGAATTTCACTGATGTGTACTGTGTGGTTAGCAAGCCTGAAATCCCAAGAGGAGGTTGGTGAATAAGAAGAGAAACTACCAGCTGTCTGCCCCAACCCAGCAGGGCTCTCCCTCACTTCCTCCTCCTCTTCCCTGAGGAACAGGGACAAACCCAGGAGTGGAAAAGTATTAAAAACAACCTGGCAAAGCTAACCCTGCAAAGCCTCCATGGCTCACTAAAGGACTGTGTGATTCAGATCGCTCAGCCTTTCTCCAGATGGAGTTAACCTTTTCTGTGTGTGTGGAGGGGGAAGGTGCTGGAGATTGAACCCAGAGGCATTCTATCTCTGAGCTACACCCTCAGCCCTTTTTAAATTTTCTTATGTTAAAAGAGTCTAAGTTGCTGAGGCTGGCTTCAAACCTCTGATCTTCCAGTCCCGGCCTCCCAAGTGTGGGGATAACAGACACGTACCACCACACCCAACTTGGCATAATTCTTTCTCCCTCCCTCCCTCCCTCCCTCCCTCTCTCCCGCCTTTCTTTCTTTCTTTCTTTCTTCCTTTCTTTCTTTCTTTCTTTCTTTCTTTCTTTCTTTCTTTCTTTCTTTCTTTCTTTCTTTCTTTCTTTCTTTCTGGTACCAGGGATGGAACCCAGGGGCATTCAACCCCTGAGCGACACCCTCAGCCCTTTTTTTCTTTATTCTTTTTTCTTTTTCTTTTGCTGATCTGGGGATGGAACTCAGGGGCATTTGACCTCTGTGCTATGCCTCCTGCCCTATTTTTTATTCTTCATATTGAAACAGGGTCTCACTAAGTTGTAGATGACCTCACTAAGTAGCTGAGGCTGTCCGTGAACCGTGATCCTCCGGTCTCAGCCTCCCAAATGCTGGGATTACAAACATGGACCACCACGCCCAGCGGCATAATTCTTTTTACAAGATCTAAGAAAGTTGCTGTGTTGGCCTGTTCTTTGCTGCAGTAACAAATGACCCCAGAAGTATAGTTAATACATCAATTTTTTCTTCCTTTCTTCCTTCTTTCCTTTTTCTTCTTTCTTTTCTTTTTTTTTTTTTTTTGTGGTACTGGGGTTATAACCCAGGGGCATTCTACCTCCAAGCTACACCCCCAGACCTCTTTTTTATTCTTTATTTTGAAACAGGTTCTCACTGAGTTGCAAAGGGCCTCACTAAGTAGCTGAGGCTGTCTGTGAATCGTGATCTTCCTGTCTCAGCCTCCCAAATGCTGGGATTACAAACCTGCACCACCACACCTGGCTTAATAATGGAGTTTTAAGCTGTTTTTATTTTTTCTTATAATGAGGATTGAACCCAGGTATATTCTATCTCTAAGATATACCCCTAGCCCTTTCAGTTTTCATTTTGAAGCAGGTCTCACTAAATTGCTGAGGCTGGCTATGAACCTGCAATCCTCCTGTCTTAGCCTCGCAAGAAATGAGATTACAGGCCTGTGCCACCTTGCCCAGCTATGCCACTTATATTTAATTCCACAGAAATGACAACATTAAACTGAAGAATTGTTCTCTGAAGGATTTTTGACCAAAATTGTCTAAAATACATTATGATTCAAGCTTTGTATTGCAGTTGACTCATATTTGGTTGTAGGCCAGTCATTTTATACCTGGGGGATGTTCTGTATTCAGTGTCCTTATCAACTAAATAAACATATAGTCCATATGCATGTGATGGCATTCTCATGAATGAACTTGTATACCCTTGCCAGGAGGAGGAGAGGAAATCACTTTCTAAGTGAGAATTTATCCAGGTCTTATATTTTCTGCTCCCCCCTCTTGTTCCTTGCTTTGGGGACATTTTATCATTCACCAAAAAGGCAAGCCAGAGTAAGGGAAGTACAGATGAGTTTTAAGCTGACATACTTTACAGGGTGGCTCTCAGTCATTTTGTTTTACTTGGCCTGCTTCAGAGCTGTTTGGGGACACATGAGGTTCTCCAGCCATGAGGCCCTTTCCAGACCTGATTTCCCCTTGGAATGACACATTACCCTCCCTTCAAATGTGGCAATTGTAAATTTCTGCCCAGGGAGTAGCAATTGCTTTGAATTACACACTATTTGAATAAACCATTATAGGATTAACAAGGCCTTGTTGTTCTGCAGTCCTTTATTGAATCCTGCTATAATGATTTCTGCTGACATTATATTCCCCTGCCTAGCATTTGACTATGCAAAGGAACACTTTTTCCACACTTTAATTGGTTCTTTTTAGTTGTATGTAATAAGAACCTCTTTTAACCATTTTTATCAATACTGAACAGGAAGAAATAATACTATCAGGGTTTTTCAGCTCACTTTTTTTTTTTCTCTCTCTCCTGTTTCATCTCTTTGGCATCTGATACGATCCCATGCATTAAAAGTTTCTCAGAGCTGGGCATGCTGGCACACACTTATAATCCCAGTATTCAGGAGGCTGAGACAGGAGGATTGTGGTTTGCAGACAGCCTCAGCTACTTAGTAAGGCCTTCTGCAAGTTAGTGAGACCTTGTTTCAAAATAAAGAATAAAAATATATATATAAAGGGCGTGGGGTGTAACTCAGAGGTAGAATGCCTCTAGGTTTCATCCCCAGTACCAAAAAATAGTTTCTCAGATTTCAGGTACACAGTTCATGGACAGTCTCAGCTATTTAGTGAGGCCCTTTGCAATTCAGTGAAACCCTGTTTGAAAATAAAGAATAAAAAAGTAGGTCTAGGAGTATAGCTCAGAGGTAGAATGCCCTTGGGTTCCATTCCCAGTACCAAAGAAAAGAAAAGTTTTGTTTCAAAGAATGTGAAACCAATAATATTTGAGCTGTCATGGAGTCTTTTCTAGCTGGTTTTAGGCCAGTTAAATCTAACAAAGGTCATGAAGATAGAAAGCCAACTAAAAGCCAAAATAACTACTGAGAACATTCTGTATTCCATTAATAGATAATGAAATTAAATCTGTGCACCACTGAATAAAAATACAAATTCTACTTACTTATTTATATAAAACTTTAGGCCTTCATTGCTATCACTCCTCCAAAATAACAGCATAATGGCACAATATTTTTTAAAACCGCTTTTGATGAAATCAACAAAGGAATAATATTAACCCATTTGTCCCCAAACCACCCTCTTAGATCTTGTGTCTAAGTTGAAACTTGTGCTGGAAGAGAGTTGGAAGAAATTTCAGATATACTGATACTATCAGAAGTATAATACATTAATTTTTTTCAGTACTGGGGATTGAACCCAGGGACACTTTACCATTGAGCCACATCTCCAGCCCGTGTGTGTGTGTGTGTGTGTGTGTGTGTGTGTGTGTGTGTGTGTGTGTTACTGGGAGTTGAACCCTGGGGCATTCTACCTCTGAGTAACAACCTCAACCCTTTTTATTTTATTCTCACTAAGTTTCTGACAGCCTCACTAAGTTCCTCAGGCTGGCTTTGAACCTGCATTCTCCTGTCTTAGCATCCCAAGTACTGAGATTACAAGCATGTGCCACCATGCCTATTAGAAAAAAGAAAAAGAAAGAGAGAGAGAGAAAGGAAGGAAGAAAGAAAGAAAAGTAAAGCAAAAAAAAAACAAAAACAAAAGAAAGAAGCTGGGTGTGGTGGCGCACGCTTGCAATCCCAACATTTGGGAGGCTGAGATAGGAGGATCTGGGTTTGTGGCCAGCCTAAGCTACTTAGTGAGGCCTTCGTTAACTCAGTGAGACCCTGTTTCAAAATAAAGAATATAAAATAAGCTGGGTGAGGTGGTGCATGCTTGTAATTCCAGCATTCGGGAGGCTGAGACTGGAGTATCACAGTTCTTGGACAACCTCAGCTACTTAGTGAGGCCCTTTGCAACTTAGGTGAGACCCTGTTTCAAAATAAAGAATAAAAAATAGGTAGGGGTTGTAGCTCGGAGGTTGAATGCCCCTGGGTTCCATCCCCAGACCCGTTAAAAAAATATAGGGCTGGGGGGTGTAGCTCAGAGGTAGGATGCCCTGGGTTCAATCCCCAGTACCACAAAAGAAAAAAAAAAAAAAAAAAAAGGAAGGAAGGAAGAAAGAAAGAAAGAAAGAAAAAAAGAAAGAAAGAAAAGAAAGAAAGAAACATTGCTGCTGTTAACAATATTTTTTTTTTTCATTTTAAGCAAGGAAATAGAGCTAATTCCTTTGCGGAACTTGTTTCAAAGCTAAGGTATAACTGAAATCTTAAGACACACAAATGAAAATAGGTGCGTCTTTTATAGACACTTGACTGCAGAGCAACATGAACAAAAAGCCCACTAAAATCAGTAAAAAACTGGAACCAAAATCAAATAGCACTGTATTGGAAAGCAATAGATATTTTAATTTATACCCTAAAGAGATGTTAAATAAAAATCTTATAAGCAGATAGAAAAGCCTCTATGATGTAATCCCAGTACTTGGGAGGCAAAGACAGAAGGGTCACAGTTTCCAGGCCAGCGTAACTTAGTAAGATCATGTTTGAAAATAAATTTTAGCCGGGTGTGGTGGCGCACTCTTGTAATCACAGTTTTTGGGAAGCTGAGACAGGAGTATTATGGTTCGTGGCCAGCCTCAGCTACTTAGTGTGGCCCTTTGCAACTCAGTGAAACCCCATTTCAAAATAAAGAATAAAAAATAAGTCTGAGTGTGTAGCTCGGAAGTAGAATGCCCCTGTGTTCCATCCCCAGTACTTTAAAAAAAAAGAAGAAAGAAAAGAATTTATGTATTTATTTATTTATTTATTTATTGGTGGTACTGGGAATGGAACCCAGAGGCTTTCTACCTCCGGGCTATACTCCCAAACCTACTTTTTATATTTTATTTGGAAACAGGGTCTCACTAAGTTGCTGAGAGCCTCACTAAATAGCTGAGGTTGGCTTCGAACCTGTGCAATCCTCCTGTTTCAGCCTCCCAAGCGTGGGGATTACAAGCATGCGCCACTACGCCCAGCAAGAAAAGAAATTTTAAAAAGGGCTGTGGGGCTGTGGGTGAAGCTCAGTGGTAAAGCTCCCCTGGGGTGAATCCCTAGTAACACACACACACACACACACACACACACACACACACACACACACCCAAAAACAAAAACACTTCTATGAAACTTAGAAAAACTGCCATCCATCACATATACTGTTTTTCTTTCTGTAGTTGCTTTTTGTTTGTTTTTACCTCATTTGAGTAATGCATATCTACAAAGACATGAATATGACAGGAAATTTGAAATATCAACTTCCAGGCATCTGATAACAATTTATAACAGGGTATTCAGGGTTGTTTCTAAAAAAAAAAAAAAATCCAAACTGAGCCCAAAGCATTTCATATTTGGTAAACTATTTGGGGAAATTCCACAAAATCTGCAGGCCAAGTTATTTTATTTACTCTAACACTTCAACCTTTCCATTTCGTTTTGCTTCAGCAGTTGTTATAAAACTGAAGAGACAGCTGGAATAAACCTAGGCGCTCTCTTCTGAGAACAAATTACGTGTGCATCCTAGGCAAATAAGCAAAATGACTTTCTTCCAAGTACAGTCCCTTTCACTGTTGAGAAATGTTCTCTATGTTCCTGTCTGCCTCAGATCGCCACGTCTGGACCGCTCTCACCTCCCTGGACACTGGATCATCACACTGTTAGGAGCCACCCTTTGGCACAGGATGGCTCGCACTCTGAGCCACAGGCCGCCATGGCCGCTCCAGCCAGGACTTCGGCTCAACCCAGCCAGGCTGGTCGTTACCTACGGGGCTGCAGCAGATCTCTGAACCTGCAAGGTCTCTCCCATCACAGCTTTTGCTCTCTTCCTTCTGTTCCAGCTCCCCGCTCCAGTGACCTAGCTCAACACCCTGCCCTTGGGCCTCAGGCTAGCTGGGGTTCAATTAACCTGCCTTGCTCTTTGTCCGCCACACACTTTCCTATCTATGCTCCTACAGACCCACTGTCTGAGGCTCTGCTGGGTAAAGTCAATTGATCCAGAGCCACAACTTAATAACTTTTAGTCTACTTAGACTCTCACAGTCATTCCTGCGGCTTACTTTGCTCCCTGAAAATACTGATAATCTCCTAACCCAGATCCTAGTTTCCCCTATCTGCTCAACCCAGTTGGTTACCCTTCCCAGAGCCAGTTTAGCCAGCTAGGTTAGTCTTCTTGCTCTGACCCACCTACCGATCCTGGATCCTCCCCTTTCTCATCAGTAGGTGCTGCCAAACTGTTGGTGAAAGCAGTAATTAATGCTAATTAATTAGTTTGGCTAGGAGAGATGGTGGACACATGTAATCCCAGTGACTGAGCAGGCTGAGAAAGGAAAATCCCAAATTTGAATCTGAGAAATTTAGCAAGACCCTGATTCCACATAAAAAGGGTTGCGGGGTGTGGTGGCACATGCTTGTAATCCCAGCATTTGGGAGGCTGAGACAGGACAGCCTCAGTTACTTAGTGAAGCCCTCTGCAACTTAGTGCGACCCTGTTTCAAAATAAAGAATAAAAAAATAGGGCTGAGCTGGGAGTGGTGGCGCATGCTTGTAATCCCCGCTTGGGAGGCAGAGACAGGAGGATCGCACAGGTTCGAAGCCAGCCGCGCTGGCTTAAGAGACCCTGTTTCCAAATTTAAAAAGTATAAAAATTGGTCTGGGAGTGTAGCCTGGAGGTAGAAGGGTTTCCAGGAACCCCAGTACCACAAAAAAAAAAAAAAAAAAATAGGGCTGAGGGTGTAGTTCAGAGGTAGAATACCCCTGGGTTCAATCCCCAGCACCACAAATAAAATAAAATAAAACTAATAAAAATAAAAAGGGCTGAGCTGGGCATGGTGGCGCACACTTGTAATTGTAGTACTTGGTAGTCTGAGACAAGAGGATCTGTGTTTGCGGACAGCCTCAGCTACTTAGTGAGGCCCTCTGCAACTTAGTGAGACCTTGTTTCAAAATAAAGAATAAAAAGTAGGGCTGGGGGTATATCTCAGAGGTAGAATGTCCCTAGATTCCATCCCTACTACCACAAACAACAACAAAAACAAATAAATAAAATAAAAAATAAAACATTCTTCTGAGACAGGAGGATAGGACAAGTTTGAAGCCAGGCTCAGCTACTTAGTGATATTCTCAGCAATGTAGTGAGACACTGTTTCTAAATAAAATATAAAACAGTTCTGGGAATGTATCCCAGAGGTAGTAAGACCCTGGGTTCTATCCCCAGTACCACAAAATAAAATAAAAGCCAGGCATGGTGGCACAAGCTTATAATCCCAGCATTTGAAAGGCTGAGACTAGAGGATCACAGTTCGTGGACAGCCTCAGCTACTTAGTGAGGTCCTTGGCAACTTACTGAGATCCTGTTTCAAAATAAATAATAAAATATAAGGCATCAGGTGTAGCTCAGAGGTTGGATGCCCCTGGGTTCCACCCCCAGACCTGCAAAATAAATAAATAAATAAATAAATAAATAAATAAATAAATAAAACAAAACAGGGCTGGGGTTATAGTTCAGCAGAAGAATGCTCCTAGCTTCAATTCCCAGTATCACCCTCCTACACACACACACACACACACACACACACACACACACGCACGCACGCACTCACACACATCTGAAAATTCCTATCTCAGATGAAGAGCAAAGAACCAGTTATCACAGCATCCATACTCCTAGGTTCAAAGCTTACATACCCACTGAGGACTATGTAGGATCTTGGTGGCCTAGAGCAACCTTTACAGGACTCGTCACTTTGCTCTAGGAAACTGTTATCCAGACCTATGTATGTAGTTTCTGGGCTTTCTCAGAGTGCTTTGATTCATGATTTTAAAGTTTAGAGCAAATAAGGTTCATAGAAACATAGGCAAGGGAAGCCGGGTGTGATGGCACATGCTTGTAATCCCAGTACTGAGACAGGCAGATGGCAGGTTTGTGGCCAGCCTCAGCTACTTAGTGAGGCCCTCTGCAATTTAGTGAGACTGTTTCAAAATAAAAATAAAATAGGAAGCCAAGTGTGGTGGCGCACACTTACAATCCCAGCATTCAGGAGGCTGAGACAGGAGGATCATGGTTTGTGGCCAGCCTCAGCTACTTAGTGAGGTGCCTTGCAACTCATTGACACCCTGTCTCAAAATAAAGAATAAAAAATAGTGTTGGGAGCCGGGCGTGGTGGTGCACGCTTGTAATTCCAGCATTCGGGAGGCTGAGACCAGAGGATCACGGTTCGCGGACAGCCTCAGCTACTTAGTGAGGCCTCTGCAACTCAGTGAGACCCAGTTTCAAAATAAAGAATAAAAAATAGGGCAGGGGGTGTAGCTCGGAGGTCGAATGACCCTGGGTGCCATCCCCAGACCCGCCCCCCCCAAAAAAAAAATAGTGTTGGAGTGAGCTCAGGAGTAGAATGCCCCTGGGTTCCATCCCCAGTACTACAAACATAAATAAAATAAAATAGGGCTGGGGGGGTAGCTCGGAGGTAGAATGCCCCTGAATTCAATCTCCAGTACCACAAAAAAAAAAAAAGAAAGAAAGAAAGAAAGAAGGAAAGAAAGAAAGAAAGAAAGAAAAGAAACATAGACAAGGAACCAAATAAAACTAACAATAAAATAAACTTGGGAAATTTTCAAATGTTATTGCCTAAGTCCTTGCTTGGGAAGAAAAGCTAAAAAAATCAACAAAAGGAGGAAAAAACAGGATGTTAAGAGCACTTTTGTTATTATGTTTTTAGAAATTTACTGACAGACTCAGACTATTTCTGCCAAAAATAACACATCTCTTCCCTACATCCTACACAATTTTTGGTTTGGTGGGATTTTTCAGGGTAAAACCCAAGTTCTCACTAAGCTCATTTTCAAAAAGAATGTCCCTGAGCCACACAGGGAAGGCGCCCTGGGAAGCGGTAGTTCTGCAGCCCACTGGCTGTGAGTGCACCCACCATTATTATGGTTATCCATCTGAAGGGTCTGTCTTGAGGGCCAGGGAAGCAAATGACACTAGACCATGAAGACGAGGGCAAGGGCTGGAACTGACAGCCAAACAAAGCTGGGCTCAGATCCTGGGCTTACCAATTCCTAGTGGTGTGGTCTCTCCAACCCTCTGCCTCCTCTGTGAAGTAAGAGCTAAAGTTAGTATTCTGCAGTACTGCCATGAGGATGCAATGAGGTATTGCATGAACACTGCTCAGTACAGTGTCTGAAAGTCATAGCGTAAGTCCCTCAACTTGGAAAAAAGACTGGCTGGACACAAATGACGGGCAGCAAGACTGAAGAGCAAGCAGGGAATTTAGGAGAGAGGGCTAGTGTGACAACCCAGCCAGGGGTGGGGATACACGCCTGTAATCCCAATACTTGGGAGGCTGCGACAGGAGGGTTGCTGGTTCGTAGCCAGCCTCAGCAACTTACCGAGGCCCTCTACAATTTAGCATGACCCTGCTAAAAAATAAAATGGGAGCGGGCGTGGTGACGCACATTTGTGATTCCAATACTTGGGAGGCTGAGACAGGAGGATCGCAGGTTCGTGGTCAGCTTCAACCACTTAATGAGGCCCTCTGCAACTCAGTGTGACCCTGTTTCAAAGTAAAGAATAAGCCGGGTGTGATGGCGCACACTTGTAATCCCAGCATTTGAGAGGCAGAGACAGGAGGACTTGAATTTACGCACAGCCTCAGCCACTTAGTGAGGCCCTTTGTACTCAGTGAGACCCTGTTTCAAAAACAAAGAATAAAAAATAGGGCTAGGGGTATAGATTGGAGGTAGAATACCTTTGGGTTCCATCCCCAGTACCACACACACACAAAAGGAAAAAATAAAAAAATAGGGGTAGGGGTGTAGCTCGAAGGTAGAATGCCCCTGAGTTCTAGCCTCAGTACCACATACACAAAAATGTTTGAAAACCAAGCCAGGCATGGTGCACACCTGTAATCCCAATACTTAGGAGGCCCTGACAGGAGGATTGCAAGTTTGGGGCCAGCTTAAGCGAGACTCTCAGTAACCGAGTGAGACCTTGTGTCAAAATAAATTTAAAAAATTAAATAAATACCTAGGCATGGTGGCACATACTTGTAATCCTGGTATTTGGGAGGCTGAGACAAGGATCATAAGTTTGAGGCCAGCCTCAGCATCTCAGTGAGACTCTGTTTCAAAATAAAAATTTAAAAAGCTGGGTGTGAGCCGGGCGTTGTGGTGCATGCTTGTAATCCCAGCATTTGCAAGGCTAAATCAGGAGGACTGTGGTTCACAAACGGCCTCAGCTACTACTTAGTGAGGCCCTTTGCAACTCAGTGAGACCCTGTTTCAAAATAAAGAAGAAAAAATAGGGCTGGGGCGTAACTCAGAGGTAGAATCTCCCTGGGTTCCATCCCCAGTAACACACACACACACACACACACACACACACACACACACACACACACACACGTTTGAAGCCTGGCGGTGGCGCACGCTTGTAATCCCCAGCATTTGGGAGCCTAAGACAGGAGGATCGTGGTTCGCAGAGAGCCTCGGCCCTTTGCAACAAAGTGAGGCCCTGTTTCAAAATAAAGAATAAGCCGGGCGTGGTGGCGCACGTTTGTAATCCCCGCGCTTGGGAGGCAGACAGGAGGATCGCGCAGGTTCGAAGCCAGCTGCGCGCGCTGGCTTAGGAGACCCTGTTTCCAAATAAAAATGTAAAAATAGGTCTGGGAGTGTAGCCCGGAGGTAGAAGGGCTTCCAGGAACCCCAGTACCACCAAAAAAAAAAAAAAAAAAAAAAAAAAAGAATAAAAAATAGGGCTGGAGGAGTAGCTCATAGGTAGAATGCCCCTGAGTTCCATCCCCAGTACCACATACACACAGAAAGAAAAGTTTGAAAAGCACGGGTCCAGGTCCTTAGTGGACAGGAGGAGAGGACTGATGAACAGAAGATTTAGGAGAGAGCAGGAGGAGGAGCCAGAACAATATTCTCCAGGCTGGGGAAGGGGACGCGTTGAGGCAGATAGGTGGTGGGACAGGAGGGAAGGGCTGCATTTGCGTGCCCACCTACATCTGCCTAAACCCTTTTCTGTTGCTGAGGGTCCTCCTGCAGGGTGGGGGTGTCAGCCTTTTGTTCTCTTCAGGCCGTCCACCAGTTGGACGAGGCCAGGACAATGTCTGACCAAATGTCTGGGCACTGTGGCCTAGCCACAGTGACACACAGTTTGCCACCTCAGGGCCCTGGTTACCAAGCGACAGGGGAGAAGTGCCTCGTGTCCTCTCTAGTGCAGCCACCTCGCCACTGATGCCCTTCTCCAGATCTCCCTCCCCTGACTTTGAAGACCTGGCGTGGGAGGATCGTGTGTGGGAGAGATGGCTAGAAGAAGGGTGCTAGGCTAACAGTTCCTTAGAGGAATGCTGGGCTCCAAATCTTTCCTTACAGATTCCCAGCTGGTCTCTGTCTCCTGGCCAAACCAGAGAACTCTCTTTTCCCTCTGGGTTACTCCACAAAATCTTTCTTCCATCCCCAAGTCTGGGGATGATATTTTCCCAGCCTTCTCCAGCATCTTAGAACTCTGGAGCCCAAGTCTAGTCAACCACTGTCTCTCTAGTCGGTCAGCCCAGCACATGCCCCAAGCTCCCCGAATCCACGTGTGTGGTTGAGTTGATCCACAGTGACCTAAGTCATGTTTACTGTTGATGGAAAACAAGGGCACGCTGTAACCAAGGCCTCACTGTGGCTTTTGACTTAACAGTTGCTCACTATAACAACTATGAAAAAGATCAAAATAGAAACTGTGTATATAGTAAGAGTACAAGGGATAGGAGACCAGACACTTCAGGACTACAAGGTGGCTTGTTTCCTTTATAGCAATGAAGCGCACACCGTGTGCGGGTCTTCCTCAAAGTCACTTGGCACTTTCTCTTTTGTTTTAATGTCAGATACAATTCACATTTCATTCAAGCTACCCATTTAAAGCCTACAATTCAGTGGTACAATCCAATAGCCACAGAGTTGTGTAACGATCACCACAAACAATTTTAGGACATTTTCATCACCATCATAAGAGATCTTATATCCAAAAGCCAGCACACCATTACCCTCCCAGGCCCTAGGCAAACACCGATCTACTTTCTGTCCCTATGGATTTACCTATCGTAGACATTTATTTACTGGGTATTGAACCCAAGGGCATGCTATCTCTGAACTATACCCCCAGCTCTATTTTATTTTTTATTTGAAAAAAGGATCTCACTAAGTTGCTGAGAGTCTCACTAAGTTACTGAGGCGGGGCTTGAACCTGTGATCCTCCTGTCTCAGGCCTCCCAAGTACTGGGATTACAAGTGTGTGCTACTATACCTGGCTCAGATATTCCATTTAAATGGAATTATACAGCCAGGCGTGGTTTCTCACGCTTGTAATCGGAGCATTTGGGAGGCTGAGACAGGAGGATCATGGTTTGCTGACAGCCTCAGCTACTTAGTGAGGCCCTTTGCAACTCATTAAGACCTTGTTTCAAAATAAAGAATAAAAAACAGGGCTGGGAGAGGGGTGTAGCTTGGAGGTAGAATGCTCCTGGGTTCCATCCTGAGTACTGAAAAAAAAAAAAGTATATATATATATCATGTGATCCAGCAATCCCATTACTGGGAAATTAAATCAACACACTTAAATCAAATAGTCCTCCCAATCACAGGGTAAACACTCATATTCACACTGTAAGAAAACACTGAAACTTTCTTAGAGAGGTCAAGTAATAGACCCAGGTGTACATCCAATAAGGGCAGATATGCCGGGCATGGTGGCACACGCTTTGCAATCCCAGTACTTGGGAGGCTGGAACAGGAGGATTGCTGGTTTGCAGCCAGCCTCAGCAACTTAGTGAGGCTCTCTGCAGCTTAGTGAGACCCTGATCAAAAATAAAAAATAGGGCTGGGGGTATAGCTTGGAGGTAGAATGCCCCTGAGTTAAATCCTCAGTAACACACACACACACACACACACACACACACACACACACACACACACACCAGATACAACAGAGAATTTAAAATGATACAGGTAAAAGAGTCTCTGGTATAATTAATAAGCTATAGCTAGAATAATAATAGTAATAGTTAACTTTTATTTAGCACTTCTGTTGTGGTAGGCAGTAAAAGCTTTAAGTATATTTATTAAGATGGAAAAAGATCCTCTCTCAGTCTTCCTGTTTGCTTCATGTGGAAGCTCCCTGGGCATGACATTTCTGACCTCTTCCAGCTCTGTGACTCACTTCTCCCCAGGAGGAGGGGTGGTGGTGAAAAGGGTGGGGCCCACAGAGGAGCAATTTCTCAATACTGACTTTGGGGTCTTCATCCCATGACAACAGCCCCCTGCAGAGCAAGTTTTGGGCTCTGTTCTCCTCTGTCTACTGATCACAGAGATAATTTCCAACTGGGAGGCCTGCCTGAGCTGGTGTGAGTGCTCTGACTAGTTCTGGGGTTCGCTTACTCACAAACATAATCCACTGACTCCAATATAAAGTGTATCCGTGACAAAATTGATATTTTGGTACCATTTGTTTTTATTTCTTCTTGCCCATCCCTTAAATGACTCAGAGCTTGGGAGGGGAAAGATGTACCCTTTATTATAGTCTCTTGAATCCCAGAACGTTTAGCTCATTTATTCCTAACAAGAATTCCATTAGACAAGTACTCTTATTATCCTCCCAGCGGAGGAGACTGAACAGTTCTCATTTGGCCTTTCTGCTGAAAATAAATATTTGCTTTCAGCCCAGCAGCAGATGAAATTAAAGCAGCAAGAGTGTTTGCAAACTGCTAGAGCTGTACCTACAGAAGCTCCTAAGGGTGGTGCTTCCGGCCGGAGCATCCTGATCCTTTCCGGACTTCCGGTTCCTGTATCAGCAACGTGAAGGGTCGGACTGGCTGATCCTGGCAGGTCCGTCCTGCGGTGACGTCCTGACTGAATCAACGGTGACTAGCAGTCCGCTGCTTCCTCCTGGCTTCCTCTGCGTCGCCGGGGCTTTTGGATGCCTGTTTCCCCCCGATGGCTGGGCTCGGTCCCTGGGGCTGCTCTAAACTCCCCTGTGAACCCGCTCGGCTCTGAGGTCTGAGATCTGCTCGCTCTTGCTCGGCAACACAACACACCCCACGCTTCCGCTTCTTGTGATTGCGGAGGAACGCTGGCCGACCCGGCTCTTGTTGGAGGGGCTGGCCGTGGCCCAGCAGCTCTGTGCGCCCTTGCTTTCTTGCAAGGGCCAGATGAAGGGGAAGAAACCCACTAGTCTCTCCTAGGAAGCTGTGAGGACTAAAGTAATACTCTCCCATCTCCATTGGGCCAGCATTGGGGGAGGAGGGGACAGGAATGCCAAGAGACGCAGACTCAGAACAGTGAGTTTATGGTTATTTGTGAACTGTCATTGCCGCTTGCTGACGCTCTTGGAAAAGCCTGTCCTATGAACATTTCCAGCCCCATGGGACATGGAATCAGGTTTAATCACCAGGTTATGGGGTTGACAAAGACCTTGGGGCAGGCCTTTGGTAAGTTTCATCTGATTCTGAAACTCCCGTGGTTTCACACTAGAACACGGCAAAATAGCTCAGAACAGGAAGTGAAAAAAAAAAAAAAAAAAAACAAACATTTGACTTACTGAAAAGTATCTTTCCTTCACCTGTGTTCTTCCAAAACAGTCAAATTAGCCCAGATACCTACCCTTCTAGGGAGTGTCCCCAGATGGCGTGTCCCCCAAAGGGACTTTGCCGACGAATTTCATGCCCCAGTTACTCAGAAGAGAGTTCTAAAGGCACTGTTAGGGAAACTTGAGGTTGTGTCTCCCTTCCTCCACAACAAAATAGCTCGCTCTCCTTTGCCTGAAAAAAGAAACTGCATTGAGGCAGGGAAGTAAGTTCAGAGCCAGAACAAAGTTCTGAGCCAGTGCAAGAAAATGTTTAAAGGCAGTTGCTGAGATCCCTCCTCTGTAGGAGGATCAGAGCTGCGTGTTGGCTCTGGTATGTCAGTGTGTACCAAAGGGAGAAGACAGGCAGCCTGGATGAGGACTCCTCTGGCCTTCCCAGGCTTTGCCCTCACAGAACCGGCCCTTCCAGGTCTGCAGATCCTGCCTCACTTAGAAGGGGGAGGGTTACTGTGGCCCTTGGTGGCGCAGTTCCCAGAATGGAAAATGTGGGTGTTGGCAACCATTTCAAAGGTCTCCGATTGTTTACACCTCTGATCACCAGACCACAGAGCTCAAGGGCTGTTCAAGGCCGGTGGAAACTTCAGAACAATAAACTTGGCCTCTCGCCTATCTGCTTGCCTGGCTTTCTGAAAGAAAGCTGCACTATGCTCCACACCAATCGTGAACTACCATCCTTCAAGGGGGTTCTCACACACTGTTGGTGCTGAAGCCGGTTAGAGAAGGGATCTGAGATAATGCACTCCTTAGCTACTAGAGGTAGAATAAGGTAGAGAGACTCAATCAGGGTACAGTATTTAAAGGGGTTCCAAAGTCGGGCGTGGTGGCACACTCTTGTAATCCCAGCATTTGGGAGGCTGAAACAGGAGGGTCACTCAGGTTTGAAGCCAGCCTCAGCTACTTAATGAGGCCCTTTGCAACTCAATGAGACCCTGTTTCAAAATAAAGAATAAAAAATAGGGCTGGGAATGTAGCTCTGAGGTAGAATGCCTTTGGGTTCTATTCCCAATACCACAAAAAGGGGGTTTCAAAATATTCAGTAACTATGATAAAAATGTTATTTTATTTACATTATTATTATTATTATTATTATTATTATTATTATTATTACTACTACTACTACTACAACTACTACTATTGTTTTGTGGTGCTGGGGATTGAACCCAGAGTCATACTACCTCTGAGTCATACACCTAGTCCTATTTTCTTTTTTATTTAGAAACAGGGCCTCTCTAAGTTGCTGAGACTGGATTTGACACTCCTGTGTCAATCTCCCGAGTACTGGGATTACAGGTGTGCACCACTGTAAACCAGTATATATTATATATATATAATTATTTTTTGCGCGGTACTGGGGATGGAACCCAGCAGAATTCTACCTCCGAGCTACACTCTCAGCCCTATTTTTTTTTTTATTCTTTATTTTGAAACAGGGTCTCACTGAGTTGCAAAGGGCCTCACTAAGTAGTATCTGAGGCTACCTGCGAACCGCAATCCTCCTGTCTCAGCCTCCCAAATGCTGGCATTACAAGCATGTGACACCATACCCGGCTCCATAAATAATAATTAATGCTATCATTTTATTTTATTTTTGTGGCACTGGGAATTGAGCCCAGGGACACTCTATCTCCTAGCTACACCATCAGCCTTTTTAAAAATTTTTATTTTGAAACAAGGTCTCGCTAGGTTGATGAGAGTCTCACTACTTGCTGAGACTGTTGTCCTTGAACCTATGATTCTCATGTCTCAGGCTCCTAAGTACTAGGATTACAGGTGTAACCTGTAACCTGTGACATTAGGCCACTATTTGAAAAAGTAAAATTTAAGCTGGGTGCGGTGGCGCACGCTTGTAATTCCAGTACTTGGGAGACTGAGACAGGAGGATTGTGCAAGGTTCAACGCTAGCCTCAGCAACTTAGGCTCTCAGCAACTTAGTGAGACCCTGTTTCCAAATAAGATATAAAAAATAGGCCTGGAGGTAGAAGACCCCTAGATTCCATGCCCAGTACCACACACACACACACACACAGCCAGGGGTGGTGGCACACACTTGTATTCCCAGTATTGGGGGCTGAGACAGGAGGATCACAAGTTTGCAGCCAGACTCAGCAACTTAGTGAAGGCCTCTGCAACTTAGACTGTTTCAAAATAAAAAAATAAATTAAATGGGGTAGGGGGTATAGCTCAGAGAACACGCCTAGGTTTTATCTCTAGTCTGGCATGCACACACACACATATAAAAGTGCAAATTAATGCAAAGTAAGCCATGAGGAGCACAATAAGGCTGCATTAAGACAGGGCTATTGCAGGTTCAAAGCTAGTCCCGGCAACTTAGAGAGGCTCTCAACAACCTAGTGAGACCTTGTTTACAAATAAGAAATAAAATCTGGCTAGGGGTGTAGTTTTGAGGTAGACAGTCTCTGGGTTCAATCCCTAGCACCACCACACAAAAAAAGAGGAAAGGAGCTCTCCTCCTCTTCCTCTTCTTCCTCTTCCTCTTCCCCTCCCCCCTCCTTCCCTTCCTCCTCCTCCTCCTCCTCCTCCTCCTCTACTTCCTCCTCCTCCTCCTCCTCCTCCTCCTCCTCCTCCTCCACCTCTTTCTTTTCTTCTTCGACTGGAGATTTAAATCAAGGACATTCTACCTCCACACTATAGCACTACCCCCATCCCCTGCTGCAAAGGCTCCTTTTCCCTCTGGGTATCTTCCAGGTATGCCATCAATAGAATGATCAGTTCTTTGGCTCTGGCAGTAATTTTTTTAAAAAGATTTTTCCACTAAAATGCAGCTATCTAGCTGGGTGTGGTGGCCCATGCTTATAATCTTAGTACTTGGGAGGCTGAGACAGGAACAATGCAGGTTCTATTCCAGCCTCAGCAACTTAATGAGGTTCTCCACAACTTAGTGAGACCCTGTTTCAAAATAAAAGAATAAAATAGGGCTGGAGGTGTACCTCAGAGTGCCCTGGGTCCAATTTCCAGTATTACACACACAGAAAAACAACTATCTCTGCTGTAACTACTGTCAGTAGAGATCTTAGCAGAGACACACTTATTCATTCCACAAACATTGTCAGAGCACTCTGCCCCAGAAATACAGATGAGTAGGACCTACCCTGCCTGGTTTGTTTGTTTGTTTTATTTTATTTTTTGCTGTACTGGGGTTGGAACCAGGGGCATTCTATCTCTGAGCTACACCCCAGCCCTATTTTTTATTCTTTCTTTCTTTTTTCTTTTTTTCTTTTCTGTACCAGTATTGGGAATGGCCTAGGAAGATTTGAGAAAGTTCTGATTATTAATAGATATATTTCAAAAATAATTGTGTCAAAATGGCGGCAGACCTGGGGAAAGAAAGACTTGGCTTCAGTTTCAGTCAGGAAGCAAACAGCTATTGAAACTTAAATTAACCTAGCTAAAGGTAATTAGCAAGTCCATAGGAGAGGGGAATTAGGACTTCCTCATCCTCATTCTAAAGACAGGTTTACATAATAATTGGATAATCTAGCTAGGATGGGAGGAGGGATTGACCTTTGTAAAAGACACCTGGGTGGGGGGGAGGTACCGTACAGGGTAAGGGGAGGAAACTCACAGGGATGTTTACTATGTCAGAACTCTGTAAACAAGATGGAGGTCCTGGGTATAAAAGGTCTGTCCACGTATTGTATCTTTGGTGGTGGGGCATTCATTTGAACCACCCTCCCATGCTATTCTTGCTTGGGGCTGTAACTGTCTTCTGTATTTCTATTTGTATTTTAATAAACTTCTTTAAATCTTCAGTAAGAGTTTGTGCTATTATATACTTATACTTAGCTCAGGATAAGAACCTGCACTTTTTCTGTTCTTCTGGGCTCTTTTTGTTTCTTTGGGGAGTTTTTGGGAAATTATTCCCAGGGGTCTAACAAAGATCCCCAGGGACAGTTTCCCCCAAATGGTAACCCTTACCCCCGAAACCATAACACTTTCCTTTCCTTTTCTTTTTTTTTTTTTGTGGTATTGGGGATGGAACCCAGGGGCATTCTACCTCTGAGCTACACCCCATCCCTCTTTCTTTCTTTCTTTCTTTCTTTCTTTCTTTCTTTCTTTCTTTCTTTCTTGATACTGGGGATGAAACCCAGGGGCTTTCTACCTCCGGGCTACACTCCCAGACCTATTTATATTTTATTTGGAAACAGGGTCTCACTAAGTTACTGAGAGCCTCACTAAGTAGCTGAGGCTGGCTTTGAACCTGTGCAATCCTCCCGTCTCAGCCTCCCACTTATTCTTTATTATTATTATTATTATTATTATTATTATTATTATTATTATTTTTTTGGTGATACTGAAGGTGGATATAGCCCCAGATCTATTTTGTATTTTATTTTGAAACAGGGTCTCACTAAGTAGCTGAGGCTGGCTTCGAACCTGCGCAATCCTCCTGTCTCAGCCTCCCAAGCACGGGGATTACAAGTGTGCGCCACCACGCCCAGCTTCAATTATTCTTTATTTTGAAACAGAGTCTCACTGGGTTGCAGAGGGCATCACTAAGTAGCTGAGGCTGTCTGTGAACCGCAATCCTCCTGTCTCAGCCTCCTGAATGCTGGGATTACAAGCGTGTGCCACCATACCTGGCTCCCTACCAAGTTTAATGGGAATGACAAGTAGAAACATGCACTTAGTGTACTAAGGACTGTTTAGAGACCAGGGTAGGAGAACAGAAGGAACCTCGTTTGGTTTAGATCTTCCAACTAGGACTCTGACTGAGGAAGGCTCCTGCTTGGAATTACTTGAAAGAAGCACAGGAAGAGGTAAAGAGAGCTCTGGAAACATTCTCCACTCATCTCAGGTCAGCCCGGGCATGGCAGGGCCAGAGGGGCAGTCTCAATCAGGTTTGACTCACAACTCCAGGGGCGCCATTCTCATAGATTACAACACACCACTCATAAGCATTGGACAGGATGGGGAGAGTTCTGTCTTGGTGCAGGGCTGAAGGGAATGTGGGAGAGGTAAGTTTGTCCTTGAGAGGATACAGCTGTGCACCTGGGAGTCCTACGTGGGATGCTGCCCCTTGTGTGGGAAGAGGAACCCAACTGGAGGCTACCTTGGGATCCCTGCAGAGGGCAGGCCTGACTTTGAGGGAGCTGGTCTGGTTTTGTGGCTCTAGTTCTGACCAGCCATTCAATGAGAGAGCTATGACCCCAGAGAGGCAGCCCCCATGGGAGACAGGAGCATTCTACTCTCTTTGATGTACTTACCAGGGAAGCTAGCCTGAGAGCTAATTGTTACGGTTTGGGGGGTGAGGGTTACCGTTTGGGGGAAACTGCCCCCAGGGATCTTTGTTAGACCCCTGAGAATAATTTCCCGAAAACTCCCCAAAGAAACAGAAGAACAGAAAAAAAAAACCAAAAAAACAAAAAAACAGAAAAAAGTGTGGGTTCTTGTCCTGAGCTAAGGATAAATACACATTAGCCTGGACTCTTGCTGGAGATTTAAAAAAGTTTATTTAAAAAGATAGAAATACAGAAGATAGTTACAGCCCCATGCCAGAATGGCATAGGGGGGGTGGTTCAAATGAATGCCCCACCAAAGATACAACATGTGGACTAGACTTTTTATACCCATGACCTCCATCTTGTTTACATAATTCTGACATAGTAAACGTCCCTGTAAGGTTCCTCCCCCAGCAAGGTGTGGCGAGGTGTCTCCTTTCATGGTGGACCCCTCCTCCCATCCTAGCTAGATTATCCAATTATTATGTAAACCTGTCTTTAGAATGAGGATGAGGGGCCGGGCGTGGTGGCGCACGCTTGTAATCCCCGCGCTTGGGAGGCGGAGACAGGAGGATCGCGCAGGTTCGAAGCCAGCCGTGCTGGCGTAAGAGACCCTGTTTCAAAAATATAAAATAGGTCTGGGAGTGTAGCCCGGAGGAAGGAGGGCTTCCAGGAACCCCAGTACCACCAAAAAAAAAAAAAAAAAAGAATGAGGATGAGGAAGTCCTAGTTACCCTCTCCTATAGACTTGCTAATTACCTTTAGCTAGGTTAATTTACATTGGAATAATTGCCTGCTTCTAGGCAGAAACCAAGTCCTTTCACAGATTTGCCCCTCACCCAATTTTTAGAATATATTAATAATCACAGCTTTCTCAAATCTTCCTAGGCCATTCCCAATCCTGGTACACTAATCATTGATTTTGTAGCCTGGGAAATTTAAAAAGGAGGAAGAGGAGGAGGAGGAGGAAGAGGAGGAGGAGGAGAAGAAGGAGGAGGAGGAGGAGAAGGAGGAGGAGGAGGAGCAAAAGCAAAGGCAAGATGTGTGTGTGTGTGTGTGTGTGTGTGTGTGCGCGTGCCACGGCCCCTCCCCCTCGGCATATACGAGCGTGAAAACGCCGTATTAATCGGCACGGTCCAAGGAGGCCAGGCCCCGAGGAAGGAGGCGTCATCTCTGGCAGAAATACTCCCTGCTCTTAGATTTCTACACTAAAAAGCTCCGATGATGTAAAACAGGATTCCAAGAATCAGGACTGTGAGAGAAACTGAGTCCGTGGAAAATAAACTTTCTGGTAATTTGTCTAAGCCTCTAAACATCCTCGGCTTTGTTCAAATGGTAATAAAATCTAGTTAGAATTCAGATGCAGTGGCAGCATTCCTGTAACAGCAATTACAAAACACGGATTTCCCCTCTATCTCTGACTTTCATTAACACACAGTAAAAGCATTAAGTTAACTAAAACCATTAGCCCTAAAGGGGAGGCAACCGGTAACTGTTTATCCTTGCGATCCTGCCTAGATACGAAGAAGATAAACTTTATGAGCATCTAATACTGCCCAATACAATAGAGCTGAAGGCTAGGAAGATTCTTAACCTTTACACTCAGTATGAACGCTGCCCGAGACAAGGAGGCACCACGTGGCTAAGAATGAGTATGTCAGAACAAAGGATAGATATAATAAATGTGTAAAAGAAAGGAAATATGGTGAGAATAAGAAAGGATTCTTGTATGAAGAAGAGCTTATCATAAGATTGTCCCAAATGGGAAAGAAAGGAATTAGAAAGATTAAAAGTAGGTTGCAGAAGGATTGTGATGTGGAAATTGATTATTAAAAGAGGAATAGGCTTCTAATAAGCCTATCGTTTGAGGAAAAGTGTTCAGCAGCTAAGGAAATACATCTGACAACTAAATCTAAAAACTTCATGGTATATTTTGGTGTTTTATCTGCCAAACTGTGTTGTGAGTTTGCTTAAGCTTTCAGAATTTAGAAGACAAGGCAGGACGACACCTGGGAGAACTCTATCACATCCACCTGGATCACCACATCTCCCCATGCCTGCCATATGGACTAAGCCCTAAAGATGGAAAGTTCCAAAAAAGTTAAAGAAGATTCCATGAGAGGCCTCCAAGCCCTGGGCGTGCCGTTTCTTCTGGAATTTGCCCTTCGCAAGGACAGCTGGATCTGCTGCGGGATCTGGAGAAGATTCTGAGCTAATCTCTTGAAAGCCAGACTAACTTGTTTTTTTTTAACCTTGATTATTGATTTATGGTGACTACACTCCTTTCTTTCTTTCTTTCTTTTTTTTTTTTTTTTTTTTACTATTAACCCCACTGGTGAAGGATATAAATTTTCTGGGTTCTTGTAATAAAGTGTCAATAGCTCAAGAAGCTTTTGTCCATGTCAGATTCTTTCCAGAAGCGCCATAAATAGGAACTTAAAGAAATTTATATCCTAGAAGGGAAAGAATCGCTGCAGATAAGCGGCTGCAGAATGGCACCCGTATCCTCGCCCATCTTTTTCTAGATTATTCGATCGTGAGTGGAATCACGGCAATTTCGACTGAGCGGTTTGCGGCATGTGTGTGTGTGTGTGTGTGTGTGTGTGTGTGTGTGTGTGTGTTTTACCAGGGATTAAACCTAATGTCATTCTACCACAGCCCTTTTTATTTTTATATTTTTGTTTTTATTTTTTATGATACTGGGGATTGAACCCAGGGTCATTCTACCTCTGAACTACATCCCCAGACCGATTTTATTTTTTATTTTTGAAACAGGGTCTCACTAGGTTGATGAAATTCTCACTACTTTCTTAGGCTGTCCTTGAACCTGTGATCCTCTTGTCTCAACCTTCAAAGTACTGGGATTAGAGGTGTGTGCCACCATATCTGGCTAATTTTTAAATTTTGAAACAGGTTTTCACTAGGTTGTTGAAAGTCTCGCTAATTTTCTCAGGCTAGTCTAAAACCTGAAATCCTCCTGTCTCAGCCTCCTGAGTACTGAGATTACAGGTGTTTACTACCACGCCTGGCTGATAAAAATGTTTCTGGATCCTAAAATTTCTTTCTTATAAAAATTAATAAATGAACATTTCTGTAATATAATTTTTTTTGGTGGTACTGGGGTTCCTGGAAGCCCCCCTACCTCCAGGCTACACTCCCAGACCTATTTTATATTTTCATTTGGAAACAGGGTCTCTGAAGCCAGCATGGCTGGCTTTGAACTTATGGGATCCTCCTGTCTCTGCCTCCCAAGCATGAGGATTACAAGCGTGTGCCACCATGCCCAGCTTCTTCTTCTTCTTTTTTTTTTTTTGGTACTGAAGATTGAACCTTGAACCCAGGGGGGGCATATAACCTCTGAGCTATATCGCCAGCCTGATTCTTCTTTCTTTCTTTCTTTCTTTCTTTCTTTCTTTCTTTCTTTCTTTCTTTCTTTTTGGTGGTACTGGGGGTGGAACCCAGAGGCTTTCTACCTCTGGGCTATACTCCCAGAACTATTTTTATTTATTTATTTATTATTATTTTTTTATTTGTGGGTCTGGGGATGGAACCCAGGGGCATTTGACCTCCTAGCCACACCCCCTGCCCTATTTTTATTATTTATTTTGAAACAGGGTCTCACTAAGTTGCAGAGGGCCTCACTAAGTAGCTGAGGCTGTCCGTGAACCGCCATCCTCCAGTTTCAGCCTCCCAAATTCTGGGATTACAAGCGTGCGCCACCACACCCAGCTCTCAGACCTATTTTTATATTTTATTTGGAAAAAGGGTCTCACTAAGTTACTGAGAGCCTCACTAAATAGCTGAGGCTGGCTTCGAACCTGTGTAATTCTCCTGTCTCAGCCTCCCAAGTGCAGGTATTACAAGCATACCACCACGCCTGGCTTTTTTTGTGTGTGTGGTACTGGGGTTCCTGGAAACCCTTCTACTTCCGGGCTACACTCTCAACTCCCAGACCTATTTTGTACTTTTTAGTTTGAAAACAGGGTCTCATAAGCTAGTGCGGCTGGCTTCGAATGGCTGCGTGATCCTCCTGTCTCTGCCTCCCAAGTGCAGGGATTACAAGCATGCGCCACCACCCAGCACACACCCAGCTTTTTATTATTTTCTTTTCTTTCTTTTTTTTTTTTTTGGTGGTACTGGGGTTCCTGGAAATACTTCTACCTCTGGGCTACACTACCAGGCATGCATATATATATATATATATATATATATATATATATATATATATATATATATATATATATATATTTTTTTTTTTTAAACAGGGTCTTCTAAGCCAGCAAGGCTGGCTTCGAACCTGCGTGATCCTCCTGTCTCTGCCTCCGAAGTGTGGGGATTACAAGTGTGTACCACCACGCCCAGCTTTATTCCTTATTTTGAAACAGGGTCTCACTAAGCTGTGGAGGGAAGTAGCTGAGGCTGGTATTGAACCTGTATCCTCCTGTCTCAGCCTCTCAAGTACTGGAATTACAATCATGCGCCACCATGCCCAGCTATATATAATTTAAGAAATTATATAAACTGGGCATGGTGGCTCATGCTGTAACCCCAGCATTTGAGAGCCTCAGCGACTTAGTGAGGCCCTTTGCAACTCAGTGAGATCCTGTTTCAAAACTGTTTCAAAATAAAGAGTAAAACATAGGGCTGGGTGTGTAGCTTGGAGGTAGAATGCTCCTGGGTTCTATGTTCCATCCCCAGTTCCAGAACACACACACACACACACACAGTATCTTTTCTCCTTACAACTCTGTTATGAGAGTTTCTATTATTCCTGCTTTCCAACTGAGAAAACAGTCCCAAGAGGTAACATGACTTTGAACACACAATCTGCAAATGGAGAAGCTAGGATTTGAATCTTACATCTGTGCTTCTTTTCCTGAGGTTAAATTCAAGTTCTCAGTATAGAAGCAAATGTTCCTGGACTCATACTGCGCAATAAAGTATCTCTACCTGTGTTACTCAGCTTTCTGTTGTTGGGACAAAAGGCCTGAGATAAATTAACTTATAAAGAGAAAAGTTTTGTGTTGGTTCATGGTTTCAGAGCTTTCTGTCCAGTCACTTGGCTTTGTTGTTGGGGGCACACAGTGGCCCAGATCATCATGGCGAGGAGTTCATGGTGGGGCAAAGGTGCTCACTGCACAGTGACCAGGCAGGAAGCAAAGGGTGAGGGGGGAAAGGCAGAGTTCCAATTCTCTTTAGGGCAAACCCCCAGTGACCCAACTTTCTTCTACTGGGCCTCACCTCTTAAAGGGCCCACCACCTTCCAATAGTACCACAGACAAGCCTCTAACATAGTGCCTTGGGGGGACTTTAAGATCCAAACCATAATACTACCTAAAAATATATCTCCAATCTTTCCTTTTTCTTTATCTTGTCGACACCATTCTAATCCAAGCTATCTTCACTGCTCACCTCTCTATAGATTTCTCTGCTGCCACATTTACATCCTCTTGGATTTTTTCTCTTTTTATCAGACATGTGATGTTGGACCAGTTTCTTCTCAGGTCCTGAGTGTTGTCTGTGTAACATAAAAATGAGAATAACATCACTCTCAAGACACACCAAGGAGTAAGAGGCTGTGTCTAGAGCGGGGCCACATGAGCAGGCCGAGCCAAGCCTCCCCAGAGAAGTCCATTGTTACAAATCCCTTCCTTTAATCTTCTCTGCTAGAAAAAGAAGGAAGTTGGCACCAATCCAGATATTGCCATAAAGCTATATGTCTCTTTTCTATTCTCCCAATGAATTCTTTCTTCCTGACAAGTATTTCCCCCCCACAGTATCCTCCCCATCTACCTTCTGAAAAGCCACTTCTTTTCCTAGAAGTGTTCCTTTCTTTTCTCCATTTCCACTATTAAGATGGTGTAGAAGCCCCCAATTTTTTAAAAATAAATTTTTATTGGTGCAGTGTAGTCATACATCTCAATGGGATAAAAAAAATTGTGGAGATATACATGCACACATCACCAAATCAGCCCCTACCCAATCTCTAACCCCTTCTCTCCCCCTCCCTCCTACCCATGCTTGGCTTCCTGATTGACTTTGATATATTTAAGTACATCATATAGAAGCCCTGAAGTCTCACTGCTTTTTTTTTTCTTGGCACTGGAAATTGAACCAAGGTTCTCATGCATCCTAGGCAAGGGCTCTACCACTGAGCTATGTCCCTAGCCCTTTTTAAAATTATTTATCTATTTGCCGGGCATGGTGGCACACACTTGTAATCCCCGCACTTGGGAGATGGAGACAGGAGGATAGTGCTGGTTTGAAGCCAGCCTTGCTGGCTTAAGAGACCCTGTTTCCAAATAAAAATATAAAAATAGGTCTGGGAGTATAGCCTGGAGGTAGAAGGGTTTTCAGGAACCCCAGTACCACCAAAAAAAAATTTATTTATCTATTTAATTATTTATTATAACAAAACACCCAGCCCTATTTTGTTTTATTTATTTATTTTTTTTGGTAGAGGGGCTTGAACCCAGAGACACTTCTGGACCTATCCAGAGATGGTAGGCACCAGGAGACCGTGGAAGGTGGTATTTAGGAAGAAATCCTTCCATTTCATCAATGTAAGCTCAGCTGCAGTGGGAGCTGTTGGTATCCTGGGGCTGTGCTGCTCTGGCTCCTCCAGCATCTCAGAGACCTGGCTTTGCTAATGCCTCACTCTGAGGATGCACCTGTTTCTCAGGGTGGCAGCCTTGAGAAAGCGCACTGTCGTCCTGCCTGTGGGGGAGGCTCAGGAAAGAGTGAGTCAGGAGCTCAGGCTGCCTGGGCCATACAGTGAGACCCTGCTTCTTTATTAATAATAAATAACAAAACAACAACAAAGGAGACTTTGGACAGAAATTTGTCATCTCAAAGTTCTGGGGCCTAGGAGTCTAACTAAGTCAAGTATTGGTAGGGTTGAACCTGCTGAGAGCTGGGGTGCTTTGTTTCAGGCCACCCTAGGCTTGTAGTTGGCGGTGTGTGTGTGTTTGTGTGTGTGTGTGTGTGTGTGTGTGTGTGTGTGTGTGTGTCTGTCTGTCTGTCTGTCTTTATACACATCTGTCTATATATCAAAATGTACCTTTTTTCTTTTTTCTATTTATGGTACTGGGGTTTGAACCCAGGGGTATCCTATCTCTAAGCTACATCCCTAGCCCTATTTTATTTGGAAACAGGTTCTCACTAAGTTTCTGAGTCTGGATTTTTTTGTTTGTTGTTTGTTTGTTTTATACTATTTTATTTTTATTTTGAAATAGGTCTCACTAGAGCCAGGCATGGTGGCACATGCTTGTAATCCCAGAATTTGAGAGGCTGAAACAGGATCGTGGTTTGTGGACAGCCTCAACTACTTAGTGAGGCACGTTGCAACTCAGTGAGACCCTGTTTCAATAGAAGAGAAAAAGAATGAAATATGGAGTAGGGTCTTGCTGGGTTGCTGAGACTCACTACATTTCTGAGGCTGTCCTGGAACCTGCGATCCTCTTGCCTCAGCCTCCCAAGTACTGAGTGTAATGTTGGAATTGAGTCGGGGGTCACAAGGAAGGTAAATCCCGCAATGGAGTGTGAGACCAAGGCCCCTTTTTATTAAATTAAAGGTTTGTCACTCCTGGTCGAGGTCTGGAGACCAATATTGGAAAGGGGGTATCGGACTGCAGAGTCCCACTGCAGAGAGGAAGTGAAGGTATTTATGTAGCTGAGGTCTTGGGGGTGGGGGCTAGAGGCGTGAGAATGCCGGTCCTCTTGTGACATCTGGAGTCTCGTGACCTCTGGAGTCTCATGACATCTCAACTTTTGGCTTCCAGGGTTCTGCCTCCTGTCCCTGCTGCAGAGTGCCATGGGGAAAAAGGAAGGGACCGAGGAGGAGGGGACAGAGAGGGAAGTGACCCTACCTATCATCTCAGCCTTTTGGTGATATTGGTTGACGACAGAGTCAATAACTACTTTTTTTCTGTCAGAGGAGCCTTCATTATAGGGGCCCCTTGGCCAGGAGAGGTCAGCTCATTTGGAAGTAGGCAGGTGGGAGTATAGCTGCAGCAGGAGTTGATTTGTGAAGCTTCCAAGAAATGCCAAGGGCCTGTGCTACCTGTTGAGTAATCTTAGAAATAAAAGCTGGTCCATTATCAGGAATTAGGAAGTCCAAACCAAGGGATGATGTCCAAGAACAGAACATTGGCCACCATGCTGGCTGTCTTGTCCTTTGAGGGAAAAGCCTCTATCCAACCTGTTAGGGTGTCGACCATGGTAAGATGATATTTTATTTTTTTTGAGAGAGGGAATATGGGTGAAATAAATTTGCCAGTCCTGTCCTAGCAAATGCCCTCTCATTTGGTAGGTAGGCAAAGAGGAGAGAAACTCCTTGGGGAGAAACAGCAGCACAAGTAGAAAAGGAGGCACTGACTTTACTAATCAGCTGTTGCAGCGGGGAGAATAAAACAAGGGGTTTAGGGTTGAGCATGGTGGGGCATACTTGTAATCCCAGCATTCAGGAGGCGAAGACTGGAGGATCGCAGTTAGTGGACAGCCTAAGCTACTTAGCGAGGCCCTTTGCAACTCAGTGAGATCCTGTTTCAGAAAGTAAAAGACTAAAAGAATAGGACTGGGGGTGTAGCTTGGAGGTAGAATGTCCCTGGGTTCCACACAAAAAACAAACAAACAAACAAACCAAAAAACCAAGGGCTTTAGGAAATGTTTAAACGCTGTAGGCCCAATGTGTAGTGAATTATGTATTAGGTTAACAACCGTTTTGAGCCTCGGGCAGGGCAATTTTATCCTGTATCATGAGCCATCCATCCCCTATACAGAATGCCCCAAGTTTGGTTAAAGAGTCTCTACCTAAAAGGGGGTAGGGCAGGAAGGGATAATCAGGAATGATGGGCAATGATAAAATTTTTCAAGTGGCAAAAAATGGAGCCTATAGTGCATGGGCAGGAGGGCTTACTGTCAATCCCCACAAGATTGGAGAAGAAAAACTGGGACCTGAAAAGGATGGCAGAACTGAATAGGTAGCTACCATGTCAACCAAAAAGAAGATTGGCTTAACTGCTACCTTGATACCATGTCAACCAAAAAGAAGATTGGCTTAACTGCTACCTTGAGAGTAACCCTGGGCTAGGCAAGGGTCATCAGGATTGACGAGTCCAGGAGCTGTCAGTCTTTGGCCAGGCCAAGTAGGGCTAGTGGCAGGGCCTGGTCTGAAAGGGTGGTCCCTCTTTGCTGATGCACCTGGGGCTCACCGGCTTTCCAAGGACAATCACTTTTCCAGTAACCCTCCTGGCCACATGCTGGGCATGGTCTAGTTGGTGGGCATGGCTGAGGGCGGTGTTTAGCCCTCAGCCATTTGAAGCAGGCTCCTGAAGGTAGTTATCATTGCTGTCCTCCACCCCTAGGTGGTGCTCATTGTCCAGAGGGCCGAGCCGCCACCGCTGGCTGCAGGGCTGCTACCAAGTCGTGGGCTTGCACATCTTCATTTTGGCAGAGCTGGATTGTATGCTCCACTTCAGCCTGTTTCTCTTGGGAATTAAAATCTTCAAATGCCATGTTCACCAAATCTTAAACAGGGGTCTGAGGGTCCCTTAAAGGAGCGTGGGGGGAAGGAAAGGAGCAGGTTAGGGTGAGAGGCCGTTGGAGGGGGCTCCGATGGTGGGTTGAGATTGGAGAGGGAGGGATAGATATGGGGAAGCAGGGGTGTAGAGATGGATTCCGGTGGTGAAGGGAGATTAGCTGTAGGGTGGTGGTTGGGGCAGAGAGGAGAGATCCTGGGAATCAGGGTGGAATCAGAAGGTGGCACCTGTAACTTGGCAAAGTCACAAGATGGTGACTATGCAACATCACAAGGGGGTGGCTGTGCAAAGTCCCAAGATGGCGACTGTACCCCAGCAGAATTAGAAAATGGCGGCTGATGGGGGAGAGGGGTCAGAGGGACAGGAGCGCAAGAAAAAGAAGGCCTGGATTTAAAGTACTTCCGACCATTTACCAGACCACTTACAAAAAATCCAGAGTTCGTTTCGGGCTACTGTGACCCATTATTTTGGAATTTTGGCTTCCCATGTCTGGTCCGCGGGCGAGAACAAAGAACAAAACACAGGTGTCCCTGTTGAACTGGTCAATGTCTGGGAACGGGGGCCAAGAGGAAGGCAGGGACATCTCCACTCCCTTCTCAGGGTCAGAGGAAGCAAGAAGATGGGAAGGATTTCTCCACTCCCTTCTCAAGGCCGGAGAATGACCTGTTTGTCTGGTGGCAACTCTGACGCTTCCGCGTTTGGACAGAGAAGCCAAAGGCAAGAAGCTGGAGGACCTGCTGACCAGAGAAAGGAAAGGAATTCACTCTGTCTGAAAGCGGTCAGTCCAATTAAGAGTTGGAGAGTACAGGTTCCTGGAAGTAAAGAAGAGGGCTCCTGAGAGGAGTCACGGGGGCTCAGGGAAGGGTAATAAAAAGAGAGAAAAAAAAATCCTCTAGGGTTTGCTGGGTTTCGGCACCAGATGTAATGTTGAAATCGAGTTGGGGGGTCTCAAAGAAGTTAAATCCAGCAAAGGAGCATGAGACCAAGGCCCCTTTTGTCGGGGCCCACTCGGCTGGACCGAGATGGCACCCAGGCTTGTTGCCAGCGTGGATTCAAAATGGCGCCTAGGCTTGCAGCCAAGTCATGAGACTCACAAGATGGACGTCTCCTTGAGCATGCGCAGTGTGCCATGCTACGTGCCTGCAGAATGATCAGTGACGCAAAGCCTCATGCTACCACCAGCCTGCCTATGAGAGAGTCAGAAGTGTGCATGCCCTAGCTGTGGAAGCTTGGGGTTGGTAGGGAATAGAGGGAGGGATTATGATGCTGATATATATTGTGCTTGTTGTACGCATTGTCAGACATATTAGACATATTGAGACAGAAGGAAGAAGAGACATATTAAGGATCCATTAAAGAAGAATTCATATTTCAGCTGAAGAGGTGTCTGTGTCGTTCTCTAAGCCCCTGCGGGTCGGAGTCTTAGGGGACGATAAGTGGCGCCGAAATCCGGGAAAAACAACATAGCAAAAAGTTCGCAGGTAAGCGACAAAATAAGATAAGGCTTGCGGATAAGCGAGGGACAGCTGTGAAAGTTCGCAGGTAATTGCGACGATAGGCTCGCAGGTGATTGCGACGATAGGGGTGTAGGAGTTTGTGACAAAGTAAAACTTATCATGGGGTCTAAGGTTGCTACCATGAAGGTCAAAGAGGCTCTTTGTAACATTCTAAGGGAGGAGTGAAAGTGAAAGCAGCCACTTTAGAAAATTTTCTTAGCACAGTTAAAGCGATAGCTCCATGGTTTTTGGAAGAAGGATATGTTAACATTTCTCAGTGAAAACGTCTTGGTCAGGATCTTCTTAAGGCCGATGCCGAAGGGGCTCTCCCACCTGGGACATTGGCTATCTGGAGTTTAATTAAAGCATGCCTGACAGATAAAACAGGAAGGTATAGTCAAGTTCTGGCTGAAGGCTCTAATGCTTTAGAGGAAGCAAAAGAAGAGATTTCAGAGCAAGGTCAACAGGCAGATTCTCACAGGGATGAGGAGTCCTCTGAAAGCAACTCCTCCGATTCCTCCGAGGAACAAGAGACATGGCCTGTTCCACCAGAAAGAGAGGGAGAAGCATTGTTAGAATCTTGCCGCAGGTTCCAAATGTCTTATAACAGAAAAAAGAAACATCCTGAACCTTCCGCTCCTCCCCCTCCCTCTCCTAGTCAGCTGCCATATCTTACTGAGAAAGAAAAGTCTGATAGGCGGAAGACATCTGAGGCTAGTCCGTGGTCAGAGATTTTGCCTACACCAGGAGCATTTCCTGTGTTTCTTGACCAGAATCAGCAAAGGTATCATGAGCCATTAGATTGGAAGGTTGTTCAAAGATTAAAAGAAGCTGTGTCCACATATGGAGTGTAGGCTTCATTTACCTTGTCACTGGTAGAATCCTTTGAAAGATACTCCATGACTCCAAGTGATTGGACGAATTTGTGCAGGGCTGTGTTGTCTGGTGGAGCCTATCTTAATTGGAAGTCAGCCTATATAGAATATTGCTCTGATCAAGCTCGTGTTAATGCTCAGACAGGGCAACCTGCTTGGAATTTGGATATGCTAATGGAACAAGGACCATTTGCTAATAATCAAAATGGGTACCAACAGCAGGTGTATGGGCAGATTAATCAAGCAGCATTAAGGGCATGGAGGATGTTATCAGGGACAGGTAATTTAGGAGCCAGTCTGTCAAAAGTTACTCAAGGACCCTTGCTTCTTCCATGATTTGTTATTATATGGATGATATTTTATTATGTGCTAAAACCCCAGAAATTTTGGATGATATGCTTATAAAAACTATACTATGTCTTAAACAATGGAATTTAATTATAGCTCCAGAAAAAATACAACAAAGAAATGTTAAACAATACCTTGGCACCAAATTAGAAGATACTATTATTCATCCTCTTAAGGTTAGCTTGAGGGTGGACAATTTACAAACTTTAAATGATTTCCAAAAACTTTTAGGGGATATAAATTGGATTCGACCATATTGCAGGCTTAGTAATGCTGACCTTAAACCTTTGTTTGATTTGCTAAAAGGGGATTCATATTTATTTTCTTCACGATCATTAACACCTGAGGCACGAGCATGTATTCAACTCGTAGAGGAAAGGTTATCTGAAGCACAAGTAGATCGTATAGATTATCAGAAAAAACTGCTCTTATGTATTCTTACCACAGATCTCACACAAACTGGAGTGTTGTGGCAAGAGGGTCCCATAATGTGGGTACACCTCCCTCATTCTCCCAAAAAAGTGTTGCCATGGTATCCAGCCTGTGTTGCACAAATAATTATTAAGGCATTAAAGGCAATTCTGACTGCATTTGGAATGCAGCCTGATCTTATCATCACTCCATATACTAAAGAACAGCTTGCCACTCTAGCTGCCACCAATTCTGACTGGGCCATTGTCCATGTAATGGCCACAGGACAATTCGATAATCATTATCCACAACATCCATGGCTCAGGTTTGTTTTGGCTCATCCTATTATTTTTCCTAAAATCACTCGATCTGCACCAATTGCTGGAGTGCCAAATATTTTTACAGATGGATCCAAAGGAGGTATGGGTGTGATATTCAAAGAAGGCTCAGATCCACAAACTTTTCTTTTTCCCCATTCATCAGCACAGGCAGTAGAGATTTTGACAGTGATTCAAGTATTTATGCTCTATGATTCCACTCCATTCAATTTAATATCGGATAGCTTATATGTGGTACAGGCACTTAATAGCCTTGAATGTGTAGGACATATTAAGGGACAATCTACTATTCTTCTATTATTGGCTAAGTTACAACACTATATTTGGAACCGAAAATGTTCCTTCTATGCAACCCACATACGAGCTCATTCAGGACTTCCTGGACCGCTTGCTGAAGGCAATGCTATTGCAGATTTTCATACTCGAACTGTACTTATTTTTTCAAATGAAGACAAAGTTTTACAGGCTCAAGAATTTCACAATAAATTTCATGTAAATTCCCAAACGCTGAGACTAAAATTTAGAATCACTAAAGAACAAGCTCGACGCATTGTATTGCAATGCAAAAATTGTTTGACATTACTGCCACAGCCTACTACAGGAGTAAATCCTCGAAGTGCGACCTCTTCACCTATGGCAAATGGATGTCACACATGTTCTTGAATTTGGCTCTCTTAAATATGTACATGTTTCCGTGGATACATGTTCCGGAGTCATCTTTGCCTCTGCTCATACTGGAGAAAAGGCCCAACATGTAATTTCCCATTGTCTGCAAGCTTTTGCTGCCTGGGGCATCCCTCACCAAATTAAAACTGATAATGGACCTGCTTATGTTTCTCAGAGATTTTCTCATTTTTGTGCCCAAATGGCTATACAATTAAATCATGGATTACCATATAATCCACAGGGCCAAGGCATAGTAGAATGAGCCCATGCCACTATTAAGTCTGCTTTAATAAAACAAAAAGGGGGAATAGGGGCTCAATGGACCACACCAAAAGATAAACTAAATCTTATATTATTTATTCTAATTTTTTTTTTTTTTTGGTGGTACTGGGGTTCCTGGAAGCCCTTCTACCTCCGGGCTACACTCCCAGACCTATTTTATATTTTTTATTTAGAAACAGGGTCTCCTAAGCCAGCGCGCGCAGCTGGCTTCGAACCTGCGCGATCCTCCTGTCTCCGCCTCCCAAGCGCGGGGATTACAAGCGTGCGCCACCACGCCCGGCTATTCTAAATTTTTTAACGTTGGATGCCAATGGATGGACAGCAGCGGAAAGACATTACAGGCCTCATGAGCGCTATGCAGGGCAAGCAATGTGGAAAGATATTCTTACAGGAGCATGGAATGGTCCGGATCCAGTGCTAACGTGGGGTCGAGGGTCGGTGTGTGTTTTCCCACAGGACAAAGACTCGCCGATTTGGGTTCCTGAAAGATTGGTGCGCCATGTACAGGAACCAATGGAAGATGCCAAGCGACAAATGGATATGGCTAACTCTGTTGGTAATGTTCAACATTGGATTGGGTGAAAAAGATCTTTGGGGAATTATTTCTGCTTTCCCTCTTCCTTTACCTGTATCTACCACTGCCACCATTTTTCCTCGGTTCTTTACGACCAATAGTTCCTTAAATTTGCCCTGGATTCCCTTTGATGAAGAAATTAGGCCTTATGCATTCTTCAATATAACTTTAAGTGGCAGTTTATGTTTTTATGCTAATAAAATTTTGAATGATGCCTATGATAGTCCTAATCCATGTGTACAGTTATATAATCAAACTATGGGAAAATTTCAGCCATTTAATGGTTCCAGTCCCATAGGAAATGTTACTGTTTTAGAAGGATATGCTCCTTTAGCATTTTCTAGATATGAACATCCCGAAAATAAAACAGCTCCTTTGCAGCCGTGGTGGACTCCAAAATGTTATAGCCCACGTAGCTGGCCATTTAAATGGACTGACTGCCAAGACTCCAAGGTAGTCTGGGCCTCTTCAGGCTATGATTTAAGTTCTTCTCCAGGCATATCTACTATGCGCAATCATACTTGGGCAGGATATAATTATACATATCAAAATCCTATACAGTATAAGCCGCCCAATCCTTTTAATATTTGGCTTCTCTGTGGGATAGCAGGAGGCTGTACTGATATAACAGCTATGTCTATGATTTTAGGGGGAACTGTAAAAAATTGCAGCTATTCTCAGAATTTTTCCAATACTTTTGAGGATAGCGTCAAGGTAAATTGTTCAATGGGACCACAACTCCCGTTTGGACCCACTCCTGTTTGTGTAACTACTCCATTTTTTTGGCTTGTTTCTAATAGTTCCTTGGTTAATGATAGTCTAGGTTGTTTTATTGATACCTGTTTTCTAACTTTCTGCTAGAATGCTTCTAGCACCCTTGGGCAGTAGTAATGCGACTGCCTATAGCAGTTCCTTGGCCAATAAGAGTGGATGTAAATTCCCTTCAGTTTTGCTGAACCGAGAAAAGAGAGATTTTGGAATTTCTGCTCTTATTGCTGTAATTGTGGCCTCTGTGACTGCAGCCGTTACAGCTGCTGCCGCTTTGGCAATGTCTATAAATACTGCAGCCACTATGAATGCCCTATCCTCACATGCGGCTACTGCCATGGCTCAGCAAGCTCAAATAAATGGACAACTTAAAGCTGGCATATTAATGGTAAATCAAAGAGTAGACCTGTTACAAGAACAGGTTGACATTCTAGGGCAAATGGCCATGGTACCATGTATTCATAAATTATCTGGATTATGTATAACGTATGTGCAGTATCAGAATTTCTCCCATGCAGGCAATTTGTCTCGGCAATTAAGCAAGATGCTTCTAGGGACTTGGAGCCATGAGTTTGAACACACCATGATTGAGCTTCGAGCGTCCATCACTGCAATTAATTCTACCCGTGTAGAAGTCGCCACAGTACAACTATGGATGGACTTGATACATGGAACATTGGGTTTCTTAAAAGATTGGGGTGGCATGGCATTCTGGGCATTCTTGCTGGTGGTAGCATGCTGTTTCCTGATTGGATATATCAGGCGAACTCGACAACGCACACTGCAACAACAGCGCATATTGGTGCAAGCTATGGCAGCCCTTGAAGCTGGCTCATCTCCCCACGTATGGCTCAGTATGCTGGATCAGTAGTCAGTGACGGGTAAGATTGTCCCCGGGACCATATCAACCTAAGACAGGGAAACAATCATGCTATTGTTCTCCCAATGACGGGTAAGAATGGTCCTTGAGGGTCGACAACCTAAGACAGGCACGATCCCGAGCCTTATTTTAATAAAACAAAAAGGGGGAGATGTCGGGGCCCACTCGGCTGGACCGAGATGGCACCCAGGCTTGTTGCCAGCGTGGATTCAAAATGGCGCCTAGGCTTGCAGCCAAGTCATGAGACTCACAAGATGGACGTCTCCTTGAGCATGCGCAGTGTGCCATGCTACGTGCCTGCAGAATGATCAGTGACGCAAAGCCTCATGCTACCACCAGCCTGCCTATGAGAGAGTCAGAAGTGTGCATGCCCTAGCTGTGGAAGCTTGGGGTTGGTAGGGAATAGAGGGAGGGATTATGATGCTGATATATATTGTGCTTGTTGTACGCATTGTCAGACATATTAGACATATTGAGACAGAAGGAAGAAGAGACATATTAAGGATCCATTAAAGAAGAATTCATATTTCAGCTGAAGAGGTGTCTGTGTCGTTCTCTAAGCCCCTGCGGGTCGGAGTCTTAGGGGACGATACCCTTTTATTAAAGTAAAGGTTTGTTGCTCCTGGTCAAGGTCTGGAGACCGATATTGGGAAGAGGGTCAGTCTGCAGAGTCACACCGCAGAGAGGAGGTGAGGATATTTCTGTAGCTGGGGTCTTAGGGGTAGGGGCTAGCAGCATGAGAATGCCGGTCCTCTCTCAACATCTGGAGTCTCGCGACATCTCCAGGGTTTTGCCTCCTGTCCCTGATGCAGAGTCCCATGGGAGAAAAGGAAGGGAACCCGAGGAAGAGGGGATGGAGGGGGAAGGGACCCGACCTATCACTGAGATTACAGGCATGTGCCACCTTGCCTGGCTTAAAAGACCCTTTTTATAGAGATACCAGTCAAATTGGGTTAGGACACTTCCAAATGACCTAATTTAACTTTATTATCTTGGTATATACCCTGTTTCCAAATAAGGTTTCTTTCTTTCTTTCTTTCTTTCTTTCTTTCTTTCTTTCTTTCTTTCTTTCTTTCTTTCTTTCTTGTACTGGGGATGGAACCCAGAGACATTCTACCCCCAAACTACACCTCTAGCCCTATTGTGTGTGTGTGTGTGTGTGTGTGTGTGTGTGTGTGTGTGTGTGGTACTGGGGATGGAAAACCCAGGGGCATTCTACCTCCAAGCTACACACCCAGCCCTATTTCTTATTATTTGTTTTGAAACAAGGTCTCATTGAGTTGCAAAGGGGCTCACTAAGCAGCTGAGGCTGACGGTGAACTGCAATACTCCTGTCTAGCCTCCCAAATGCTGGGATTACAAGTGTGCGCCACCATGCCCCGCTGTGAGTGTGTGTGTGTGTGTGTGTGTGTGTGTGTGTGTTCTTAGGGATGGAACCCAGGGGCCTTCTACCTATTTTATATTTTATTTGGAAACAAGGTCTCACTAGATTTTTGAAAATTCCCTAAACTCCTGAGGCTAGCTTCAAACCTGCAATCCTTCTGTCTCAGCCTCCCAACTACTGAGATTACAAGCATGTGCCACCATGCTCAGTTCAAATAAGGTCACATTCTGAGGTCTTAGGGGTTAGGATTTTAACATAGGAATCTTCTGGGAAATACAGGTCAACCCATTACAAGTGTAGGCTTCTGCTCTCAGGCCCAGGAATCCTGGAGGGTAGGAGCCTTTCAGCAGGTATCAGATAGGGCTGTAAAGTTGACTAATTACCCAGGAGAGCTCAAATAAACTCAGAATTTCCTGAGGATGCAGCCTGGACAATGACCAACAAAACAGTCTCTGCCCTTCAGGAACTGTAATCCAGGGAAGATATAAGATATTGAGCAGGTAATAAAATGCAGGGCAGTGAAAGGTGCAGAGAAAAGTCACTGGAAGAAAGAGTGCTTTCTTTTTGGGAGATAAGTGACATATTCAAGAAGACTTACTTTTTTTTTTTCAACCCTACTGTGTTTATTATAAAATGTGGAAGGAATAAAGAAGCCTAACTGAATCTAAAGGTTTACATTGGCCAAGATGCTTAAACACAACAAAAGACCACAAGTAAAACCCCATTATAAAAAGCAGTGCTACAATGGATATGATGTAATTCTTTGTGTATGTGTGGGCTGGGGACTGGAGAATGAATCCAGGGTGTTCTATCTCTGTGGTACACCCTGAGTTTTTATTTTGAAACAGGGTCTAAGTTGTTGAGGTCCCCACTAAATTGCTAAGGCTGTCCTTGAACCTGCAATCCTCCTGTCTCAGCCTCCCAAGTACTGGGATTACAGGGTGTACTACTATGCCTGGCCTTAGTCTTTCTAATTTAGGCAAATGGAATCCATTGAGACTTTTCCAGCAGGAAGGCAATAAAATGCAACTCATCTGTGTGTTAGGGACTTGCACGGAATAGGGGTTGGAAAGAATGGGCTAGGAGGAGAGCTCAGTGGTCACTAGCCCTTAGAGAAATGCAAATCAAAACTACACCGAGATTCCATCTAACCCAATTAGAATGGCAACCATAAAAAATACAAACAATAAGCAGGGTGTGATGGCACATTCTTGTACCTCCAATTCTATGGAGGCTGAAATAGGAGGATGAAGATTCATGGCCAGTCTTAGTAATTTAGTGAGGTGCCCCTGCAACTTAGTTAGACCCTGTTTCAAAATAAAAAAAATAAGAGCTGGGTGTGGTGGTGCATGCTTGTACTTGAGAGGCTGAGACAGGAGAATTGGAGGTTTGAGGAGAGTCTTAGTAAATAATGAGACTCTCATTAACCTAAAGAGACCCTGTTTCCAAATAAAAATAAAATAGGCCTGGGGGTATAGCTTGAAGGTAGAATGCCCCGGGTTCAATCCTCAATACCACAAAATTAATAATAATAATAATAATAATAATAATAATAATAATATTAAATGCCGGCAAGGATGTGGGGAAATAGGAACTCCTATACACCGTTGGTAGATTGTAACTTCATACAACTACTATGGAGAGGAGTATGGAGGTTCCTTAAAGCCTAGAAATGAAACCATCACATCACCCAGCCATACTACTTCTCTGTATCTTTCCAAAAGAATTAAAGTCAGAATACTATAGTGATACATCCATATCCATGTTTATAGCAGCACAATTCACAATAGGCAGTTGTATATGCACACAGCAGAATTTTTATTTAGCCACAAAGAAGAACAAAATTATGTCATTTGTGGGAAAATAAACGGAACTAAAGAATATTCTGCTGAGTGAGCTCAGCGAGTCTCAGAAAGTCAAGGGTTGTATGTTTCCTCTCCTATGTGGAAGGTAGAGAGAAAATAGAAAACAAAAGGGACTTCGGTTAAATGAAAGAAGGAAAGAAGCCAGTAGAAAAGTGGAAGGGATTGGGGGAGGGAGATAGAGAGGGAGGAAAAACACAGAGGAACGGAACAGTTCAAACAATGCCACTCCATACACGATTCCACTACCAATCTCACTAACTTGTACGGGGAGGATGGGGTGGGATGGACGTGAATGGAATGGATTCTTGTACCACTTTGACTCTATTATGTATGATCTCAATGCGCCAATGAAAGTACGAGAAAAAAAGAATGGCTTAGGAGGAGGGAAGGAGCAGTGGGCAGGGACGTCAGGCCCAGGGAGGTAGGGAGGTTGCGATGGGAGGGGGCGTGGAAAGGGAGGGATGGCGGTGGGGAAGCTTTTGGGAAGACCTCACAGAACTTGACAACAGGGTGGTGGTTTAGAGAAAAGAAAAAAGACAAAGAGGGCTTCGGGTTTTTAAGTCTCTAGGCTATTTGCAGACGGCGGAATCTTTTAAGAGGAGGAAAAGAGGAAGTCAGGGGTGTGGTCTGCCCTCTCCTGAGGGAGGAGGAGAAACTGCCCCTCCCCTTCCTCTGGCCTCCCCTCTACTGCTAAAGCACCGAGGCCGCACCCCTTCCCTTCCTACTTCCTCTGGTTCACCCCCATATACTCTGGCAATTTTTTTTTTTTTTTTCCGGTACTGAGGATTGAACTCAGGGGCATTCTATCTCTGAGCTATACCCTCAGCCCTATATTTTATTCTTTATTTTGAAACAGGGTCTCACTAAGTTGCAGAGGGCCTCACTAAGTAGCTGAGGCTGGCCAAGAATCTGTAATCCTCCTGTCTCAGCCTCCCAAGTACTGGGATTGTAAGTGTATGCCACACAGCTGTTTTTATTTTGTTTGGATACTGGGGATTCTACCCAAGGACAGTCTACCTCTGAGCCACACTCCCAGTCCTATTTATTTATTTGTTTGTTTACTTATAATTTATTTAGTGGGGGATTGAACTCAGGGGCATTCTACCTTAGAGCTATGCCCCCAGCCCATTTTTATTTATTCTTTATTTTGAAACAGGGTCTCACTAAGTTGAGAAGGGCATCACTATGTAGATGAGGCTGGATGCGAACCTAGATCCTCCTGTTTCAGCCTCCCAAGTACTGGGAATACAAGCACGAGCCACTAAGCCTGGCTTTCTTTTCATTTCTTATTTAAATTTTTCTTCTTTTTTTTTCTTTTTGGTGGTGGTGGTGGTACTGGAGATTGAACCCAGAGACATTCTACCTTCGAACTACACCCCCAGGCAAATTTTATTTCTTATTTGGAAACAGGGTCTCTCTAGGTTGAGGAGAGTCTCACTACTTGCCGAGGCTGTCCTTAAGTCTTTGATCCTCCTGTCTCAGCCTTCCAAGTACTGGAATTATAGGCATGTACCACCATGGTCTAGCTTTTGAAACAGGGTCTTGCTGTTTGCCGAGGTTGGCCTTGAACTGTTGATCCTCCTGTTTCATACTCCTAAATACTGGGATTCTAGTTGTGTCCCATAAAAACCAGGCTCAAGGGTTCTCTCTCTCTCTCTCTCTCTCTCTCTCTCTCTCTCTTCTCTCTTCTCTCTTCTCTCTTCTCTCTCTCTTCTCTCTCTCCATTCTGGGGATTGAACCCAGGGACTTTATACTTTTGACCTACACCCCCCTTTTATTTTGAAAGAAGTTCTCACTAGGTTGTGCTGATGGTCTTACTAGGTTGCTAAGGCTGGCCTTGAATCCCTTGATCCTTCTAAGTCTCTCAATGTGATTGAACCACCCAAGGGCATCCTATCTCTGAGCTACACCCCTTTCCTTTTTATTTTGAAATTGGGTCTGCCAATTTGCAAAGGTCCTGCTAAGTTGTTGAGGCTTGCCTTGAACCTGTCATCTTTCTGTCTCAGCCTTTCAAATTCTAGGATTATAGGTGTGTGCCACTACACTCTGCTTGTTTGCCCTTCCTTCCTTCCTTCCTTCCTTCCTTCCTTCCTTCCTTCCTTCCTTCTTCTCCTTCTTTGGATTGAACCCAGGGGCATTCTACCTCCAAGCTACATCCCTAGCCCTATTTTTTGTTTTGAAACAAGTCTCACTAAGTTACAGAGGGCCTCACTAAGTAGGTGAGGCTGGCCACGAAACTGCCATCCTCCTGTACTGAGAGGATGGCAGGTTCTCAGCCTCCCAAGTACTGGGATTACAAACTTCTGCCACCACACCTGGCTAGACACCCGGCTTTCAAGGGTGTGCTTCATGTCACAATGAGGAAATGCGACCAGGGAAGGACTTTAAAATAATATTATCATAAGCCGGGTGTGGTGGCGCATGATTGTAATCCCAGCATTTGGGAGACTGAGACCGGAGGATCGAGGTTCGTGGACAGCCTCAGCTACTCAGTGAGGCCCTTTGCAACTCAGTGAGACCTGGTTTCAAAATAAAGAATAAAAAATAGGGCAGGGAATGTAGCTCAGAGGTCAAATGCCCCTGGGTTCCATCCCCAGACCTGCAAAAAAAAAAATAAAATAATATTATCATAAAGCCTAGGAAAAACGAGAGGGGAATGGAGTAAAAAATGTCTGTGGTTGGGGGGTATAATTTACTAGGCCAGGGGGTCTTTCCCATACACACAAAAATGTGTGTGTGTAGCTGGGCGTGGTGGTACTCACCTGTAATTTCAGTACTTGGGAGGCTGAGACATGAGTGCAGGTTTGAAGCCAGCCTCAGCAACGAAACAAGAGCCTATTCCAAAATAAGAACAAATAAAAAGTACAAAGTGCTGAGGGTACAGCTCAGAGGTAGAATGCCCCTGGGTTCAATCCCTAGTACAAAAAAAAAAAAAAGTATGTGTATATCTTTTTTTTTTTCCTTCCAGACACAAATGTGTATTTATTTATTTATTTTAAAACAAATTTTTAGGCAGGACTCTGGGCCCCAGGCAGGATCGCGCGGAGCACGCCAGACCCCTGGAGAAACTGGGGCCCAGTTGCAAGGCCCTGGGCCCTGGGTGGGGGTCAGGTGGGGCACGCTGGAGCCCGGAAGAGCTGGGGCCCGGGTTGCAGGACTCTGGGTCCCAGGCGGAGTTGTGCGGAGCACGCTGGACCCCTGGGGAAACTGGGCCCAGGTCACAGTGCTACTGAGTGCCTGATCCCACAACCTCCTCAAACCACACATACTGTCTTCTATTATAAAAAAAAAAAAAAAAAAGGAAAAGAAAAAGAAAAAAGAAAAATATCGGAGAGGTGTCAAGAAGGCTGTGGCGGATGCAGGGATACTGGAGATGCAGACAAAACTTATCCAAATGAACTGGAACATTTGGAAAAATTCCCCACGAAGGAGGACTGCTTCTTCTCTACATTCTTAAGAATCTTGGACATCACCTGTAAGAAGAGAGTTTAGCAGAGACCTAGGAGAAAGTCGGTGTTTCTCCTAGAGCCGGGCATGGTGGCGCATGCTTGTAATCCCAGCATTTGGGAGGCTGAGACCTGGAGGATCACGGTTCGCGGATAGCCTCAGCTACTTAGTGAGGCCTCTGCAACTCAGTGAGACCCTGTTTCAAAATAAAGAAAAAATAGGGCAGGGGGGTGTAGCTTGGAGGTCAAATGCCCCTGGGTTCCATCACCAGACCCGCAAAAAAAAAAAAAAAAAAAAAAAGAAAAAAGAAAGGCGGTGTTGGAAGCAGTCTCCGCGATGGCGGTGGAGACTCATATTCAGGAGAAGCAGAAATCGGATTCTACCAACCTTATTTTTTGGGAGAAATTACACCAAATGTCAAATGCTACCATCGCGCATGCTTAGGAACACTGGACAACATTCAGAGTGGAAAAAGAGCTTGGGAAAGATTTGAAATGGTGGAGGCAATGGCAATGGCAGTGGCCAGTACTCAGGGGAGGCAGAGATCTGATGCATTACACCTGGAACCTTTGAAGTAATAACCCCAGAGGCAGAATGCCACCACCATGCACCCTTGAGAACGTGGGACAAATGGCTGGGTGAAGAGGGTGCTTGGATTGGAGCCTGCCGAGGGGTGAGGCTGGCGACAGACACAGCAAAGCTGGGATTGGAGCTTGCCATGAGGCAAGGCCGGTGCTGGAGCCTCCGAGGCCGGGATCGAAGCCTGTCGAGGGGTTAGGCCGGTGCTGGGGCCAGTGAGGATGGGATCAGAGCCTGCCAAGGGGTTAGGCCAGTGCTGGTGCCAGCGAGGCTGGGATCGGAGCCTGCCGTAAGGCAAGGCTGGTGCTGGGGCCTCCGAGGTCAGGATCGGAGCCTGCTGAGGGGTTAGGCCGGTGCCAGGGCCAATGGCTGGCATTGGAGCCTGCCATGAGGTAAGGCCGCTATTGAGGCCTCCGAGGCCAGGATCGGAGCCTGCCGAGGGGTTAGGTCGATGCCAGGGCCAGTGGCAAGCATCGGAGCCTGCCGTGAGGCAAGGCTGGTACTGGGGCCTTTGAGGCCAGGATTGGAGCCTGCCGAGGTGGTTAGGCTGGTGCTGGGGCCAGTGAGGCTGGGATCGGAGCCTGCCATGAGGCAAGGCCGGTGCTGGGGCCTCCGAGGCCGGGATCGGAGCCTGCCGAGGGGTTAGGCCGGTGCCGGGGCCAGCGAGGCGGGGATTGAAGCCTGCCGTGAGGCAAGGCCACTACTGAGGCCTCCGAGGCTGGGATCAGAGCCAACTGAGGGGTTAGGCCGGTGCCGGGGCCAACGGCCGGCATCGGAACCTGCCATGAGGCAAGGCCTGTGCTGGGGCCTCTGAGGCCATGATCAGAGCTTGCCGAGGGGTTAGGCTGGTGCCGGGGCCAGTGAGGCCAGGCTCGGAGCCTGCCATGAGGCAAGGCTGGTGCTGGGGCCTCCGTGGCCAGGATCGGAGCCTGCCGAGGGGTTAGGCCGATGCCGGGGCCAACGGCTGGCATCGGAGCCTGCCGTGAGGCAAGGCTGCTACTGGGGCCTCCAAGGCCGGGATCGGAGCCTGCCGAGGGGTTAGGCTGATGCCGGGGCCAGTGGCCAGCATCGGAGCCTGCTGTGAGGCAAGGCCAGTGCTGGGGCCTCCAAGGCCAGGATCAGAGCCTGCCAAGGGGTTAGGCTGGTGCTGGGGCCAGCGGTCGATATCGGAGCCTTCCGAGGGGTTAGGCTGGTGCCGGGGCCAATGGCTGGCATCAGAGCCTGCCATGAGGCAAGGCTGTTACTGGGGCCTTCGAGGCCGGGATCAGAGCCTGCCAAGGGGTTAGGCCGATGCCGGGGCCAGCGGCCAGCATCGGAGCCTTCCGTGAGGCAAGGCTGCTACTGAGGCCTCTGAGGCTGGGATCAGAGCCTGCCGAGGGGTTAGGCCGGTGCTGGGGCCAGCAAGGCCGGGATCGGAGCCTGCCAAGGGGTTAGGCCGGTGCTGGGGCCAGCAAGACCGGGATCGGAGCCTGCCGAGGGGTTAGGCCGGTGCTGGGGCCAGCAAGGCCGGGATTGGACCCTGCTGTGAGGCAAGGCCAGTGCTGGGGCCTCCAAGGCCGGGATCAGAGCCTGCCAAGGGGTTAGGTCAGTGTCGGGGACAATGGCCGGCATCAGAGCCTGCCGTGAGGCAGGGCTGCTACTGGGGCCTCCAAGGCCATGATCGGAGCCTGCCAAGGGGTTAGGCTGGTGCCGGGGCCAGTGAGGTGGGGATTGGAGCATGCCGTGAGGCAAGGCCAGAGCTGGGGCCTCCAAGGCCGTGATTGGAGCCTGCCGAGGGGTTAGGCCAGTGCAGGGGCCAGTGGCCAACATCAGAGCCTTCCATGAGGCAAGGCCGCTATTGAGGCCTCCGAGACCGGGATCAGAGCCTGCTGAGGGGTTAGGCCAGTTCCGGAGTCAGCGAGGCTGGGATTGGAACCTGCTGTGAGGCAAGGCCGGTGCTGAGGCCTCCGAGGCCAGGAGAGGAGTCTGTCAAGGGGTTAGGCCGGTGCAAGTGTCAGCGAGGCTGGTACAGAGCCTGCCTTGAGGCTAGGTCGGTGCTAGGGCCACCGAGGTCGGGACCGGAGCCACCCGAGAGGTTAGGCCGGTGTGGGGGCCAGCGAGGCCAGAATCAGGGCCTCCCACGAGGCAAGGCCGCTGCTTGAGCCAGCGAGGTCTGGATCAGTCCACCGTGTAGCCAGGCCACTACTGGGGTCGTCAAGAGTGGGATCAGTACTTGCAATGCGGCATGCACAGAGAAATATCGCAGAAAATAAAAACCAGATGCTTCCTCTAATCAGCAATAGCTAGGAGGAAAGGGGCAACAGGAAGAGGTCGAGTTATAGAAAGGGCCCTATAGTGAAGCAACTAAGGCGACCAATCAGAGGGTATGGAATAGGGGAGGATGGAGCCTCTTTAAAACGCAGGAGGTACATAAACACCTGTATCAAAGTTAATCACCAAACAAGCATGGGATCGAGGGAGGGGGAGGGAATGGGATGGGGACTGGATGAGGGCTAATTGGATGATGTGTGCTTGTAAATCCTCTCAAGTCTTGTATTCCAATGTGATATATGATTACAATGCACCAATAAAATAAATAAAAAAATTTTTATTGAACATAAATGGTATATATTTAAACTATAGTTGGTGCCCTCTCCCCCCCGCGTGTATATCTGACAACTAATTTCAGCCCAGAACTAGTCAGGCTCTCTCAGGACTCCTCTGACATGGACATCCAGTGTTAAATGGGGCAAAACAGACACTTGTATTCAGTTATATGTCCTTTCTTTCCCTCTCTGAAATGCATGAGACACATCTTTTGTCTCTGTGAATACTTTTCATTTCCCCTTTGCAAAGGCTCTAGAGCACTCCTGCACTAGTGTACGTGAGCAGGTGTTGATGTGTGTGCGCATCAACTTGCAGTCCTCTTGATGTGGAAAAGTTTTAACTCCCTGATAGCCACATCCAGAGCCTCTTACCTAACCTGCCAGGACATTCTCTTGTGTGTGTGGGAGACAGGCGTATGTGTGGATAAGATGACTTGCAACTGGGGTGTTATAAAATATAAGATACTGGAAAGAAGCTCTGGCTAAAGGGCTAAAGCCACCTGCTTTGATTCATCTGTGGTCTGTTATCTCTGAGGACTAGGAACCTAATTAAGAGTAGATGCTGAAGCCCCATATCGCATATTTACAGATGGGTGGAGCTCACACAGAAAACAATGGAAAATTCCCTGAGACTGAGTCAAAAAGAACGTAAACAAATGTAGAGCAGCCCCATTGGAGTGAGAGGGTGGGTTCAGGACTATTAAATAGGCTGAGCTATCATCTCTAGTTTCTTGTTGCCACTTCATAAATGAATTTAAATTTCTTCACAAGCAATCTAAACCATTATCTTTCTTTTTTCTTTTTTATGGCACTGGGGATTGAACCCAGGGGCATTCTATCTCCAACCTATACCTTCAGACCTTTTTTTTTTTTTTTTTTCAGTGCTGGGGATGGAATCCAGGGGCATTCTACCTCTGAGCTACACACCCAGCACTATTTTTTATTCTTTATTTTTTTGAAATAAGGTCTCACTGAGTTGCAAAGTAAGTAGCTGTGGCTGCCCGTGAACCCTGATCCTACTGTCTCAGCCCTCCGAATGCTGGGATTACAAGTGTGCACCATAATGCCTGGCTTTTTTTATTCTTTATTTTGAAACAGGGTCTCACTAAGTAGCAGAGGGCCTCCTCACAAAGTTGCTTAGGCTGGCTGTGAACCTGTGATCCTTCTGCCTCAGCTTCCCAAGTACTGGGATTATAAGTGTGTGCCACCATGCCTGACTCAAAACATTATCTTTTATGCATAGGATGCAGACATTAAGAAGGGACTGGATAAAAATGATTTATTGGCATGGAGAAACGTCTGTGATCTGTACTTGAGAATATGTGTAGTTTTAACTTGCTTGTGTGTGTGTGAAAAGCTCATGCATATTCAATGGCAAAAATAATTATGTCCTACTTAGAGTATGGGTGACTTTCCTGTCTTCTATTTTTTTTTTTTGTCAGTGAAAACACATGATACACTTGTGAAATTTTAAAAAGAATAAAACTATTCAATACTAACATATGTCCTCAGAAATAGTTCTTTGGTGTTTAATTAGAGAGTGGAATTAGAGGGACACTCCTGACTGCCTGCCAGCCTGGTCCTCCCCCTCCTCTTTGCTTTCCATTTCAAAGCTCCTGTCAGTGAGATTGCCCTTCTGAGCCCTGCAGAAGGACCAGGACAGAGGATAAGCATGGCTGCCTTCATTAGGAGAGGGGCCGCAGGGGTCTTAGGCAGGCTGAGTGACTGGCTGAAGTCCCCAGCTAATCGGTCCTGTAGGAGGTAGGAGCTGGCCTTCCTTTCTCTCCGTCTGTTTCCCAGCTGCCAGCTGCTCCTCTCATGAATAGGTTTTCTTCTGGTTTCGGTCCCATGACTTTGCTTTCCAAGTGCTATTGTGCCCGGACCAGCTGGTTAGCAGGACTGGGTTTTAGGGTTATAGAGCCTGCAGGTCACACAGGGGTCAAATGCCATGGGAAAGGCAAAAGCGAAGTTAGAAGGCCACCAGGAATCAGGGAGCAGGGCAAGGGTGACAGCAGGGCCTCCCTGACACGCTCTGAGAGGGTGTCCAGGAGGCTGGCAGAGCATCGTAGCGCTGGGCGGTCAGAGGCTGGGGGGTCAGGAGAGTTCCCAGTGTCCCTCAGAGAGCTGTGCAGCCTTTGGCCACCGCTTTTCAAGGCTGAAGTGGGTCATACCCAGGTGCTCAGCCACCGCTCCCTCCAAAGGACACCATGCCTGCCAGAGAAGAGGCATCCCGCAGTTTCCACGGAATCACTGTGCGGCTTTATTTGGTTGCAGGACTGTTTGTCATCTGCGAGTTTTCACGATGACCCAGCACTACTCTGACCCAGCACTCGCAGTATCTGTGCAGGATACTTACCTGGAGAAAAGGAGAGCCCTGAGGACTCCCAGCCTGCCCTAGCCTGCAGCAGTCTCTCACTCTTCCCTGCCAGCTTTCTCTCTCTCTCTCCTTCCTTTTTTTTTTTTAAACTGGGGATGGAATCTGGGGGTTTTCTACTTCTGAGCTAGACCCTCAGCCCTATTTTATTTTTTATTTTGAAACAGGTCTCACTAAGTTGCTGAGGCTGGCCTTGAACCTGCCATCCTCTTGTCTCAGCCTCCCAAGTACTGGGATTACAGGTGTGCGCCATCACATCGGCTCCGGCTTTCTCCTGATGTTGAAGGAATTTTGATGTACCAGTTCCAGTGGTGAGGCTGGGAAATACCGAGCAGTGATTAGAAATGGCCTCTTTGTAGCTAAGTGGCCTTGGGCTAATTACTTTTCGGAGCCTCAGTTTCTTCCTATGTAATATTCATATGTAATAGTATTAGGAAATATTCATGGTATGTGTTTTAGAGTTGTGGTGAGAATAACATGTCAAAGAATTGAGACACAGTACTCGGAGCGAACCAAGCAGGAATGAACTTGAAAAGCAGGTAACAACTAGTAAGGGTGGAGACGGTGTCTCTCTTTTAGGTTGGAGGTCAAGACTGTGTTGGGGCAGGTTCCAGAGGACCGTGGGTGCCAGGCATTAACCAGTTAGCCATTGGACTGTGAGAGTTGCCAGAGAGGGGCTGGGTGATGAGGGGGATGCTATTTATCAACAAATCTGAAGTTATTTCAGTATTTAAATAACTGAATATGGCTGCATAGGACTTGAATAGCAAATGTATTCCTAAGTATTAGTAAATAGTAATTTGTGTGTGTGTGTGTGTGTGTGTGTGTGTGTTAGTTACTGTTACTGGGGATTGAACCCAGGGGCTTTCTACCACTGAGCTAAATCCCTTGCCCTTTATTATTATTTTATTTTAGTCTATTTATTTGTTTATTTTCAAAACAAGGTCTTGCCGGGCGTGGTGACGCACGCTTGTAATCCCCGCGCTTGGGAGGCAGAGACAGGAGGATCACGCAGGTTCGAAGCCAGCCGCGAGCGCTGGCTTAGGAGACCCTGTTTCCAAATAAAAAAAGTATAAAAAATAGGTCTGGGAGTGTAGCCCGGAGGTAGAAGGGCTTCCAGGAACCCCAGTACCACCAAAACAAAAAAAAAAACAAAAAAAAAAAAACAAAAAAAAAAAACAAAAAAACAAAACAAAACAAGGTCTCACTGAGTTGTGAAGGGCCTTGCTAAGTTGCTGAGGCTGTCTGCGAACTGTGATCCTCCAGTCTCAGCCTCCTGAATGCTGGGATTACAGCATGTGCCACCACATCCAGCCTATTTTTTAAAATTTTAAAACAGGGTCATGTAGCCAGGTGTAGTGGCACATGCTTGTAATCCCAGCATTGGGGAGGTTGAGACAGGACTGTGGTGTGTGGACGGCCTCAGCTACTTAGTGAGGTCCTTTGCAACTCAGTGAGACCTGGTTTCAAAATAAAGAATAAAAAAATAGGGCTGTGGGTATAGCTTGGAGATAGAACGCCCCTGCCCCTGGGTTCCAACTCTAGTACTGCAATAAATAAATAAATAAATAAATAAATAAATTAAATAAAAAATAAAAAAGGGCTGGGGGCATAGCTGGAGGTAGAATGCCTCTAAATTAAATCCCCAGTGCTCTCCTTCCTGACACACACACACACACACACACACACACACACTATGCTATATTATCTGTGCCTTTACTTGCATAGCAGAAAACTGGAAGAGAAAAATACTGTTGTTAAACTCAGAATAAGGAGAAAGAAAACATACATTGACTTCCCTGGGTGCACATGGGGCAAGGTTATTTGGGGAAGGGACTTGGAATAGGTTAATTTTGTTTCTTTTCTTGGCCTCTAGGCTGGAAGCACCCCAGTGGCCAGTGCCTGTCTGTGGTGCAGCAGCAGCACCAGCTGGTGAGACAGGCTTCCTCCAGAAGGCCCAGCCACGGCTGTTCCACTGTAGCAATGAAATACTCACAGCCCTTGCCACACACTTTTTCTTTTTTCTTTTTTTTTTTTGGTACTGGGAAGAATGGAATCTAGGGGCATTCTACCTCTGAGCTATACTCCCAGACCCATTTTTTATTCTTTATTTTGAGACAGGGTCTCACTGAGTTGCAAAGGGCCTCACTAAGTAGTAGCTGAGGCTGGCCATTAACTGTGATCCTCCTGTCTCAGTCTCCCAAATGCTGGCATTACAAGCATGCACCACCACACCTGGCCACCCCACACTCTTGACTGTCTGCTAATGGGGGCTTTGGGACCTGGCTTTGGGACCCAGGTTTTGCACTTGAAGGGGCTTTTTCTGGCTCTGAGAATTGTGAGCTTAAGAAGTGATAACTTGGGGCTGGGGTTGTAGCTCAGTGGTAGAGCGCCTGCCTATCATGCTCAAAGCCCTGTGTTTGATTCCCAGCAAACACACACACACACACACACACACACACACACACACACACACACACACAGCATTAGCAGGGTACCACCCTGCACTCTAAGCATTTCCTAATATTCTATGCACATGTTTATATTTGTGTCTACAGACATCTTTCTGGGGAGAGGGATTCTTAATTGTCATTATCTTTCAGAGAGAATTCTGGCCCCTAAAAGTTAAGCATCATTATTTTTAATTTTTTAATTTATTAATTTTTTGCGGGTCTGGGGATGGAACACAGGGGCATTTGACCTCCGAGCTACGCCCCTTGCCCTTTTTTAAATTTCTTTATTTTGAAACAGGATCTCACTAAGTTGCAGAGAGCCCCTAAGTGGTAGCTGAGGCTGTCCACGAACCGCCATCCTCCAGTCTCAGCCTCCCAAATGCTGTGATTACAAGCATGTGCCACCACGCTCAGCTTACACATCATTATTTAGGGACTAATTCAAATCATGTTCAGTTAACTTAATATTAACATTAGCTAATCTGAAGTGGTTTACTTTCTTTGGAGATTTCTGTTCAAGTTACTTGGGAATTGGCTAGGCAGTAGGAAAATATTAAACAGAGTGAGAAATGTGTCACTGATTAGTAGTAGTTTATTTGGATTTTTATTTTTACTGTGGTGCTGGGAACTGAACCCAGTGGTGGTGGTGAGTATGTGTTTCTACCCCTGCACTATATCCCCAGCCCTATTTTATTTTGAAACAGGATCTCAAGCTGTATGAAGTGGTATATGTCTAATCCCAATATTTGGAGAGATAGGAGGGTTGCAGGTTCATGGCCAGCCTCAGCAATTTAGTAAGATTCTGTTTCAAAATACAAATAAAATAGGACTGAGGGTATAGCTTGGAGATAGAATATCTCTGGGTTCAATCCCCAGTACAAAGAAAAAATAAAAAGAAAGAAAGAGAGAAAGGGAGGAAGAAAGAAAGAAAGGAAGAGAAAGAAAGGAAGAAAGAAAGAAAGAAGAAAGAAAGAAAGAAAGAAAGAAAGAAAGAAAGAAAGAAAGAAAGAAATCTCACTAAATTGCTCAGACTGGCCTAAAACTTGCACTCCTCTGGTCTCAGCTTCCCAAGTACTGGGATTGCCAGTGAAAGTTCATTACAGCAGTTGAGAACCCAGGGTCTAGCGCAAGACTGTTGGGGTTCAAGGCCCAGCTTTGCTGTTCAGTGGCCACATGACAAGTTATTCAGGGCTTCGAGCTTGGGTTTCCTGCTATGTGGAATGGGCATGGCAAGTGGAGTGCTGGCTCTAGAGGATGAACTGACTGGTGGCCATGTACTCTTCTGCACTGGAGCTGACTGGCCCCTGGAGACCCGGCTGCGGGTCTGACTGCTCAGGCCACAGCAGGAGCAGCAATGACTATGGAGTGGCTTGTGCTGCAGTTCTTCTGAAGATGAGAAAGCAAAATCTATATAAAACTGATGGAAGTGGGGTGGGGGTGCACACACCTGTAATCCCAGTACTTGGGAGACTGAGACAGAAGGATCATAATTTGAGGCCAGCCTGAGAAAATTATCAAGACCTGATTCCAAAATAAATAATAAGCTGGGCGTGGTGGTCCACGCTTGTAATCCAGCATTCGGGAGGCTGAGATAGGAGGATCGTAGTTCGCGGACAGCCTCAGCTACCACTTAGTGAGGCCCTTTGCAACTCAGTGAGACCCTGTTTCAAAATAAAGAATAAAAAATAGGGCTGGGGGGGTGTAGCTTGGAGGTAGAATGCCCCTGGGTTCCATCTCCAGTGCCACAAACAACAACAATAACAATAACAACAACAACAATAACAAAACAATAAAATAGGGCTAGGTGTTGTAGCTCATAGGCGGAGCCCCTGGGTGAAATCCACAATAAAATAAAAAAATAAAGTTGATAATAAATAATAAAATAATTACCAAGAAAATTGAGGGACAGATAGGTAAGTGATTATGCCTAAATCCATAAAGCTGGTAAGCCACAATCCTGAGATTGAGATCTGTATATTCAAGGCCAATCCAGCTTGCTGTTTTAGTCATTTACTTCTTTGCAACTCAGTCTTTTTTTTTTTTTTTTTTTTTATTATCAGTAGTAGGAATTGAACCCAGGGCTCTTGCACATGCTAGGCAAGGACTGTATCGCTGAGCTCTATCCCTAGCCCTGTAACTTCACTCATAGTGTAATTGGGGTTTTCATCTTATTTTATCTTATGGTCCATAAGTTCATTTAATTTAGAAATGATTCCTTGGCCTACTTTTCATACCTCCGTTGTGGTGAACATCGTGGGCATGATGGTACCTAGTAAATACTTGTTTTTGGATTATTGACTGACCAGATATGTGTAGGGGAGGTAGCTTAAATATGTTCAGTATGTTTGCTTAATAATTTGACTGTTAGCCCGGGGTGGTGGCACACATGTAATCCCAGTACTTGGGAGGCTGAGCCTGGAGGATCGTAGGCTAGCAGCTAGCCTCAGCTACTTAGTGAGGTCCTCCACAATTTAGTGAGACCCTGTTTCAAATTAAAAAATTAAAAAATAGGTCCGGGGGCATAGTTTGGAAGTAGAATACCACTGGGTTCAATCTTTGTACACCACACACACACACACGCACGCACACACACACACACACACACACACACACACACACACTTCGACTCTTTTCTTTCTTTCTTTCTTTTTTTTTTTTTTTGCAGGTGTGTGCCACCACGCCTGGATGACTCTTTTCTATAAACAGATACGTTCTTGACTATCACATCTGTATAAAATAAAAGTAATATATTACCTTTTTTGGTACTGGAATTGAATCAAGGGAGGTTCTAACTCTAAGCTACTACCCAGTTCTTTTTATCTTTTATTATTTTTTATTTTTTTGGTACTGGGGATTGAAAGCGGGGGCATTCTACCTTCAAGCTACATTTTCAGTTCTATTTTATTTTATTTTTTTATTTACTTTTTTGTGGTACTGGGGATTGAATCCAGAGGTATATACCTCCAAGCTGTACCTCTAGCCCAATTTTATTTCTTATTTCTTATTTCACTAGGTTGCTGAGAGCCTTGCTAAGTTGCTGAGGCCAACTTCAAACCTGTAATCTTTCCTGTCTCAGCCTCCCAAGTACTGGGATTACAGGCATGCACCAACATGCCTGGCTTTAGTTTTTAGTTTGAACCAAGGTCTCACTAAGTTGCTGAGGCTGGCTGTGAACCTTTGATCCTCTTGTCTCAGCCTCCTAAGTACTGGGATTACAGGCATGCGCTACCATGCCTGGCTTTAATATTTTATTTAATTAATTAATTTATTTTTTGATGGTACTGGGTTTCTGGTAGCCCTTCTACCTCCGGGCTACACTCCCAGACCCATTTTTATATTTTTATTTGGAAACAGGGTCTCTTAAGCCAACGCGGCTGGCTTCGAACCAGCGTGATCCTCCTGTCTCCGCCTCCCAAGCACGGAGATTACAAGAGTGCGCCACCACGCCCGGCTTTTTATATTTTATTTTGAAACAGGTTCTTACTAAGTTACTGAGGGTCTTGTTAAATTTCTGAGGCTGGACTCAAACCCGTGACCCATCAGTCTCAGCCTTCTAACTACTGGGATTATAGGCATGTGCCACCACACCAGTTAATACATTACTATTAATGCTATAATTTTTCTAATGTGTTTATATGAAGAATAAAAGTATACCTAGAGTTCAGGAGCTTTGTACTTGGAATTAAAATGCTTTGCACATTTCTTGGTGTATAATAAAGAATGAGCAAATGTTAACTACACTATTATTATCATTACAGTGCTGGTTGTACAATTATTTTTATTGTACAAAGCAAGTTGTACTTGCTCTGAGGGAATCTTAACCTCAGCTTGAAAATATTGATACGGAGTTCCATTAGTGTTCGCACAAGGAAGCTGGCTTTCCGTGTGAATGCAGGGGGGATTTGAAGGAGAGGGAGAGAGAGAAAGAGATCACCCATGACAAGACTTAGGTTTAGTTTTTTCCCCCCCTGTAGTTCCAGGGACAGAACCCAGGGTTTTAGCTACACCCTAACCCTATTTTATTTATTTTTTATTATTTTGAAACAGGGTCTCGCTGAGTGGCTGAGGGTTTTGCTAAATTGCCGAGGCTAGTCTTGAACCTCTGATCCTCTTGTCTCAGTCTCACAAGCACTGGGATTACAGGTGTGTGCCCCTAGCCTAGCAAGTCTTGTATTTTATTTTGGTGGTACTGGGGTTCCCGGAAGCCCTTCTGCCTCTGGGCTACACTCCCAGACCTATTTTATACTTTTTTATTTTTGGAAACAGGATCTCTTAAGCCAGCGCGGCTGGCTTCAAACCTGCGCGATCCTCCTGTCTCCGCCTCCCAAGCGTGGGGATTACAAGTGTGAGCCACCACGCCCGGCCTCAAGTCTTGTATATTTATTTATTTATTTATTTATTGGTGGTACTGGGGCAGAACCCAGGGGCTTTCTGCCTCCGGATCACACTCCCAGACCTATTTTCTATTTTATTTGGAAACAGGGTCTCACTAAGTTGCTGAGAGCCTCACTAAGTAGCTGAGGCTGGCTTTGAACCTGTGCGATCCTCCTGTCTCTGCCTCCCAAGAGCGGGGATTACAAGCGTGTGCCACCACGCCCGGCTAAGTCTTGTATTTTAAAATCAAACATTGAGCTGGGTTTGGTGGCTCATGCTTATAATCCCAATACTCGGAAGGCTGAGACAGGAGGATCACAGGTTTGTGCCCAGCCTCAGCTACTTAGTGAGGCCCTCTGCAACTTAGACCCTGTTTCCAAATAAAGAATAGAAAATAGGGTTGGGGGTGTAGTTCGGAGATAGAATCCTTTGGATTCCACCTCTAGTCCTGCAAAAACAACAACAGCAAAAAACAAAACATATTAAAAAAAAACCTCAAACATTAGAAGTGATGTACTAACACTTAGGAAGTGCGTGCGTGCGTGCGTGCGTGCGTGCGTGCGTGTGTGTGTGTGTGTGTGTGTATTACACAAGGAGGTGAACCCCAGGAGGTGGGGGTCGCCGCAGGCCATCTTGGAGGTTAGCTATTTCAACTTGTTGGGCTGATTTTGGAGTCACCTGGACAACATCCAAGTAGTGGCAATTCCCTTTCCCAAGTGCACTGGCCGTTCTGGGGACGTGGGCTTATTCTCTGAGGGCCTGTGATGCCCTCTGATGTCTAGTGGGGGCTGCGGACATGGCCCCGTCCAGGCTGAAATGGCATTCTTATGCGGTCCACCCCTGAAGTGAAGCTGCAGACCTGCACTGAGGAGCGGAGCCGCCACAGCTCATAATAAGGAAGTGCTTTTTCTTTAAAGACTCCTATGCATTTATAAGCAGACTGAAAAACTGAACTCCCAGCACACATGTAGACAAGGCGGCATAATCCCCAGCAGTGGGGCAGTTTGGGGGTTGAAGACTTGGATTCTTGAGGACTCTTTTGGTAGTGGAATGAGGATTAACTGAGTTACCCCAAATGGTGACATCAATGTATATGTATACATAATGTACTATATATGCTTTATTACTTATTTATTTATTTATTTATTTATTTATTTATTTATTTATTTGGTGGTACTGGGGGTGGGACCCAGGGGCTTTCTACCTCTGGGCTATACTCCCAGACCTATTTTTATATTTTTATTTGGAAACAGGGTCTCACAAAGTAGTTGAGGCTGGCTTTGAACCTGTGTAATCCTCCTGTCTCAGCCTCCCAAATGCAGGGATTACAAGCGTGCGCCACCACGCCCGGTTTATATGCTTTATTTTTGACACTGGGGATTGGACACAGGGGCATTCTATCTCTGAGTTACATCTAGCCCTTTATTTATTTATTTATTTTTCTTTTTTTGGTGGTACTGGGGTTCCTGGAAACCCTTCTACCTCTGGGCTACACTCCCAGACCTACTTTTTATATTTTTATTTGGAAACAGGGTCTCTTAAGCCAGCGAGGCTGGCTGCCAACTGCGCGATCCTCCTGTCTCCGCCTCCCAAGGGTGGGGATTACAAGCGTGCGCCACCACGCCTGGCCAACCTTTTTATTTTGAAACAGCATCTCACTTATTTGCTGAGGGTCTTGCTAAATTGTTGAGGTTGGCCTCAAACCTGCGACCCTCCTGTCTCTGCTTCCCAAGCACTGGAATTCCATGCGTGTCCGCCACATCCAGCCTATTCACACTACTTACATCTGTCATTCGAGGTGGGATTCATGTTCCCTCCTCTTGGAAGACATTTAGGCAGGTCCTTGAACTCTACTATGTAACAGACTATTGCTAAAATAATGCTGTGTGATTCCAGGGTGAGGTCTTAAAAGGCAATAATCTGCACTGGTTCTTTGCATAGGGATGCTTGTGCTTTGACCCTGGCCACCATATTGTGAGGAAGCCCAGGCCGCATGGAATGTTCCAACTGGCCCTCAGGCAGTGGCTAGTGTTAGCTGTCACACAAGTGAGTGAAAGCTTCGGAGGGTTCCCACTTCAGCCTGTGGGTCTCCCAGCTGAGGTCCCAGACGCCCTGGCACAGGCAAGCCATCCTCACTGTGCTCTCTTTGAAGTCCTTGCCCACAGAAAATGTGACAGAGAATTAACGACAACTCATTGTAAGCCACAGAGTTTTGGGGTAACTTGTGATGCACCAATCAATATTATATACAATATTCACCACAGCATAATATCTGAAAATAAGTGATCAATAAATTCTAGTTTAGACATTTGTGTGTGTGGTGGCAGCGGCTGGGGTGGGGGGCGGTAAAGGGGAATTGAACCAGGCGCATCTACCTCTGAACTATACCTCTAGCCCTTTCTATTTTTTATTTTGAAACAGGGTCTCACTAAATTGCCAAGGCTGGCCTCAGACCTGTAAATCTCCCTGTCTGAGCCTCCCAAGTACTGGGATTACTGGCTTGTATCATTACACCCAGCCTGGGTTGTGCACTTAAAAAAAATCTTCACCTAATTATAATTATAGATATTTTTAAAATTGAACTAAATTATTTTCAAGCTATTTCCTGGTAGGGTTTTAGGGAAGCCACTGTAGGAGTTTGTTTTTCCCTGGCTCTTTTTACACATAGGCATATTTACTGTGAGGATAAAGCGTGTGAGAACAGACTTTCGGCTCTCCATCTGCTGAGCTGTCTCATGGATTTCCAATCCATTGCTGGAGGTTAGAGCCACAGCTGTTTCTAGATCTGGCTTATTTTTGGTCCACTGGTTCATTTAAGCTGCTTCTCACATTCGTCAATAGGCTTTGAGAGTGTCCACATTGACTCCTTGCTCTGCACACAAATGTAAATTAGAATCATCTGCACTTTTCTGGTATTTTCCTTCTTTGAAAATGCATAGCCCTGACTGACCAGACCAAGACAGTCATGGAGGAAACTAGGGGTGCAAATTGGCCTCAAAGCACAATTGTCACCCAAGTCCTGCCCATTTTCTGGGATTCTCTTTCTTCTCCAAGTGTCAGAAGGTATTACAAAAGAGGGTCCTGAGTGTGTGTATGCATGAGTACATGTGTGTGTGCATGTGTGTGTGAGCGCAGAAGGCTTGTCCTTCTCTGAGTTTCTGGTACATCCTATCCTGGCCACTGTCCTTGCGCCCTCAGGCACTCCTGGGCTGCCAGCCAGTACATGCAAATAATGAAGGCGAAGGCGGGGAGGAAGAGGAATGTGCGGCCAGTGCTGTGGCCCTGCCTATGTAGTTTTTTCCTTCAAATTGTGGTAAAATAAACATAAGACTTGTTATTTTAATCATTTTAAGTGTACGATTTGGTGACAATAAATACATTGCATTCATTTTCTTTTTTAGCCGGGCGTGGTGGCGCACGCTTGTAATCCCTACACTTGGGAGGCAGAGACAGGAGGATGGTGCTGGTTCGGAGCCAGCCTCGCTGGCTTAAGAGACCCTGTTTCCACATAAAAACGTAAAAAGTAGGTCTGGGAGTGTAGCCCGTGGGAGTGTATCCCGGAGGTAGAAGGGCTTCCAGGAACTCCAGTACCACCACCAAAAAAAAAAAAAAAAAAAAAATTCTTTTTTATGGAGGGTACTGGGGATTAAACCCAGGGCTTTCTACCACCAAGCTACTTCCCCAGCCCTTTTTACTTTTTATTTTTGAAATAGGGTTTTGCTAAGTTGCCAGTCCGACCTCCAACCTATGATTCTCCAGTCTCGGCCTCCCTCCCAAGTACTGGGGTTATAGGTATGTACCACTGTGCCCAGCATATTACTGTTTGGCCGTAATTATTATCCATAAACAGAACTCTTTCATTGTCCCAAACTGAAACTCTGTACATCAAATACTAACTCCCCATTTCCCTCTTTCTCTAGTCTCTGGCCACCCCTATTTCATTTTCTGTCTCTGAATGTATTTATTTTAGGTTCCCAATATAAGTGAGACCATACAATAATTTGTTCTTTTTTTTCAGTATTGGGATTGAACTCAGGGCTTTCTACCTCTGTGCTATACCCCAAGCCCTATTTTATTTTTTATTTTGAAACAGGGCCTCACTAAGTTTTTGAGGGCCTTGCTAAGTTGTTGAGGCTGGCCTTGAGCTTGCAGTGCTCCTGTCTGTTTCCTGAGTATTAGGATTACAGGTGTGCACCACTATGGGCGGTTTAGCCTGGTTTTACAGATTCGGAAACTGAGGAATGAGGATGTTATAGAAGTAGGTCAAGGGCAGAGATTTCAAGTTATGAGCTAGGATTTGAGCCCACAAAGCATCATACTAACTCTCATACATTTACACAATTCTGCCTTTCCAAACAGAGTGGCCATCAAATTCATCATTAAGGATTTGATTTTATATATGTAGAAGAAACAAACTGTTTGTGGGGGATAATTATAATAAAAAACAAATATCTAAGTAAGAAAACCTAATATAAGAAGCTAGTCTGTAGTTTATAAGGCTCTCTGCTGAAAATTCTTTTTCATATTTATATTAAAGTTTTTTTCTTAGTCTAATATATATATATATATATATATATGAGCTAGTTCTCTCTACATATTTGTAAATATAAGCTATTTTTCTTAGATACATATATATATATATATATATATATGAGAGCTAGTTCTCTCTACAGAGCTGCCCGGGTGTGGTGGTGCACATTTGTAATCCTAGCATCTGGGAGGCTGAAACCAGAGGATTGTGGTTCGTGGACAGCCTCAGCAACTTAGTGAGGCTATATGCAACTTAGTGAGACCCTGTTTCAAAATAAAAAATACAAAATAGGGCAAGGGGGGTAGCTTGGAGGTCAAATGCCCCTGGGTTCCATTCCAGAACCACAAAAAATAAAATAAAATAAAATAAAATTAAAAAATGGCCAGAGCTGAGCTTGGTGGTACATGCCTGTAATCCCAGTACTTGGAAGGCTGAGACAGGAGGATCACAGGTTCCAGGCCAGCCTCAGCAACCTAATGAGATCCTGTTTCAAAGTAAGAAAGGAAGGGGGAGGGTAAGAATAGAGTTTGGATTTAGAATGCCTCTGAATTCAATTCCTAGTACCACTAGATGAATAAACAAACAAACAAACAAACAAACAAGTAAATAAAATGCAGCACTACTTGTTCTTATGGGTAACTCAGTGGCTTATAAATATAGTGTTAAAATTTTCAATAACCTATATCACTAGATGGCAGTGCAAATCAATTTTTTAAAAATCCAACGGTTTCTGAAATCTTTATAGTAAGTTAAACTCTAGGAAAGCATTTTCATCATTTTTGACATGATGAGGGCAAGTATATTTAATTCAAAATAGATTTTAATGACTTCGTAGATAATTCTCAAGTTTTTTTAGGCAGAAGAACTGAAAATCATGAAGGCTTTTATTTATAAGAAAAGCTGTTTCTAAAATGTCAGAAATTCCTGCTTTGGAGGAAGTTAAAGTTTTAGGTAAATGTACTAACTTGGGAAATTTTGCAACAGCAACATAACCATCTATATTTTTTCATTTACCAGCTCAGCTTGGTTTGGCTAAGAATCAGTCCTTAGTTCCAGACTGCAAATATAGTTGCCATTTTAGTTCTTAGGGGAAATGTCCTTCAGTTAGTGCCAGAGAAAACTATATTGATGTATAGGTTATATAGCCACAGAGTTTTTTTTTTGTTTGTTTATTTGTTTGTTTTTGGTACTGGGGATGGATCCCAAGGGTCTTCAACCTCTGAGCTATACTCCCAGCCCTATTTTATTTTATTTTGGGAACAGGGTTCCCCTAGGTTGCTGGGGCTGGCCTTAAGCCTGTGATCCTCCTGTCCCAGCCTCCCAATTATTGGGATTACAGGTGTGCACCACCATGCCTGGCTTCAAAAGGGGTTTGCCAACAATTTCTGCTTCCCATTCCTGTACCCTAGACCTTGAGAGGGTCGGTCTGCAGCTCACCTTCCTCTCCATGGCCATTTGCCATTTGAAGTAGATTTCACCTATTCTTTTTTCTTTTCTTTTCTTTTCTTTTCCTTTCTTTTCTTTCTTTTCTTCTTTTCTTTTCTGATACTGGAGATGGAACTCAAGGGCATTCTATATTTCCGCTACACCCCCAGCCCTATTTTTTTATTCTTTGTTTTGAAACAGGGTCTCACTGAGTTGCAGAGGGCCTCACTAAGTAGCTGAGGCCGTCTGTGAACCGTGATCCTCCAGTCTCAGCCTCCCGAATGCTGGGATTACAAGCGTGCGCCACCACGCTCGGCTCACCTATCCTTTCTAGCTGCTTCGGCCTCTTGAGTTTCCGCAGCACTTACAATCTGCCTCACTCACTTGCCCATTAGCAAATTCTGCCTGATTATTTAGTTTACTTTTGAAGAGAATGTTCTCTTAATAGAAGTCTGAAACTCATGATACACTAGCTAAAGCTTGACCCATAGATTTATTTTTTTGATGTTGGTCTATACTGTTTAATTACGTATCGTGTGTGTGTGTGTGTGTGTGTGTGTGTGTGTGTGTGTGTGTGTGTGTGAGAGAGAGAGAGAGAGAGAGAGAGAGAGAGAGAGAGAGGAGATTTTACTGGGGATTGAACACAGGGGTATTCTACCTCTGAGCTATACCCTCAGTCCTATTTTATTTTTTATTTTGAAAGAGTTTACTAAGTAGTTGAGTTGCTGAAGCTGGCCTCAAAGCTATGATCCTCCTATCTCAGCCTCCCAAGTAGTGAAATTACAAGTGCAAGCTACCACATCCAACTAATAAGGTGTCATCTTTCTTGACAATTCATATTATTAAAAAATCTGAGTTTAGTTTGGTGGCATATGCCTATAATCCCAGCTACTTGGGAGGCTAAGGCAGGAGCATTGCAGGTTCCAGGCCAACTTGGGCAACTTAGCCAGACCTGGCTCAAAATAAAATAAAAAGGGCTAGAGATGTAGCTCAGTGGTAGAGCACTTGTCTAGCATGTGGGAGGCCATGGTTTTAATCCCTAGTACTGAAAGAAAAAAATTGGTGGGAAACTAGAAAATTTAGCAGATGTGGCTTTTCAGATCTGAACTGTAACATCTTCCTCCTCCTCCTCCTCCTCCTCCTCCTCCTCCTCCTCCTCCTCCTCCTCCTCCTCCTCCTCCTCATTTTGTGGTATTGGGGATTGAACCCAGGGGTGTTCTACCTCTTAGCTACACCTCTAGCCCTATTTCATTATTTATTTATTTATTTATTTTATTTTTTATATATTTTGTTTTACTGGGGGTTGAACTCAGGGGTATTCTGCCTCCGAAATACACCCCAGCCTTATTTTTTAAAATTCTTTATTTTGAAATGGTCTCAGTAAGTTGCAGAGGGCCTCACTAAGTAGCTGAAGCTGGCTGTGAGCCTTTGATCCTCCTGTTACAGCCTCCCAAATACTGGGATAACAAGCGCATGCCACATGCCTGGCTTAACAACTTCTTAATAAAACTGTCTCCACCTCTTCAGTCTCTGCTCTTTCCCAATTTACTGCTTATATTTCTACTTCTTCCTGAAAACTGTTCTTGTCACCAGTAACTTCACAATTGTCAATTCCAGTGGTCACTACTCTGCCTTTGTTTTGACCTTTCAGCAGCTTTAGACAATCATTCTGTGTGAAATGTGTTCCCGCCTCCAAGATTCCATGGCACCCGATGTTGTGGGTCTGTCTTGGTCTCCTTGGCTGACTCCTTTCCTCTGCTCCACTTAGAAAGTCAGAGTGTTCCTGGGCTTGGTCTGGGGTCCTTTTCTCTGTTTGCACTTTCTTCTTAAATGATTAAAGCCAGTCTCAAAGCCACTTATGTGCTGTGATTACTAAAGGTAGGTTTCTAGCCTGGGTTTTCCCCTAGAGTGTCACTTCTCTTCCTCTTCTTCCTCTTCTTGCCTTATGCAAGCTAGGTGAGTGTTCTGCAGAGCGACATCCATGTGGTGCCCTGCTTAACTTTGGGAGGTGGCCAGGGAGGCTTCAAGGAGCTCTGAGAATGAGTGTCCTGATCACAGACTCAAGAAATCCCATCTGCCATGTTGTGACCCCAAGGACATGTCTTGATTGCAAGCCTAGCTGTACTCCAATCAAAACAAGGGAGTCTCACATGTCCTTGAAGATCTGGGCGAGAACCAAAGCCCCTTGGACCATCTTGTAACTATCTAACTGACACTGTGCTCACACACCTCCTCCTCCCTCCCTCAAGAAAGTCTCCTATATGAGCCGGGCGTGGTGATGCACACTTGTAATCCCAGCATTTGGGAGGCTGAGACAGGAGGATCGCGGTTCGAGGACAGCCTCAGCTACTCAGTGAGGCCCGTTGCAACTCAGTGAGACCCTGTTTCAAAATAAAGAATAAAAAGTAGCACTAGGGGTGTAGCTCAGAGGTAGAATGCCCCTGGCTTCCATCCCCAGTAACACACACACACACACACACACACACACACACACACACACACGTCTCCTATAAAAGAGGAACCAGAAACATAAGAGTGTCTTTTGCTCTAGAGATGGCCCCCATTCTCCCTGGAATGTATATTTCTTGCTTTCATAAAAAAAAATCTCAGTAGCCTACCCTTTGTCTTGGAAACTCTTTTCTTTTTTTTAATTTTTAAAAAAAGTTTTAATTTTTTATTGGTGCATTATATTCATACATCATATTGGGGTAAAAATCTTGTGTGGACATACATGTACACATCACTGATTTAACCCCTACCCAATTCCCACCCCATTCCCTCCCCATCCCTCCTTCCCTTCCTTGGCTTAGAGGTTGACTTTGATATGTTTAAGTACATTGTGTGTTTTAGAGATTTTCCTTCTTACCCCCTCCTTTCTCTTCCTTTAGGTTTTGTTCGCTCCTCTACAGGATTTTTTTTTTTTCATCTAGAGTTCCTCCTATGACCCATTTCTCCTTAGCTCTCACATATTAGGGAAAGCATCTGATTTCTTATTTTTTGTGACTAACTAATCTCACTTAGCATAATGTCCTTGGAAACTCTTTTCTAACACCTGGTCCACACCATGACAATCCACAGCCCTTAAAACAAATATTGTTTTGAGACAGGGTCTCACCAAGTGCCCAGGTTGGCCTCAAGCTTTTGATCCTTCAGCTTCAGCCTCCCCAGTCACTGGGATTATAGGCGTGCACTACCACACCTGGTAGAACTCCACATTTCAACATCTAACTGTCTACCTAATGTTTAATAATGAACTGAATTTCTAATAATCAACTTTTTTTTTTGTACTGGAGATTGAGCCCAGGATATTCTACTTCTGAGCTACATCCAAGTCCCTATTTTTTTTTTAATTTATTTTGAAACAGAGACTCATCAAGTTGCAGTGGGCCTAAATTGCTATGGCTGGCTTCAAACCTGTGATCCTCCTGTCTCAGCCTCCCAAGTACTGGGATTATATGCCTGCACCACCACACCTGGATCCTTGTTTTCCTTCCTCAGAGCAAAAACCCAGCAGCTGTCTTCTACATCAACCCATTGTCAAGTTCATATGTGTGAGGTGCCACCCTGGGCCCTCTTCAGGACTGAGTGCCAGCTGCCTCTTCCTCACAGCCCTCTTGCTGGAAATTGCCCTCAGCTGAAAAGAGTCACCTAGTTTAAGTCACACCCTCTTCTTGGGACCCATCAGATCCTGGGACTGGCTGATGCTGGAGGTTATGAGTCCAACACCCCCACCAGGACACAGAACAACTCTGGAAGTCCACTTAGCTTCGGGCTGCCTGTGGGCCCCATGGACACAGCCGAGGTCTGCAGGGGCACTGCCTCACAGCCCGGCTTCTCTTTCACCTTAGTTCTGTCCCTTCCTGTTTGCGCTTGTGGAAGCTGAAAGGACTCAGAGAAAACAACCAGCACCTGCGTTAGTCAATGTCTCATCGTTGTAACAGAACACCTGAGAGAGTCAACTTAAAAGAAGGAAAGCCGGCGCAGTGGTACATGCTTGTAATCCCAGTACTTGGGAGGCTGAGACAGGAGGATTGCAGGTTCGTGGTCAGCTTCAGCTACTTAGTGAGGCCTCCACAACTTAGTGAGACCCTGTTTCAAATTAAAGAGTAGGGCTGAGGGTATACCTTGGCCTTAGAGGTAGAATGCTCCTGGGTTCTATTCCCAGTATTGAAAAAAAAAAAAAAAAGAAAGAAAGATATATTTTGGCTTCTGTTTTCTGACGTTCCAGTCCATGGCTGCTCCTGTCTTAGCCTTCCATTTTAGGCATTTGCTACTATCCTGGCTGGGTTTTCCATTTTTGTATTTTTTTTGGTGCTTTTATGCAAGAATTTCTGATACACACAAGCATACACACACAACCTAGAAATGGAACTGATGCATTAAGTGTGTGAAAATGTCCAATTTATACTATAATGCTAAATTGTTTTCCAAAGAGATTGTTACCCAGTAACAAACCCTTTTACTTCATATGCTTGTGTGTGTGTGTGTGTGTGTGTGTGTGTGTGTGTGTTGGGGGTACTGGGGATTGAACTCGGGCATTCCATCTGCAAGCTATGTGCCCAGCTCTTTTTATTCTTTGTTTTGAAACAGGGCCTGGCTAGGTTGCTAGGAGCTTTGCTAAACTGCTGAGGCTAATCCTTCTGTCTCAGCCTCCCAAATACTGGAATTACAGGCACAGGCCCCCATGTCCTGCTTCACTTGCTCTGGCTCTTTAATTTACTTACATATCACTAATTTTGGAGACCTCACAGCTGGACAATACATTATTAGCCTCCCACTGGCTTTGCTGTAGATCACACTTCTGATGTGTGGGTTATGCAGATAATGGTTGCCTAGGTTACTTTCTGGGACTTGAAGGACACTTTTGCTGAAAACTCTGACTCTTCCACTGGGCCTGCCGATATCCAATAGGCAGCTGAGAAGGGATGAAAAAGCTAGGATCACTGCCTTCAGAGTGTGTCTGTTTGCTGGGGGGTGGTGGCGCACGCTTGTAATCCCCGCACTTGGGAGGCGGAGACAGGAGGATCGCGCAGGTTCAAAGCCAGCCGCGCAGGTTCAAAGCCAGCCGCGCTGGCTTAAGAGACCCTGTTTCCAAATAAAAAGTATAAAATAGGTCTGGGAGTGTAGAAGGGTTTCCAGGAAACTCAGTACCACCAAAAAAAAAAAAAAAAAAAAACAACAACAAACCAACAAAACAAGAAAAAAAAAAAAAGCAACAAAATAACCCAAAAACCAACCAACCAAACAAAAAAACCCAGAGTATGTCTGTTCTTATTTTGCTGCCTTAACCTTGGGGTCAGGTTCTGCTCAGCATTGTGCATAGATATGTTGATCATTTGATACATGTTTTGCTCAAGACTACAGAACAGAGTTAACTTGACCAAAACATACCTAGGCCTCCCCCCTCCTTAAGGCTAAAGACACCTACTGGCCACCATGACCGGAAACACCAGACCGGGAATAATGAGAGGTGCTGCTCGATTGAGTTCCTGGAAGATTGCCACCTATTCCCAGAAAAGAAATGAATTTCCTCCCCTTTATTACTCTCTCTTTCTCCCTCCTTATTCCTATCCTATATCCAAAACCCCTCAACCACTGGGCATGGTGGTGCACGCTTGTAGTCCCTGTACTTTGGAGGCTGAGACAGGAGGATCACAGGTTCGTGGCCAGCCTCAGCTACTTAGTGAAGCCCTCTGCAACAAAATGAGACTTTGTTTTTTAAAAAAAAAGAATAAAAAATAGGGCTTAGAGGTGTAGCTCAGAAGTGGAATGTGCCAGGATTCAATCCCCAGTTCCAGTTCTTCAAAAAGAAAAAAGAAAAAAAAATACCAGATTCCTGAACAACTTCACCAATGCTTAGTACTTCCAGTACTAAGTACTGTCTGGGTAGCTGTATCATTGTACACTTAACTTATACTTCTATCTTTTGGTACAGGGATTAAACCTAGGGCCTCACATGAGAGCACTATATCACCGGAACTATATGTTCAACACTTTTATTAATTTAATTTTAATTAATTAATGTATGTATTGGTATTTGGAATTGAACCCATGGATACTTTATCATAAGCTACATTCCTAGTCTTTTAAATTTTTATTTATTTATTTGCTTAAGGGGGAGATGACTGGAGATGAAACCCAGGAGCATTCATTTTTCCCTCTGAACTATACCCTTGGTCCTTTTTATTTTGAAAAAGCATTTTGCTAAGTTGCTGAGGCTATCCTCAAACCTTTTATTCTCCTATCTCAGCCTCCCAATTACTGAGATTACAGGCATGTGTCACCACACCTGGCTTTACTTTTTATTTTAAGACAACTTCACCAATGCTTAGTACTCAGGCTATTCTCAAACTTGAGATCCTCCTGTCTCAACCTTATAAGTCACTAGAGTAACAATGTGTGTGGCTAATTTATACTTTTTTTGGGAGGTGGTAGTGGTTACTAGAGATTGAACCCAGGGGTACTTTAACCACTGAGTTACATCCCAGTCCTTTGAATTTTTTTATTTTTTTCTTCCCCCTTTTTGGCCTTTAGGATTTCTCTTACTTACTTACTCAATTTGTTTAGTGGTACTAGGGATTGAATCCAGGGGCATTTTACCTCTAAGCTACATCCCTAGACTCATTTTACTTTGAAACGGGGTCTCCCTAAGTTACCTTTCATTAGCCTTGAATCCTTGGTCCTCCAGTCTCAGCCTACCAAGTACTGAGATCGCAGGTGTGTGTTTCTTCCTCTTCTTCTTTCTTGGCCTTTAGCATTTCTCTTATTTTCTTGCAAGCTAAGCTGTATATTAAAAATAGGCTCATTGCAATTTATCCAAGATTTAGTAGAAACATATAAAGAAGGCCCTAACATTTCTAGTTTATACTGCTAGAAGAAGCCAAGAATAATCGTGCACGCGCATGTGTGTATGCACACATATGCTACTAAGAATTGAATCCAGAGGTACTCTACCAGTGAGCTATACACCCAGCCTTTTTTTTATTTTAAGAAAGGGCCTTGCTAAGTTTATGAGGCTGGCCTCAAACTTGTGATCCTTCTTTCTTAAGGAGTAGTGTGTGTGTGTGTGTGTGTGTGTGTGTGTGTGTGTGTGTAACAGGGGATTGAACTCAGGGACATTTTGCCTCTGGACATTTTGCCCCAGCCCTATTCTTTTATTCTTTATTTTGAAACAGGTTCTTATTAAGTTGCAGAGGGCCTCACTAAGTAGCTGAGGCTGGCCATGAACCTGCAACCCTCCTGTCCCAGCCTCCCAAATACTGGGATTGCAATACCATGCCCAGCTTAAAGAGTAATCTTTTAAACATGTAAAGTAGTTTGTATTGGTCTCCTGCTTAAGATCCTCCAATGGTTTGCCTTTGCTTAAAAAACAAAACAAAACAAAACAAAACAAAACAAAACAAAACAAAACAAAAGTGTCCTGGCTTACAAAGCCCAGAGCTGGTTCCTGGTTCAGCCCACATCACTGCCCTGTCACCTTGCCGTTGTTCCTCAAGTATTTCTGAGTTCAGACCTGCCTTGGACACTTTACACCAGTGGTTCCTGGACCGGCACTTTCCCCCCTGTTCACCTGACTCCTTGCTATTGAGATTTGGATTCTGCCGCCGCCTCCTGCAGCTGCTGCCGGCTCTTCCTCCTCCGGTTTCCTTTTCTCACTTTAAATGCTGCCTTCTTCTAGAGGTCTTCTCTGACCAGCCCTGCCATTTCTTTATCACATTTTCCTTTCCCTCTAGGGCACCTACTTTTAGCTGACATTTTCCCTATTAGAACATAAAACCAATGAGGTCAAGGATCAGCTTGTGCATCACTATCCTCTCATGGTTTAAAAGAGCTCTTGGCATGCTAAAGGAACTCAATGGATATTAGCTGAACGATCAGAGCTGAGCATTGGCTCTTTATTCCCTTTAGACAGGGCCGAGGCTCTTTAGTGCCTCAGAGCTCCCATTAATTCTCATTATCTCCCCAGCCCAGCTTGCTTTGTTAATTTACTTATCTACCTGGCCCCCGTATGCATTTGAGCTTTCAATCCCTACTCATAAATGTCACTCTAACTACCAAGTGTGTTGAGAAAATAAAGCTTTATGTTTTATGTTTCTTTTCTTCCTTCAATGACATATATATATATATATATAGTAGAAAGGGAAGACATTAACATTCATTGACTATCTCCTCCCCATCAAGCATAAAACTGTAATTTTATATATATTCTCGTAGCAATGCTACGTGGTTGGGTATTATTATTTGTATCTATTTTACCGATGAAGACACTGAAGCTTAGAGTTCAGAGTCACACAGGAACACAGTATCGGGACTGAAACTCACCTGGATGAGATGCCCAGAATGAAGCATTGTGAGAGGGTTGCTCATGTCTCAGCATGAGTGGCTGTGTTTAATTTGCAGCGTGGAGATTGAGCAATTGGGTATTTCAGGCCAAGTTTTGCTTGAGCAGTCCAGCTGTTTACTTAGTTTGCAATTTCATTCCACAGCGTATGAAGAATTGGCTGGAGGCATAACTATATTGGGCTAGCAGAGGCTTTGGAGATGTCGATCATGCCCTCTACAGGACAGTTCTGCAAGCTAATAAAAGTCTGTTGGCAAATATTATGGGATGCAGCAGCAAGATTTTCTGAAGATATTTACTTCAACTCAAACTATCAGGTCACACTGTATTATGAGACAAAGACAGAAACTGCGCCAAATGGGTACCACATCACCAAACTATCTCTTAAGTAACAAAATCTTATTTTTATTTTTATTTTTTACAGAAATTCAGATATTCCAACAAATTTCTTTACATTTCCGGGACCTTAAAAAAATTACACACAACTTTTGGAATACTACAACAGAACAGAATGAGAAAGGGAGTCACTTTTTTTTTTAAAAAAAGATAAAAACATACTTCTTATACTTAGTTAACATTTAGTGATTTACATGTGTATTATCTATGTACAAATGGTACATCATCAATGACCCATTTTCATAGCACTGTGGTATGATAAATTACACTTAGGTTTTATGGCAAAAACTTTTTAAAAACATTTGTATATGAATAGGAAGTACTTTCTCATTTTTGTTAACATCACATTTAGCGACATAGGACTTCTGATGGTATCTGTAATTTACATGGATAAGAGAAAGCTAATATCTTTTGCTTTTAAAAATGGAGAGATACCTCCCCTTAAATGAAAGATGAATTCTTGAAAAGTTGTGTGTAATTAAATTTAGTAAGTAGGGTGTTCTGAATGCAGTAGGACAGCTAACACTTAAAGCAGTAAATCACCCCCAGCATGACTAATACTTTACAGCTACTACATACTCCCTCAATTTAGTTTTTCAGAAAAGCCACGTATTTGTGAATTAGATTTTACTTGCTTGAGCATTATTGTTGTATATCTTCAGCCTTTTGAGAAATTATCCTGTTTAGGGTGAAAAGATGGAAGTACTAGACACATCTGGCTAAACCATGAATGTGGTCCTGACAGAGAGCGCGTAGGAAAGGGCAGCCCTGATCTGTATCAGTTCTCACCTTATCTTCAGTTTGATGTTCTCGTGGCGTGTGCTAACTGGATCTTAATTCTGAGCCCAGTTTGTACTTTCTGCTCAGTACAGAACATGAGTTGGCCTCTGCTGAGTACCCCTGTGTGTATATTTTAGCTTGTGCTCATTCTGAGGCAATTGGCTATTTCAATATCAAATGTCTCCCTGTTGTTGGATATTGGCAGGGTGTGTCATGAGGGCAATGTTGGGGGAAGCCTGGGGTCAAAAGATTGTTGAAGATACCTGGTTGGTTATAACTACTTTTAAATGCCAGCCAACTAAAAAAATATTAGTTTTCGAAGCCAACATTAGTAAACAAAAAGGTAACTTATTTCTACCAAGTCTTTTTGACCTGTATAAGTATATACTCATTTATTTCTAAGGCTATTAAATTATTTATTTATTTTTAGTACCACTTACTATCATTTAGAAATTGGTTTAATAGAATACTTTTTTAAGAAAACCAAAACGGATACCTGTCAGTAAGGGAAATAAAAGATGTGGATTTCTGATGATGTATGTCAAAGAAATAGAAAAAGACCAGATATTTTAGATATCTATTTATAAAGTATATTAAATTCCTATGCATATCCTAGGGAGAATTAGAAAAAAGTGTTTACTTAATAGCAGCTTATATATTACATGTGAGCATCCAAGGTGAAAATGGGCTTTCTATATTTTTCAGAGTTCCTTGATGCTGTTTCCTGAAAGACAGGAAAATCTATGTTGCTTGGGAAACTATGATGTAATGGTGTACTTCCTGTAATATACAGCTTGATGGAGTATAGTATATATCAGAAACACTTTCTCAGTAGTAACTTGTACAGACAGATTAAACTGAACACAGACTAGGTAAAAAGTTGGAAGTGTTACATCTCTTAATAACTGAGTGGTTGTAACTAATTACACAGTGAAATAAATGAAAAAAAAAGAAAGAAATGGAGAACCAAAGGTCAGAGGCATTTTCTAAGATGCTTCTTCAATAATGACACTTGATCATCCCCTTGGCTATTGAGATAGGAATAATCTAGAACTAACTGCCCTTTTTTAAAAAATAGCATTGAAAGATTAAAGCTTTTTTTGTTTTTAGTTTGATTAAAAAAGGACAGTTTACAAACCTCAGTACATAGTATTTTACATGTTAATTCTAGCACGTTTATATTCCTCGTTCTTAATATATTTCCTGAATATGATTTTTATGAATGTTATCTGATCTTATTCTGTGACAGTTCCCAATGAGCTGGTGTTTAATCCATGATCACATGTCTTTCCAGAAAATCACTCCCATCTATGCAGACCTGGACTTTGAAGGTGCTTTGACGAGTGGATGTTTCACTCTGGTCCATATTCGATTGCTGGATTCTGATCTCTCTCAAATATCTTCCTTCTTGATGTTGATGTACAAAAGTTGTTATTCAATTTGTTTAGCTGTTATTTGATTTGTTTTGTGCTCATTCTAGAGAATATTGGCTTAGCAGAACTGCAGAAAGGAAAGGGAAGAGAGAAGGGATTAGGGGAAGAGAAAAGAATACATTATTTTCTGTCAGCAAGATTTCTGTGCACAATATTTGTTGTGGGAAAGCCACACCCCAAAATGGTTCCAATGTACTTTAGATTTGTTACTAAAGAAGACTGAAAAGCTTGAGAATTCTGTCCCAATAAAGCACAGTATTTCTAAAAAAGAGTTTTTCTTAAAACCCAAATATTCTCTCCTCTGGGTCAAGAGTACAGGCAGCTTTGAAAAAGCAAGGAAGAGCCGGGTGTGGTGGTGCACACTTGTAATTCCAGTACTTAGGAGGCGGAGACAGGAGGAACACAGGTTCAAGGCCAGCCTCAGTCAATTAATGAGGCCATCTGCAACTTAGTAAGACCCTGTTTCATAAAAGAATAAAATAGGGCTGAGGGTATAGCTTGGAGGTAGAATGCCCTGGGTACCATCCCCAGTATCACAAAAAAGAAAGAAGAAAAGAAAAAAAAAAGCAGGGAAGAATGTAGAATGATCTGAAGCATCATGAACCTGCCTAGCATGGAAAATGCCTCAGGTGTTTCCTTCTCTTTCCAAGTTTTATTTATTTTATACTTAACACTATAACAGCTACAAAGGAAATGCATATAAAGATGAATTACCCACAGATTCAATCAGCTTGACATACCAACTGTTTTCTTCACATATTTCCTTCTATTCCTTACATAAATGTGCACTTATTTTATATAGATGAATTTATTTTTGTGGTGCTAGGAATTGAACCCAGGGTCTTGTGCATTCAAAGGCAAGTGCTCCGTCACTGAGCTACATCCCCATCCCCTATTGGACTGAACATTATATTAAAAGCAGTTCTCTACATTTCCACTGTCTACATTATCAGCATCAATTTCTTTTTATTTTTTAGGAACATAGGTAGATTTAATTAGGGAAGCAGATATGCATTCAAGGGAAAATGTGGGCTATCTCAAGAGACAGGTTCTTTCAGTGTAAAGCAGAAAATATAGATTTAAGAGAGAAAGTGCAGGAAGGGCTTCCAGGAACCCCAGTAACCCCCCCCCCATCACACACACACAAAAAGAGAGAGTGCAGGCCATCTTGAGAATGAGAAGCTTTTGGGGATAAAGCAAGAAACACACTAAAGGGGAAATGCACACCATCTCCAGAGGGAGAGACAGCCATCTACATAAATTCCCTCCTCCTCCTCCTCCTCCTCCTTCTTTCTTCTTCTTCTTCTTCTTCTTCTTCTTCTTCTTCTTCTTCTTCTTCTTCTTCTTCTTCTTCTTCTCCTCCTCCTCCTCCTCCTCCTCCTCCTCCTCCTCCTCCTCCTCCTCCTCCTCCTCCTCTTCTTCTTCTTCTTCTTCTTCTTCTTCTTCTTCTCTCTCTCTCTCTCTCTCTCTCTCTCTCTCTCTCTCTCTCTGTGGTACTGGGCTTCCTGGAACCCTTCTACCTCCGGGCTATACTCCCAGACCTATTTTTACATTTTTTAAAACTTGGAAACAGGGTCTCCTAAGCCAGTGCGCGCAGCTGGCTTCGAACCTGTGCGATCCTCCTGTCTCTGCCTCCCAAGCGTGGGGATTACAAGCATGCGCCACCACGCCCAGCTCTTTTTTTGTTTTTTATGATACTGAGGATTGAACCCATGTGCATTCTATTTCTGATCTACACCTCTGGCCCTATTTCTTTTCTTTTCTTTCTTTCTCTCTCCCTTCTTTTCTTTCTTTCTTTCTTTCTTTCCTTCTTTCTTTCTTTCTTGTACTGGGGATGGAACTCAGGGGCATTTCTACTTCCAAGCTACATCTGCAGCCCTATTTTTTATTCTTTATTTTGAAACAGGGTTTCACTGAGTTGCAAAGGGCCTCACTAAGTAGCTGAGGCTCTCTGAGAACCACTATCCCCCTGTCTCAGCCTCCCAAATGTTGGGATTACAAGCGTGCACCACTACTCTCGGCTGTATTTTATTTCTTATTTTTTTGAAACAGGGTCTCACTAAATTGTGGAGAGTCTCACCAAGTTTCAGAGGCTGGTCCACAAACCTATAATCCTCCTGTCTCAGACTCCCAAGTACTGGAATTACAAGTGTACATCACCACGCCCAGCTTCCATTTCTAATGGCTATATAATATTTCATTCTATTCTCTTTACTTTCCACCCTGTGCTCAATATTCCATTCCCAATTATCTTTGCTATTATAAATAATGAACATATTAAAAATAATGAACATCTTTGCATATAAATATCTGTTTGTTCTTCAAAGTTACATCATTTGCAGGGAAATGGATGGAACTGGAACATATTATGCTAAGTGAGACTAGTCAGTCACAAAAAGTATAAAATTGAGCCAGGCGTGGTGGCGCATGCTTGTAATCCCAGCATTCGGGAGGCTGAGACAGGAGGATCACGGTTCGAGGACAGCCTCAGCTACTTAGTGAGGCCCTCTGCAACTCAGTGAGACTCTTTCAAAATAAAGAATAAAAAATAGGGCAGGGGGTGTAGCTCAAAGGTAGAATGTCCCTGGTTTTCATCCCCTGACCTGTAAACAAAACAAAACAAAACAAAACCACCCCCCAAAAATAAACAAAAAACAAACCAAAACCAAAAGCAAAAAGTATAAAATTGGATGTTCTCCATAATATGTAGAATATAGGGAGAAATGGGTCATAGGAGGAACTCTAGACAAAAAAGGAGAAACTATAGATGTGCAAATAAGGCACTTCCCCAAGGCAGAAGAAGGAAATTTCCTAATGTACATGAAGTACATTCACAAACATATCAAAGTCAATCACTAAGCCAAACATGAGAAGGAGGGAGGGGGAGGGAATGGGGTGGGAATTGGGGAAGGGCTAAATGAGTGATGTGTGCATGTGTGCCTCTACCATCTTGTACCCCATTGAGATGTATGACTAAAATGCACCAATAAAAAATATCTATTTGTTCTTTTAATTTTTTAAGATTACCAGGAAATGGACACTTTCCCTTTTCTCCAACAGATTAAGGACTATGCCTCCCTAATCACCATATCAATATTAAAATAATACACCAACATAACTAGTCCATAGGTAGTGTGATTGACCCGATTTATTGGATAAGTTTAATAGATGTTGGCACTGCTAACCAGGACTTAAGGGTACCTTATGCTTTTTGAGGATGGGTAGATGCATCTAGCTGGCTATGATGTGACAGATTTGGGCTGAAACAGATCGTTTGGTTTTGTATTTATTATTTTGAAATGCAAGATAAGATTGTACTTTCTGTGTATATATTAGAAAAGCCTCTGAAAGATTCTGTTGTTTTAAATATTTTCTCCCTTGTTTTCCATCATACTTTTAAGTCTTATGCATATTATGATCTTTATGAATTTGTCTCAGCAAGAGAACTCAGAGTTACTTTAATGTACCCAGACTTCGCAGGGGATAATTGAATATGATCATGTCATAATGATAATTAGACTATAATGATTCTCTGAGATTGAGTCATGCTGGCAGATGCCCTACAGAAGGGAATGCTTTCTTCAGATGATATTAAAAGCAACATAAGCAATCCATGGGTTTTACATGGTGCTATGGGTGATTCTGAATCTGAGAGTCTTGCTCTGCTGCATAGAGGAGCTCCTGCCAGATGGAATCCAAAGTCGAATCTGTGGGTCCCTGCTTCCATCATTCTAGCATTCTTTGCCTTAAATTTTTCTTTTTCTTGGCACTGGGGAGTGAACCCAGTGGTGTTCCTATTCTGAGGTGTACCCCCAGCCCCTTTTATATTTTATTTTGGAACAGCATTTTACTAAGTTGCTAAGGGGTCTTGCTAAATTGCTTAGACTGGCCTCAAACTTGAAATCCTCGTCTCAGTCTCCCAAATATTGTGGGATTATAGGTGCCACCATGGCTGGCTCACTCTGAATATTTTTCTACTTAAAATCCATATAGCTAAATGTCTTGATTTTCCAGTAAGACTGTGAAAAATACTAGCTGGGGATGGGGGAGAGGGAGGAGTAGGAGAGAGCTGTAAACATACAAAAGAGAACATAGGAATGGTTACTGAGCAGTTGCTAGGCACATGGAAAAAATAGTATACAGAAGTGCTCAAGGTTATGCTGATGGAGGGAAGGAAGGGGCAGGACGGTAGTTTCTGTTCTCTCTCTCTTTAAGGGTACTGAGATGGAAACCAGTGGTGCTTTTCCACTGATCTACAACCTGGTCCTCCTGCTCACTCTCCTTCCTTCCTTCCTTCCTTCCTTCCTTCCTTCCTTCCTTCCTTCCTTCCTTCCTTCCTTCCTTCCTTTTGTTCTTTCTTTCTTACCTTTCTTTCTTTATTTCTTTCTTTCTCTTTCTTTCTTTCTTTCTTTCTTTCTTTCTTTCTTTCTTTCTTTCTTTCTTTCTTTCTTTCTTTCGACAGTGTCTTGCTAAGTTGCCCAAGTGACCAGGGACTTGTGATCCTCCTTATCAGCTTCCTGAGTAACTAGGATCACCAGCATGCATCACCACACCTGGCCTTATTTTCTTGACGTCTTTAAATAAATGTACTTCTAATCTCATGATAAGAAGGCCAGCTTTGGCCAGGCATGGTGTTGAATGCTTGTAATCCCATTACTTGGGAGGCTGAAACAGGAGGATCGCAGGTTCACGACCAATCTCAGCTAATTAGTGAGACCCTATTTCAAAATAAAGAATAAGAAAATAGGGTTTGGGATGTGGCTTGGAGATAGAATGCTTTTGGGTTCGATCCCAAGTACCGCAAAAAAAAAAAAAAAAAAAAAAAGACCAGCTTTGATGTGAATCCTTTGTTGGCACAAACCAGACTCCCTGTTTCTCTCTCTCCAGCTCTAAGCTGCCAAGATTGGTTTTCTGACATCACAGGATAAAAGAAGAGCTCAAGATTGCCAGGAAGGAAGTCCTCCTGTCTAATGTGGCATCCCAGGCAGTGTGAGACCCTTTCTCAGAGGGCTGGGATGGGACGGTGGTGCTGAAAGGGCTTCCAAAATCAGCCCCCCGAACAGCGATGCCCACACCTAGAAAGAGAAAAAAGCTCCTGCGGGTTAGACATCTCCTAGGGAAGATCCTGAGCCCTTATGCAGAAATGGAACATCTGGAACATGTGTGGCTAATGTCTGGGCTCACATCCCAGGACCTGACCAGAGCATGTCATTCATCAGCAACCTTCTTGAATCTGCTCTAGTCTTGGGTCACCTGTGGCTTCTGTTTGGCCAAATCTCTGACTGGATCCCTCCCTGATTAATCACCATTGATTAGTCAATCAATCTATCTACACAACTATTTATTTATTGTGGCACTGGGGATCGAACCCAGGTACATTCTACCTCTGAGCTACTCCTCCAGCCCTATTTAATTTTTATTTTGAAACAGGGTCTCACTAAGTTGCTGAGGGGCTTGCTAAATTGCCGAGGCTGGCTGTAAACCAGAAATCCTCCTGTTTCAGCCTCCCAAGTACTAGAATTACAGGTGCGTGCCACCATACCTGGCTGATCATCTTCACACTCTCTTCTTCGTTGGTGATTATCAGCATGGGCATTGGTGGTGGGCAAAGAGCTGAGGACTGAGTAGGAAACTGAAAATTGTGAAGCCAGGGAGCATGATTAAAATCAACTTTTAAGGAGGGTCATGAGGGTGCAGGATGAGGGCCTCCTTGATTTTTTTATACTTTTATTGGTGTATTGCCATTATACATCATTGTAAGATTAAAAGTGATACGTCCATGTGTGCACACATTACTCTCTGCCTCTCTCCAGCTCCCCTTACATGTTAGTAAGACTGGTAGCAATGCCTTTGTGTGTGGACATAACGTCATTTGAATGGTTGTGCCTCCTTAAATACTATGCACTAGGCGCCTGCCTTGCGTCACCCTGGTCCTGCCCTGTCATGCGAGCAGGCTGCTGGTTGCCAGGTTTGCTGGTAAAGTCTGCTTGAGTTTGAGTTACTTAGATACTGCTACCACTGGCTATTTTGTTTTTTTTTTTCTAGTGCATGATACCACCACGCAACAAGAGCCCCAGGGCATGTGAGAGTTCTGCAGGCTGCAAGTCTAAAAATAACCAGGATATTGGTTCCGGTGTTGCTCAGAACACAAACGGCCCCCATGTAATATCAAGAAGACACTTTACTGGGGGAGTTAAATTAGAATGCCATTACCATTACTCAGATGGCACTTACAGTGGAGAATTTTCCACCTGAAGGCTTGGCAAGGGCTAGCTCTTCAAAAATGTTTTGTTCAGAGAGGGTGGAAGGGAATGAAAGACAGGATTTTCCTCTCCAGATGTAGTCATCGTGCCTTTTGTCTTAGACTGTGAGACATGGGGCAGTTTCAGATTGGGTGGACGCCTCCGTGCGGCTGCCCCGTGATGGCGGCCTTGTAAAGTACTCCGCTCCTTTCAAAACCTTTGATAGCATTTTCCATGCTCCATGGATGCTGCCTATCAGGGGAGGCAATTTAAAAGATGTCACATTCTCTCAGGTTTGTACAGAGCAGGACTGAATAAAGCCATTCAGGGCCGCTCTGGATCTTTGTTCAGCCGGGTCTGACCTTGTAGCACGTCGCGGGCTCAGAGGTGCCCACGTTCCATTTCCAAGGGGCTCCTTGCCAGTCCTCTTCCAGGCTGTCTCTACTCATGAAAGCAGCATCTATAATGGCCGCATTGTGCACACTGTCTACATGCTACTCTGTTGAGTTTTCTGTGTGTTTACTGATGTTGAAAGGTCTCCTGTGGTTGGTTTCTGAGGATTGTTCCTATATGACCTATCCAATTCAGGTCTGGAGCCCCCCAGTGAGGACTGCTGAGAGACCAGGCACTGACTGAGTTGGAGAATGGCTTGGTGGAGCAGGCAGGCTTTTGGCCGAAGGGCTGGTGAGCATTTTCTTCCTTCCTTCCTTCCTTCCTTGCGTGTGTGTGAAAATGAGTGAGGGTGGAATTCCAGGGTACTTTTATTTTGTTGTTGAATTTTTTTTGTGTGTGTGGTACTGGAGGTGGAACCCAGAGGCTTTCTACCTCCAGGTTTTACTCTCAGACCTATTTTATATTTTATTTGGAAACAGGGTCTCACTAAGTTGGTGAGAGCCTCACTAAGTAGCTGAGGCTGGCTTCGAACCTGTGCGATCCTCCTGTCTCAGCCTCCCAAGCGCTGGTATTACAAGTGTGCGCCACCATGTCTGGCTTAGGTTTTTGTTTTGAAACAGAGTCTTGCTAAATTGTTGACGCTGTCCTTAAACCTGCAATCCTTTTGTTTCAGCCTCCCAAGTACTGGGATTACAAGTGTGTGACACCATGTCCAGTTGAATCTCTTTCTGTTTGAAGGCTAAATAATATTTCATTGTATCTTATATCATATTTTGTGCATACATACATCTGCCAGTAGTCTTTTGAGTTGCTTCTACTGCTTGGTTATTTTGAATAGTGCTGTGGCAAACACAGTTTTGCAAGTATTTTTTTTGTGTGTGTGGTGGTTCTGGGGTTCCTGGAAACCCTTCTACCTCTGGACTACACTCCCAGACCTATTTTATATTATTTTCATTTGGAAACAGGGTCTCTTAAGCCAGTGAGGCTGACTTCGAACCTGAGTGATCCTCCTGTCTCTGCCACCCAAGCGTGGGGATTACAAGCGTGCGCCACCATGCCCTGCTTGCAAGTATCTTTGAGACCTTGTTTTTAATTCTTTTGGACATATACTTGGAAGTGGCATCGCTGCATTATATGGTAGCTTTTGAGGAACCTCCATATTCTTTCCTGTGGTGGGGGTACCATTTTACAGTCTCACCAACATTGTACAGTGTTTCCTTTTTCTTCTATTTTCACTAATACTTGTCATTTTATGTTTGTTTTGGTATTGGGGATTGAATCCAGGGGCATTCTACTGAGGAGTGTTATAGGCGTGTGCCACCATGTCATGCTCTGGCCAGCTTTTTGACTCAGGAATGTCTTTCCCAAGGATGTGGGAACCATCTCTTCAAACTGTAAATATCCAGGTAGGTAGTACCCTACTTCCCATGTGGAAATCTTCCCAATTTCCCTATAGCATTTTTTCCCCAGTGGTACTGGGGGTGGAACCCAGGGGCTTTTCTACCTCCGGGCTATACTCCCAGACCTATTTTATATTTTATTTGAAAACAGAGTCTCACTGAGTTGCTGAGAGCCTAACTAAGTAGCTGAGGCTGGCTTTGAACCTGTGCGGTCCTACTGTCTCTGCCTTCCAAGCGCGGGGATTACAAGTGTGCGCCACCACACCTGGCAGTTCCCAATGGCATTTTTATTCCAGCTGCAAAACAAACTTCATGTCATGAAGACAGGAGAAGTAATTATTTTTTCTTCAGTATGAACCAGAGAACTCGGGCCGGGCGTGGTGGCGCACGCTTGTAATCTCCGTGCTTGGGAGGCGGAGACAGGAGGATGGCGCAGGTTCGAAGCCAGCCGTGCTGGCGTAAGAGACCCTGTTTCCAAATAAAAAAATATAAAAATAGGTCTGGGAGGGTAGCCCGGAGGTAGAAGGGCTTCTAGGAACCCCAGTACCACCAAAAAAAAAAAAAAAAAAAGAACCAGAGAACTAACACAATTACTCCAGTGCACCAGATGAATTTAGGATGTACCAAGCATGCGGCCAGGAACTCTTGCTTGGGAATCGACTATTGTTTATCCTGGGAACTTGTACATAATGGGTTATGTCTGTCTGACTACAGAAAAGAGTGAGATTTCTTTCTGTCTTTGTAATATCTTAGCAGATTTCCTGCAATGTATATTACATTATGTTTTAATTCTTATTCAGTAATAAACCTGTTTTGTCTACTGCCTTTATGGAAAGGCTTCCAGGGTTGAATTTGTTTTTAATTATATCATTTAGAAAATGTACATTGACATTTTTGTATTTGTACATCTAATTGCTTTCTTTAATAACTATCCTCTTGTGTAAACACAGAATTTACAATAGGAAAAGAACCACCTTTAAAACTTTCTCAGAGAGCACTGGAATTCAGTGTTATTAATAAGCAGATTAGCCGGGTGTGGTGGTGCCTGCCTGTAATCCCAGCATTTGGGAGGTGGAGATAGGGGGATTGAGGTTCGCGGACAGCTTCAGCTACTTAGTGAGGCCTTTTGCAACTCAGTGAAACCCTGTTTCAAAATAAGGAATAAAAAAATAGGGTTGGTGGTGTAGCTCAGAGGTAAAATGCTCTTGGGTTCCATCCCCAGTACCACACACACACACACACACACACACGCAGCTTACATCCGGGTGCAGTGGTGCACACCTGTAATCCCAGTACTTGGAAGGCTGAGAAAGAAGAATCACAAGTTCGAGGTGAGCCTCGGAAATTTATTAAGATTCTCAGCAATATAGCAAGACTATATTCCAAAGTCAAAATAAAATAGGGCTGGGGGTATAGCTTGGAGGTAGAATGCCCTCTGGGTTTAATCCTCAGTAAAAGATAGATAGATAGATAGATAGATAGATAGAGACAGAGAGAGACAACGGAAAGCCTGGCATGGTAGCACATGCTTGTAATATGATTGTAATCCCAGTACTTGGGAGGCTGAGACAGAAGGATCCTATGTTTGAGGACAGACTTGGCAATGTAGTGAGACTCTCAGCAAATTAGTGAGACCCTGTTTCAAACTAAAAAATAATACAGAAGTGTGGCTCAGAGGTAGAGCTCCATTGGGTTCAACCCCTAGTAACACAATAAACAAAAACAAAAATAAAACCCAACTTATGTTCCTTTTTCCTTTTCTCTAAACTACTCTGCAAGTTTTATTGACATTGTGGTAAGGTACATTCTTCCCTTCAGGAAGCTGAGGCTTTGGTTTCTCAGTATATGGACCTATTGTCTGTCTGTCTGTCTGTCTGTCTGTCTGTCTGTCTCTTTCTCTCTCTTGTGGTACTGGGGATTGAACCCAGGGGCAATCTACCTCCAAGCTACTCTTCCAGTTCTATTTTATTTTGAAGCAGGGTCTCATTAAGTTGCTGAGGGCCTTGCTATATTGTTGAGGCTGGTCTTGAACCTGCGATCTTCCTGTCTCAGCCTCTCAAGTACTGGGGTTACAGACATGAGCCACCATACCTGCTTAAACCTATGTCTTGAATAAATCTTTAGTAGGCAGAGGGTCTAGATCATAAGTCTTTATATGCCTTTATTTCACCAATTTTATAGTCTTGTCCTAATTAACCATAACCATACTGGTGTTTGTAATGAAACAAGATACTAAAATGTGATGTATGTTTCCTCTCTAGAGCAAAGAGAAGTAGACTGAAGAGTCCAGAAGGCAATTTTTTTTTTTTTTTTTTTTTTGTGGGTCTGGGTGGGGATGGAACCCAGGGACATTCAACCTCCAAGCTACACTTCCTGCCCTATTTTTTCTTCTTCTTCTTCTTCTTCTTCTTCTTCTTCGTTTTCTTCTTCTTCTTCTTCTTCTTCTTCTTCTTCTTCTTCTTCTTCTTCTTCTTCTTCTTCTTCTTCTTCTTCTCCTCCTCCTCCTCCTCCTCCTCCTCCTCCTCCTCCTCCTCCTCCTCCTCCTCCTCCTTCTTCTTCTTCTTCTTTTATTTGGTGGTACTGGGGTTCCTGGAAACCCTTCTACCTCCAGGCTACACTCCCAGACTTATTTTATAATTTTTATTTGGAAACAGGGTCTCTTAAGCCAGTGTGGCTGGCTTCGAACTTGTGCCATCCTCCTGTCTCTGCCTCCCAAGCGTGGGGATTACAAGCGTGAGCCACCACACCCAGCTTTATTATTTTGAAACAGGGTCTCACTGAGTTGCAGAGGGCCTCACTAAGTAGCTGAGACTGTCCATGAACTGCGATCCTCCGGTCTCAGCCTCCCAAATGCTGGGATTACAAGTATGCGCCACCACACCTGGCTCCAGAAGGCAATTTATAATCAAGACCTAGTGAAACCTGCTCCACATCCTCCATTAGAGAATTAACCAAGAATCAAAGCATTTAGTAGCTGTGTAATCCATCACTGACTAGCTGACATCCCTTAGCCACAAACACCGTAGCAGTAATAGGGAGCCAGAGGCAGGTGAACTGCAGAATTTTAGAGCTTTTTTAAAACGCAAAAGCAAACAGGCTGTTGTTCAGCTTGCAACCTTTTTTTTTTTTTTTCGGCACTTGGGATGGAACCCAGAGGCATTCTACCTCTGAGCTACATCCCCAGGCCTATTTTTTTAGTCTTTAAAAATTTTTTTTTTTTTTTGTGGTACTGGGGTTCTTGGAAGCCCTTCTACCTCCAGGCTACACTCCCAGACCTATTTTATACTATTTTTTAAATTTGGAAACAGGGTCTCTTAAGCCAGCATGGCTTGCTTCAAACCTGCATGATCCTCCTGTCTCCGCCTCCCAAGTGTGGGGATTACAAGCGTGTGCCACCATGCCTGGCCGGCCTGTCTTTTTAGTTTTTGAAACAGGAACTCACTGAGTTGTGAAGGGCCTCACTAAGTAGCTGAGGCTGTCTGCGAAAGGTGATCCTCCAGTTTCCGCCTCCCGAATGCTGGGATTACAAGCGTGTGCCACCACGCCTGGCATCTTGCAACTTTTTAGAAGCAACATCTTAGGACTAAATACTTTCAGTTGCTTAGCACAGCTTGCAAGGCCTCCTGTTCTTCTCACTAGCTCTCAGGGGTGCCCCAGCTCTGGCTGTCATCCCACTGCGTTCTACTCCGGTCTTGTTCCCCTGCTGGAAATACCCTTCCTGGGCTTTCTCAGTGGCACCCACCTGCTGAAGTTTCACATCCATTTCAAGCTGCTCACTGGGAGGCATTTCCCTTTTTGTTTTTGCTCGCCCCAATCATCCCTTATAAGAGCCTGCCTCATCCTCTGGACAATGAGCTCCATGAGAATGGCCATGTCTGATAAGCCTGTATCTCTAGCACCCAGACGGGTAGCCTGCGGTGGCCGCTCAGAGAGCCTCCAGTGCTCACTGAAAAAGCCTTAGACATTTTTGTGAACTGAATTATGTTGTCCTGATTCACATGTGGACACCCTGACTCAAAAGTGATTGCATATGGACATAGGTCCTCTGAGGAGGTACCGAGGATAGGCCCTAAATCAAATAGGACTCTGTCCTTATAGGAAGAGGAGAAGACAGGTGTGTGCTCAGAGAAAAGGTCCTGTGAGCTATAGCAGGAGGACGGCCACCTGCGGGCCAACAAGAGACACTTCAGGAGAAACCAACTCTTTGTTGCACCCGCCAGCCTCCAGAACGGTGAGGAAGTACACTTCTGTGTTTTTAGCCATTTACTGTTATTTTGTTCTGGTAGCCCTAACAGACTTTAATAGTCATCAACTATTCCAGGTTTTTATTCTTTTTTGCTGGTATGTACCCTGAAACCCAGAGAGATGAAGCAATTTGCCCAAAGTCACCCAGTGAAGTAGGGGAAGCACTGGGGTAGAGTCTGCTCTCCTGACTTCCTCCACTGCTTCTCCACTGGTTTTCTGATTAGTTCTTTGTCCCCTTACAAAACTTTTGCTAGTGGATCTTTTAGGAATTCCAGTTCTGAAGATGGAACAAACTCACTCACAGTCGCAGCACTCCCCAGCCGGGCCCCTCCCTCGCTGTATGAGGCACTGCGGCTAGGCACAGGGGAAATCTAGTTTGAAAACTACTGCTTTACCCCTGGCTGCCTCCTCAGTACTGTATCAAAAATCTTCCCAATTTGCTAGTTCTTGCACACTGACTTAGAGCATTAGAAACCCAGTGTGAGATAGGAACAGTAACTGCCACAGCAGACGATACGATCAGCTGGCCTGGGGTAGAGATGATTAGGATTTCAGAGAAGGAAAGGTCACCGCCATGGAATTGATGGTTTCCTAGGGTGATAATAAAGAAAGACTTCAACAGAGGCGGCTGAATCATCCAGAAGCTAGGTGTGGCTCAACCACGGCCTGGGATGTGTTTTGTTTGTTAGCAACTATTATAAAATACACAAACGGTTTAATTCCAAGACACAAGGGAGTTTCCAGAAAGCTACTCAGTGATGACCAGAAGAAAAAGCCTATGACTTTACAGAAGCCTGCCCCTGAAATCAGAGCTTATAAATGCCAAGGAAAAACATTTCTGTAATTGTGACCCTGTGTCTTCTTGGTTCTCAATCCCCTAGGTATGTGGAAAATGCAGATCTCAGAGGCCCATTGGAACCTTTGGAAGCAGTATCAAGAATCCCAGAGGTGACTTCCAGAAAGATGGCAATGGAGAAAAGCGGGGCTTACGAGCCCCGCTAACAACCAATCTCTATTACCACAAAATCAGCGCCTTTCATAGCCAGAAAACACTATCAGCAGAGAAACAAAAAATGTAATTACAAGGGACAGAGAAAAAGAGGGCTGGAAAAATGAGACACCAGAAAGAAACCAGACCGCAATGCTGCGGCCGGAGCTGCGGCGCGGAACGGCATGGGCGCCATCTTCCCTTGCAGCATCAGGCCCCAGAGAGGAGGGGGACTCAGAACGGAGCTCAGAGCCACAGAGGAGATATGCCGGCCTCACGGTTGAGGATGCAGCAGCAGCGCCTTACTGCCGGCGGCAGCGGCGAGTTCACCGGACGGCACCAGACCAACACACTCAACAGCCCACCATGCTCCAGAGAGGAGCGGCGGACAGCGAGCTGAGATGAGCTGCTGCGGAAGAGCCGGGCGGGATTCAGCAGATTTTTCGGCGCAGGGAGCATCTAAAGCTCCCAGGGGCTGGGTTCAGCACACCCTGCAGGGACTCAGAGCAGAGCTCAAAACCAGAGAAGAAATATGCCAGCCTCACGGCTGAGGGTGTGGCAGCAGCGCCATATTGCCACTGGCAGCAGCAGCAGCAGCGAAATCACCAAGTCCACTACAGCTCCATCAGCGCACTCAACAAACGTGAGTCAAATTGCGGCCCCTAGAGGAGAAATCCCAGTACTGCACTCCCAGGGACTTGACCCAGTGGGGGAGTGGTGGTGGCAGAGATATCACACCATAGTCATAACTCCCAGCAGGAGAACGCCTAACCTGGCACCCCCCATGGTCTAAAGAAGCCTCGATTGACTCCCTGGGTCTGAGACTCTGCGATACAACCCAGTAAAGGAGTAGTGGTGACTGAGATACCTCAGACTCGAGATCCAGACCACCTTAAGTGAAGTCGTAGTGACCCAAGGGAAGAATCCAGAGAAGGCACAAACTTCTGAAATCATGGGAAAGAGGAATAACAATGGAGCAATGAATGCTCACAACCCCACAACATCAGAACCTGATAAAACAGAAATTCATAGATTTCTAGAAGATCAAATCAGGAAAATAACTGTAGAAATAATAGAGGTATTTCGAAAAGAATTCAGAGAGAGCCAAAAAGAGATAAAGGATGCAATTAATGAAGTAAAGGCCTCGATTCAAAGTATAAACAATCGATTAGCCCACATAGAGAATAGAATCTCACTCTTAGAAGATGAGCACTCCAAAAATGAACACATAGTTTCTAATTTAGAAAAAAAAAATCTGATAGCAGGAATCTGACATTGAAGAAATATGGGCCCATTTTAAGAGAGCTAACCTAAGAATAATTGGAATAGAGGAGGGAAAAGAAGGTGAAACCAAAGGGATCAACAATCTTTTCAAGGAAGTAATAGCAGAAAATTTCCCAAACGTAGAGCAAGAGGTCGATACACAGGTCCAGGAAACTTATAGAACTCCCACGCCACATAATTGTCAAAATGACCAATGTGGAAGCCAAGCAGAGAATCTTAAAGGCAACAAAAACAAAGGGCCAAGTGACATTCAGAGGCAAACCAATTAGAATCACTCCAGACTTCCCAAACCAAGTCAAGAGAGCCAGAAGGGCTTGAAGTAACATATTCCAAACTCTGAAAGAAAACAACTTCCAGCCAAAAATTTCCTACCCAGCAAAACTTTCTATTAAATTAGATGGAAAAATAAGAAGCTTCCATGACAAACAGAAACTGAAGGAATTTATGTCTTCAAAACCAGCGCTAGAGAAAATACTCAAAGAGATTAACTACAAAGAAGAAATAGGTAACACACACCAGAACCAGAGAAACAAGAGTTTCCATCCAACAGACAACTAAGATTGGTTATCTGTGGAGATTCATTATTTATGTTAGTCTTTTACCTATCTCTAAATTGTATTGTTTGCCTTTATTGTTGTTAATTTTTAGGATTTCTAGTTGGAATATTAATATAGCTTCAGATATAGCATTTGGAAATATTTTATCCCATTCTATCAGTAACTTTTAACTCTGTTTACATTGTCTTTGGATATACAATTTTTTTTTTATTTTTTAGGGAGTTTGTATACCCTTCTGTTGCCTGTGCCATTGAAATCATATCCAAGAAATCACTGCCAATTTCAATGTTGTGAGGTTTTATGACCCAGATTTTCTTCTAATAGTTTATAGTCTTAAGATTTATATTTAGGTCCTTTATATATTTTGAGTTAATATCTGTATATGGTGTTAGGTAAGGGTCCAATTTTATTCTTTTTCATGTAATTATTATTTTTCAACAATATTTAGTTAAAAGATTATTATTTCCTGCACCAAATGTTCATGGAAACTTTGTCAAAAATAACTTGACAACATATGGAAGAATTTATCTCTAGGCTTGTATTTAACTCCAATGGTTTATATATCTGCCTTTAGAACAGTACTACACTGTTTCAATTATTGTAGCTTTATATGGTTTGAAATCAGAAAATATACATCTTCTAGCTTTGTTCTTTTTCGAGATCATTGTGAGTATCTAGAGTCCATATTCCATATTAGGATAGATTTTTTTTTCTGAAAAATAAATAAATGTATGATAGTTTTACCTAAAAAAAATATTCTCTGGTAAGAAAGAAAGCAAAAAGAAATATTGAAATGTTACCTTTAAGTCATCAAAAGCTTGGTATCAGACAAATGAAACTGTTTTGTGAGATTATCATTGTTAATTTTGGATAAATTGCTATAATACTAGATGTCAACCACTAAGCCAAGCATGGGAAGGAGGGATGGGGAGGGAACGGGGTGGGGATCGGGTAGGGGCTGACTGGGCGATGTGTGCATGTATGTCTACAAAGGTTTTTTTTTTTTATCCCACTATGATGTATGAATACAGTGCACCAATTAAAAAAAAAAAAACAGAGTCTTGCTAAGTTGCTGAGAGTCTCACTACATGCTGAGGCTGTCCTTGATCATGCTATCTTTCTGTCTCAGCCTCCCAATTACTTGGATTAGAAGTGTGTACCACTGTACCCTGGTTTAAGAAGCTGATTCTAAAATATATACTGAGCTGGGCATGGAGACACGTACTTGTAATCTTAGTACTTGGGAGGCTGAGATGGGAGGATGGCGGGTTCACAGACAGCCTCAGTTACTTAGGCCCTCTGCAACTTAGTGAGACCTTGTTTCAAAATAAAAGAATAAAAAAATCGGGCTGGAGGAGTAGGTCAGAGATAGAATGCCCCTGGATTTCATCCCCAGTAATGCAAAAATAAATAAAATAAAATATATACTCTCTGGGTGTGGTGACACATACTTGTAATCCCAGTACTTGGGAGGCTGAGATAGGAGAATAGCAGGTTTACAGCCAGCCTCAGCAATTTGTGAGGTCCTCCACAACTTAGCAAGACCCTCTTTCAAAATAAAGAATAAAAAATTGGGCTGGGGTGGAACTCAGAGGTAGAATCCCCTGGGTTCAATCTCCAGTATCAAAAATATAAAAGTGGGGGAAGAGTGAATTAAAAACTTACATGTATAAGTTCTTTACCTTTCCAATAAAAAATAACAAAAGAAAAAAAAAAGAATCCCAGAGAATGCACATGCAGTTGCATTTAAATTAGTAGCACCTAGAGCCTGGCATGGTGGTACACGCTTGTAATCCTAGTAGTTGGGAGGCTGAGACAGGATGAGCACATGTTTACAGCTGGCCTCAGCTACTATTGAGGCCCTCTGCAACTTAATGAGACCCTGTTTCAAAATAAATAATAAAAAATAAGGCTGGAGCCGGGCGTGGTGGCGCATGCTTGTAATCCCAGCATTTGGGAGGCTGAGACTGGAGGATCGCAGTTTGAGGACAGCCTCAGCTACTTAGTGAGGCCCTCTGTAACTCAGTGAGACCCGGTTTCAAAATAAAGAATAAAAAAATAGGGCAGTGGGTGTAGCTTGGAGGTTGAATGCTCCTGCGTTCTATCCCCATACCCACCCACACACAAAATAATAATAAGGCTGGGAGTGTATCTCAGAGGTAGAATGCCCCTGGGTTCCATCCCAGCATCGCGCGCGCGCGCACACACACACACACACACACACACACACACACACACATACACACACACACACATTTAGTAGCATCTGGACTTTATTTATTTATTTACTTATTAAAGTATTGGGGATTGAGCCCAGGGGCATTCTACCTCTGAGCTACACCCCCAGCCTTACTTTTTATTTTGAAACAGGGCCTTGCTAAGTTACTCTGGTCCTCCTGTTTCTGTCTCCCAAGTACTGGGATTACAGGTGTGTGCCACCATGCCGAGCTGTACGTGGACTTTAGAGGCAGATGAAAACATGAATATTGACTTGGCTTCTTCCCAGATGTGGCCAAGATATTTTACTTGCTGTGGCTTTGGTTTTCTCACCTGTAAAGTGAACATGACACCTATTTTGCAGGGTGATTTTGAGGTATAAGGCTAGCATTCCACACTTACCCTCCATGGGGAGAAACCGAAAATGAATGGAGTAGAATTGAGAAAACTGGCTTTATTTATTATTATTATTATTTTTTGTACTGGAAATGGAACCCAGGGGCATTCTACCTCTGAGCTATACTCTCAGCTTATTTTATTTTTTTATTTAAAATTGGGTCTCACCAAGTTGCTGAGGGGCTCACTAACTTGCTGAGGCTGGCTTTGAACCTGTGATCCTCTTATCTCAGCCTCCCAAGTACTGGGATTTCTGGCATGCATCCCCATATCCAGCTGAGAAAATAATTTTTTTTTGTATGTGTGTGTGCACGTGTGTGTAACTGGGAATGGAACTCAGGGGCTTTCTACCTTTAGGTTACACTCTCAGACCAATTTTATATTTTATTTGGAAACAGGGTCTCACTTGAGTTGCTGAGAGCCTCACTAAGTAGTTGAGGCTGGCTTAGAACCTCCTGTGCGATCCTCCTGTCTCAGTCTCCCAAGTACTGGGATTACAAGTGTGCGCCACCACACCCGGCTGAAGAAAACATTTTTAAGACTTCCCTAGCCGGGCATAGTGGTGCACGCTTGTAATCCCAGTACTTTGGAGGCCGAGACAGGAGGATTGAAGGTTCGCAGCTAGCCTTAGCTACTTCATGAGGCCCTCTGCAATTTAGTGAGATCCTGTTTTTTTTTTTTTTTTTTTTTTTTTTTAATAGGGCTGGGGGTAGCCGGGCGTGGTGGCGCACGCTTGTAATCCCCGCGCTTGGGAGGCAGAGACAGGAGGATCGCGCAGGTTCCAAGCCAGCCGCGCGCGCTGGCTTAGGAGACCCTGTTTCCAAATAAAAATGTAAAAATGGGTCTGGGAGTGTAGCCCGGAGGTAGAAGGGCTTCCAGGAACCCCAGTACCACCAATAAATAAATAAATAAATAAATAAATAAATAAATAAATAAATAAATAAATAAATAAATAGGGCTGGGGGTATAGCTCAGAGGTAGAATGCCCGTGGGTTCAATCCTTGGTACCATACAAAATAAAACCTTTCTGTGAGGTTTTTCTTATTTAAGAAAAACAATGAAATAAGAACTCCATGTGGTTTCTTTGTGCTTATTTGAAATTAAACACTTAAGCTGGGTGTGTGGCACTTGTAATCAGTACTTGGGGGGCTGAGGCAGGAAGACCTCAGATCCAAAGTCAACCTGAGCAACTTAGTTAGGCCCTGTTTTCAAATAAAAACTAAAATAGAGCTGGGAGTATAGCCCATAAGGCCCCTGGGTTTCACTCCCAGTAACACACACACACACACACACACACACACACACACACACACACACTCACTCACTCAAAGTTAAATATTTAAAAAGAACTCCTGAAGATTTTGCAAGCTTGAAGGATGCCATCCAAGTGCTGAAACTATGAATCTATTTGGGGTAAGCCTTTGGCTGGAAGTGGAGGGAAGGTGCCTACGGTTTAACCCTAGGGAGAGTTGTTCTCTGTTTCTGGATGTGATTATGCTTTGAGTTAAATCATGTCCCTAGTAAGGACATCTCCCTCAAGGCTTAGAAACCACCTGTGATCCTTTCCCCCTTCCCTGTGGTACTGGGGATTGAACCCAGGGCCTTTTGTGTGGTAGGCAAATGCTCTGTCCTGAGCTACAACCCCAGCCCCATCCAGTCCATTTTACCAATGAGAAAATAAATTCAGTGATTTTGACTCTGAGTAATATCCACATCCCTGTAAGGATAAAAAGGAACAAAGGCAGATGAGACCTGGCTCTGCGGTTTTCTTGAGCACCCTACCTTAATTCCTGCCTAGTCACACCTGAGTCCTCAGCTGGTTTTGTCTACACTCTCCTTTGCTCTGCACACATGGAGACTGGGGTCTTAATTAATAGTAAGTTGTGAGCTTAAAGTCCAAAGAATAGCATTAAGAAATGTGTGGGCGTGGTGGCGCACGCTTGTAATCCCAGCATTTGGGAGGCTGAGATAGGAGGATCGCAGTTTGTGAACAGCCTCAGCTACTTAGTGAGGCCCTTTGCAACTCAATGAGATCCTGTTTCAAAATAAGGAATAAAAATAGGACTGGGGGTGTAGCTCGGAGGTAGAATGCCTCTGGGTTCCATCCCCAGTACCAAAAAAAAAAAAAAAAGCGTGAGCTGGACATGGTGGCATATGCTTGTAATCCCAGTATATGGGAGGCTGGTTCACGGCCAGCCTCAGGTACTTAGTGAGGCCCTTTGCAACTCAGTGAGACCCTGTTTCAAAATAAAGAATGAAAAACAGGACTGGGGGTGTAGTTTGGAAGTAGAATGCCCCGGGTTAAATCCCCAGTTCTGCAAAAAAAAAAAAGTATGATTTTTCTTTTTCTTTTTTACGATGAGCTGACTGAGTATGTATTACTTTTATAACTAGGAAAACATGTACTATCATTTTGAAAATTAAATGCCTTGAAAAGAAAATAAAGTGAAACATTCTACCATTAAAGTCTTCATGGATTTGTGTTTGCTTTTCTAAGAGCGTGATTAGGATATGGTCTCTGAATAGGACAAAGGGACGGCCCAGTGTGTAGTTCTAAACAGGTCTGTGTTTCTTCCAGCACCTTCACGCATCCTCAGTGCGTTCCTCAATCTATCACTAACCGCACTTTTTTTTTTCTAAAGACCCTCAGAAACTTAGTAAGACCCTGTTTCAAAATAAGAAATAGAAAGGGCTGTGTGTATAGCTTGGGGGTAGAATGCCCCAGGGTTCAATTCCCAGTACTCACCCCTCTGCCATGAACACATGTAAATTATATAAATTAATGAATCTCGTTTTGCTATCCCATGCATGTTTTTAGCACATTCCTCAATGCATTCTTATTGAATGAATGAATGGAAACTGAAAAGAAAATCTGTGATCAGTAGTGTAAAATATTGGAAAAGAAGAACTCATTCATATGACTAAGAAGTCATGACAATAGAAAAGACTAACATCCAATTTCTTTTTCTTAGATTCCTGGCAGGAGGATTAACTTCTGTTCAAAATGGTTTGCTGAGTGTAGTTGGGTACTGGAGCAAGACCGGGTGGGATTTAAGTCATAGGAAGAGCTGCTCCCAAAAGACATTTCCCATCAACCTGTCTACACCATATCTCTCTTCCTCCTTATTGTTGCCTTTGGCGGCTGTCACAGATAGGAGGGTTGAACAATGTTTCCAGTGGCCCATGCCATTTCTCTTTCTGTTCATTGTAATAGGACATTCTTCTTGCACAGACAGGGGACAGATTTCTGGTTCTTAGAAAGGCTTCCAACTCTAACGAATCCTTGATTTTATTTGTGATTCAGGGAAATGGCTCTTGGCTGGTGCATAAGAATGCCAGTTAAGGGACCATTCAGCTGGGCCTGGTGGCATATACCTGTAATCCTTGTATTTGGGAGGCTGAGACAGGAGAATCGTGACAGGTTTGAGGCCAGCCTCAGCAACATAGCGAGGTCCTCTGCAATTTAGTGAAGGCCTGTTTCAAAAAGAAATAGGAATGGGCGGGCGTGGTGGCGCACACTTGTAATCCCCGCACTTGGGAGGCTGAGACAGGAGAATTGTGCAGGTTCGAAGCCAGCCTCAACTACTTAGTGAGGCTCTCAGCAACTTAGTGAGATCCTGTTTCCAAATAAAATATAAAATGGGTCTGGGAATATAGCCCGGAAGTAGAAAGCCTCTGGGTTCCACCCCCAGTACCACACACACACACACACAAAAAAAAAAAAAAAAAAAAAAAAAGAAGAAATAGGAATGGGGATGCAGCTCAGAGTAGAATATACCTGGGTTCAATCCCTAGTATCAAAAATAAAATAAAATAAAATAAAATAAAATAAAAAGGGCTGGGGTATAGAACCCTCTTGTAGTCAATCCTTAGTACAACCAACCAAACAACCAACAACCAGCAAGACTGCGATGTAGCCCATCCCCAGAAGGCTCCAGTGGTAGAAAGTCTCTCTGGGCAGTTCCTAATACCTAAAAAAAAAAAAAAAAAAAAAAAAAAGGAGGACCATTCAAATCAGATACTGAATTTGGCAACTGGACACCTCTGGCACGAGAGGCCAGCTGGGTCCAAGAGACCTGCAGAGCGGCTGGGCAGATTTGTCCTTATCATTGCAATAGGTGCTTCATTAGCCAGGGAAGAAACAGAAATGATCTACTGTGGAAGAATTAAAAAATTAAATCTTTTTTTTTGTGGTGCTGTGGTGGAACCCAGGAGCATTCTACCTCCAAACTACACCCCCAGCCCTTTATTTTGAAACAGTGAGAGCCTGTTTCAAAATAAAGAATAAAATATTTAATATTAAATTATAAATTAAAATATTTAATATTAAAAATTAAAAATATTTAAAATTATTCTTTATTTTGAAACAGGCTCTCACTGAGTTACAAAGGACCTCACTAAGTAACTGAGGCTGTCTGCAAACCGGGATCTTCCTGTCTCAGCCTCCTGAATGCTGGGATTACAAGAGTGTGCCACCACACCCAGCTGGCTAAAAAAACTAAATCTTGAATGACCACCTGTTCCATTGCAGGTTTGGGGCTCCACTGGTGGGTGTCCTGGTGCCACGGTCCTCCCTCGTCAGCCTGTGAGGCAGGAGGGTACAAGCAGCACTTTGCAGGCTGCCGCCCTTCGCCCTTCGACAGCACCTGCCCAGGACCACATTCAATCTCTATTTCAGGTAAGAAAATTAACTTAGTACAGAGGAGGTTCTTATTGTCCACCTGGGCCTGGCATCAGTCAGCCCCCATGGGTGAGTTGTCAGCCAAAGGCAGTTTGGGAAGAGCCTGACCTTCCTGGCGCTCCTCCCATGGTCTCTGGCCTAGAATCATTCCCTTGTTAGCAATTTATCTGGACACTGAGGCTTTCGCAAGGCAATGTTCAGAATCCACTGAGGGGGCAGGACTGCCTGTCAGTTCTAAGGGACACACATACACAGCCAGTTAGCTGCTTAGTTTGAGTTTACTATTACATGTAATAGTAATCCAGGAGCTCTGGGGCAGGACAGTGCTCATGGCAGCAACTGGGCATCCCTTCTCCCTGCTCTGGGCTCTACAGGGAGCTATGATGCGGCAAGGTCGGGAGGAGAGGGAACAATGGTTGGGATACTCAGGCTAAGGGCCTGGTGACCACCGAGGCCCTTCCCTAGTGCCTCTGGTCTGCTCACAGGGGGCAGGGTGAGCTTCCTCAATGTTTCCTCAGTCCAAAGACTGAATGAGGCAAGAAGGAGATAACAGTTCTAGGAAATAAAACTAGGATTTCTCTCTATTTAGAAAAACTAACTTGGGCCAGGCATGGTAGCGCACACTTGTAATCCCAGCATTCGGGAGGCTGAGACAGGAGAATCTTGATTCAAGGACAGCCTCAGCTACTTAATGAGGTCCTTTGCAACTCAGTGAGACCCTGTTTCAAAATAAAGAATAAAAAAAAAATAAGGCTGGGAGTGCAGCTCGGAGGTAGAATGCTTCTGGGTTCAATACCCAGTTGGCACCAAAGAAAGAAAAAGAAAAACTGACTGAATATAATTTTGAAATGGTGAAATATAACAGGTACAGTGTCTCAGCTTGAAATTTTAAATTTCTACACTATCCAGGTAATATTTATATATGGATAAAAAATCAAACTGTAGTAGTGATCTTGTGATTCAAAGAGTCCCTCTACTTCATCCTTTCTCAAATCCAATCCTACTCCTTGGAAACAATCTCTTTTAACAGTTTCTAGTTTTATTGCAGTAGTTACTGTAGTTATCTAAATATATAATATTATTTCCCTATTTATTCACTTGCCTTCATGTATTTTAATAACATGCCTACCTTTGCCTTTTGTTTCCTCTCTGAACTCACACTCAACTTATTTCTACTTAAGGTAATGCTATTACATAGCTTTTCTTTTCCTTTCACCTTTTTACCTTGACTTTCTGACAAACTTAGCTATTCAGAACTCAACATGGGGCCTGGTGTGGTGGTACACACTTGTAATCCCAGCACTGGCAGGCTGAAACAGAAGGATCTCAGTTCGCAGACAGCCTCAGCTACTTAGTGAGGCCCTTTGCAACTTAGTGAGAGCCTGTTTCAAAATAAAGAATAAAAAATAGGGCTGGGAGTGTAGCTGGGAGGTAGAATGCCCCTGGGTTTCATCCCCAGTACTAAAAAAACAAAAAACAAAAAAGTCAACATGGGGATTTTCAGCAGATTAATCAATGAAAATAATTGAGAAGAATATCCCTTTTTCTTTTCTTAGAGAACTTAGGCTCATCCCAAATATCAGTTATCCTTTCTGAATGCTTCCCAAGCATTACAAGGGGTGCTTTAAGACCTCTGCCTTCTCCACACCTACACAAGATTGCTCATGCACTGTGGATGCATACAGCAGTGACTTGACTGTAGTAAGATGTATCTACTACAAGATATCTTCCTACCAACATTGTGCATGCCTCTGTGGCAAGGCCCAAGCATTTCCTCTCTGTACTTCCAAGCACTCCAACTCTGCACTTCCATGATGTAGTAGAATGCCTTGCATACAGTAGGCCCTATATGCTCTGGGATATATATATATTTTCTATTGCACATACTACTGCTTGAAGGAATGAAGTGTCTTAAAAATATTCCTGAACATGAAAACAAGTTAACCATTGCTGTGTCTCTCATGTCATGGTCCCAAGGTAAGCATGTAGGCGTATCTGAAGTGCTTGGTCTTGGAGACTGAACAGAGTGGGTCTATGATGAAGGACCCTCCCACAGCAGGAAACTGCCCTTCTGATGGCCATTACAGAGGAAGTGCCAGCTTCCAGAGTGAGAAGCAGGGCTGCTTTCTCCAGTTAGTACACCAGATCTGCTTATCTTTGTAAGTTGTTTAGTCTCTCCAGTCATTCAGAATCATCACAAGCAAAATCCAAAGCAACTCTGAATCACAGCCAATGGGTCCAGTCCACTCTGCCTGAAGTAAATGGCCCTGCTTCCAAACATTTCAGATCTCACAGAAATGTCCTGTTAAACTTTGTCTATATGCAAGATACTTTCTGGGAGAACACCCATTCTTAGAAATGCTTTTTTGGGAAAGCCAATACTTGTAGAAGAGGCTGTCGATTTTCTGCTATCCATATTTCATTACCACATTGGTACCTGCTGAGCCAGTGTCTGACAACCAGCCTCTGCACGTTTTTGTCAGAAGACTTGTTCTAGCTACCAGATTCCTCTCTATTTACCCCTGCGGCAGACTGGAAGTGCCAGGGAATCAATGTCCCCTACCCCAGTGTTCCTCCTCGTAAACAACTGATGAGAACTGATGTATAAATATCATCTCCTTTGTCCCTGGATGCTCAGAGTTGGGTTAGATTTCAGTTACCCAAGTAACAACTTGATAACTGCTGTGGCTTGAATGTGTCCCTAGATGCTCATGTGTTGGAAGCCTAACCCTCCAACTCATATGTTAATAGTATTTGGAGGTAGAGCATTCACAGTTAGATGAATGGTGAAGGCAGGACCCCCATGGTGGTACTAGTGGCTTTGTAAGATGATGAAGAGAGACTCAAGCTAGCATGTTTTCTCTGTCTCACTGTGCAATGCCCTCCTCCATCTTATGATGCAGCAAGAAGCTCTCACTAGATGCTAATGCCATGCTCTTGGACTTCCCAGTGAGCCAAACAAACCTCTATTCTTTACAAATCACCCAGTCTTAATTATTTTGTTATAGCAACAGAAAATAGACTAAGGTAATAACACACCCTTTATTGGCTGCCCTCCCCTTCTCATCTCTCTCTTTCATCCCCTAACCCTGTTTTCTGAGATCTCTTCTTAACAAAACTACCTACACTGGAATCCTGTTTTGAGGGTTGATTATGAGGGAACCCACACACATATGATATTCTTACATAACAAGCCAGGCAGTCATCTACCCTTCCCTTATTTCCCTTGAGGGAGTCATTTTGCCTCTTGCTGTGCACAGTGGAACTAATGCCAATCGGCCCCAGGTGAGGTCATTTATGAAGAAATGACTGCCAGCTTGACAAGCATGGCATTAAAAGAGAAAACACTACGGATTTCTTTAAGACACAGGAAGAAAGTCACAAAGCAGATCCTCCCAAATCTATAACCAGATGCTGACAGTGAGCTGCTCTGCGTAGCTACATCCGTCTCCCCTCCTTTGACCTCAGAGACCCACAGAGGACTGAAAGAGTTTTAATGTAATTTCTGGAATGTGCTTAACTTTCTGCGAGAGCGGCTTAGCCCCTGGGAGACTCCATTAATATAATTTTGCAAAAGGAGAGCTTCCTATCGCCTAATCTCATTAGCTGTTTTATGTACAGTAAATGGGTAAAAACTAAGTTTTGAATTGGTAATTTTGAATGCATAATTTTTGAACACTTAGAATGTGGAATAGAGAAGAGTTTTTTTTTTTTTAATGTGTGCAGAGAGGAGATCCAGAACCATTTGTTGAAATAAAATATGGACATGCCTTATCTTAGAGCAGCTACCATAAAAAACTCAAAGAAGATAAAAGGCAGGAGAAACTTCATCCTTTGTTCCAGCTCCCCTAATGAATAACGATATAGATACACTTTCCTCGTCAGTAGGCATCTTTACTTACACTGGTACTTTTTCTTAGCTTTGCTCCAGCCATTCAACAAATGTTAACTCGCACATCTGTTGTGTCAGGCACCCTTCTAGGTGTGGAGATTCAGTGGGGGACAAGAGAGTAAGCCCCAGTTCTCACAAAGCTCATATTCAAATGGGCAGGAAAACAATAAACATATATATATGAAATACATTAGGTAGTTTTAGGGGGAGTGAAGGAAAATAAATTGGAGCAAGAGGACCGCTATTGTTTCAGAGCAGGTGGTCGGGAAGGTTTCCCTGAATAAGCAAGGGAGTGCAAGATCTAGGGGATCTCAACCTTCCTGGGGGAAGTCAGCAAGGGCAAGAGCGGGAGGAGGCCAGGGTAGCCAGAGATAAGAGATGGATTGACGCTGTGGATGGTGCTATTTCCATAGGACTCTTGGGCCATGGTAAGGTATTCTGAATTAATTAATTAGTCATTTATAGTAGTCCTGGGAATATGAATGCAGAGGCTTTTTACCTCTGAATTAAACTCTCCAGCCCTTTTTAAATTTTTGGTTTTTGAAAGAGAGTCTTGCTACATTGCTGAGGCTGGTCTTGAGCCTGCGATCCTCCTGTCTCAGCCTCCCAAGTACTGGGATTACAGGTGTGTGCCACCACACCTGGCTGGATATATTCTTAATGCATTGGGAAGTCATTAGAGGGTGGGAAAGAGGGGAGGGAAGGGTCCAGAATTATGATGCCACAGGCTCACTGTGACTCCGTGTGGCAACCAGACTAGAAGGGTAAAAGTGGAAGAAGGGAGGGCCACTAGCAGGCGAGCAGCAGTCTGTGCAGGGGACGCGGGCGCGGGCCAGGCTGGTGGTAGCAGAGGTGGCAAGAGGCACGTTTAAGCAGAGCCAGTAGGATTTGGTAATCGGTTAGTTGAGGAGTGTGTATATAATGTGAGTGTGTGTGTGTGTGTGTGTGTGTGTGTGCGTGCGTGCGTGCGTGAGAGAGAGAGAGAGAGAGAGAGAGAGAGATGATTCTCAAGTTTTTGGACCATTTGTATGAGTGGGATGCTATTTACTGAGATGAGAAACATGGGGGAGAAATTTTCAGGGGAAAAGTGAGATACCCAAACATAGATACAGAATAGGCCATTCGAGAGAATGATCTGAAATTCAATCAAGGAAGACCTGGGACTGTAGATCCATATTTAGATATCACTGGTTATACAGATAGTATTTAAAACCATGAGGCTGGAAGAACTCATGGAGAGGCTGTATTACCAGAAGGGCCTGGCCCTGGCTGAACTCATCTTGGGAGGGAGGAGAAATGATCTGGGAGCAGCAAAGAAAAGCAGGAAGCTACAATGCTTCCATTATCAACCGGCTGGCTTTTCTACTAAAAGTAACTCAAAGAGCAAGTAAGATGGAAGTCTTGTGATTCATCTGGGCTGGAGCAGAAAGGACAGCAGCTATGCCCTCCTCCGTCAGTCTCTTCATCTGCGCCAGCCACTAGCACTGATGCGGAGCTTGGGGTGGTAGAGAGGGCTCTTCTTCGCGCCCCTCTCTCTCTCTCTCTTTCTCTTTTTTCTCATGGTACTGGGGATGGAACTCAGGGGCATTCTACCTCTGAGCTACACCTCCAGTCCATTTTTTTTATTCTTTATTTTGAAACAGGGTCTCACCAAGTAGCAGAGGCAGTCTGCGAACCTATGATCCTCCCGTCTCAGCCTCCCAAGTACTGGGATTACAAGCATGCACCACCATGCCTGGCTTCCTTCCTTTTTTTTCTTCCCTTTCTCTGTCTTTCTACACTCCTAATCTCCCCTTAATTTCCCATTCCTACTCACTCTTTCTTCTCCAGAGTTAGACTCCTTCCTTTTCCTGTGCACATAAAGGCTCCATCTGAGGCTGCGGGCGGCATCACTGGTTAGGTAGTTTCTCTTTAAATATCCATCCCACACATTTCACTAATTGAAAATCATTAAGGCTTGCAAAATGTCAGAATGTGTGAATTACTTTAATCAGATAATCAGCTAATTTACCTCTCAACAGCTGGTTGAGATCAGTCTGCACTATATTCTATTAAAATAAATCACTAAGAATATAGCAAAGATCCTCAAGCTTCATCACGCAGAAGTTGCTTAGAAAACTCATCAAAATGCAGATTCCTAAGTCCTTTCACCAGAAATTCCCATCTGGTGATCCCGACACAGGTGGCTTGAGAGCAACATTGGGAAATGTTGAGGCAGAGAAGACTGGACAGAGCTCTGGGCATCGTTGGATGTTTCTGAAGACATGCATGGCAAGGTGCCAACATGAAGACAAACTAAGGAGAACAGGTGGCCTCAGGTGCACCCCAGGAAGGAGGGGTAGCGGAGGGCCCAGGGTAGCAGGACATGGAAGCTAATGCCTTCTTTGTGGAGTTGCTAGTCCCTGACCCACTGCAACTCTAGGTGGGGGGGGGGTTTGTAAGGAACCGAGCACTAATCACATAGCAGATTCAGTATTAAGTATGGTCCAGGTGCGTTTTTTCTCTCTCTCTCTCCAACTCTCTCTCTCTCTCTCTCTCTCTCTCTCTCTCTCTCTCTCTCTCTCCTAGTTCTGGGGATTGAACCCAGGGCCATTCTATCTCTGAGCTATTACCACCAGTTCTATTTTATTTTTTATTTTGAATCAAGGTCTCACTAAATTGTAGAGGGCCTTGCTAAGTTGCTGAGGCTGGCTTTGAACCTTCAATCCTCTGTCTCAGCCTTCCAAAGTACTAGAATTACAGGTGTGCGGTGGTGCTATCTTATTTAAGGTTTACCACTTCTCTTGGAGGGAGGTTTTCCCACTCTCTTCTGTACTTTGAGCTATACTCCCAGTCCTATTTATTTATTTAATTAAAAAAAATTGAAACAGGGAACTAGGAGTGATGGCTCATGCCTGTAATCCCCTGTACTTGGGAGGCTGAAACAGGAGAATTACAGATTGTAGGCCAGCCTCAGCAATTTAGCAATAACCTGTTTAAAAAAAAAATATCCGGGTATGGTGACTCACGCTGTAATCCTGGCGCTTGGGAGGCTGAGACAGGAGGATGGTACAGGTTTGAAGCCAGCTTCAGCTACTTAGTGAGGCCCTGTTTCCAGAGTGTATAAAAAAATAGGTCTGGGAGTATAGCCCGGGGGTAGAAAAGCCTCTGAGTCCCACCCCCAGAACCACAAAAATAAATAAATAAATAAATAAAAAGAAGGGCCAGAAAAAAGGGTGGGGACATAGCTTGGCGGTAGAATGCCCCTGGGTTCAATCCCTAATTGAATCCCTCGCCGGGGGTGGTGGCGCACGCTTGTAATCCCCGTGCTTGGGAGGCAGAGACAGGAGGATCGCGCAGGTTCGAAGCCAGCCGCGCGGGCGCGCTTAGCAGACCCTGTTTCCAAATAAAAATGTAAAATAGGTCTGGGAGTGTAGCCCGGAGGTAGAAGGGCTTCCAGGAACCTCAGTACCACCAAAAAAAAAAAAAAAAAAAAAAAAGAAAAAAAAAAAGAAAAAAAAGAAAAAGAATCCCTAACCTCCCACCCACCAAAAAAAAAATTTTTTTTTTTGAAACAGAGTGTTTCTAAATTGCTGTGGGGCTCACTAAGTTGCTGAGGCTGGCCTCTAACCTGCAGTCCTGTCTCAGCCTCCCAAGTACTGAGATTACAGGTGTAATTGTATCCCTCCCCTCAATCATTGTTGCTTTGCAGGAATGGCACCCCTACACTCACTCAGGCTTTCTTCCTGGAGGGGCTGCTTTTTTGCCCCCTAGTGGCCACCAACCTGGTGTGCTGAGCCGGCACAGAGAATGCTCAATGAACTGTCATAGCTGCCATTTCCCAAGAAAGGAAAAGCGAGAGAATCTTAAGACACCACGCTTTCCGCAGGATCAAACACACATATTTTCCTCCCTGGCTCTGGACGATCCAGAAAACTCCAATGAGAGCTGTGTCCCTCGGCTTCTGCCTCAGTGACACATTACACACTGATTTCTGAATTAAAGACCACAGCCTATGCGTAGCCCATACACTTTCCCTCCAGCCACTGAGGTTGGAGAACCAGCTGCCTTTTCATTAACCAGTGAGGAAAAGCTTTGGGCTTCTGAACTCTAGTACTAGGCTTGCTTCTATTTTTTACAGCCTGTCTGCCAATGCACTAAAAATAGAATTAGAATTACTTGTAATACAATTTATCATGTACTCAGCTGCCAGGAGAAAGCTTAGCTTAAGCTTCACCAAAGATGAAATACTTTTTTTTTATGGCACTGGGGATTGAACACAGGAGCACTCTACCTCTAAACTATACTCCTAGCCCTATTCTATTTTGAAACAGGGTCTCACTAGGTGGATGAGACTCTCACCTCTTGCTGAGGCTGTCCTAGAACCTGTGATCCTCTTGTCTGAGCCTCCCAAGTACTGGGATTACAAGCTTGTGCCATCACACCCAGTTTAAGATGAAACACCTTTAAGAAACGTGTTATTCTTCCGGGTGGTGGCGCATGCTTATAATCCCAGTACTTGGGAGACTGAGACATGAGGATCACATAGGTTCGAAGCCAGCCTCAGCTACTTAGTGAGGCTATCAGCAACTTAATGAGACCCTGTTTCCAAATAAAATATAAAAAAGTAGGACTGTGGGTGTAGCCCAGAGGTAGAAAGCCCCTGGGATCCATCCCCAGTACCACAAAACAAAAACAAAACCAAAAACATGTTATTCTATGGGATTTTTTTTTGTGTGTGTGTGGTACTGGGGGTTGAACCCAGGGACATTCTACTTCCAAAATATATCCCAGCCCAATTTTTAATTCTTTATTTTGAAACAGGGTCTCACTACGTTGCGGAGGGCCTTACTAAGTAGCTGAGGCTGCCATGAACCTGTGATCCTCCTGTCTCAGCCTCTCAAGTACTGGGATTACAAGTGTGTGCCACCATGCCCAGCTTATTCTATGTGATTATTAATACCATTTTTTAGAGTCCTTCAATACGAGTTCTTTGATGCATACCTTGGAAATAAGGAAAATTTAGTCAGAATGTTGTGATGAATTCTAGGCAAAAGTAATTGCCAGCCGTGGCCAGGCTTAGAGGCTGTTTGGGAATGCCTTTCCTTCAGGCATTGGTCCCATGCATGTATGTGTGTAAGCATGTATATATACATATGCAGACTTTTATTGGTATACTGTATACTTTTGTGGGTACATTGTAATTAAATATCATAGTTTTCTTCCCTTGTATCTCTAGTACTTTGTAAATATGAAATGTGTCCTTATCTCTAGTACTTAGTATTGATCACGGTGGTGATTAATAAATATTTGAAATAAAGATTAAACCAAGCCAGGAAAGGTGGTGCCTTTCTGTATTCCCAGTATTTGGGGAGGATGAGACAGGAGGATCACAGATTTGAGGACAGCCTTAGCAACACAGCAAGACTCTCAGAAATCTAGTGAGACCCTGTTTCCAAGCAAAAAATAAAAAGGGCTGGAGATGTAACTTGGAGATAGAATGCCCCTGGGTTTAATCTCTAGTAACACACACAAATAATAATAATAATAATGGCCTGAGGGTATAGTTCAGAGGTAGAATGCTACTGGGTTCTATCCCCAGGATCCCTGCCTCCACCACCAATAAAAGATTGAACCATCACTCACTAAACATAACCATTTTCCCTCCTATTGTGGTCATGGAATTATTGTTTGGTTTATCATGTAACTTAAGGAATTCTAAAAGGCTTGGGGAAGTCTGAATGATCTCTCTTTGCTCATAGTAACTAACATTTTCATCACCATTAAACATGTCTAAGACTTTAAAGTTCTTAGTTAAAATGGAACTGTGCTATTTGGGATTATTTGGGAGGAATATAACAAGATATTATCAGTCAGATAATATTTTTACTATGAGTTAATTCACCCAGATGGATGTGTATGTATGTATGTAGGTATATAAATATGTAAATATATGTGTGTATGTATACACACACATATGTATTGGTATTGGGAATTGAACCCAGGGGTGTTCTACCTCTGAGCTATACTCCCACCACCCCCTTTATTTTTTAAATTTTGAAACAGGGTCTTGATAAATTGCTTAGGCCGGCCTTGAACCCACTATTCTCCTGTCTCAGCCTCCCAAGTACTGGGATTATAGGTGTGTGCCACTGCACCAGGATCCCAGATGGGTGTAATGACTTGTCAGAACTCAGGACTAATAAATTGGAAGGACTCATGCCAGGTATGAGCTGAGACAAGAAGGGGGTCCCAGAGCTGGCTTGGCTCTGGATGGAGGGAAGGAGACCGGAGGCGTAAGGGTTTGGAGGTGGGTGCAGGGAGGCACTGACAGGAAGGTCAAGGAAAGAAAGCAGCAAAGACAAATTCTGACTTCACAATTATGCCTGGAGATTGCCCTATTTATGGGGAATGAGCATTTTTCCTAATACACAGAGAGAATAATTCATATAAAATGATCTTCTGCCAGAGTGATCAAATTGCTGAGTTTTAATGCTGTGGGATTAGAAGTGACGAATGAGTGGGAACAGGAGAGAGAATTACCTCTGAATGAGAAGGGCTCCTTGTAGGTACTAACACAGGGTTAGCAGAAAGACACTCCCCAACATCTCTCCTATCTTTTATATAAGTTAAATTTTAATTAAAGCAAATAAATTAGACTGCAATTATATGTGATTGTGAACTGTAGTCGTCGTCGTCTTCTTCTTCTTCTTCTTCTTCTTCTTCTTCTTCTTCTTCTTCTTCTTCTTCTTCTTTTTTGGTGGTACTGGGGATGGAACCCAGGGGCTTTCTACCTTCAGGCTACACTCCCAGACCTATTTTATATTTTATTTGGAAATAGGATCTCACTAAGTTGCTGGGAGCCTCACTCCGTAGCTGAGGCTGGCTTCGAACCTGTGTGATCCTCCTGTCTCAGCCTCCCAAGTGCGGGGATTACAAGCATGCGCCACCATGCTCAGCTGAATTGTAGTTTTAAGAGAAAATATTCTTCAGTAAATTGGCATTAATTGTGATTTGTCCAAATTAATTAAGTATCCAGAGTGAGGTTAATATTTTGAACAGTCTAACAATAAAGAAAATTACAGAGATGAGATCAGAGGAACTGCCAGCTACATATAGATGACATTTCTTGGGAGTCTTATGACATGCTGGGGCTCACCTCCTGTTCACCCCAACAGCAGTGTCCAGGGCAGTGAGGGACTCTCTCTGAGCCCATTTTCATCAGGGCCCTCGACCAGCCTACTTAACTCCTTGCCCTCCTGCCTCCAGGTTTCCTTCCCTCTATAAAAGCTCAATCAGACTTTCCTGTAGACATGAGGACAACCAAGACTAGCTTTGTATAATGGGTGCAATAAATAAAGCTTGTCAGGGGATGGCCTCCCCTTCTAAGATTTCCCAGTCTGTCAGGACAAATGTGGCAAGAAGGCAGTTTGCTGTCAACACATGAACTCCCTTTGGAAAGGTATAGAGAGAGAGAAAAAAATGTGTGTGGGGAATCGTATGAGCACATTCACATATTGTCAAAAGCCCGAGTTAAAAAATGAACATACTAGCCGGGCGTGGTGGCGCACGCTTGTCATCCCCACACTTGGGAGACAGGAGGATCACACAGATTTGAAGCCAGCCTCAGCTACGGAGTGAGGCTCTCAGGGACTTAGTGAGATCCTGTTTCCAAATAAAGTATAAAATAGGTCTGGGAGTATAGCCCAGAGGTAGAAAGCCTCTGGGTTCCACCCCCAGTACCACCCCCCCAAAAAAATCCAACCCCCCCAAAAAAAAACCATACTGGTTCCCCCACCTTTAATAAGATCTTCTGATACTGTTTTTTTTCTTTTAAAGTCATTTTACTAACAATATATTTACTTGGTATATGTTAATTTTAGGAAGCTGAGTTAAAAAACAAATAAGCAGTAAGTTGTGGTGGTGCACACCTATAACCTCAGTACTTGGGAGGTTGAGACAAGAGGATCATAGGTTCAAGGCTAGAAGCATGCACTAACTTAGCGAGACCCTATTTCAAAATAAAATATTAAAAGATTGGGGATGTAACTCAGTGGCAGATGTCCTTGGGTTCAATCTCCAATACAACAAACAACCCCAAATAAGCCTGAGAAGAACACACACACACACACACACACACACACACACACACACACACACACTTCTACTTTGCCTTCTGAAAAGTTTAAGCCCAATATTTCAACCTGCACTGGTGAGTAAAGAATTAACACACGGTGTGGAGTATTTACTTCAGTGGCTGAGAGAAACAGGTCGATTAGGCTGATCTTATTTGCTCCAGCTCCACCTGGACCTTGACCTAGATCTCCTTCTGACTGGCGGGTCGTTGCCGCCCCCTCGCGTTGGTGAGGGTAGGTTGCAGGGGAGATACTGTCCTGGTAGGGTGCTTTTTCAGAAGCTATAAACCTTTCACTTTGGTAGATTTCTGAAGGTCCTCCAGAAATGCAGATCCTGTGTTCCAGCTTGCTCGGACCTGCCTGGAGTAACCTCCTGGTGCCACAGAGGAAATCTAAATCTGCAGTGATGTTCTGAATGCCTGGAGCCTGGAGATTCTTCTGGGATTAGTTCCTTTCAAGCTCTGAAGTCCATTCGCATCAATTTCCCCTCATTATATTTCAGAGAATAGGGGCTTCTAACTAGCCCTAGTTTGTAACTCCCAGCAAAGGTGGGGGTGGGTTTTTCTGATAGACTATTATTTCTGGGAAACTATATTTGATGTTTAAACTCAGACGAGAGGACATTTGGAAAATATTTTTTATTTTTGAGCCAATTTGTCTCCTTTTATTCCTTGACAACTGAAAACAAAATGCTGGTAGATGTGGAAGAGAGACTGTGTAGCGTTAGTTGCTAAAGCGGATTCTAGCTTCTCATTCCTAGTCTCCAGCGCTTTCCTAATCTTTGGGCGCCCTGCCCTGCGGAGCCCAAGGTTGCCCCCTGTCAGCAGAGCTCGCACTCCAGGTCTCCACGGAGAGAATAACTTCCAGAGGTTGATGCAATCAAAGGCCTGCCTGGCAGAAGTGCTGGATGGAGAAGATGGCCTGAAAGCGAAGGAACCCTCTCCTCTTCCCTGGGTTCTCGAAGGTCCTCCTTTGCCCACCTCACAACCCCAGGAAGCCTGATGCTTTCGCCATTAGCTCAGCTTCTCCCAAAATCCCTCACTGAGATGTACTTACATGTTATGCCCTGATTTCAAGAAACAGTCATGGAAAAACATTTCTTTTTATTAGTTATAAAAACTGTTGTCAAGGACACTGTGCATTATGTCACTCAGTGCCTTACACCAAAAGAAAGGCTCCTCCATCAAAGTTTATTTTAGAATTCATTTCTAGGAACATCTCCTTTTTATCCCCCCAGAAAATAGGACATTGCTTCCTTTCTGATAACAAGAATCGTGTAACTTACTGATACCAAGAAACTCAGAATCAAATTCGATGCCACAGCAACTAAAGTGACTTTCATGATTAGCATATTTGAAGCATGCTCCGTTCCTTGCTTCTGATTTTCTCTTTCTCTTTTCTTAACCATATTTATCTTTTGTTTTACTATAAATAACGTATAGGTTAATACATATGCATATATACTATACATATATACATATATGCTCATCTTTATTAGATGTGGAGTCAAATACTCTTTTAGGAGGTGCAGTTTTCTTCCTTGTGGAAATATGTGGGTGGTGAAAATGTTTAAGATTCACTATTTTATTCAGAAGTTTAATTCTTTTCTTTCTTTTTTTCTTAGGGATTAAACCCAGGGGCATTCTACCTCCAAGCTATACTCTCAGCCCAATTTTTATTTCATTTTTAATTAATTAATTAATTAATTTGTGGGTCTAGGGATAGAACCCGGGGGCATTTGACCTCCAAGCTACACCCCTGCCCTAGTTTTTTATTTTTTATTTTGAAACAGAGCCTTACGAAGTTGTGGAGGGCCTCACTAAGTAGCTGAGGCTGTCTGCGAACCATGATCCTCTGGTCTCAGCCTCCCAAATGCTGGGATTACAAGCGTGTGCCACCACGCCCAGCTTTATTTTTATTTTGAAACAAGGTCTTGCTAGGTTGATGAGAGTTTCACTACTTTCTGAAGCTGTCCTTGAACCTGCTATCCTTTTGTCTCAGCCTCCCAAGTATTGGGATTACAGGTGTGTGCCTTCATGTTTGGCTACCCTCAGATCTTTATATTTTTTATTTTGAAACAGGATCTTGCTAGTTTGCTAATAGTCTCGATAAGTTGCTGAGGCTGGCCTAGAACCTGTGATCCTCTTGTCTCAGCCTTCCAAGTATTAGGATTACAGGTGTGTGCCACCATGCCTGGCAGAATTTTTATTCTTAGAATAACCTTATCAGCATCTTTACCTCTGGAACATCTCACACATCTAATGAATTCTTGATGGTAGCCTTAAACCCTCTATAGTCTTTGTATAGTTGCTTAATCTCTTAAGACTCAGTACAATACACTTGCCATATTTAGCTAATAAAGTACTCTGGGGATCAACTAAGATATTGAATACCTCCTTCCCTTTTTTTGTGGTACCAGGGATTGAACCCAGAGGCATTCTAACTCTGAGCTACACCCCCAGTCTTATTTTATTTTGAAACAGGGGCTTACTAACTTGCTGAGGGCCACACTAAATTGCTGAAGCTGGCCTTGAAGCTGCAATTCCCCTTTCTCCGCTTTCCAAACACTGGGATTACAGGTGTGTACTATCATGCCTGGCTCTGAATGCCCCTTGAATGAAGACACTTTGAAAAATTATGAGTGGTAAAAATTTTTCCATTTGTAAAGTGCCATTGCTTGGTGAGGAAAATGCACCCAGTTAGGAAGAAGACTAACATGCATTAAGCACTTTGATGTTTTCTGACTGCCCTTCCCACTCCCCCATGCATGCTCTACCCTCTTCTATCTTCCCAGGAGGCTGATGTCTCTAGACCTTGTCACCTGGATACCTTTGTCCTGGGGCCTCAGTCAGTGGGAAAACTGGCAGGAGAATGGAGGGTTGAAGAAAGAGATATTAGAGGTTTTAGAGATATTAGAGGTTTCAGAGATATTAGAGATATTAGAGGATGTTTTCTCTCCAAAGGAATGGTGGCTGCAGCCTTTGATGGAAGGCCAAGCTTCTGTCAGATGGCCTCTCCTAATGAGGCAGGAACCTAAGATGGAGCCACCCTGCATGCGCTATGTGGAGCATGAGCTGCCCACCTGCCACATGGGAGCAGTTAGAGGAAATCAGGCTCAGGAAAGGAAACTGAACTAACTCAAGGGTGAGCTGATCAAGACGTGCCCTGTCACCCTGAGGCTATATAATTTGTATGCTGATGCTATCCAGGGCTCAGACTTCACATTTTAGTCCACTGGGCCCCATTGACAGAAATAAAGGCATTCTCTTTCCCAACCTGGTCTTCAGGTTGCCATCTCCCGCTCCTGTCCTCTTGCAACAATTGGTGAGCCAGCCAGGAGGTCCATGGTATGGGAGATCCTGGCCTTGGGGTGTTTTGCCTCTTCCTTGAGTGGAACATGGGAAACTCAGCTTCCCCGGCAGTGCTGGTCCACTGAGTGTGCCAGAGGCTCCTTTGCCCCTGGTGTGGGAGGCCTCAAGGGAGAAGCTGACATCCTGAATTGCCACTTGAGGAGAAGTGTAGATGGGACGGGACGGGAGACACTGGCAGACATCTGAATCATGGCAGGAAAGCTCTGGGGAGACTAGGGACATGTTCTACTGGACAAAAGGGGGGTCTCATCAACCCCACGGTCCTCTGAATATCAGCACTAGGTGACTGTCAGGAAACCAGGACCCAGGAGAAAAGGGAGGGTGCTGAGTGACTGACGAGTGTGTGGTGTGTGTCTGAGAAGGACTGAGCATTCTGATCCCAGCTCACAGGGCCAAAATGAGTGTAGAGTTCCAATCTGCAGTTCCAGGGTGACCTCATACAGCTCAGGGCCTCACTGATGTGATAGTTGGGGTCAGTGGCCTGCTACAGCTAAGAGATGCCTGAAATATTCTTTTGAGAGGACTGGCCAGAGCCAGTACTCAGGGGTAGACAGAAAATGTTGACTTCTGAGAAATGCCAGAAAAGGTACCAATTTTAGTCATAGATCCTGAAGAGCGAGAAATGCTACCCCCTTATAATCTTGTCAATTGGACTGAGTGGCCATCCCCATCTATGCCCTCTATACCATCGCTGGGCCAATAAATTGGCCATTGGCTTCCCAGTTCTTTAGGGGATGCCAGGGCCATCATTTCTGTCCCCACACACTCAGAATGTAGCCCCCAAGCCAGGGGACTCCAGGCTGGTGCAACAATTTTCCTTGTGGGAAGTATGTGGACTGGGAAAAATAGATGCAGCTGGACAGGGGATCCCAGGGCTGCCTACTCTAGTATATCTGCTGTTCACTACCACAGACCTCCATAATTGGAAGCTGCACACCACTGTCTATTCAGAAAGACCTCAGGGCCTTGTGGGTTTGATCCAGTCCATCTGTCAGACTCACAATTTACCTGGGCAGATTGCAGACAGCTACTCTCACTCTCTTACATACAGAGGAATGGTGGCAAGTTCTCCAGGCAGCTACTCAGTGGGCTGAGGAAACTGCCCTGTCAGGGACTTGTGGACCAGAGATGTATGCTAGACTCTTTGCCCATGGAAAATCCTAATTGGGACCCCAACAAACCACAAGAAAATCAGAGCATGATGCATATGGCCTTTGTTAGAGCATGGGGGGCGTCTACTGCAAGTTACAAAAGCTGGATGGCTTCTCAGATGAATTGCCTCCACGCAGATACTAGAGATCAGCAACAAGGTCTTCATAGACTGTGATGTAGAAGAAAAAAGAGAAGGGGACAGGAGGATGAACTAAAAAGCTCATCTAGTTGTGGCGGCGCTGACATGTTCCTTGGCCACAGGCCGAAGGTCCCCACTGGGAAATCCTCCAGGAAGAAGACCACTCCTAAGCTGGGGTCAGTGTCCTTTCTGCAAGAAATCGAATCCTGGAAAACTGAGTGCCCTGAGATTGAAAAACAAGGCCAACCATAGCATGAACTGCAAGAAGATCAACCCCTGCAATTGCTCGCTGTTGGAGGGGTTTGTTTTTGAGGATTGAAGGGGACTGGACACCCCTTCAATCCCAGAGAGCCCATGGTCTGGATGATAGTAGGAGACCAGGACATTGACTTTCTGGTCAGCATGGGAGATGAGCATTCTGCGGTTACAAGCCCTGTTGGTTCTCTCCCTAGAGGCCAGATTGATATTACTGGGGCTACAGGAAAAAACCACCCAGTAGGCCCTCTGCAAGCCCAGGTGCTACATTATAGGAAGATGTGAAGTTATACATTGGTTCCTCTGTATGTATGCCAGAATGTCCAGTGCCACTGCTGGGGAGAGACATTTTGAGCAAATCACAGCTACTACAACCTTTTTCTGAGGCAGGAAAATTGCATCTCAAGATATCTGCCTCCAGGGGTTCATCCTCACCTTGCAGGTTCTCTGGGAGGAAGAGTAGAGACTGAGGGCCAAGTAGAAGAGCCCCTAAACCCAAGATGGGCCAAAAGATGGCCCACTATATGGGCAGAAGATAACCCACCAGGTCTTACAATAAAAGGCCCTGACAGTAATAGAACTTAAACCTAGAAACTAGGCTGTTCATCTGAGATAAAACCCAGTCACTCAGCAAGCCTTGGAAGGCATTCACTCACACCTGGAGAGGCTGTGAAAAACATCCCCTGCCAATCTGCCTGGAACATACTGCTCCTGCCTGTATGGAAGCCAGGAACCCAAGTCAAACATCCAGTGCAAGATCTCCGGGCCATCAACCAAGTAACTGACTCCCTGCACCCAGTAGTGCCCAATTGCTATACCCTTCCCAGCCTCCTCCTGGCCACCGCTGCCTAGACCTCAGAGATGTTTTCAGCATTCATCTGGCTCTCGTCAGTCAGAAACTCTTCATCTTTAAATGGGAAGATCCATGTTCAGTAATAAAAAGCCTGGACTTGACTGCCACAGAGGTTTAAAAATTTACTCATCATCTCTGGGGAAGTTCTTGCAAGAAATCTCTGAACTTTTCCCTCACAGAAATTAGGCTGCATACTCCTCCGGTATGTGGATGACCTCTTTTTGGCACATGAGACTTCATTTTTATTTATTTCTTATTTTTTTGTAGTACTGGGGATGCCCAGGGGCATTCTATCTCCAAAGCAACAGCAACATACCCAGATCTATTTTATTTTTCTTTGGAAACAGGGTCTCACTAGTTTGATGAGAGTCCCACTACTTAGAACCTGTGATGCTCCTATCTTGGCCTCCCAAGTACTAGGATTACAAGCAAGGGCCACCATGCCCACCAGCACGTGAGACTTTAAAAGAATACGCAAAAGCATTGATGCCCTGCTTTGCCATTTAAACCTGTGTGGATACAGAGTCTCCAGTAAAAAGCCCAAAATATGCCAGAGGGTCCTCAAAATACCTTGGGTTTCATTTAAAACAAGGAGAGTGACTTTTAGGGAGTGAGAGAAAAGAAGTGATCTGAGCCATTCCGGTGCCAAATTTTAGGAGAGCCTTCAGAGAATTCTTAGGAACCATGGGGTTCTGCTGATCATAGATCCCCAACTTTGCTATGATCACTAAGCCTGTAAGGGGAGAGAAAGAGAACCTCTAATCTGGGAAGAAGAGCAACAGACAGCATTCGACATACTAAAGAAAAAGCTACAAGAAGCCCTGACACTGGGACTCCTGGACCTGGGTCAACTGTTCACTCTATACATTTCAGAAATAAACTGAAACTACTACAGTCAGGGTCCTGGTGGAAAAGTTCGGGTCATGGACATGTCCAGTTGCCTAACTCTCAAAACAGCTGGATGGAGTTATGGCTGATGGCCGCTGTGTTTTCGAGCTGTGGCTGCAATGGCCCTGCTTGCCCAGGAGGCAAATTGACACTTGGACAACACTTCTGTATCAGTGTGCCCTCTTTGGTCCTCACCCTCACGAACACTAGAGGACACCATTGGATGACAAACACCCGCCTGACCAAATACCCAGGTCTCCTTTGTGCAACCCCGCACATGGTACTGAAAACTGTAGGCACCATAAACGCTGCTACAGTCTTACCCATGGGAAGAGAGGGGCCTACCCATGACTTCAAAGAAGTAATTGCTCAGGTATATTCAGGTCAGCCTGACCTAAAAGGATTCGCCTCTAACCTGGATTTGGAGATCTTTGTGGCCTATCACTCACAAAGCTCAGAGAAAATTGAAGAAACCAGACCTTAAAATGCGGTTGGGGAAAATTGGTCAGGAAACAAAACTCACCTGGGTACAGGCTTTGCCCCTAGTACTGTTTAAAATTAAGTGCACCCTGGCCAAACAGACAGGGTATTTGCCCTATGATGTATTATATGCCTGGCCTCCCCTATATGGCGTTTTCTCCCTGGGAGGCTGCAAGAATGTGAGGAGATTGAGTTGTATCAGCTAATGTTAGGGCTAGAAAAAACCACCCCAAAACTTTCCTCTTAGATCGTAAGGCCCCCAAAAGTCTGTTCTCTCCCCCTCATCGGTTTCAGCCGGGGGACTCAATGTGGGTAAAAGACTGGAACCTGACTCCACTAAATGTGTGGTAGAAGGACTGTTTACTTCCCCACAACTGCAAAAGTAGATGGTACAGCTTTCTGGATCCATCTCAGCCTCCTCAAAGTGGCCCACCCCAGAATATCTGTGGGAAGCTGCAATGGACCCTGAAAAGCCCTGCCTCCTGATCCTGAGAGGGACGCCATGCCCTGCTCCAGCCACACCTGGGAAGCCAACTGGTCTATGCATAGCCAAAGTCTGAGGATAGTCTTTGTCATCTGGACTTTGCTAGAGGTATCAGCCACACTCAGGCTGATCCCTTCTCACTTCTGGCAGGCTTCAACAGTCCTACACTGTGCTCCTACTCCCTCTTTCTTGCCTGGTAATGACTCCAAATATGAGGACCCATCAACAGGTGTTATGGTGAAGTCTCAAAGGGGGGAATGAGGCAGGAGCCGAAGATGGCACCACCCTGAACTCACCATGTGGAGCCTAAACCACACGCCTGCCATGTGGTAGCTGTTAGAGGCAATCAGGCACAGGAAGAGAAACTGAAACCCAACCGAAGCTTTGTACCTGTTGAACCAATATAAACCTGCTCAGTTGCTCTAAGCCTATATAATCTGTATGCTGCTGCCATTTGGGGCTCAGACTTTGGACTTGAGTCCTCTGGTCCCCACTGGTGGAAGTAAAGGAATTCTCCTTCCCAGTATGGCCTCTGGATGGTCATCTTTCCATGCTGGTCCTTCTGCAATGCTAAAGCTAGAATTTCACATAGAGCTTCAGCTGCCCTTCTTTCTGGGTCACCCACCCAGGCTGTGTCATCCCTCCTGGGTCTCTTTAGTCCTGTCCACACTTTTGTAAATAGTTGCTTCACAGCCGGGTGTGGTGGCACACACTTTTAATCCCCGCGCTTGGGAGGCAGAGACAGGAGGATTGTGCAGGTTCAAAGCCAGCCCCACTGGCTTAAGAGACCCTGATTCCAAATCAAATATAAAATAGGTCTGGGAGGGTTCCATCCCCAGTACCACCAAAAAAAAAAAAAAAAAAAATAGGGCTGGGGATGTAGCTCAAAGGTGGAATGCCTCCAAAAAAGTTGATTCACTAAGCACACCTAGATTGCCGTGTTTGAGGGGCTACCTGTCTTCCTGGGATCTGACTGGTACAGGTGCAGTACTCACAAGCACTCCTTGAGGTAGATATTATTGCTCATTTTATAGATGAGAAAAATGGTTAATTTCCAAGGTCATGTAAATTGTAAGCTATAGATCTAAATATCAAACCCAGATATGCCTTATCCTTTTCTTTTTTGGTACTGGGTATCGAACCCATGGGCATTCTACCTCTGAGTTACAATTCTAGCCATTTATATTTTTTGTTTTGAAACAGGGTCTCACTAGGTTGAGGCTGTCCTTGAACCTGTGATCCTCCAGTCTCAGCCTCCCAAGTACTAGGATTACAAATGTGCACCACCATGCAGGGCATTATGCCTTTTTGATTTATCTTGTGTTCTCTTAGTAGGGTGAAGCGTTTTGGGTATTATAATTGTTAACTCTCTTTCTTCTCCTTTCCTCTCACTGAAACACAATTTAATAAAAATAATGTAAATTGAAAATATGTGGTTTATATTATGTAGAGATAAAACCTTTATCAACAATGAGATGTAAGATTCATCTATTGTATCCTATTATTTTCCTTTTTTTTTTTAAACAACAGCAAACCCTATAAATAGAATCTAATTGGATGTGGCAGTGGAAAGCACAAGATTGTTAGGGAAAAGTCTGAGATAGCATTGCCTCTGGTAGTTGTATTGATCAAAACACTGTCCAGAAAAAAAAAAAAATCAAAATGAAGAAGATCAAACTTCCCTGTCTACTTTAGGCTGAGTTCTTAGCATATTTTATGTGCCCCTTTAAAGCCTGGAGACAGAAAGAGATGTAAGCATATTTAAATATTTGATTTAATCTTTCTAGTTCTTAGCAAGAACAAAGAGAGATGCCAGAAGAGTAAGGCATTCACTGGTAGAGTTTGGAATTTTTTCTATAAGTAATTTCCATTCTAGAGATAACATACACACTGTGCTACTTCATATCACACTCAAAATAATTGTATATGAACTTAAAGACCCACACAAAGAGCAAACATTTACACATATAAGAAATACAGGCTGATAAAACAGAAAATCAGAGATTTCTAGAAGATCAAATCAGGAAAATAACTGTAGAAATGATAGAGGTGTTTCAAAAAGAATTCAGAGAGAGCCCAAAAAAGATAAAGGATGCAATTAATGAAGTAAAGGCCTCAATTCAAAGCACAAACAACCGATTAGAACACATGGAGAACAGAATCTCGCTCTTAGAAGATGATCATTCCAAAAATGAACGCATAGTTTCTAATCTAGAAAAAAATATCCGACAGCAGGAATCTGACATTGAAGAAATATGGGCCCATTTTAAGAGAGCTAACCTAAGAATAATTGGAATAGAGGAGGGAAAAGAAAGTGAAACCAAAGGGATCAACAATCTCTTCAAGGAAGTAATAGCAGAAAATTTCCCAAACATAGAGCAAGAGGTCGATACACAGGTCCAGGAAACTTATAGAACTCCCTTTAGACAGGATCGGAGAAGAGGATCCCCACGCCACATAACTGTCAAAATGACCAATGTGGAAGCCAAGCAGAGAATCTTAAAGGCAACAAAAACAAAGGGCCAAGTGACATTCAGAGGCAAACCAATTAGAATCACTCCAGACTTCCCAAACCAAGTCATGAGAGCCAGAAGGGCTCGAAGTAACATATTCCAAACTCTGAAAGAAAACAACTTCCAGCCAAAAATTTTCTACCCAGCAAAACTTTCTATCAAATTAGATGGAAAAATAAGAAGCTTCCATGACAAACAGAAACTGAAGGAATTTATGTCTTCAAAACCAGCGCTAGAGAAAATACTCAAAGAGATTAACTACAAAGAAGAAATAGGTAACACACACCAGAACCAGAGAAACAAGATTTTCCATCCAACAGACAACTAAGATTGGTTATCTGTGGAGATTCATTATTTATGTTAGTCTTTTACCTATCTCTAAATTGTATTGTTTGCCTTTATTGTTGCTAATTTTTAGGATTTCTAGTTGGAATATTAATATAGCTTCAGATATAGCATTTGGAAATATTTTATCCCATTCTATCAGTAACTTTTAACTCTGTTTACATTGTCTTTGGATATACATTTTTTTTTTATTTTTTAGGGAGTTTGTATACCCTTCTGTTGCCTGTGCCATTGAAATCATATCCAAGAAATCACTGCCAATTTCAATGTTGTGAGGTTTTATGACCCAGATTTTCTTCTAAAAGTTTATAGTCTTAAGATTTATATTTAGGTCTTTTATCTATTTTGAGTTAATATTTTATTCTTTTCCATGTAATTATTATTTTTCAACAATATTTAGTTAAAAGATTATTATTTCCACCACCAAATGTTCGTGGAAACCTTGTCAAAAATAACTTGACAATATATGGAAGAGTTTATCTCTAGGCTTTTGTTTAACTCCAATGGTTTATATATCTGCCTTTAGAACAGTACTACATTGTTTCAATTATTGTAGCTTTATATGGTTTGAAATCAGAAAATATATATCTTCTAGCTTTGTTCTTTTTCAAGATCGTTTTGGGTATCTAGAGTCTATATTCCATATTAGGATAGATTTTTTTTCTGAAAAATAAATATATAAATATATGATAGTTTCACCTAAAAAAATAGAAAAAAATATTCTCTGGTAAGAAAGAAAGTAAAAAGAAATATTGAAATGTTATCTTTAAGTCATCAAAAGCTTGGTATCAGACAAATGAAACTATTATGTGAAATTATCATTTTTAATTTTGGATAAATTGCTATAATACTAGATGTCAACCACTAAGCCAAGCATGGGAAGGAGGGATGGGGAGAGAATGGGGTGGGGATAGGGTGGGGGCTGACTGGGCAATGTGTGCATGTATGTCTACAAAAGTTTGTATCCCACTATGATGTATGAATACAGTGCACCAATAAAAATAAAAAAAAAGAAATACAGGCTATTTTTATATCCATAATATAAATGTATATAGTCTGTATATATCTATATCTATCTATCTTCTATCTTTTTAAGAAAACACAGAAAACATAAGCCATAAAAGAAATCTTTATTTTTTGGTACTGAGAATGGATTCCAGGGGCATTCTTCCTTTGAGCTACACCCCAAATCTACTTTTTAATTTTAATTTTTTTTGTGTGTGTCTGTGGTGCTGGGGATTGAACCCAAGGATTCTACCTCTGAGCTATACCCCCAGCTCTATTTTTTATTCTTTTTTTTTGAAAAAGGGTCTCATTAGGTTTCAGAGGACCTCACTAAGTAGCTAAGTCTGGCTTCGAACCTGGATCCTTCTGTCTCAGCCTCCTAAATACTGGGATTACAGTGTGTGCCTTAGCTAATTAAATGTTTGGACAATACCTTCTCTAAGATTATTGTCTATCTTTTAAGTTAGTTATGGTGCCTTTGGTTAGGTAGAAATTCAATCTTTTACTGTTGTTAAATCAATCATAATTTCCTTTATGGCTTATGTTTTTGTATTTTGTTAAGAAAAATATACATACATACATACATATATACATACATGTAAATTAGATGTTATATATTCTATATTATTATATCATGGGTATAAAATAGTCTATATTTCTTCAAGTACAAAAACATTTTGGCTATTCCTGGATTTTCATTATATTATCAATTTAAGTTCAATTTGTCAAGTTTTGAGAAACCCCTATGGTTTTTTTTTTTTTTTTTTTTTTTTTGTGGTACCGTGGATGGAACCCGGGGCATTTTACCTCCGAGCTACACCTGTAGGCCGATTTTTTATTTTTTATTGTAAAACGGCTCTCACTGAGTTGCTGAGGGCCTCACTGAGTAGTTGAGGCTGTGTGTGAACTGTGAACCCCCGTCTCAGCTTCCCAAATACTGGGATTATAAGCGTATGCACCACGCCCAGCTCGTAGAGAGATTTTGATTAGAATAGAATTATATCCACAGATACATTATTTAGAGAAAGTCAACATAATTGACTCTGAATCTTTCTATACACAAACATTTACTTGGATCTGTAATGCCCCTCAGTTAAGTTCAGTGTTATTTTCTAAGAAGTCCCAATAGCATATTTATCTACTTCACAGTTTTTGTTGCTTCTGTGAATAGGATCATAAAAATTTGTTGCTAAAAGAATAAGTAATTGAATTAAAAATGCATGAGTGATCTGAAAATACTCTTTTTTTTTTTTTTTTTTTAAACAAGGTCTCTTAAGCTAGAGAGGTTGGCTTTGAACCTGGGAGATCCTCCTGTCTCCGCCTCCCAAGTGTGGGGATTACAAGTGTGCGCCACCACGCCCGGCTGAAGATACTTCTCAAGAGAAGAAACACCAATGGCCAATAAATATATGAAAAGTGCTCAAGATTGCTAGCAATCATGGAAATGCCAGTCAAAACTACAGTGAGTTAACATGTCATGGTGGTGAGACTGGCTTTATCTAAAAGAAAAAAAAAATCAATGCTGGAGAGGATGCGGAGAAAAAGAAACACTTATACATTGTTGGCGGGAATTGTAAATTAGCACAACCATTGTGGAAAACAGTATGGAAATTCCTCTTAAACTAGAGCTGGGCGTGGTGGTGCACGCTTGTAATACCCATGCTTGGGAGGCGGAGACAGGAGGATCTCGCAGGTTCGAAGCCAGCCTCAGCTACTTAGTGAGGCTCTCCGCAACTTAGTGAGAACCTGTTTCCAAACAAAATATAAATTAGGGCTGGGAGTATAGCCCGGAGGTAGAAAGCCTCTGGGTTCCACCCCCCAGAACCACACACAAAAACCCTCCAAAACAAACAAACAAACAAACAAACAAACAAACAAACTAAAACTAGAACTACCATATGATCCAGCTATACTGTTTTTGGGTATATGTCCAAAGAAAATGAAGTCAGCATACAGAAGAGATCCCTGCATGCCTTTGTTTTCTGTGACACTATTTACAATAGTCAAGGCATGGAATCAGGTTCGGTGCCCATCAACTGATAAATGGATAAAGACAATATGGTTTATAGACATAATGGAATATTATTCAACTAAAGAGGAATGAAATCCTGTCATTTGCAGCAAATTGAATGGAATGAAAAGGCATCATAATAAGAGAAACCAGCCAGACATAGATAAGCATTTTATGTACTCTCTCAAATGTTGAAATACATAAATAAAGATGATCTGAGGGTAGAAGGGTTATGAGAAGGGTGCTGGGGTGGGGGTGGCGGCAAGGTTAGAAGAGGGGTGGATGGATATGGTCAATACACAGTGCATGAATTATGCATGTATGAAAAATCATAGTGATTTGTATAATTAACATGTATTAATAAGGACAGGCACACTATCAATTTTTGCTTATTGATACTACATTTAAGAAATATTACTGATCTATCTTATTAATTCTAATAGTTTGCTATTAGATTTTTAAAAATTTCATATAAAAATAGTTCTACCTCTTACTTCCATCTGAGTTATTGTCGAGAATGTCAAAGAGGACAGGGCTGAAGGTAAAGCCTTGAATTTTGTTGATTTTAGGTGCTAGTAGGATAGTCTCATCTGCTTACGAGGCCAAGAGAAATTTGGAAATGGAGCTTGGGCGTAGACTGAAGGTTTAGATTTGGGTGTCAGTGAGAAGTAAAACAGTGGAAACGAGTAATCCAGAGAAGAGTAGAAAACAAAAGTCAGAAGTAGAAGGGTGGGGGTAAAGAATTAGAGAGGCAGAGAAGAGGAATCAGATGATGAGTTTAGGGGCATGGTAGCCAAGGGAAGAGACGTTTCTAAGGAAGAGTCAAATATGGTTGCAAAAGTCTGAGAAAAAAGGCCGTGTGTGTGTGTGTGTGTGTGTGTGTGTGTGTGTGTGTGTGTAAAGGGTTGTGGTGGAAGGATTAGGAGCACGAATAAATCCTAATCCAACTTTGAGGAAAGCCAAGTGGTAAGTAAAAAAGTGTTCATTTATACTTTAAAAAAGTTTCTTTCTACAGCAGTTTCAGATGCACAGCAAGACTGAGCAAAAGGTACAGAGAGAGCCGGGCGTGGTGGCACACGCTTGTAATCCCGCACTTGGGAGTCTGAGACAGGAGGATCGCGCAGGTTCAAAGCCAGCCTCAGCTGGTTTAAGAGACTCTGTTTCCAAACAAAATATAAAATGGGTTTGGGAGTGTAGCCTGGAGGTAGAAGGCCACTGGGTTCCATCCCCAGTACCACACACACACACAAAAATAAATAAAACGTACAGAAGAGTTTCCATAAACCTCTTCTCCCCCACACCAGCAGCTTCCTTCAGCATCAGCATCCCCTACCAAGAGTACATTTGTTACAAACAAGGGATCTACATTGACATATTATTGTTACCCAGAGTCCATAGTTTAAGTTACAGTTCACTCAGCATTAAATGTGATATGGGTTTGGACACATTTATAATGACATATTTCCACCATTCTAGTATACCAAGTAGTTTTACTACACAAAAAATCTGTGCTCTACCTACTCATCTCTTTAATTATACTTTTCTGAATGCAGGAAATATGATTTTTAAATGAATATATGATGTGGGAATAGAAGTGTGGGGAATAGATGCTGAGTATTTGCACTGGGGATTGAACCCAGGGACATTCTGCCTCTGAGCTATGCTTCCAGCTCTATTTTATTATTTGATTTTGAAACAGGTTCTCAGTAAGTTGTTGAGGGTCTTACTAAGTTGCTGAGGCTAGCTGCAAACCTGTGATTTTCGAGATCCTCTTGTCTCAAGTCCTGGGATTACAGGCATGTGCCACCATGCCAAGCAGATTCATTTTGTGTGTGTATGTGTGTGTGTGTGTGTGTGTGTGTGTGTGTGTGTGTGTTGCTGGGGGTGGAACCCAAGGGCTTTTCTACCTCTGGGTTATACTCCCAGACTTATTTTGTACTTTATTTGGAAACAGGTTTTCACTAAGTTGCTGAGAGCCTCACTATGTAGCTGAGGCTGTCTTTGAACCTGTGCCATCCTCCTGTCTCAGCCTTCCAAGAGCTGGAATTACAAGTGTGCGCCATCATGCCCGGCCAGATTACTTTTTAAAATTAAAATAATTGTACCCAGGTGTGGGGTGCACGTTTGTAATTCCAGCGCTTGGGAGGCTGAGACAAGAGGATTACATAGGTTCGAAGCCAGCCTTAGCTACTTAGTGAGGCTCTCAGCAACTTAGTGAGACCCTGTTTCCAAAAAGCATAAAAAAAAATAGGTCTGGGAGTATAGCCCAGAGGTAAAAGAGCCTCTGGGTTCCACCCCCAGTACCACACACACACACACACAAAAAAAAAATTGATGGGTTTCAATATTTGGAGGGACCAGATTAAGATCTCAGGAGGAGGAGGAGAAGACTCTGGAAGAGGAAAAGAATAGAGACAGAGATGAAGGGATAAAAGGTAAAAATTAAGAAATTTGAGATGAGAGAAGAAATTTGAAGGAGTTGTCACTGGATGAGTTTTATGTTGACAGAGGTGCTGATGGGGTCTAAAGAGCGTGGAAGTGTGTTGCCAGGTTTGGGCAAAGAGAGGAGGTTTGGAGCCACTTCTGGAAGGGACATGGGAGGGGCCAAAAGAAAGTGAATGAAAGAGGTGCTGAGTGGGGTCCAGGGAGTACCAGAGGGGGTTTGAGGTATGAGGCGGAGCACATGTGTCACCATGTTTAGAATCTTTCTCAGCTGTGCTCACCTGTCTAGGGATGAAAGTGGAAAGCAGGCAGAGTACTGTTGTCAGTCTCAGACTGAAGGCTCTGAAGGTTGAGGGATACAGCTCGGGTGCTGACACAGTCCAAACAGGGCAGGGCAGGGCAAGATGCTGTCGTATTAATGTTCAGGAGGGGTCTACTGGGGGTACTTCTGATCTTGAGGGCCAAAGAGTAAGGGGAGGGGGCCTGCAAATTATAGTTTACTGTAATATCTAATCCTACTCCAGGTCTCACAGATAGAAACAGCTCCTCCAGCTGTCTTGCCCTCAGGAAGACCCCATTAATTCTGGAACACCTGCAGTGCTCAAGGAACCAAGGAAAATTCCTTACAGATTGGTTTGGAGTGAAAGAAATCTGCATTGCTAGCTTTCATCAGGGCAATGCTCAAGGGTCTGCAAGATATTTTTACACAGCTTTCCCATGGACAGTGAGATATTCAGGTTTGGATTCAGCCTTCATAGCAGGAAGCAGCCTGGGACACAGCTAGAATTTACCAACATGATTTTAACTTGACTTTGCTGCAGAAGCAGCTGTGTAGTAATGATTATAAGCCACATGGCCTAGTTCTCTCCTGCAGAATTTTCAGCTAGAAAATACTCTGCTGCCTGCGCAGGGCTTCAATCTTTGTTTACTAGAGATTATATTGAGGATGCCAATTTTGGGAAGTCAGTACATTTTACCAGCATCTACAAGGAGGGAAAAGACTGACTTTAGCTGGGCCTGTGGTGGCGTATGTTTGTAATCCCCGTACTTGGGAGGCTGAGATGAGAGGACTGCAGTTCCCTGCCAGTCTCAGCTACTTAGTGAGGCCCTCCGCAACTTAGTGAGACACTGTTTCACAATAAAGAATAAAATAGGGCTGTGGTATATGACTCGAAGGTAGATGCCCCTGGCTTCCATCCCCAGTACAAAAAAAAAAAGGACTTTTTTTTTTTTTTTGGTGGTTCTGGGGTTCCTGGAAGCCCTTTTACCTCCGGGCTACACTCCCAGACCTATTTTTATACTTTTTTATTTGGAAACAGGGTCTCAAGCCAGCACGGCTGGCTTCGAATCTGCTCGATCCTCCTGTCTCTGCCTCCCAAGTGCGGGGATTATAAGCGTGCACCACCACGCCCGGCAAAGATGGACTTTTAACACACCAAAATGTGTTAAAAATTATAATTCTCCAGATTTTATGGAAAAGGGGATTCAGTTCCAACTTTACTGCCCCCAGGAGGGGTTTTGCTTGAGTAAGAACAATAAAAAACTGGTAGAGTTATTTAGACATCACAATAATGTAACAGGTTAGAAATTCTTGTAGGCATTTTTTTTTTTTTTTTGAAGGCAGGACAGGCAGCTAACTAGCCTCAAGATTGATAAGGAAGTTGGGAATTCTGAGTTTTATTTCTAGACTATATAACTAAAGTTCTTAGTAACAGGAAGCTTCTTATTTTAGTTTATTTTTTGCAGTGCTGGGAATTGAAGCCAGGGCTTAGTGCATGCTAAGCAAGAGTTCCTACCACTGAGCTACATCCTCCTTAGGCCCAACTGGGAGAGCTTGCCTGCCTGCCTTCCTTCCTTCTTTCCTTCCTTCTTGTGGTACTGGGGAATTGAACCAGTACCTCTGAGCTACACCTTATTTATTTTTATTTTGAAATAGGGTCTCATTAAGTTACCATGTGCTGGCCTTGAACCTGTGATCCTCCTGTCTCAGCCTTCCAAGTGCTGTGATTACAGGTTTATACAACCACCGTGCTCAGCCCAACTGGGAGCTTCTTCAGGCACACGTTCATTCCTCTGTGTCCCCTTAGGCTGCAGGAGGTCTGGCATGTATTGTATGCTTCATGGATTTAATATAGTCTGGATCACCACTGGAGTAGAAATGAGGAAGGGTCCATGATATTATAAAATATTTGTATTTGAAAGCATCACCTCCTGGTGCTGCCTTATTAGGGAAAGGACAACCATTGTGACAGTTGGGATGGTGGTGAATGGGAGTTGGTGCTCTGGAAGCAGACTGCCGGAGTGAGGCCCTGCTTCACTGCTTACTAGTCAAATAGCCTCCCTGAACTGGTGTCCTCATCTGTAAAATGGGGATGGACCATGTGCTTGCACCCATTTCTTATGTTATTGTGAGAGTAAAGTGAGATACTTTGGGCAAAGCCCTAATATATAGGCATACATCATTACAATAATGCAAGGGAGTTGGGAATCTCCTGTTAGTGTTATCTTTTCCCCAGTCCTCTCAAAGGCTCACTTTCCTTCCCTTGAAAGCTGACTGAGGTTTTCCGACGTATACCATGCACGTAGGACATCAATGTTCATAGAGAAGCTCTGAAGATCAGTTAATTTACGGAATCTAACATAGTGCCCCAGTCATATTGCATCTGCAATCCGTGCTAACTAAAAGGAGGAAGGTTGAAAGAAATTTGCTATCAACTTCTGGGAATTACAAGACATACAAATTAGTGTTACTAATAAGTAAATGACTTAAAGATTCTCACATGTGCAATAGAAATTTTGGATCCTTAGATATTGCAAATATCGTGATTCATTAAAATTAATGAACGTGCCTGAGAGGGTTGTGGTCCTCAAATTGTGCTACTTTTGTAAAAGCCTCCTGGTGAACTAAAAAAATTCCCAAAGAGGCAGAATCCATAGTTCTGGGCAGGGTGCAGACATCAGCATTTAAACTGATCCCCATATAGTGCTGATGCCAAACCTAAGGGCAGCCTCCAGGCCTCCTCTGAAAAATTCTGGAGGTTGCTAAAAATGTGATGGGGCCAGGCATGGTGGTATATACTTGTAATCTCAGTACTTGAGAGGCTGAGACAGGAGGATTGTGGGTTTGAAGCTACTCTCAGGAACTCAGTGTGACCCTCGGCAATCTAGTGAGATCCTGTTTCAAAATAAGAAGTTAAAAAAAAGTTGGGGGTATAGCTCAGAGGTAGAATGCCCCTGAGTTCAGTCTCAGGGACACACACACACACACACACACACACACACACACACACACACACAGTGATGGAGTGATGAGCACTTATCTAGATGTAAGAATGTTTCTGTTCCTTTGCTTTTAGTTTTTTTCCTCCCATGGTGAAATAATAATAAGATTGATGCTGAGCGGTGGCGCACGCTTCTAATCCCCGTGCTTGGGAGGCGAAGACAGGAGGATCACACAGGTTCGAAGACCCTCGCTGGCTTAAGAGACCCTGTTTCCAAATTAAAAAGCATAAAATAGGTCTGGGAGTGCAGCCCGGAGGTACAAGGGTTTCCAGGAACCCCAGTATCACCAAAAAAAAAAAAAAAAAAAAAAAAAGATTGATATTAACTTCAAGGCTTTGAGATTCTGGGCCCAGGCAAGTTCTGGTATGGTACCAGCATGAGTATACTTAAAGGATTTGCCATAAGCTGAGCATGATGTCACCAGCCTACAGTCCAAGTACTTGGGAGGCAGAGACAGGAGGATCACAGGTTTGAAGGCAGCCTTAAAACATATCAAGACTCTCAGTAACCTAGCAAGACCCTGTTTCAAAATAAAAAATATAAAGGGCTGGGGGTGTAGCTTGGAGGTAGAATATCCCTGGATTCAGTTCCTCAGCATATATAAAAAAGTATTTACCATAAAGATCTAAAGTTATACGAATATGTGTAATAGCATAAATACAACATGATTAACCTGGACACTCTCTATTGGGGGGGGAGGAAAAGGGAGGGGGAAGGGCATGAAGCACAATGTAAATGTACACCACTCTCAATATGTTCCACTTATAAAAAAAATAAAAATTAAATAAAAAATGCATCCCAATTTTGAGGATGTTACAACACGAAAAAATAAATAAAAATAAAAAACAAAAAAATAAAGTTATTAAGAATTAAAAAAAAATCTAAAGTTATTTGGATACCTATATATTTGAAAAACATTCAGAGGAACTATCCTGATCTGGTTCTCAGTCTGACATTTTAGGAGAACTGTATTTTCTCTTTCTGCATTAAAAGGAGAAATATTCTGCAATGCTATCATAAATAATTCAAAATCCAAGAAAGCTTAATGTTAACCTTAAGAATGTGACCTGCAGTCGCACTCTAAATACAAGAAGAATGCATCTAGATCCGTGTTAAAAGTAGATTACTAGGAAATAAGTGGCAGGCCTGGCCGTCTGCAGGGGAGCTGCTCCCGAGGATTTTCATGATGGGTTTTGCTAAGGATTGAACCCCCCCAGAGTCTGGACTCTGTACATTTGACCCGCCGTGAAGGTCATCAGTCCGTTCCATCGTGATGTGGTGCCGCCTGATACCACTCTCTCCTCCCCACTAATCTGTCTGTGTAAACGTCTTGAAAGGGTCTTAAGATTCAATTATTAATCAGAACCAATTTAACAGGCTGTTGATGCCAGGAATGATTTTTTTTTTCAATTTGCAAAGCTGGGATAAGCTGATCAAGGAGAATGGTACAATTTCCACAGGAAATATATTAAGCCTCCCACGTCTGCCTAAAGAGCTTACGAGGTTCACAAGAGTGCAGAGAAAGGTGTGTTTGGGTGGATACATTAATAGTCAGTGGAGAGCAATTATGAGAAATTTATAAACCATAGCCAGCTTCATTTTTTAATTATTATTGCTGTGTGTGTGTGTGTGTGTGTGTGTGTGTGTGTGTGTGTGTGAACCCAGGGGAGTTTTACCTCTGAGTTACACTGCCAGTCCTATTTTATTTCTTTTTTCATCTTGCGGTACTGGGGATGGAACCCAGGAGCTTTCTACCTCCAAGCTACACCCCCAGACCTATTTTTTATTCTTTATTTTGAAACAGGGTCTCACAGAGGTGCAAGGGCCTCATTAAGTAGCAGAGGCTGTGTGTGAGCCGTGATCCTCCTGTCTCAGCCTCCCAAATGCTAGGATTACAAGCGTGCGCCACCATGCTCGGATTTCTTATTTTGAAACAGGGGTCTCACTTAGTTGTGGTGGGCCTCGCTAGGTTGCCAAGGCTGGCCTTGAACCTGCTATCCTCTTGTCTCAACCTCTCAAGTATTGGGATTACAGGTATGTACCATGTCATCTGGCTTATTATTATTGTTATTATTTTATTTTTGCAGTACTGGGAACCAAACCCAAGGCCTTGCATATGCTAGGTAAGTGGTCTACATTCAGCTATACTCCCACCCTTTTTTTTTTTTTTTGTGGTACTGGGGATAGATCCCAGGGGCCTTCTACCTCCAGACCTATTTTATATTTTATTTGGAAACAGGGTCTTACTAAGTTGCTGAGAGCCTCACTAAGCTGCTGAGACTGGCTTTGAACCCATGATCCTCCTGTCTCAGCCTCCCAAGTACTGGGATTACAAGTGTGGGCCACCAGGCCCGGCTCACCCCAGCCTTTTTTATTTTATTTTGAGACAGGATCTCACTAGGTTTCCCAAGCTGGCCTTGAATTTGAGATCCTCACCTCAGTATCCTGCATAGGTGGGATTGACAGGCATGTGCCATGATGCCTGGTGCCTCACTTTATTATAAATAAAGTTTTCTTGACCTGGAAGGAAGAGCCAAATTGTTCTATTTTCTTTTCAAGATCTCATTTAGGATGTAGCTCCACACAGTCTACTTAGACAAATGGCATTATGGAAATAATATCTTCTGCACTTAATTCTGCTTTATTCCCAGCTTTTATTACTCAAGTTTTGAGAAGCTACAAGCTTATTAATCCTTGCGCCAGACTTTAGACAGGAGAGTGACAAATGGCTTGAATCATTTTTGATACGCTGGAAATATAGACAGACAATCTGTGTTGAGTGTAAGAATCTGTGCTGGTGAAGAGGGCTTCTCATGCTGACCAACTGACCCCACCATGGCACTCTCACACTGCCCTGTGCATTTGGGAGGGTACCCTAAAAGTGTGATGGGTGCTGTGCTCTACAAGACCAGGCTATGCCACTCCAAAACACACCTCTTTAGCACAAAGAATGTTTCAAGCTGATTACGTTGAGAACCTTCAGGTATGGGAGAAGCTCTGAAGAGTGTGTCTCCCTCTGTAACAGGAAGAGGATGACTCTGAAGCCCCAAAGGCTTTTCAATGGAGACAACACTGACATCACTCTGCATAGCAAACTTGCCCTTCTTTACTGTATTTTTCCTGGCCACGTTTCCATAACTGCAACCCCTCACCCACCCAAGACCTTTCTTCATTTCAGCTTAATGCTATTTAAGACTGCGCTTAAAGCCACCTCTTTGAAATTTGTCCACATCTCTGGGTATCGCTCATGTATATACAAGTTGGCACACCAGTAAACCTCTATTTTTTTGTGGCACTGGGGATTGAACCCAAGGCTGTTCTACCTCTGTGCTACACTCTCAGTCCTATTGTTTATTTATTTTTACTTTGAGACAGGGTCACACTAAGTCACTGAGGGCCTCTCTAAATTGCTGAGGTGGCCATCCAACCCGTGATCCTCCTGAATTAGCCTTCCTCTAATCTCCCTGTATCGAGGAGATTGTATTTGTTTTTTACTTGTCAATCTGTCTTTTATTTCAGGGGTCTATCCCAGCTAAGAACTTAGAGGGATAGAGAAAGAATTATTTTTTTTCCTCTACAGTGCTACTAAATGCAAACTTCTCTTTGTTCTTGTACTTCTAGGTTTCCTCCTTTTCACTCCTGTGGGTGGATAGGTAAGATTGAATTTACCTAGACACTCATGGACTAGAAACTGTCCCCAACTGCAGGACCCCAAGAATTAGAATTAACTAATTAATTTTTTATTTATGGTATGGAGGATTGAATATAGGTTCATTCTACCTCTGAGCCATATCCCTATCCCTATTTTATGTATGTATGTATGTATGTATGTATGTATGTATGTATGTATGTATAAAATACACTATGTTCCCGCATGTCCAAGGAAGGAGAAGAAAGGGCCACTTGCTGTCTGACAGACTCATATCCCCAGGACGACTCGCAGCTTCCTGGCGAGCCCAGCACACCAGCTCAGAGGTCCACACTCGCAGGGAGACTGGATCATGCTTGAGAAACTCCCAGACTCAGATCCTAGTCTTTCTGTTCTCTCAGTAATCTATATCTTTCTCCCGAGAAATAGTTCGTTTTTGGATTACGATGCAGATTATATGGGCGTTTTCTTTACAGAGGCAGTAAACCTAACTTGTCAAAGGACCAGTACAATCCCATCCACAGATCTGGAGAAGCTGAGATACTTACTGAGATCGCTTTCATGACCGGTGAAATATGGGAACAAAGCTTATCTCTAACTCAAGAGAAAAGGCTAAACTGCTGGCAGAGAGGTGCTGCTCCCTCTGGAGCAGGATTTATTGAAATGGGGGCCTAGGAATCCTCTTCATCAGAATTACATAGAACAATGGTTAAGAAGCAGGTATTTAGAGCTGGGTGTGATGGTGCTCATCAGCCCGAGACAGGAGGATTGCACATTTGAGGTGAGCCCGAGCAATTTAGCAAGACCCTCAAAAATTTAGCAGGACCCTATGTCAAAATAAGAATAAGATAGGAATAAAATGAGCTGGAAGTGTAGCTTGGAGGTAGAATGCCGTTGGGTTCCATCCCCAGTACAAAAAAAAAAAAAAAGATTTTTGCACTGCATTGTGGAACTAAAAAATTTCTGTGAGCATGGAGTCAGAACTTACATTTCAAATAAGCCAAGAGTTGTAATCTAATATCTATGGACATTTGGGAATCAATGTTTGGAGCAGTGGTTCTCAAAACTTACAAGGCCTCTTTATCACCTGGAGGGCTTATAATGCACAGACTCCTGGGCCCCCTCCCAGAGCATCTGATTTGTAGGTCTGGAGCCCAGGATTGCATTTCTAACAAGCTCCCCATGCTGCTGCTGCTGCTGCTGGTCTGGGGGCTACGTTTTGAGAACCACTGGTTCAGAACAATTAAATCAATTCAGTCTCATGTCAGTCAGGCATAACCCACTTACTGTTCCGGGGAAGCCCTCAGGATCAGTGTTGGAAGCAGTGGTGGTGGCGAGTCTGCTTTCTATCAGTTTGGGAAGGAGGACTCAGGAAGCCGTGTAACCCTCCCTCCTGAGATCCCCCAGGGAGCACATTTTAGGAGACCTCAGGGAGCACGTGTGGCCGGGCCTGAGTCTGTGTGTGTCCAGTCTCTGTTGCAGGTTCTTCTGACTCCTGAGAGCTCAGTTTGGTTTCAGGTCTCCTCTGAAACCTAAATCTTCTAGTTAGATGCCAGAATCAAGTTGGAAAAACCAGAAACACAAAAGAAGGTGGAGTCATCATCACCACAGCCAACCAGGGAGAGAACATCTCTGAAGTGGCAGCTGGCAGAGTCACGTGGCCACTGAGGCTCTCTCTCAGGGCTCTGTGATTTCCTTCTGTCTAGAAAGAAATTCAGGCCAAGTGGACCAGAATGACTGTGGCTCCAGCTGGTTCCATAGGACTGCTCCTTTCCTTAGACGCCTGCAGTTTCAAATTTGGTCACTAGAGGTCTCAGCAGGACAATGATTATCGTAGGCCTAAGGGACCAACCAGGATGGACCTAGATGCCTGAAAACCACCCATCATCCGAAGCTGGTTGATTTATCACCCAGCTCTCTGACAAAGCAGAAATAAGGCGAGGAGCAGAGGATCCCCCTGCCTGCTCAGCATCCTTAGAGGGATGAGGACTGGCTTTTCGTGGTCACCCAAGGATGCCATCCCCCTCACACAGTGCTGTAGCTGTCACAGGAGGGGGCTGGTAACTCTGGGGCAAGGATGGTTTGCCAGGAAGGGGCCCACGCCTCCCTCCCATACTTTCCGATAGCTGTTCCCTCCAAATGATGTGGTGTATTGGCATTCCTTGGTCTTAAGTGAAGTTCATGTAAATGCAGCTTTTTCTTGCCATATTGTTTTTTTTTTTTTTTTTCCCTCAAGCTTCCCCTTTTGACAAAATTCTGGAGCTGCTAACTCATGTCCTGGTAATACTTCCAGAGGCCACAGCTCTGTGCATGATACAGACTACAGATCTATATTCTGTACAGCACCATTAGAACCTAAAAAGTACACACAAAATTATCCACCCCTGACACAGCCCTGTCCGCTCCTCCCACCCAAATCTGAATCAGTGTCAGACAGAGAGAAGGCTGCTGCAGACTAGGGGGGAATATTTTGGAAAAAGTTGCATTTTAAGCCAAATGATGTATGGAAAAGCGGAAATGGGCCAAACTGTTAAATCCAGTGATGATTTTTTTTCTCTCTGAAAAAGATTCATCATATAGATACTCTCTATTTACCCTGAAAAAAAGCTCTGCTAAAATAGCACTGCATTTTTTGTTAATACCTGTGTTTCCATAACTTTATGTAAATAAGGGAATTGATCTTAAAATATTGCTGAAAGCTGGCATATATTTCTACTCTTGCCTTATTGGCTTTCAGACTATTCTCAGACTGCCTCAGAGCTTTCCCTGGCCTCATTAACTTGGTTAGCAATACACTGGGAAGGAGAAAATGTAACCTTGTTTACCTACTGGGTCTCCTGAAGCTTTGGAGCTCTCTTGGGAAGGAGAGGAGCTGATACCAGCCAGATAACCCCAAACTGCAGAAATCAGTGTATGTGAGATGACCAGGCCTGGAGTTTGCCACACCTGCCTGAGTATAATGGGTCCATGTAAAAGGGATGTGCAATTTGCTTCTCATTTGTACCTTCTCTTCCCCTTCATTGCTCTTCTTCAGTTAGTCACAGAGACTCATAGTACTCCCACTCTGAGGCTGTCCCCATTTGCAAGCCTGACTATCACTTATTCCATCATCTTACAGCGGAAAATAAATACTGGTGGGAGGAAGTGCATGAAGAACAGCCCAAGGTTAACGAGCAAACGTGGCATCGTGTACTTTTTGAGGTCAGCTATTTTGAAACTCATTTTACAAACAAGCAGCCCACAGTCCAGAGAGGCACATTAACTTTCTCCAGCTTACCCTAGTATTTAGAAGCAGAACCTGGAATATGATCTGGGATCCTTTCTTGGGGTATAAACTCCTTCCCTTTATTGTACTTTTATAAAGCTCTCCTGGTGGTATGTGCAGGAAATTGGGACATAATACTAATATGTTGCTTTCATAGAAAAAGGAGGATTGGCTGGGCGTGGTGGCGGATGCTTGTAATCCCAGCATTTGGGAGGCTGAGACAGGAGGGTCACGGTTCCTGGACAGCCTCAGCTACTACTTGGTGAGGCCCTTTGCAACTCAGTGAGACCCTGTTTCAAAATAAAGAAAAAAATAGGGCTGAGGGTGTTTTGCTCGGAGGTAGAATGCCCCTGGGTACTGACAAAAAGAAAAAAAGAAAAAAAAAGAAAAAGGAGGATTGAGGTTTAATTCAGGCTCTGTCCCATCTTGGGCAAGTTACTCTCTTGAGACCTGAGTTATCTTCCAAAAGTCAGGGGGTTTGGAGTAAAGCATCCAGCTCTAAGGATTCTTTGGTTTCAGAATTTTACGTGTCTTTGAGCAGTGGGCTGGGGTGTCAGTATGATAAGGGATGGCAGTGCTCAATCACATCTCACGAGAGCTCTTCTGATTTTAAATTCTTGTCATCTCTGACAACTATCTTAGAATGTTTTCTCCTAATTCCCACTCAACACACATTCAAAGTTCCTGGGAAAGTCAGTGCTAACCCCTAAATCATAGCCTCCAGGAAGGGGCCCCCATTTTGTTTTCATACTTTCCATTATCTGGAAGCTGATTTATGGGACAGGATAATATTTTCATACTTTCTAATAGCTGGGAGGAGACTGTACAATGAGACAGGGTTATATTTTAGTTTTTATGATACTGAGGATTAAACCCGGGGCATTCTATCTCTGAGGTACACCCCAGTTACATTTTTTATTCTTTATTTTGAAACAAGATTTCACTAAGTTGAGGAGGGCCTAAGTAGCTGAGGCTGGCTGCAAACTGCTATCCTTCTGTCTCTGCCTCCCAAGTACTGGGATTATAAGGGTGCGCCACCACGTCTGGCTTAGGCTTATATTTTAATGCTCCAGGTGTAATACTAGTGAGGCACAAATATCTTCCTCCAATTTATTCTGTACATCTAGTTTAGCAGGTTTTAAATTAATTCAAAGTGAAAAAAAAGTTTGTGTGGAATCAAGGAATACCAAGCAGAACTGTGTGTGAGTATACAACGAAGGGCCAATACGGCTCACACCGCGCTGAAAGCCCATTTTCCTTTCTCCTTCATAATACGGGAATTTTCCATATAAGTGTGTGTGTCCATCATGTACATATATACAGAGAAAATAACAAAGAAGTCTGCCACTTCTCTCGATGGCTCGTTTTAGCCCTGTTACTGGCACAGTGGTGTTTATATTCACACAGAGCTCACTCCTGTGGAGAATGGCAAAGCCAGAAGCCATTTAAGACTCAGCGCAGTCACACCTGGAGCCGCCCTAACACCTGGTTCTACACTCTGGAGCAGTTTAATGAAGCGGGAGCACCGACTCGTGCCTAGAATTCTGAATGCTAACAATCTGAGGGCGCATTGTCAGAGAACAGTAACAAATCATCCTGGGACGCCCCAGCTCCTTCCCGGGGACGTGCCAGGCTGACAGCTGCAAGTGCTTTGGTCCTTACCCTTTGCTGGGATTGTGTGTGAGAGAAGCACAAATATAAAATCAGGAACAAAGACATAGGATCTATGGCTTAAAAGCAGCAGTTCATGCGGCCCAAGCGCCAAGCGCTGGCGGGGGGAGCCAGGAAAGCAGTGGAGTAGACATGCGGGAACGCCAGGCGGAAGCGCACAGACACAGCTGAACCCACGAAGAGCCATGCTCACACTTACATGGTGTGGTCTCATACTACCTTAGTTTGCCTTAAGCATTTCCATCCTCTGAGAGTGTCGGAGGGAAAAACAGAATGGTTAAAGATAAGTAAGAGTTCACACTCTATTTTTAAAGATTAGAATTAACGTCATTCCTAGCCATCCCATTCACAGTGTGCAGACACACATGCTGGGTGATTCACAGAGACCCAGAGCCCGGTTCTGAGAGCCAGATGGGTTCACACCTTGGTCCTGCCACTAGCTAGCTGTGTGACCCTGGCTGTGTCTTATCTTCCTGTGCCTCTGTTTTCTTATCTTTAAAATAGATCTAATGGTAGCACTTACCTCATAAGGTTGTGGTGGGGATGGCATGAATGAATACGCATGAAATACTTGGAACAATCCTACTCAATGCTCAGTACTATCTTAGCATTAGGTATAATTATGTCATTGTTATTTTTATCTTTGCCTTCGTCTATCTATGCTATGAAGACTTAAGAGAAATAAAAATGTGCAAGAACCAAGAACTCAGAATTTTAACTATTCAGAAAGAAAAATAATTCAGGAGAAAAAGACAAAGTTAGAAATGCATGGGTTGAGCAATAGTTCCATATGTTGTTATAATTCTTTTAGGGCATCATTTCAAATTCTGGATTATCCCAAAGAAATTCAGCGTAGCTTTTGAAGAAAGATAAGTAAAAATCAATTGTACACATACAGATCAATTAGAACTCTAACGCCTGGTTCACATTTTGAGGCCATGTGCACATCCTCAGGTATCGCTGTCTAGATGGATGTCATCTTGCATCTTCTCAACTGCTTCCATTCAGTGCTTCCCAGAGAACTGCTGAGAGGTTCCAGTGCATGGACGGGAGTAGGGTTCAGGGGCTGGAGTGAGGGGCTGGGTACCAAATGCTTTTTCAAGTCATACTGTAGCACAGATTATGCTCTTTCTCAGAACCATGGAATCATTTTTGACCTCATTTGTCAGCCTATTTGTGGTCCAGCAAGAAAGAGCAGGACATTTAGTGGGATTGACACCTTAGCCTAAAAGAAATAAATGTGCTGGTGAAATGCCCCATGGATGTGTCTGTGTCTTCGGAGACCACACTCTGTGCACTATCAGTGCCCAATTACTTCTATACCTTTCCTCAACATGAATGACTCTCTCCACCTCCCAGTGGTGCATTTGCACACATAAAGGGACCTTCTTTAAAAACTTTGTCTTATTAAAACAAACAAAATAAAACAAAACAAAACACTGCATGTGTGACTCTTAGAAGAAATGAAGCCAGGTGTGGTTGCACACGTGTAATTCCATTTATTGGGATGCTGAGACAGGAGGATGGAGGGTTCAAAGCCAGCCTCGGCAATGTAAGGAGACTCTCAGAAACCTATTGAGATCCTGTTTCTAAATAAAAAAATTGTGCTGGGGGCATAGAGTGAAGGTAGAATGACTCTAGGTTCAATCTCCAGTACCAAAGAAAAAATATTAAAAAAAAAAAAGAAATGAGTTTTCTCCTTCTGTTACAGGAACACCCAGTTCCTTCCTCTCCAATAACTTGAATCAGATTTTATGGCCTCTCATTTATGCTTACCATTTGGCCCTCTTGCTTCTCTCTTTTGGTTGTTACCTAGGGCATGTCTTATGTATCACAGACATAATACATAGTACTTCTTTCAGGACAGAAGATATAGGCCTCTCATCCATGCTTCTTGTAATTTTTTCTAAGGCATGAACAACTAGGTTGGCTGCTTTTGGCACACGAGCATTTGGATGAAGTGATTTGATTATTTAAAATTGGGTGCCAGAAACATCAAGTGAAAAATGAAAAGCAACATTGGAAGTTCCCAAATGGTAGACTGTAGAAGGGAAGAATGTTTGGGGAACAGGATGGAGTGCATTTTATAGCCTAGATAACTCCCCTGTGCCAGAAAGGGTTCAGGAAGCATGCTGGTTCCCAGAAACAGACATGCAACGATGCTCACCTTTGAGCAAGGTGTGTGAGTGTATATGCGTATCTGTGGTCACACTGTCATGTTCTGAAAAAGACCTCTGCTTTGTGCAGGGTTTTAACCTGGATCATTTTCTTACATGTGATAGTGCCTTTGAGTTGACTCTCCAGCTGGGCAGCTGCCAGCTGGGCTGCAGGCTCCTTAAGTTTGGGTTTGGGTTTTTGTCTCTTGCAGCCTTTCACGATGCCAAATGCAGCATGCTCCACACTGAGGCAGGGGTTTAGGGCTGCAGTGATCACAGCTTCATTTTTCTGGCAGGGAAGCTGACTTTTTAAAAGACAGAGTCTTAGATATTTCCAATCACAGGTACAGTTTCAAGGACATAGACTACATTGCTTGGGCTCTGGAACAGAGAAACACCTTGATCTGCTTAACACCTCTTTGAAAGGATGTTATTTATGCCATTAGACTGTTGCTTAGGCAAAAGTACAGGTGGGAGAAAAGGACAGAGGATACTTAGAGAAGCAGAAGGATTTTCAACCAGAAAAAGTATGTCTAATGAATTGATATTTGTAGAAATGGTGACATTTAAACAGAATTATTAAGCAATTAGCCAAATTATAGCTAGGATGGGAAATATAAGATGATTTCAAAGGGAATTATTTCAAATAAGTCATTATCTTGCTTTTGGAGCCATTATCTTGCATTATCATCTTGCATTTGGTTCCACATCAAATGAAGGAGGTCATTACTTTGACAGAAGAGATAGAGGCAGTTATGTGTTTCCTGTTGATGAGACAAGCAATGCTACATCTCCTGGGGTTAGTGAGCTCATGAGTCCTTAGGATGCATCTGGAGGGCTGGAGCCGTGATGCTGTGAAGACAGCTGCAAAGAGTGACTTTTTGGAAGTGTTCATTGGCAGTCATTTCTAAGTTTTGCTCTTGGTTCCAATTCTCTCCCAAAGCAGGCCAGATATATTTCTAAGAGTAAACTAAGTTTCAGTGGGCTGCCAATGGAGGAAAAAGGGCAAAACAATGAGTCCTGCCATCAGAGGAGAGGCATAACCTTGAGAGTAGTTTTATTTTATGGTACTAGGGATTGAATCCAGGGGCATTCTACTTCTGAGCCATACCCCCAGCCTTATTTTTATTATTATTTTTTTAAAGTTTGAAATAGGGTTTTTCCAAGTTGCTGAGGGCCTTGTTAAGTTGCTGAGGCTGGCCTGGGATTATAGGCATGTGCCTGGCCTTTGAGAGTATTTTGGTTGGTATCCTCTCTCTGCTGGGTTTATCATAATAGCTGACTTTTCAAGGTGTGTGTGTGTGTGTGTGTGTGTGTGTGTGTGTGTGTTGATCAGAGAAGATTATTGTTTACTGGTATTTGGGAACAGTTAAGGAATCAATTTTATTCTACTGCAAAAGTATACTTGAGAGATGAAATACTTATAGTGAGGGAGGGAGGAGTATAGGGGAGAGGAGGAGGAAGCGGAGGATGAGGCTGGGAAGGGCAGGACAGAGCATGGCTCCCTCTGAATATGCAGCATGGTGGATTAAGCCTCACTGCCCTCCTTTGTTTCCCCTCTTGCTTACTCTGGTGTCAGGGCAGGAGAAAATTGCCTTGAGATCTCTTGGTACCAAACGGGGAAATGAGCTTATCAACAAAGTGTAATTCTTCTGAGACTGTATAAAATACTTTACTAACTCCTTTTTGAATTAATAAGAATCTTGAGTTGTTACAGAAATAATAATAATTATTATTATCATTTTTTATTTTTGTGGTTCTGAGGATTTAACTCAAAGACATTCTCCCTCAGAGCTATGCTCCCAGTCCTCTTTTATTCCTATTTTGAAACAGGTTATCACTAGATTGATGAGAGTCTCATTACCTGCTGAGGCTCTCCTTGAATCTGAGATCCTCCTATCTCCACCTCCCAAGTACTGGGATTATAAGCATGCACCACCATGCCTGGCTGCGGAAATTATTTTAAAGATTTTTTTTGGTTCCACATTATATCTAGTAAAAAGAAGGAGAGGAGAGAAAAAAAGTAGAGAGGAAGCCAACAGGCAGTGAGATTCACAAATGAAGCAAAGAGATAAAATGAAAGTCACAGAGACATATGTGAGGAAGGAGGTTAAGTAATGACTTGAGGACAGCAAAATAAAGGTATCCAACACGCACACGCACACGCACAGCATGTAATACGTATTAGACTTCTGTGAATCAATTTCATTGTTTGGTCTCATTTCATTTACCCCAATTTCTTTTAAAAATTTCCATTGCACATTTCAAGAGTAGGCACAAACAAGGATGCGATGTCTTCATTCGTGCCCCTAGAATGGAGAAAGTAAGTCGAATAGAAGATAGGCTCTAGGTCAAATGTGGACCAGAGACCAATGAGGAAGGAAGATTCTGTCCTAGTTACATAGTAAGACCCCCTGACCTCTGAAAATCATCCCTTAGACCACAGGTACCATGCTGAAGTCAAGTAGAGACAATGGCACATGCTTTTTGTCCATTTTACATAAGATAGAGATGGGAGAGAAAGATGGAGATGGAGAATGGAGTATCACTAGCCTACCAAGAGGCAGCAGGCCTGATGATGTGGCCCATGTGCAGTGCACTCACTTTCCATGTTACACTCTGGGCGCACATACACCTTCCATAGTCAGTGCTCAAGGTAGAGAATGTAGACTGCTCTGAGGACTCACTAAGTATGAGAATTACTCTTTCTGCAGTGGATCAACCATTAGGCGAAGAGTTCATTCATTAAATAACATTCTTTATAACACTCAAAACATAAAAAAGACAGTTGTTATGTTTCCATTGATTTACTCAAACTCGAGTGAACAGCTGTCTCATTTATTTGAAACTTTAGAAAAACCACCAAAAATGTCCCTCTGAGTAAGTAGTTCTTTTATATCTGGGTGGTTTGCACTAAGCTCTGGGAGTCTGGGTTCTGTAGTTTAATTTCCCACTTCCTAGGTGGTAGTGGATAATAGGTGGGATGCTGAGTGTTGACTGATTTTTTCCTTCAAAAAAATCACACAGTGCTCAGTGGTGGAGGGGAGCAAAGAAAAGAACAGACATGGAATAAAGTCCTCGTGAAAATGATTTGCAGTTGAAAGGCCCTTTAGGGAAGAGGTACAAGATGGTATTGCAATTTATTAGAAGCAAAGAGATCTAGAGTTGGACATGACCTTGGTAATTAATTATCTGGTCAACTTGTTTCATTATATAGATTGGAAATGAAAATTCTGAGGGGACAAGTGACACAGTTATAGTGACTCATGATCCAGAATTTCCTACCACATTGCTTCCCATAGTCAACAGAAGAACAGCATTTTTAAAGCAGCAACACATATTAGGTACGAATGTCTCTTATCAGAAATGCTTTGGACTACAAGTGTTTCAGATTTCAGATTTTTTTTCGGGGGGGGGGATACTGACATATCTGCACATACATAAAGAGATATTTTGTGGAGGGGATCTAAAACTAAACACAGAATTTATTTATGTTTATATACACATGGTCTGCAGGTAATTTTATAGAATACTTTTAGTTTGTGTTTTGTGGTGCTGGAGATTGAACCCAGGGGCATTCTACCTCTGAGCTACATCCCCAGGCTTATTTCATTTTTATTTTGAAACAGAATCTTGCTAGGTTTATGAGTCTCACTTCTTGCTGAGGCTGTCCTTAAACCTGGGATACTCCTGATTCAGTTTCTCAAGTACTAGGATTACAGGCATGTGCCACCATGCCCAGCTTTGTTTTTGCTTTTTAATACACCTGGCACTGTGGTCTCCTCCTGTAATTCCAGTACTTAGGAGGATTGCAGGTTTGAGGCCAGCTCCGGTAACTTTGTGAGACTCTATTTAAAAAAAAAAAACCCTCTGGATTTCAGGGGTAAAGTTCTGACAGTTCAAATGCACTTTAAATGCCTTACCTGGCCTTGTAGGTTAGTTAAGTTCCCTGTTTTACAATATCACCAATTTAACACTGCCATCCTGTCCTCTCTCTGGAGTGACAGGTGGCTAAAACACATTTAGATTTTTCTCCGAGGGGGAATTTCTTTCTCCTTGACAGGCTTGCTCTGTTCTGCGTCTCACAGACTACTAGGAGTTCATCGAGGAGCATCCCTCGGGAGCACCATTCTCTGCCTACCTGCTTTCATCTACTCCTGGGTCAGAATCTCACTTTGCTCTAAGGATGCATTCTGTGGTGGAAATGTAACTGCTAGAATTTCTTCTTAGCTTTTATAGCACTGTTGCTGCTTTGTTTTGGGTATTATGGAAAGTGCTTTAAAAAGATGGAATGGTTCCTAGTGCTATGATTCTTGGTTAAAAAATATAAAAGGATGTTTCTGTATCTCTGAACTTTCCAATATAACAAGCACTGGCTACATGTGACTAATAGAAATTAAAATGAAATGCAATTAAACATTCAGTTGCTCAGTCTTGCTAGACATATGCCATTTGCTCAAAAGGCATATGTGTCTAGGGCCCCATATCAGACAGAGCAGACAAAGAATGCTTTCACCACTGTTCTGCAGGAGAGTGTTGCCCTCTCCCACTTATTTTACTCTAACAAGATTTGCATGGAAGCCCCGTACTACTTACAAGTTGGATTCTGAGAAAGATAAAATGATATATAACGTGTCAATCAGCTTCATCTAAAACCCATCTGGAAAATGCAGAGGATAATTATTTAACAAACAGTACAGTTGGAATTCTGGGTGTCTTTTTGTTCAAATTAGCCACACAGAGCCTCAGCACTGAATTTATATTCGAAGACATCAGACTTTATTGAAATAAAAAGACAGGACTGACCTACACTAAAGCAGAGGCTCTTTTCAGTGGAGGTGTGTGTGTATGGTTGGGAACTTGTTCCAAAGTAGACATTCTCTACTACCCAGAGAAAACTGGAATTACGAAAGACAGACATTGCATGGGGAATGTCTATAGCTTGAAAAAGCTTCTCAGTTGTTCCCAGGTGTATTCTTCACCCTCATCTCTCTAGACAATAACTGAGAAGACGACTAATTATAGAATGACAAAGGTCATTTATGTAGGTTAAGTACATGAGCCCTTAAATAGGTTAAGCTCTGATTACTGGGGCTGGTCTTACAAATAATTATGCACCAAGTTTAAGTAGAGTGGGTAAGATTTCTGGTTAGCAAAGTTATACTGGCTCTCCAAAGCAGTGTGGATAAATATGGAAAGCAGATTAAACATATGTTCATTCAAGGATTATTTATTTAGCATTAAATAATGTCGGTTAAATACTGTTACACCTATTACACAGTGTGGTAGCCCTGTATAGGCTTTGAAGTCAGTCCAAGTTTGAATTTGGCTCTTTATTATTTTTTTCAATACTGGGGACTGAACTCAGGGGCATTCTACCTCTGGGCTATACCCCATCCCTATTTTATTATTTTACTATTTATTTTTTATTTTTATGAGGATCATATTAAAAATGGCATATATCCAGACAGTGCTTGGTGCCCTCCCCTCCTGCTCTCCCTTTCCTCCCTCCCAACAGTGAGTGTCCAGGTTAACCATTCATACTTTTACAACATATTCGAATGTAACTGCTCCATTAATCAACCTCAGACTTCTTCCTCTCCTACTCTTTTATTCTAGCTTTGCTGAGGTTTTCCCTCCATTATCTGGAGTCCCTCTGGTATCCCCACTACTACCTAGTTTGGGCATATTAGAGAAAACATATATCCCTTCTCTTTCTACGCTTGGCTGATCTCATTTAACATAATATTCTCCAGGTCTTTCCATCTTCTTGCAAATGACATGATTTTGTTCTTCTTTATTGCTGAGTAGAATTCTATTGTGTATATTCCCCATAATTTTGCAATCCATTCATCTGTTGATGTAGACCTAGGTTGGGTCCATATTTTGGCTATTACAAAATGTGCTGCTATGAATATGGGTATGCATATGTTACTGAAGTTCTCTGATTTCAACCCCTTTAGAAAGATACCCAGGAGCGGTATAGCTGGATCATACAGTGGATCCATTCCCAATTTTCTAAGGAATCTCCACACTGATCTCCCTAGCAGCTGAACTAGTTTGCAGTCCCACCAACAGTATAAAAGAGTTCCTCTTTTCCCACATCTTCATCAGCATTTGTTTTTTGACTTCTTTATACTTGCTGGTCTAATTGGGGTTAGATGGAATCTCAACGTAGTTTTGATTTGCATCTCCCCCATCTCCCTGATGGCTAATGATGTTGAACATATTCTTATGTATCTATTGACCATTTGTATCTCTTCTTTTGTGAAGTATCTATTCAATTCAGTTGCCCATTTCTTGATTGGGTTATTTGTTTTGCTAGTGTAGAGTCTTTTGAGCTCTTTGTATATTCTGGATATTAGTCCTCTATCAGAGTGGTGGCTGGTAAAGATCTCCTCCCATTATTTAGGTTTTCTCTTTAGGTTCTTGATGATTTTCCTTTGATGAGCAGAAACTTTTTAGTTTGATGCCATCTCACTTGTTAATTCTTGCTTTAATTTCCTGTGCTTTGGAGGTCTTGTTTAGAAAGTTACTGCCTGTGCCTATATGTTGTAGTGTTGAGCCTATGCCCTCCTCTAATAACTTCACAGTCTCTAGTCTAATTTCTAAGTATTTGATTCATCTTGAGTTGATTCCTGTGCATGGTGAGAGGTAAAGATTTAGTTCCACCTTTCTACAAATGGATAGCCAGTTCTCTCAGCACCATTTGTTGAAAATGACTAATTTTGCGACTTCCGGGAAGATGGCGACTGAGAAAAGCGGGGCTTAAGAGCCCCGCTAACAACCAATCTCCAGTACCACAAAATCAGCGCCTTTCATAGCCAGAAAACACCATCACCAGAGAAACAAAAAAATCACCAGGCTCCAGAGAGAAAGCGGACTGAGAACAGAGCTCAGAGCCACAGAGGAGATACACCGGCCTCACGCCCAAGGATGCGGCAGCAGCGCCATACTGCCGGCGGCAGCGGCGAATTCACCAGAAGGCTACAGCAAGCTGAGGTGTGCTGCTGCGGAACAGCCAGGCGGGATTTTTCAGCGCAGGTAAAATCTAAAGCTCCCAGTGGCTGAGCTCAGCACATGCTGCAAGGACTCAGAGTGGAATTCAAAACCAAGAAGAAATAAGCCAGCCTCATGGCCGAGGGCGTAGCAGCGGCGCCATATTGCCACCAGCGGCAGCAGCAGCGAATTCAATGAGTCCAGTACAGCTACATCTGCGAACTCAAGAACAGTGAGTCAAATTGCGGGCCCCAGAGGAGAAATCCCAGTACTGTACTCCCAGGGACTTGACCCAGTGGGGGAGTGGCGGTGGCAGAGATATCACACCATAGGAGAACGTGCAACCTGGCACCCCCCATAGTTTAAAGCAGCCTCTATCGACTCCCTGGGTCGGAGACTCTGTGATACAACCCAGTAAAGGAGTAGTGGGGTCTGAGATACTACACACTCGAGATCCAGAGCACCTTAAGTGAAGTAATAGTGACCCAAGGGAAGAACCCAGAGAAGGCACAAACTTCCAAAATCATGGGAAAGAGGAATAACACTGGTGCAATGAATGCCCACAACCCCACAACATCAGAACCCGATAAAACAGAAAATCAGAGATTTCTAGAAGATCAAATCAGGAAAATAACTGTAGAAATAATAGAGGTGCTTCGAAAAGAACTCAGAGAGAGCCAAAAAGAGACAAAGGATGCAATTAATGAAGTAAAGGCCTCAATTCAAAGCACAAACAACCGATTAGACCACATGGAGAACAGAATCTCGCTCTTAGAAGATGATCATTCCAAAAATGAACGCATAGTTTCTAATCTAGAAAAAAATATCCAACAGCAGGAATCTGACATTGAAGAAATATGGGCCCATATTAAGAGAGCTAACCTAAGAATAATTGGAATAGAGGAGGGAAAAGAAAGTGATACCAAAGGGATCAACAATCTCTTCAAGGAAGTAATAGCAGAAAATTTTCCAAACATAGAGCAAGTGGTTGATACACAGATCCAGGAAACTTATAGAACTCCCTTTAGACAGGATCGGAGAAGAGGATCCCCACGCCACATAATTGTCAAAATGACCAATGTGGAAGCTAAACAGAGAATCTTAAAGGCAACAAAAGCAAAGGGCCAAGTGGCATTCAGAGGTAAACCAATTAGAATCACTCCAGACTTCCCAAACCAAGTCATGAGAGCCAGAAGGGCTCAAAGTAACATATTCCAAACTCTGAAAGAAAACAACTTTCAGCCCAAAATTTCCTACCCAGCAAAAGTTTCTATCAAATTAGATGGAAAAATAAGAAGCTTCCATGACAAACAGAAACTGAAGGAATTTATGTCTTCAAAACCAGCGCTAGAGAAAATACTCAAAGAGATTAACTACAAAGAAGAAATAGGTAACACACACCAGAACCAGAGAAACAAGATTTTCCATCCAACAGACAACTAAGATTGGTTATCTGTGGAGATTCATTATTTATGTTAGTCTTTTACATATCTCTAAATTGTATTGTTTGCCTTTATTTTTGCTAATTTTTAGTATTTCTATTTGGAATATTAATATAGCTTCAGATATAGCATTTGGAAATATTTTATCCAATTCTATTAGTAACTTTTAACTCTGTTTACATTGTCTTTGGATATACAATATTTTTTTTTGTTTTTTAGGGAGTTTGTATACCCTTCTTTTGCCTGTGCCATTGAAATCATATCCAAGAAATCACTGCCAATTTCAGTGTTGTGAGGTTTTATGACCCAGATTTTCTTCTAAAAGTTTATAGTCTTAAGATTTATATTTAGGTCTTTTATCTATTTTGAGTTAATACTTGTATATGGGATTAGGTAAGGGTCCAATTTTATTCTTTCCCATGTAATTATTATTTTTCAACAATATTTAGTTAAAAGATTATTATTTCCACCACCAAATGTTCGTGGAAACCTTGTCAAAAATAACTTGATAATATAGGGAAGAATTTAGCTCTAGGCTTTTATTTAACTCCAATGGTTTATATATCTGCCTTTAGAACAGTACTACACTGTTTCAATTATTGTAGCTTTATATGGTTTGAAATCAGAAAATATATATCTTCTAGCTTTGTTCTTTTTCAAGATCGTTTTGGGTATCTAGAATCCATATTCCATATTAGGATAGATTTTTTTCTGAAAAATAAATATATAAATATATGATAGTTTCACCAAAAAAAATAGAAAAAAAATATTCTCTGGTAAGAAAGAAAGCAAAAAGAAATATTGAAGTGTTATCTTTAAGTCATCAAAAGCTTGGTATCAGACAAATGAAACTGTTATGTGAGATTATCATTTTTAATTTTGGATAAATTGCTATAATACTAGATGTCAATCACTAAGCCAAGCATGGGAAGGAGGGATGGGGAGAGAATGGGGTGGGGATCGGGTGGGGGCTGACTGGGCAATGTGTGCATGTATGTCTACAAAAGTTTGTATCCCATTATGATGTATGAATACAGTGCACCAATAAAAAAAAAAGAAAGAAAAAAAAGAAAAAAAAAGAAAATGACTAATTTTTCTAAGTCTATGAAGAATGTCACTGGTATTTTAATAGAAATTGCATTGAATCTATAGATCACCTTTGGCAGAATGGCCATTTTGATGATATTTATTCTGCCTATCCATAAGCATGGGAGATCTTTCCATCTTCCAAGGTCTTGTTCAAGTATTTCTCTGAAGAGATTATGAATATCCTTGGTCTGTACTTCTATCCCTTCTTCAATGTCTTTTATCCCTAAGTTAGGACATTTCATGTTGTCCCATAGTTGTTGGATTTTTTTGCTGTAATGACTTCTGTATGCTGTTGACTGTGCTTTTGGTTTTGAATGCACTTCCTTACAAGAGTGATATTCTATTTTCAATTTCATCTAATCTTCCAAAATTTCTTTCTATTGCTGTCTTCCATTCATTTTTTGACTCTTTCATTTCATTCCAGACCTCTTTTTGATTCTTTCTTAATGTCTCCATTTCTTCTTTCACTTCTTGCACACTTGCTGTGAGGTCTTTTATCATATTGAAGATCAGGATTTGGAATTCTCCACTTGGGTTTCTTGTGGTCAGTATTCATGATTTCTCTTATTTCCTCTCTGTTCCTAGTTCTCATATTTTCAGGGTCTTCAGGCTTGTTTTTCTGATGTCTTGGCATCTTCTCTTTTGTGTGTGATTCTGCAGGTCTTCTGTTTGATCTAATCTTAGTAGTAGTAATTTAGAGGTGTCAGCAGGTAAGCAGTGCTTTTTGCAATGATGAGGGTTGGGTAGGGGGAGGAGCTGGGGTGATGGGTACAGGAGTTGGGTAAAGTAGAGGATATTATTGGAATGAATAAGAATTTAAGTATAAATGGTAGAATCTGGTTGAGAATGAGAGAAAGTTAGATAGTAGGACTCTTGTAGTTAGTAGAATATTTAAGTATGGAGATATGAAATAGCTTGGATATAAAACAAGGAGATTGCCAAGCATGGTGTTGTATGCCTGCACTTGGGAGGTGGAGACAGGAGGATCGTGCTGGTTCGAAGCCAGCCTTGCTGGCTTAAGAGACCCTGTTTCCAATTAAAAACATAAAAATGGGTCTGGGAGTGTAGCCCGGAGTTAGAAGGGTTTCCAGGAACCCCAGTACCACCAATAAATAAATAATAAATAAATAAATAAATAAACAAATAAGGAGATACAGTAAGAGAAAAAAGAAAAGTTTTGAGAGAAGAGAGTAGATAGGCTAAAGCAAGAAATTTGTAAAAGGAATACGGGGAATGAGCAAATAAACATGAATATAGTAACAAAAACGTTATAAAAACTAACAATTATAACAATTATAAATCAAAGACAAAAAAAACAAAAGAAAAAAGAATAAGAAAGAGAGAAAAAAAGAAAGGACAAAAATAATATAAAAAAGATCTTGTGACAGTGTGAGAGAAAAACACAACAAAACAAACAAATAGCAGTCCTGTTAATTTATGTATTTAGGGCAGGGGCCCATATAATATCTGTATATCTGGTCACTGTGGTAGATTCTGAAGTATATTCCAATGTCTCTCATTTGTTCCATAACCTATTGTCAGCTTTTGAACCCACTCTATGGGTGTTTGCAACCCTTTCATCTCTGACAGCTTTGTGTTTAGGTGTCAGGGCATTGTACCAGCAGAGGGCATCCAGTGTAGTCTTGGAGTGACTCCTTGTGACCCTGTACAGGTACTGTGCCTTGCACCTTTCCTGTGTCTCTGGAGGTTCTAACTGGACCACTACAAGGATGGGCTGCTTAGTTTTAACCCGCTTGGGTCCCTCAGTGCTCTGGTAACACAAGCAGTTACCTTGCTGTCCTGCTTCCGGGTCTCTGGAGGGCATGTTGCAGCAATGCAGGTGCCACATCTGGTGAGTGCATGGGCTTTTGAATCTTTTTCTGCATCCCTGAAGCGTGGTGCTGGTTGCTTAAGATTTTGGAGCTCTGGTGCTGCTTCTTTCTGCACTTCAAGATCTTGGATTATTTTTTGGAAATTTCTTGGGGCTGCAGTACTGAAGTTGGCAGTGCTGGATGGAACTGGCCCTTAGCGGCTGGGCCAGAGGCTACACCAGGTTAATTGTGCACTTGGGCATTTTGGAGTGGATCTCATAGTTCAGAGTACTGAATTTCTTCTGCTGTGGTTCCTGTTTCTGTTTTGGTTTGTGAGCTTTGTTTATTTTGTTCATCAAGATGCTGCCTTCTCAGTAGTAGAACTTTATTTTTTCCAGCTACTGAGATGTGCTGCATCCTGCAGTAGCCATTTTGAATTCCCCTTTATTATTTTCTTTTGAAACAGGATCTTACTAAGTTGCAGAGAGCCTCACTAAGTTGCTGAGGCTGGCCACAAGTGTGTCCTTAGCCAGATTACTCAATATCTCTAAGGCTTAGATCCTTTCATAAGACTGGGGATAATGCTAGTACTTACTTCACACGATTTTGGGGATTGAATGATAAAAGGTATATAGTAAAATTCAGTAATATCACTGACTTCAGCATTAGTGAAGAGTATATAGGGACTGAGGATATAGCTCAGTGATAGAGCACTTGTCTAGTGTGAGAGGCCCTGAGTTTGATCCCAGCACTGAAAAAAAGAGTATATAGTTTAGTGAGGAGGCTATGTCCACTGGAACTTACTCCTCCTCATATGTGTAGGTTTGATTCCCGTGTGATCTAATCAGCTTTGATCTGGATCAGATGCCCTGCCCTTGCCTTGCCATCTTACAAACCAGGGCAATTGTACATGGACAAATGAGAGAGCTGAGATGGGTTAATGACAAAGCCACCCCAGTTCCTTCCTCCAGAAATGAGTAGACTGAGCTGCAGAGCTGAAGTACTCTGCCAGACTTGAAGCACAACCTGTAGGTGGCAGAGCTGAGGCCAGAGTCTGGAGTTTCTTAATCTCTACCTAATATTCACCGTATACACATTGTAAGTTTCCTCATGGAATGGAAATCTCCATCACCATGAAATATTAGGGAAGATGCTTATTTTACTATTGCTTGCCTATGGGATTATTGCCTAATACATTTTCAGAACCCAAATACCAGACTGGGTACAATTTTCATTTGTTCTCAGAGGTAAATCAATATCCCATAAGACTTAGCTTCTAAGGGGAACTTTATGCAGCTTAGCACACTATCAGAGCCAAATGTTATTGGAATTCAGTTTGTTGTATATCCTAAAGGCTAGCCTGCCTTGTTACTGCTCAGCAGGGTTAAACCCATCAACTCTTTCTGGAACATCAGAACGAGGAGGGGAGCACGGTGAACTCATGAAAGACCGGGGCCTAGTGTGTGCGACCCCGTCCTCATGTTCATCAGACTCCTGATGCTCTTTTGCTTAGTCCTCCAATCCCCTGGCAGATGGCCAAGGCTGGCTTCTGACACTGCTGTTCATCTTGTCACCCCTAAAAGCACAAATGGTGAAAAGAACTATAGGCTTTCCACATCAGCATGTGATGGCCTCTTGAGCACTTCTTCCTGTGTAGCTGTGTGGGATGGCTGTTTCTAAAGACAGTAAGTACTTCAGCACAGAGGTCGGCATGCCCAGTGACAATACAGGGAGCAACCAGACAGCCAAGGAGTGCCCCTAAAAACTTATGTTCGATATGTCACTCCCTGTTCACAAATATTCAGTGGCTTCCACCACAGCCAGAGTAAAATTCAAACTCCTTTCCTAGTGGACACAGCCTACAGCCTCTGCCCTTTGCCTGCCTCTCTGGTTGCACCAATACCACTCTCCCTCCCACTGGTCCATTTAAACTGGACTTTCTGGTCCTCATTCCCATCTAGGGTCTTTTCATTCACTTTTCCTTCTACCTGGGAACCTTTCTCTCTGATTGTTGCCACACCAATTTCTCCACATTTTGGCTGAATCTAGATCCTCAGAAGCCTTCTGTAGATACAACCTAGGTAGCTACTTGGTTGCTGTCCAGCATATTACCCAGTTTAAATTCTCTGCATAGCATTTTCTACTTTGACATTTCCTGTCCATTTAGACTTATTTCTTGTCCCTCTCCTCCCATTAGAAAACAAACTTTGTGAGAATAGGAATTTTGTGAATGTGGCTCACATTCTTCATTTCCTAGAATTAGTCTAGCACATTGCAGGTGCTCAGCAAGTATGTACTTAATGGAATGAATGAATGAATGAATGAATGATGGAATGAGTGAGTGGTTGCTGCTCCAGGATCATAGCTCACCTATGTCTACCCTCTTACGGTGCTGTTTATGCATACAGAGGATGTCCTGGGCTCTGGATAGTGCCCATCTAGAGAAAGGTGTTGGGGCACTATGAAGAGCAAATCTGTAAGTCACACTAGGAGAACACATAGCAAATATTAAGTAAACAATACATTATTAGTAGATACTCTGTGCCTTCTCATAAAGTCTTTTTGAAGATTAACTCATTTAATTTCAACAAACCAATTGGGTGGGCACTATTCTCATTCTTTTTTTTGTGGTATTGGGGATTGAAGCCAGAGGCATTCTATCTCTGAGATACATCCAAGCTCTATTCTATTTTTTATTTTGAAACAGGTTCTCACTAAGTTGCAGAGGGCCTCACTAATTTGCTGAGGCTGGCCGTGAACCTGTAATCCTCCTGTCTCAGCCTCCTAAGTACTGAGATGACACGTGTTTACCACAATGCCTGGCACTATTTTTATTCTTTTTAGTGAGGATCAGTAAATTGATGTTGAAATGGTTAAATATATCATCCAAGACCACACATATAGTAAACAAAAGGGTCAGGATTTGAATTTAGGGCATCCGACTCCAGAAACCACACTGTTATCTGTACTTAGTAAAGAGGAGTATGTGAATCTATAATTGTTCAGTGAACATAAATCAGGCTACAAGTGTCTACCACCTGCATCAAAATAAAATGTATCTATCTCTATCTTCCCAAGGCTATAATACCTTTACTGGCTTGAGAACTCAATGGAGATGGATGAACTTTTCAGCACTATAGAGTCTTAGTACAAGAATTCCTTAGGCATATTCCATGCAGAACACCAAGCAGCTGAAGCTGACCTCTCTGCCTACAAGATTTGCACAGACCACACTGAATGGAATGTGCACATGTAACATGACTGACAAGTCAATGGAGCAATGGAAGCAGGGTTGCTGGTTTTTGTTCTAAACTTTTCTTCTGTCTACATCCCATTTGGGCAGGTGTTTGTCTTTACTTGGCAGTGGCAATTCCCACACCCTATCTGGCAGTTGGACTTGTTATCTCGGTCCCTCCTGTTTAGCCAGCCAGACCTTAGTGATGTCTAGTAGGCCTACAAAGATGGCTCCAGGAAGTAAATAACCCTATAGAATATTTGTCAGGAGAAAAAGTTACGTCCACGAGCAACCAGGAGACACAGGAGAGAGAGAGGTGATGATTTAGAAGGAGTTTGAGACTGGGCTTCTCATGGCACCAGAGAAAGGGAAGCCCCTTTGATTGAGTTATTTTAACCACTTGGTATGACCTTTTTGTCAAGTAGAAATACCGAACAGAAAGATACTAAGACAAGATGGTGAGCTGTGGCAGGGAAAAGAGCTTTGTGAGGTGGATGAAAGAGTTCTCTAAATGAGAAATAAGAGAATAAAAGAGATACTTTAGAACTCAATTTTCAGGTTAAATATGCTTTATAGGAGTGTGATACATTTGAACAGAATAAACATTAGTTATGAAGAAAATTCTCTCTTCTGATAGATGCACTCAAGCTTTTAAAGTATCTGAATGTGTGTATCTTTGAGCAAAATTTGGTCTTTTATAGTTACCTGTTTTTTTTTTAATGTTCAATGGAGGGTATAATGCTATGGGTATTAATATTGCCTGATAGAATAATAGATGATACAACTGACCTTAGACTTCTCATAGAGAAAAAAATGACAATTATCTGGTGCATCTCAAACACCCAGTGTCCCAAATATTTAAGTCTATCTTCTGCATCTATCTCTTTCACCAGAATTAAAAGTAAAAAATGACAGTGCTGGTCTCTGTGAGTTTCATTTTATTTCAGCATTTTCTCTCTGTTTCAGATTGGCTTTCAGCAGTACACTCTGAAATGGCAAAACTCAGGACACAAGAAAAACAAGGGAACTGGAAAAATTTATACAGTGCTCATATCATTAGTCTCTAAATAACTAGAATGGCTAATCAAGAAGAGGCCAGGAGAGTAGCTACTGTATGTCAGGCATTTTCTGGACATTCTGGAAGGCAAGTACTGTCTGTCAGTCCTCTTTCGACAGATGAAGACACTGAGTCCAAATGGTTTCAGTCGATTAACCAAGTCACTTACTAATAATCAGCCATGCATTTTTGGTGGGGATTGGAATTCAGAGCTAGCTTCTCCAAAGGCTGTACCCTATTTAGAATCCCACCTGTGTCATATAGTATCCTGAAGCATTTTTTCTTATGTTGTTGAGGTGTTCTATAAGATATTACTCCATTATTCTCCATAATCTTTTTATTAACCAGGAAAATCTTCCCTGTGTTTTCACTTTTCAAGTGAGAAAACTGCTGTAGTGAGCCCCCAGAGAATCTGGAAATCTTTGGTGTATTGATTTGGTATAATGAGGGTGGGTGTGGGGTCTGTAAGTGAGGAAGAGGTGATTAAAGATACACTAGAGGTAAGAGGGCTTCAGGCCCATTATGGAAAAGAATTAAGTTCTATTTTCTCTTCTGACATAGGACGTGGTCAAAACTCAATTTGACATATAGCGCCAGGCTCTAAATGTTGTTCCTTGCTTGGTGTTTTAATTTTTTTGTTTTCCTTCAAAAGAAATATACCTGGTTTTTCTTAAGGAAAAAAAGGGCTTTTAAGCACAGAAAAGTTTTGAGTTCATGACTACTTTCTCTCTAAAGCTCTCTATACATAAGTTGGAATTGCCTGAATTGAATTTTCCAGCAATCAGGAGACTGAAGAACTGCAAAGACTGCACTTTCATCAAAAGCATCTCTGGTTAATTTCAGTATCACATTATGCATGGATAATATATTTTTATTAAGAATAAAGTACAGCTTGATGATATACTATTTTGATTAAGATGGCTTGGATAAGAATATAACTTTAAATTTTACATTATGAGTTATAGAAGAAAAGATTTCAAAAGCATTTTTATTCTTTCTAGTTCCTTTCTAAGATAGAGTCACCGTATCATTTATTGTTCAACCAAATCATTTTTGAGAGAAAGTGGGTGCTATTAATAATTATATCAGGTCATCAAGTGTAAACTGGGACTGCCCCAGGTAAACCAGAATGAATACCCAACCGACTCAAAGGAAAACCACTTTTTCTTCTTCTGGAAATACCATCAGAAGGCCAGAAACTCATGTCTTTGAGAGCAGAGTACTCTGCTTGCTGGGGCAGAGACTCTCCTTCCCATCTCGTGAGCCTGTCCCTTTGGCCCTTTTGCCTGTAACTCAGTGAACAGATGGGACCTTCAACCTTCTCTGGGGAGTTTGAGGGTGGTGGGGACAGAGACTCAGAAGCCCTGAGTCTTGTGTCCTTTTCTGAGGGTATCAGAGTACAAGAAGATTGGCTTTTTTGTTTTTAGACCAACCCATAAAGAGAGGCCTGAAAGAGATTTTTTTTCTGAAAAAGTTCCCCAGGGCTGACTCATAAGCAGGAATGAACTACAAGGATAGAGGCCAAAATGAGGAAACTGACAGATCTTGTTTCCTCTTGATGCCCATATCTGCATATGATCACCATGGGAGCCATAGCTGAAGAAGAATGCAGGCCAGAGATGAATTCTTAGAACCTGTGACAGAGATGAATTCTTAGAGAGGACCTGTGGGCAGTCAGGGGATGAGATGGTCTGATGAGCACAGGACAGCCACTTTCAAATCTGCAAAAGGTTATTGTCTAGAAGGGTGTCTAACCTCCTTTGTGAGGTCCCCAAAGAGTGGTAGAGGCCTCTGAGAGGTTAACCTTATGCTTAAGATGGGATAGGCCCTGAGTCAGTATAATGAGATGGGCCAACTATTTACAAAATTATCTTCAAGAATAAATTAGACCATAACAGCTGTTATTCATCAAGTACCTTCTATTTGCTAGGTGCATTGTATACCATTGGAAAGACTGCTAGTTAATTGCCCAATATCCATCCTCCTCCTTTGCCTCAACACCCTCTCATGTTGGGGGTTAACAATGTGTCCAGCTAAAGTCTCAACTTTTCTAGCTTCCCTTGAAGACAGGGGTGGCTAACGAGTTATAAATAAAAGTTGTGGGGTGGGGTGTCTAGAAAAATTCTTTAAGGGGTGCTTACTAGACTGAGTCAGACTTCTTTTTGTCTTTTTTCCTTCTTTTTGTCTGAAAGGCAGATATGATGGTTGGACCTGCAGCAACGTCTTTATGATTATAAGATAATCTTGAGAGTGGGGGCCACACATCGAAGACAATATAGGAAAATGAAGAAAGAAACTGAGACATTGCTGCTCCTATATCCTGCCAGCTCTGAATAGCTACCATTAAATTTCATATTATCTGGGTGAAATCAACCTCTACCATGTTTAACATACTGCTATTTGGACTTTTCTGTTATATGCAGCTGACTTAATCCTGAAACACACATATTATTTCATTTCATATAGCTATTCTGAATGATAGCTCTTATTATACACATTTTGTAGATCAGACAATAGGTCCCTCAACAGGTTAAATAACATGCTTATGGTAATAGAACTAGAAAGTGATAGAGCTAAGATTTGACCCCACGTCAGTTGGCCCCTGTTCATGATCTTTCTACAGGGCTATTTGTTGTTGTTGTTAAGAGTAGCTAATGTATGATGGCAGATTGGTACCAATTCAATGTACAGACTATTCTTGCTGTACAGATACACTTTGTTCCATCAGCTCACTATTGCTATGCCAAGACATCTTGAGTGGAGAGGTGAAGGGATCATTTGCATCCTTCTCACCTCAGAACCAGTTTCTTCTCTTGCCCTTCCTTCCTTCCTTCCTTCCTTCCTTCCTTCCTTCCTTCCTTCCTTCCTTCCTTCCTTCCTCCATTCTTTCCTTTTCTTTCTCTCTCCACTCTTCCCTCCCTCCTTTGCTCCCTCCCTCCCTCTGTGTGTGTATGTGTGTGTGAGATTCATTTACTCACATTTGCTCTCTTGAAATGGATAATCTAGATATCACCCGAGTCACACAAGCGTGAATAATTAAAAAAAGGCAAGTCACAAGCTGGGGCCCTGTGCTTTCTATGCTCCTAAATCTTGCGTGAAGAGTTTATTATCTCCCTCCCTCCCTCATTTTTTTTCTTTTATCTTAGTGGCCCTATCAGCAAATGTGGAGCTTGATTTACAGTTTGTACTTGTGCACTCTTTGAAATGGTGTGAAAAATTGAAAGGCTATGGCAAGCCTATTAATTCACAGACATATTCAAGATCAAATTAATTTTAAAGCACTTATAGGCTCTGTAATGTTTCTGCATTTTGCTTTACAAATCTATAGTGATCTTTATGGCATAATATCTATTTCAAGCTAAAGCTATTACAAACTTTATATTAAACATTCTGGGATTAAATATGTCATAGGGAATGATGCTCAGAATGGAGAGATTCCAAACTGCTTAATGTATTAAATGCAATCATCTAGAGGCAATTAACCCAAAGGACTCAGAGTTGCACAATGTTGTAGCTGGAAGAAGCTTAGAGATCACCTGGTCCAGCCTCTCAGTTTTATTTTCTTCTTAATAAATTGGGAGTGACTGTGAAATCTAGTGAATGATCACCTGACCACCAACTGTGAGCACAGTCCTCTTATAGAACTTTCTTTAAAAAAATTTGTGTTATTGGTGCATTGTAGTCATCTTAATGGAGTACAAGATGGTAGAAGCACACATACACACACCACTCAATTCGCCCTTCCCCAGTTCCTACCCCATTCTCTCCCCCCTCTCTCCTCATGTTTGGCTTACTAATCAGCCTCTCATTTTTAGAGATGGAAAAACTGAGGCTTAGAGCAGTTAAGTAACTGTCATGGGTCACATAACTGATGGGAACAGGACTGGGCCTAGACCCTCTACACACTTCATTCAGAAGAAGGAAACTTACAAAATTAAAAATTTTGGACATTTTAGGAATGAACCCATTTGTTCTTTATTTGAGATTATTCATCAATCTTGGGAACCACTCATAACAAGCTCCATGCTGTGTGGCAGGGCCTTTCCTGTGTCCTGCAGCATATACTATCATGCATTATTATTTTTGTGCATTACATGTAACTCTACTGCCTGGTCATGTTTATAATCACTTACTCATGCAGACTCTATGGTTCTGGAGGCCTGGGACTCCATGTAACTTTTATTGGGTATAACCCTAAATCAGTTATATGGTAGATACTCAACAGACATTTGTTGTTAGAACAAACATTGAAAATGAAACAATCTGTGTGTGTAAGACCATTGTTCTTTTTCCTGACCACTGCCTTTAAATCCTATCTTTACTTTGACCTTCCCACTCATGTACTTTCTCTCTTTAACCCTTTATTGCAGATGATAGTTATTTATTTATGGTTCCCCAAGCTGGTTTGGCTTGCTTGGTCTTGGGGTGTCCAGAGGGGTTTGCTGACAGGCCTTCACCAGTGCATGAAGCATCTTTGTGTGGGTTAGAAAAGTCATTTTTTCTTTGAGCCACAATGGTTCTCAAGTAGGAAAAAATTTAGCTTTTGGGGACAGGGGGCAATGGCCAGAGACATTTTGAGTTGTTAAAACTGAACACAGCTACTGGCATCTAATGGGTAGAGGCCAGAAATGTTGGTAAACATTTAACAGTGCATAGGAAATCCTCCATCCATGAGAGAATTAGCTGGTCCAAATGTCACTAGTAGTGAGTTGAGAGACCCTGCAGCAGAAGGATAACTTTCAGATTTAGGTTTATTGAGATCTCAGGGACTCTGTTAATAACTGAGAAACATGTTATAATAAGTTAGCATTTCCTGCATCAAATATCTACTTGGACCAAGACTGAATATGTCTAGATATTTGTATTTAGAGACATCATGACTCATTAAAGTTGTCAATAGCTGTGTGTTTCCCACCTTTGAGAAAGACCCTTCAGATAAAAATGAGGTCTAATCATTTAATCTCACTGGTAACTCCCTTAAAAGGATAAAGCTAAACATAAGGGGGTGGGGTGTGAATCATTAAAAGGCCCCCTCCCCCCTTTCTTTCTCCAGGTGATATTATAACCAAATTCCAGGTTAGAATTTTTCACGTTTCTCTAAATATTTCCTTTATCTCTGGAATTGACTGCTTTCCCTTTAATATATGCAGGTTGTTATCATCTCTACCTTACAACTGGGACAGCTAAGTCATTCTCTAACCCTCTTGGTAAATTTATCAATTTAGGACTTAGTCTGTGTTTAAAAAGGCCCTTCACCTATATTCTAATTTGTACAGTTTATCGTATCCAAATGATGACTCACTTGGAGCTGAGAAGCACTGCTGATTTTTTTCACTTCTCTGTGAACTCCTGTTTTTCTAACTCTAGGAGCTCTGGCTCTGTTACTCTGGGCCTCTAAAGATAGCAGAGCTAGGTTAGAAACAGTGGAGTCAGTGGAGTGGGAAGGTCACACTGCAGGTTTTATCAGACTTCCCCACTTCAGCACTCTGGCTTACCCATATCACATGGAATGCCTTTTAAAGGGTCCATTCTGTTTTCTAGAACCTTCAGGCCCAGACAGTTCTGCCTCTTGGGACTAAAAAATTTGGTTCTCTCTGAGGAGTAGAAGAGACAGGTAAATGTACTGGAGGAATAATTTAGGATTTCATTTTAGACTCGAGAGAATATTCTACACCACCAGCCCTCACTTCTGAGTAAACCTGAATTAAATTGTTTCTTGCCCATAGCTGCAAGTGCTTCTGAGTCAAAACTCTTCACTTCCCTGCTCCCTCTCCTCAGCAGAGGCAGCTGCAGCTTACCCACAGGGCTTTCAGTGGGGACCCTGTGCCACTCTAGTGACTCACTTGGAGCTGACCCCTGGGGCAGAAAGACCCGGGGCAGCCCACCCAGCCTCAGTTTACCATGTCCTTTCCACTTACAGACACTGGTTAAAACCCACAAGCTAGATTTTCCCTGGCAGTCACTTCCTGTCACATTTATTAAAAAATTAAACACCCCATGATAGTATTTTTTAAAGGCAGAAAACACAATAAAGATTAATCTAATACAGGAGATGCTTTGAAAGGTTTCATTTTGTAAGTGATTAGTACAGAATTTTAACACAGATAGATTGGTACCCAGAAAGCATTTGAAGTTCCCAGGGAAGGGGGAATGTAGTCCAGGTTGAAGAGGGGAGGCTTGGGGGTGTTATTCTAGGTGCCTATTGGGAACCATATCCTGGAGAAGATTAAAATCAATGTCAGAACAAAGCAGTTGAGAAGTTATTGGCGTTTGCTTTCCTTGACAATGGGCTTATTTCAAGGGCATGAAAGGCATTTTCCTCCTCCTCTAGAGACTGTGTATCCATGACCTTGTGTTCTAGGAGTCCCTGCTTCTTTGGCCTTCCCCAAAGTCTATGCTCCCCAAGGCAGCAAGGGTCAGATCAACTGGGAGTGAGGGGTGCTGCTGACGGGAAGGAGAAAGGGCTCTACATGGTTCTGAGAGGACACTGGTGTTTCTGGTCTGCACGAGGTGGCCTTTGGACTCTGCTCATAAATGGAAGAAAGTTGGGCATGAGGTGAGCTGCTGGGGAGGCTTGGCAAAGATCCCTGGAAACGCTGATACTCATGTGCACCCCAGTTTTTCCAGGGGCTTTGACCTAACCTGTAACCTCCTCCAAGATAATCTCTATTTCTGATTTGACGAGGCATGGCTGGCTTATGAAAATGTACCCTACCCATGCAGCTCACATCTCTATCAAAACCCAGAGAGGCATTTTGGATGCTCAGAGGCTGAGCAGAAGCACTGACACTTTAATTTGGAGCCTGGTCCATTATTAGCAATCGGCTCACCTTTTCATTCATTTGCTTTTCTTGCAGAAGAAGCCGTCTGTGCAATTTAAAAAAAAAATTTTTTTTTGTGGAGAATAATAAACAGGCTTGGATATTCCCACTCTCATTTTTTGCATGGTTTGTGAATGCACTTTCATTTTCCAATTTTTAGATATAACATGTCCAGATGTGTCTGAGTGAGAAGGTGCAAACATCCTGATGAGCTCAATTTTCCTGGAGAGAATTCTACCTAATGTTAAGTATGGAATCCAAATAGCACAACACACAGGAAATAGAGCAGAGACAGAGATTTCTCTCTCATTAAAAATAAGTCACAATCAACTCATTTGTACATTGCTTTTATTCCAGTTCCCCTTCCATCAGGGGCATGGTGACAAAAGGGACCATGTGACATCCAGAGCTTCTCTACAGCCATGGCAATTTTTAAATGGCTGGTTCCTTGAGAAACTGTCCATGTGCTTTCAAAAATGCAGGCTGTGGTGATGTATCTGTAAATGTTGCATGGAATCCCTATTAAAATATGCAGATATCAGCAAGTGCCAATATAAAGTGATCAGAGCCTTCAGTGGTCATGATTATTTTCCAGCAAAGGGCTTCCCTGTGAATAGCATTTAAAGTGATTAATCTAGCTGCTGTAACTTGGGGGAATTAGTGCTGAGGAACATATATTATAAGAATAATACAACTGCCTTTTTTATGAGAGAAGAAGGGAAAGTCATAAGCTTCCTGCTGCAAAGACTTTTCTGCTGGAACATTGAGAAATGATTTAGAAACCAGAGTGTTTGATCATATAGGCTCTGTGCAAGGCTGGATGTAAGTGGTTGAGAGGGCAGTACTTTCTTTTCCAGAGCTACATGATGAAGAGTATTCTTTTAGAGATGGATAATGAGCAACAGAAGATGTTTGTGTGAAACTGAACTGTGATGAGCCTCAGTGAATTCCTAGTGGTGGCATGTTAATTGTGATGGTTGTGAATAGGGACCATCTGTTTTAGAATTATTATTAGAAATGCAAGCACATTCCCTATCATTCATGTGATTTACTATTTTCTTATTCAGGATTAAGATGAAAGATTTTCCTTTGCATTTACAGGGATCAAATTAAGCTGATATTAAATCCATTTAGTAACGCTAGGAATGGTTTGGGGCTTTGCCTAATGCTTGAAGTCATGCAAAATAAACATTATGAGTGTTGACAGGGGCCAGTATATATTTTCTCTCAAAGTTCTATATAACTATAAATTGTAAGTCAGTCTCTTGTGTGCAGCAAATGTGTGATAAGAAAAAAGAATCTTGAAGTTGGTGATGGTATTACCAGAGATTAAAAAAGGGGAGGGGTGTATTCATTCGAGTCACCCCCTCCATGCCACTCTGGCATGGGGCTGTATTTCTATTTTCTGTATTTCTATCTTTCTAATAAACTTTAAATCTTCAAAAAAAAAAAGAGAGAGGAGGAATGCTGGGCTTGGTGGCACACTCCTGTAATCTCAGGATTTGGGAGGCTGAGAAAAGAGGATCACAGGTTTGAGGTCTCAGTAACTTAGGGAGACCCTATTTCAAAACAAAAAATAAGATAGAGCTAGGGGTCTAGATCAGAAGTAGAATGCCCTTGGGTTCAGTCCCTAGTAACACACACACACACACACACACACACACACACACACACACACACAAATAAACAAGTAACTAAGTAAGTAAGTAAGTAAGTAAATAGATAGATAGATAAGAGGAAGCCTAAAAATGGGCAGGCAAAGATGAATCTCAAAGACCTTGAGTTTGTATAGGAGTTCCTTTTTTTAGCATTTGAGTGTGTGTGTGTTGTTGCATGTGTGTATGTGTGTGTGTGTGAGAGAGAGAGATATGAAGAAAAATAAGAGGAAGAAGAAGAGGAGGAAGAAAAGGAAGAAGAAGAAGAAGAAGAAGAAGAAGAAGAAGAAGAAGAAGAAGAAGAAGAAGAAGAAGGGACATTAAAATAAGCCAATAAACTCTCAAATCCAACACATATATTAAAAAAATACATTATAGGATAATCAAAATATCTGCTCTATTTTTCTGGCTTTGCTCCAGTTTCTCCTCTCTGAGTACTTTTGAACATCTGAAGTTTAGGTTACTGATTATTTTACTTATAAACTTGAGTTCATGATTATATGCTCACCTCAGGCTCAAGTACAAAAGAATCTCTGTGTAGTAATGTACTAACTGAAACTGCAATAACTGGCATGCAAAAAAACCCCCAAGGTATGTAAAGATGCACAGCTCTTGGGGTGGATAGGCCAGCTGCTTTACGTACTTAAGGAATCCCAAGAACAAGGTTAGGCTTCAGGAACAACATTCTGCCCATGTCGATTGTGACAGCTGTGATAGGTTATCCAGAAGGTGCTAAGAAGACTCTTCTTGAAATTGGTAGAAAATAAAACAAACTGGGAAAATGAACCACCACATCTCTCAGCAGACTTTAGGCACACTCATTCCGATAGGCTCTGAAATGGACTATGTAGCCTCTGCCAGCTCAAAAATCTTTTCTTCAGTCTCTTCATCACTCCTCTTGCTTGCTGTATGTCAGTGCTGTCCAATAACACATTCTGTGATGCTGGGATTGTTCCGTATTTTTGTGGGTGCATTATATCTCACATTATAATGTAGTTCATGGTGATAGTGGCATACATGCACACAGCACTTGGTGGGCTTTCCCCTGGCTCCTTCTTCACTTCCCACTTCCCCATATAAGACACTGAGGTTGACTTTGGTATTCTCACATATGCACATAATGTCAATGGAGGTGATTCCTTCATTGTTCCTCCCTATTCCATCCCCTTTCCCTAGACCACTTCCCTGGCTCCACTGAAGTTTTTCCTCCATTATTTGAAGTCCCTCTTGTATCCCAATTACTTCCTAACTTCTGCATATGAGAGAGAATATGTAACCCTTAACTTTATTTATTTATTTTTTAAATTTATTTTTTATTGGTGTAATATATTTATACATCATAATGGTGTAAAGAAAATACTTTTGTAGACATACATGCACACATCGCCCAGTTAGCCCCTACCCGATCTCCACCCCGTTCCCTCCCCGTCCCTCCTTCCCATGCTTGGCTTAGTGGTTGACATCTAGTTTTATTGCAACTTATCCAATATTAATGATGATAATCTCACATAACAGTTTAATTTGTCTGATACCAAGCTTTTGATAACTTAAAGATAACATTTCTATATTTCTTTTTGCTTTCTTTCTTACCAGATAATATTTTTTCTTTTTTTTAGGTGAAACTATCATACCTTTATTTATTTATTTTTCAGAAAAAAATCTATTCTGATATGGAATATGGACTCTAGATACCCAAAACATTCTTGAAGAAGAACAAAGCTAGAAGATGTACATTTTCTGATTTCAAACCATATAAAGCTACAATAATTGAAACTGTAGTACTGTTCTAAAGGCAGATATATAAACCATTGGAGTTAAATAAAAGCCTAGAGATAAATTCTTCCATATATTGTCAAGTTATTTTTGACAAGGTTTCCACAAACATTTGGTGGAGGAAATACTAGTCTTTTAACTAAATATTGTTGAAAAATAATAATTACATGAAAAAGAATAAAATTGGACCCTTCCCTAACACATATACAAATATTAACTCAAAATAGATAAAAGACCTCAATATAAATCTTAAGAGTATAAACTTTTAGAAGAAAATCTGGGTCATAAAACCTCACAACATTGAAATTGGCAGTGATTTCTTGGATATGATTTCAAAGGCACAGGCAACAAAAAGGTAAACAAACTCCCTAAAAAATAAAAAAATATTGTATATCCAAAGACAATGTAAACAGAGTTAAAAGTTACTGATAGAATGGGATAAAATATTTCCAAATGCTATATCTGAAGCTATATTAATATTCCAACTAGAAATCCTAAAAATTAGCAACAATAAAAGCAAACAATACAATTTAGAGATATGTAAAAGACTAACATAAATAATGAATCTCCACAGATAACCAATCTTAGTTGTCTGTTGGATGGAAAATCTTGTTTCTCTGGTTCTGGTGTGTGTTACCTATTTCTTCTTTGTAGTTAATCTCTTTGAGTATTTTCTCTAGCGCTAGTTTTGAAGACATAAATTCCTTCAGTTTCTGTTTGTCATGGAAGCTTCTTATTTCCCCATCTAATTTGATAGATAGTTTTGCTGGGTAGGAAATTTTTGGCTGGAAGTTGTTTTCTTTCAGAGTTAGGAATATGTTACTCCAAGCCCTTCTGGCTCTCATGACTTGGTTTGGGAAGTCTGGAGTGATTCTAATTGGTTTGCCTCTGAATGTCACTTGGCCCTTTGTTTTTGTTGCCTTTAAGATTCTCTGCTTGGCTTCCACATTGGTCATTTTGACAATTATGTGGCGTGGGGATCCTCTTCTCTGATCCTGTCTAAAGGGAGTTCTATAAGTTTCCTGGACCTGTGTATCGACCTCTTGCTCTACGTTTGGGAAATTTTCTGCTATTACTTCCTTGAAAAGATTGTTGATCCCTTTGGTTTCACCTTCTTTTCCCTCCTCTATTCCAATTATTCTTAGGTTAGCTCTCTTAAAATGGGCCCATATTTCTTCAATGTCAGATTCCTGCTGTCGGATATTTTTTTCTAAATTAGAAACTATGCGTTCATTTTTTGAATGATCATCTTCTAGGAGCGAGATTCTGTTCTCCATGTGGTCTAATCGGTTGTTTGTGCTTTGAATTGAGGCCTTTACTTCATTAATTGCATCCTTTATCTCTTTTTGGCTCTCTGAATTCTTTTCGAAACACCTCTATTATTTCTACAATTATTTTCCTGATTTGATCTTCTAGAAATCTCTGAATTTCTGTTTTATCGGGTTCTGATGTTGTGGGGTTGTGGGCATTCATTGCTCCATTGTTATTCCTCTTTCCCATGATTTTGGAAGTTTGTGCCTTCTCTGGGTTCTTCCCTGGGTCACTACGACTTCACTTAAGGTGCTCTAGATCTTGAGTCTGTGGTATCTCAGTCACCACTACTCCTTTACTGGGTTGTATCGCAGAGTCTCAGACCCTGGCAGTCAATTGAGGCTGCTTTAGACCATGGGGGGGTGCCAGGTTGGGCGTTCTCCTATTGTGTGATATCTCTGCCACCGCCACTCCCCCACTGGGTCAAGTCCCTGGGAGTACAGTAATAGGATTTCTCCTCTAGGGGCCACAATTTGACTCACTGTTGTTGAGTGTGCAGATGGATCTGTCGTGGACGTGGTGAATTTGCTGCTGCTGCCTCCAGTGGCAATATGGTGCCGCTGTCATGCCCTTGGCCGTGAGGCTGGCGTATTTCTTTTCTGTTTTTGAGCTCCGCTCTAAGTCCCTGCAGGGTGTGCTGAGCCCAGCCTCTGGGAGGTTTAGATGCTCCCTGCGCCGAGAAATCTGCCGAATTCCTTCTGGCTGTTCTGCAGTGGCTCACCTCGACTCGCTGTCTGCCGCTCCTCTCTGGAGCCTGTTGGGCTGTTGAGTGCGTTGGTCTGGTGCCGTCCAGTGAGCTCGCCGCTGCCACCAGCAGTAAGGTGCTGCTGCTGTGTCCTCAGGCATGAGGCGGGCTTATCTCCTCTCTGGTTCTGAGCTCCATTATGAGTTCCCCTCCTCTATGGAGCCTGGTGCTGCAAGGGAAAATGGTGCCCACCGCTTCATGCCACGGCTTCGGCTGCAGCACTGTAGTCTGGTTTCTGGTGTCTCATTTTTCCAGCCCTCTTTTTCTCTGTTCCTTGAAATTACATTTTTTGTCTCTCTGCTGATGGTGTTTTCTGGCTATGAAAGGCACTGATTTTGTGGTAATAGAGATTGGTTGTTAGCGGGGCTCGTAAGCCCCGCTTTTCTCCATTGCCATCTTCCTATTTTTCAACCCTTCACTTTTTATGACTGGTTAATATCACTTAGTATAATGTTCTCCAGGTCCATCCATTTTCCTGAAAATGACATTTTATTCTTGATTGCTGAGTAGAATTCCATTGTGTGTATATACCATAATTTTGTATTCATTTGTGAAGGGCACCTAGGTTGGTTCTACAGTTTGGCTACTGTAAATTGTGCTGCTATGAACATGGATATGTATATATTATTATGATTGATTTCAGTCCCTTTGGAAAGACACCCAAGAATGGTATAGCTAGATCATATGGTGGATTCATCCTAATTTTCTGAGGAATCTCCACACTAATCTCTACAGTGGCTGCACTAGTTTGTAATCCCATCAATAGTGTAGAAGAGTTTCTATTTCCCCATATCCTTGGCAGCATTTATTGTTTGAATTCTTGATGACTGCCATTCTGATTGGTGTTAGTTGGAATCTCAGTGTGCTTTTGATTTGCATCTCCCTGCTTGCTAATAATGTTGCACATTTTTTCATGCATTTATTGACCATTTGTATCTTTTTTTGTGAAGTGTCTATTGATTTCAATTGCCCATTTCTTGATTGGGTTATTATTTTCTTTAGTATTGAGTTTTAAAGTACTTTGTTTATTCTAGACATTAATCCTCTATCAGAGGGATAGCTGGCAAAGATCTTCTATTCCAGGATGCAGCACTTCTTAATAGCTGAAATAAATAAAGTTCAACTACCAAGAAGGCAGCGTCTTAAACAAAATAAATATATTTTATGAACCAAAACCGATCTAGGGACTAGGGTAGAAGGAATCCAGTAACTCTGCACTGTGAGATCCACTGCAAAAAAAAAAAAAAAAAAAAAAGCTCGAATGCATGACAAACCTACTGCAGACACAGCCCGGTTGCCAGCACCATTGCGGGCCGCTGTCCCAAATTGCAAATCCTGGCCCTGACTGACAGTGGTGTGGCAAAATAACCGAAGAGTTTGAAAGTGGCTTCAACATCTTAAGCAGCGAGCAGTGCCTGAGCCAGAAGCCTTGTGTGCTGACCAGAGGTGGCACCCACAGAGGCACAGCAAGTCCTCCAAAGATCTGGAAGGAGACCAGGTAACTATGTGCTTCCAGAAAAGCTGTGGGACCCAGCAGCATAGTGAGCCCTCCAGAGACCTGGACCAAGGCAGCCAGGTATTTGTGTGCCCAGAGAAGCCGCAGGACTTAGTGTGCACTCAGTGTGTGCTGCAGGACCTGGTGGAAACCGTGTGCACCCAGTGTGCACCACGGAACCCAGCAGGCTAGTCCAGTTAGAACCTCCAGAGACACAGGAAATGTGCTAAAGGTGTGATACTGGCACAGAGCTACAGGGGGTCACTCCAAGACTACTTTGGAGCACTCCGCCCTTGTGGATAGGGAAGCACAGGCCAGAGTCCAGGGTGGAGAGTGCAGAGGAGTGGACTACAGGCTGGAAATACACATAACCTGGGATTTTCACAGAACTCATTAACAGTGACACCCAACACCCTGAAACCTAAATGCAAAGTTGTCAGAGGTGAGAGAGAAGCCCAAATACTCAGAGAGTGGGTTAAGAAGCTGACAATAGAGTACAGAGCAAATAAGAGACATTGGAATATACTCCAGAAGCTACCACAGTGATCAGACATTCAGATATTATACAGCCCCATATTCATAAATTAGTAGGACTGTTTTATTTCCTATTATTTGGGTTTGTTTGGGGTTTTTTTTGCTTTTTTGTCTCACACAGTTGCTAGTTCTTTTTATTTTATTTTAGTCCTTTTTTCTCTTTCTTACTCTTTTTTATTCTTTTTTGGTTATTTATTTATTTATTTATTTATTTTTGAGACAAAGTTGCCTAGACTATCCTCAAACTCGCAATTTCCTGCCTCAGCCTCACGAATATTTGGGATATCAGGCATGAGCACAACACCCAGGTTAATTTCTTTTTCTTTGAATCTTTTAAAGCCGGGTATGGTGGTGCACAACTGCAATCCCAGCGCTTGGGAGGCTGAGACAGGAGGATCGTGATTTGTGGACAGTCTCAGCTACTTAGTGAGGTCCTTGGCAACTCAGTAAGACCCTGTTTCAAAATAAAGAACAAAAAACAGGGCTGGGGGTATAGCTCAGTTTTTTTTTTGATGTATAATAGCTGTTATATCTTGTTTTGTTACTTTATTCATGTTTGCTCCGTTTACCTATTCCTTTTACAAACTTCTTCACTTTAGCCTATCTACTCTCTTCTCGCAAAACTTTTTTTTCTCCTTACTATATCTCCTTGTTTAATATTCAAGGTGTTAGGATAAGCAGCCCAGTCATGTCAAAGATGGTGCCTCTTCGCTTCTCTTCCAGATTGTGCTGACTACCTCATAGCCAGCCAAAGATGGCCATGGGATGCCCAACAACCAGTCCCCTGATAATACGCTCAATGGGGTATGAGTCACCCAATCAGTAAACACCCCGTACTTTGTGCGATCTTCTGCTGTGATCAGAAGCCCCCTCCTCCCAGCTGCCTGATATAAAAAGGAGCTGGGCTGTCTTAATAAAGCTTTTGCTTGCTTGCTTGCTTGCTTATTTCTAATGGCTGGCCTTGGGTCTTTCCTGTGCTGACCCTTCACAAGGTATTTCATATCTCCATACTTAAATAATCTACTAACTACAAGAGTCCCACTATGTAACTTTCTCTCATTCTCAACCAGATATTACCTTATTATACTTACATTCTTACTCAACTTAATCATATCCTCTACCTTACCTGACTCCTGTACCTATCACCCCAGCTTCTACCCCATCACACAATCCTTACCACTAGAAAAAGTACTGCTTAACTGCTGACACCTCTAAAGTTCTACTACTAAGATTGGATTAGACATAATACCCACAAAAGATGCCACAATATCAGAAAAACAAGCCTGATAAACTTGAAAATATGACAATTAGGAATAGTGAAGAAACAATGAAAATCATGAATACTGATCTATAAGAAATGCAGGAATTCTGAATCCTGATCGACAATATGATGAAAGGCCTCAAAGGAAATGTACAGGAAATGAAAGAGGAAATGTAGACACTAAAAAAGAATCAGGATGAGGTTTGGAATGAAATGAAAGAGTCAATAAATGAAATAAAGACAACAATAGAAAGAAATTCTGGAAGATTAGATGAAATGGAAAATAGAATATCATTGTTAGAAGATAGCTCATTCAAAACTGAAAGCACAGTCTACAGCATACAGAAGTCATTACAGCACAAAACCTAAACATCCAACAACTATGGGACAATATGAAACATCCTAACTTATGGATAAAAGGCATTGAAGAAGGGATAGAGGTACAGACCAAGGATATTTGTAGTCTCTTCAGAGAAATAATTTCAGAGAATTTTCCAAACATGGAAAGAGGCTTGGACTTACATGTTCAGGAGACATACAGAACACCATTAAGAGAAGATCAAAGAAGGACATCCCTTCTTTGTAATAATCACAATTACCAAGCTGGGTGTGGTGGCGCAAACTTGTAATCCCCACGCTCGGGAGGTGGAGACAGGATTGCGCAGGTTCAAAGCCAGCCTCGCTGGCTTAAGAGACCCTGTTTCCAAATAAAAATATAAAATAGGTCTGGGAGTGTAGCCCTGAGGTAGAAGGGTTTCCAGGAACCCCAGTACCACCAAAACCAAAAACCAAAAACCAAAAAAAAAAAAAAAAAAACCACAAACCAACATAAAGGACAAGGAAATAATCTTAAAAGCCATGAGAACAAAAGAATGGGTGACATTTCAGGGCAAAACAATACTACCCCAGACTATACAACCCAAGTCATGAATACCAGAAGAGACTGGCACAATGTGATCCAGACCTTGGAAAAAAACAACATCCAACCAAAACTATTATATCCAGCAAAATTATTATTTAGAATTGATGAAGAATCAAAAGTGTTTTAAGATAAGCAGAATCTCAAAAAATTCATGAATTCAAAGCCAACACTAGAGAAAATACTTAAAAAATAAACCATAAAGAAGAAAAAAGAAACAATTTACAGAACCAGGAAGAGATGAAGTTGATTAGCAGGCATCTAAGTAAAGAAGAAATATTATACCCAACAGAAGATAGAACACAAAATGACAGGAAACAAATATCATATTTCATAACTCTGAACATCAAAGGAATTAACTCACCAATCAAAAGACATAGACATGTAATGTGGATTAAAAACATAATCCAAATATATGCTGTTTGCAAGAAACTCACCTTACAGCCAAAGACATTCACAGACTGAAAGTGAACGGATGGAAAAAGATATATCATGCTAATGGGACCAAAAACAGGCAGGTGCAGCAACACTGATATCCAACAAAACAGACTTTAAGCTAAAATACATCAGAAGAGACAAAGAAGGGCACTTCCTTTTAGTAAAAGGAACAATCAACCAAGAATATATAATGATAATAAATGTTTATGCCTCAAATGTGGGTGCAGCCACATTTGTAAAACAAACCCTCTTTGACATCAGATTTCAAGTAGACCCAAAGTACAATAATATTGGGAGACTTCAACATACCTCTCACACTACTGGATCAATCTTCAAGGCAAAAGATGAGTAAAGACTCTTCAAAACTAATGAAAACTATAAACCAAATGGACCTATTAGACATACAGAATATTTAACCAGAAACAACAGAATACACATTGTTCTCAGCAGCCTATGGAACCTTCTCCAAAACAGATCACATCCTGTGCCACAAAGCAAACATTAGGAAATTCAAAAGATGTAATATAATTCCCTGCATCTTTTCAGACCATAATGGAATGAAAGTAGAAATCAACAACAAGAAACCCAAAAGAAACTATTTAAATACATGGAGATTGAATGATACACTATTGAATGACGAGTGGGTAAGATCAGAAATGAGGGGAGAAATAAATGAAAATAGAGAAACAACTTACCAAATATATGGGACACTTTGAAGAAAAAAGTTCATAGCATTGAGCACCCACATTTGAAGTACAGAGAGTCGCCAACTAAACAACCTAACAACAACTCAAGGACCTAGAATGACTGCAACAGTCTAATCCCAAAGCCAGCAGAAGCCAGGGAATTATTAAAATTAGAGCAGATTTAAATGAAATAGAGAATATAAAAACAATTTAAAGAATCAACAAAGCAAAAAGCTGGTTCTTTGAAAAGATTAACAGGATTGACAAAACCCTGACCAACCTAACCAAAAGAAAGAGAGAATCAACTCTTGTCATTAAAATCAGAAATGAAAAAGGAGACATCACCACAGACAGTGGGGAAATTCAAAGGATTATCAGAAACTATTTTGAGAATTTATACTCCAATAGACTGGAAAACATGGAATAAATCGATAGATTTCTAAGCACACATAACCTACCTAAACTGAACCAAGAGAACATAGCAGGCCTAAACCAACCAATATCAAGCAAAGAAATAGAAACATCAATAAAAATACCGCTATCAAAGAAAAGCCCAGGCCCTGATGGGTTTCCAACTGAATTCTACAAAACCTTCAGTGAAGAACTAATCCCAATACTTCACAACATGTTATAGGAAATTGGAAGAGATGAAATTCTCCCAAATTTCTTCTATTGAGGCCAGTATCACATGAATCCCCAAACCAAATAAAGATACCTCAAGAAAGGAAAATTACAGACCAATATCCTTAATGAACATAGATGCAAAAATTTTAAACAAAATACTAGCTATATGAATCCAAAACCATATCAAGAGAATTGTACACCAGGACCAAGTTGGTTTCATTCCATAAAAACAAGGCTGGATTAACATACACAAATCAATACATGTTATTCACCATATAAATAGAACTGAGAACAAAAACCACATGATCATATCAATTGATGCTGAAAAAGCATTTGACAAAATCCAACACCCATTCATGTTAAAAACACTGCAGAAAATTGGAATAGAAGAAACATATTTCAATATAATTAAAGCAATATACAATAAACTCAAATCCAACATCATATTGAATGAGGGAAAACTGCAAGAATTTCCCCTTAAATCAGGAACAAGATAAGGATACCCACCATCACCACTCCTTTTCAATATAGTCCTCTAGACTCTTGCCACAGCAATAAGACAAGAGAAGAAAATAGGAATTCAAATAAGAAGAGAGGCATTAAAACTATCCTTATTTGCAGATGACATGATTCTTTATCTAGAAGACCCAAAGAACTCAACCAAAAGATTTTTGGAGCTGATTAACCAATTAAGCAAAGTTTCAAGATACAAAATCAACCTAAAGAAATCAGTTGTTTTTCTTTATGCCAACAATGAATCTATAACGAAAGAAATAAAGAAAACAATTTCATTTAGTATAACCTCAAAACCAATAAAATACCTAGGAATAAACCTAACCAAAGATGTAAAAGACCTCTACAGAGAAAACTACAAAACATTAAAGAAAGAAATTGAAGACAACCTTGAAAGATGGAAAGATCTCCCTTGCTCATGGATAGGCAGAATAAATATAATCCAAATGGCCATTCTGCCAAAAGTGATCTATAGATTCAATGCAATTATCATTAAAATACTAAGAACATTCTTCATAGACCTAGAAAAATCAGTCATGAATTTTATATGAAGAAAGAAAAGACCCAGAATAACAAAAGCAATTCTCAGCAACAAGAACCATGCAGGAGGCATCACAATCCAGGACTTCAAATTATACTGTATAGTATAAAAACAGCATAGTTTAAATAGTAGTAAAACAGCATGGTATTGGAACAACAGGCATACTGACCACTGGAACAGAACAGAAGATACGGAAACAAACCCACACACCTAAAGTCAATTGATCATTGACAAAGGGGCCAAACTCATACGCTGGAGAAAAGACAGCCTTTTCAACAAATGGTGCTGGGAGGACTGGCTATCACTTTGTAGAGAGATGGAACTAAATCTTTACCTTTCACCATGCACAGGAATCAACTTGAGATGGATCAAATACTTAGAAATTAGACCAGAGACTGTGAAGTTATTAGAGGAGGGCATAGGAGCAACACTCCAACATATAGGCACAGGCAGTAACTTTCTCAATAAGACCTCTAAAGCACAGGAAATTAAAGCAAGAATTAACAAGTGGGATGGAAACAAACTAAATAGTTACTGCTCATCAAAGGAAATCATCAAGAACCTAAAGAGAAAGCCTATATAATGGGAGAAGATCTTTACCAGCCACTGCTTGGATAGAGGGCTAATATCCAGAATATAAAAAGAGCTCAAAAGACTACACTAGCAAAACAATTAACCCAATCAAAAATGGGCATATGAATTGAATAGATACTTCATAAAAGAAGAGATACAGATGGCCAATAGATGCATGAAAAGATGTTCAACATCATTAGCCATCAGGGAGATGCAAATCAGAACTACACTGAGATTCCATCTAACCCCAACCAGAGTGGCAAGCATAAAAAATCAAATAACAACAAATGCTGATGAAGATGTGGGGACAGAGGAACTCTTTCATACTGATGGTGTGAGTGCAAACTAGTTCAGCTGCTATGGAGATCAGTGTGGAGATTCCTTAGAAAATTGGGAATAGAGCCACCATATGATCTGGCTATACTACTCCTGGGTATTTATCCAAAGAAGTTAAAATCAGAGAACTACAGTAACATATGCATACCCCTGTTCATAGCAGCACAATTCACAATAGCCAAAATATGGAACCAACCTAGGTCTCCATCAACAGATGAATGGATTGCAAAATTATGGGAAATACACACAATGGAATTCTATTCAGCTATAAAGAAGAACAAAATCATGGCATTTGAAGAAGAGGGCAAGATATGAAGTACATTATGTTAAGGGAGATCAGCCAAGCATAGAAAGAGAAGGGACATATGTTTTCTCTAATATGACCAAACTAGGTAGTAGTGAGGATACCAGAGGGACTCCAGATAATGGAGGGGAAACCTCAGCAAAGCTAGAATGGAAAGACAGGAAAGGAAGAAGGCTGAGGTTGATTAATAGAGGAGCTAGAGCCAAATATGTGTAAAAGTATAAATATAGCATGTTTAACCTGGACACTCATTGTTGGGAGGTGGGGAAGGGGAATGGGGGTGGGGAGAGGGCACCAAGCACAGTCTAAATGTATGTCATTTTCAATATGTTCCACGTATATATAAAATAAAAAAAATATATAAAAGAAATTACAGAGAAAAATAAAAGATCTTATATTCCACAGGCTCTCTCTTTAGACTTAATGGTTTTCTTTGATGAGCAGTAGCTTTTTAGTTTAACACCATTACATTTATTAACTCTTCTTTTAATTTCCTGAGTGATGAAATTTCTTCCTCACTGATGAGGTTTCCACCTGTGCCTATATGTTGGACTGTTGGACCTATGTTCTCCTCTAATAACTTCAGTCTCTGGTCTAATATCCAGGACACTGATCCATCTCAAGTTGACTTTTGTGCAGGGTGAGAGGTAAGGATCTAATTCCATTTTTCTACAAATGGATAATCAGTTTTCCTAACATTATTTGTTGAAAAGGCTGTCTTTAGCCTTGGTGCATGTTTGTAATCTCAGTTGTTGGGAGGCTGAGATAAGAGGATCGCCAGTTCGTTGCTAGCTTCAGCAACTTGTGAAGCCCTCCACAATTTATTGATTCCCTGATTAAAAATAAAGAATAAAATAGGGCTGGTGGTGTAGCTTGGAGGTAGGATGCTTCTGGGTTCAATCTCTGGTGCCCCCCACACACAAACAAAAAGAAAAGACTGACTTTTTCCAACATATGTGTTTGGCACCTTTGCTGAAAATCAATTGGCTCTAAGTGTGTGGATTAGTTTCTGTATCTTCTATTCTTTTCCATTGGTCTATGTGCCTATATTTGTGCCAATACCATGCTGATTTTTATTACTATAGCTCTGTAGTATAATTTCAAGTCAGAAATTGTAATGACTCCTGCATGATTCTTATTGCTGAGTGTAGTTTTGGCTATTCTGAGTCTTTTGTGTTTTCATATGAAATTTATGACAGATTTTTCTAGGTCTGTGAACAATGACATTGGTATTTTGATAGAGCATTCATAGACTCTTGAGATCTCTTTTGGTAGAATGGCCATTTTGATAGAGCAAGGGAGATCTTTCAATCTTCTAAGGTCTTCATTTCATTTGTATTTTATAATTTTCATTGTAGAGGCCTTTTACCTCCTTGATTACATTATTCCTAGGGATTTTATTGTTTTAGGGGTTAGTGTGAATGAAATTGTTTTCTAGATTTCTTTTTCAGTGGATTCATGGTTGGTATATAGAAAAGATAATGCTTTTTTAAAGATTGATTTTGTATCCTGCTACTTTGCTGAATTTGTTGATTAGAGCTAGAAGTTTTTTGGTTGAGTTTTCTTGGGTCTTCTGAATATAGGATCATGTCATCTGCAAATAAAGATAATTTTAGTTCTTCTTTTCCTAAGTTAAGTTTGTTTCATATTAGTCCATATTTCTTGGATATTCTTGTCATGCTGTTGTATTATCTTCTATATAATGTTGACTATGTGGTCAGTTTTGAATAAGCTGCTTTCAAGAGTAAGTCTCTATTTTTCATGTGGTCTAGCCTGCTCAAGGTAGTTTCTCTTAAGGTATTTAATTCATTTATTAACTCCCTCATTTTACTCAAGGCCTCTTTTTGGTTCTTACTTAGGGCCTCAATTTCTCTATTCATATGTTCTTTCATTACCTATATACTTTCTATGATTTCATTTCCAAGGCTTTTAATCATAATGAAAATGAAAATTCTGAATTTTCCTTCTGGCATTTCCTACAACTTAACATTAGTGGTCTCTAATTGTTGGGTTGTGAGAGTGTACTTTTTCTTTGCTGGTCTTCATTCTCATGCTTTCAGAGTTCTAAAGTTTGTATTTCTGTTGTCTTGGTATTGTGTTCCTTTTTGTGTGAGAGTCCTGTGTCCATTATCCCTTTAAAATAAGGTCAATACTGGGGGGAGGGGTACACTTGCCTCTGTGAATCTATCTCATATAATCAAACTTTTGAGTTTGTCCCCTAGAGCCTCTTGTAGTTATTACTCAGTGCAGGCAGACAAGAGTCTCTGACTGGAGATCACCATGTTCTCCAGGCCCAAACTCTATAGGGCCAGAGACTCTGAGTTCTATTTAGACCCTACAGCCTGTTGTTGGGATTTAATGCCCCCATAGACACCACCACTGCTTTGTTGGTTGTGAACCCATGAAACTCTACAAAGTGCTGACCTCCAGCCTCTTTGGCCACTAGACCAAAGCTCAGCAGGGCCAGAGATTACTATGTTCTGAGCTTGTGGACTTTGATGGCTCAGGGACACCAGTGCTGATCTGCTGGCTGTGATCATGTGGAACACTGTAAGTTAATGGCATGCATGCACATCAGGCCCAAACTCTGCTGGTGGGGAGAGTGTTAAGTTCCCATCCTGTAGCTGTGATCACACGAACTCTTACTGGCCTCTGGCCTCCCTGCTTTTAGATTCCAAGCTCTGGAAGGGAGAGATTGTATCATTCTGAGCCTGGGGCTTGGGTGGCTCAGTTCTTTAGCCCCAGGGATGCTGCTGCCACTCTGGGTGGCCTCTCACCTTGGTGCTTATGGTAACCAAACATTGCAGGGTGAGAATTTATAACCTTCTGCTGACCCTAGGAACCTCCCACTTGAGTGTCCCTAGAGACTGTTTGATAATTCACATTTCTGCTGTGTCTGACCATAGCCCCTGTCCTTATCTCTGCAGTGATAATTTTCCAATTTGCAGACCCTGTGAGTCTGTTCATTGCACCATAAGTCCTTGTAGTCACACATATTCTTGCAGGGAAGCCTTATAAACTCATGGTCTTGATGAGCACTGCTCAGGTCCCTCCAGGAAGAGACTGAGTTCAGCTGCAGCCAGAGTTCACTGGTTTGGCTGGTTGGTCTACAGATTCACAGTGGTCTTGATGAGATGGTTGTAGCCATTATGTTCCCTGAAGGAAGGTCTTGATGTTTCTAGGTCCAAGTTAGCTGCAGCTATAGGATTTCACTGGGTGATCTGGCTTAACAGTCTGGGAAGTAGAGTCTTAAGGTATTCGAGCATGGAGAGAAGAGTGCGACCCTTCCTTCCTTCCTTCCTTCCTTCCTTCCTTCCTTCCTTTCTTTCTTCTTTCTTTTTTGGTGCTAGGAATGAAATCCAGGAGCTTTCTACTTCTAGACTACACTCCCAGACCTATTTTATATTTTATTTGGAAACAGGTTCTCACTAAGTTGTTGAGAGCCTCACTCAGTAGCTAAGGCTGGCTTTGAACCTACACGCGATCCTCCCGTCTCAGCCTCCCAAGATTACAAGCATGCACCACCACGCCTGGCTCTGTGCTACCGCTTTTAATGATGGTTTTATGCAGTCACTGGCTTGACAGGTTTCTTCTTCTTTGCTGGTATTGGTCTCTGAGAGCTGATGGTCCTGACAGCCACCAGCCCCTGCATGGGTTCATGGAGATGGTACTGGAGACCCTGCAAAGCCATGGCAAAGACTCTGCTCTCCTCATTAGGTGAGATGGGTGGAGCTCTTTTTGGTCCTTTGCACTTTGTGCTGCATCTAATTCTACCACATTTTTACTTTATTCTGCTGAGCTCTGTTTGTTTTCTTCACTTGCCAAGAAGCAGTCTTCCGGCTAGTTGAGTTCTGAGTCTCAGACCAACAGAAATGTGCTGTCTCCCTCTATTCCACCATCTTTTCCAACTCACCTGAATGCCATATCTTTTAAAAACTGTAACTGACCCATAATAATTCTGTGTTGTCCAATACAGTAGGCACTAGATGCATGTGCCTATTGAGTACTTGAAATGTAGCTAGTGTGACTACTTTGGAAATGATTTTAATAAATTAAAAAAAATTTTTTGGTGGTACTGGTGTTTCTGGAAGCCCTTCTTCCTCCGGGCTACATTCCCAGACCTATTTTTATACTTTTTTATTTGGAAACAGGGTCTTCTCAGCCAGCGCGGCTGGCTTCGAACCTGCACAATCCTGTCTCTGCCTCCTGAGCACGGGGATTACAAGCGTGCCCCATCACGCCTGGCATTATTTGAATTTTAATAGCCAGCCCCAGGGCTAAATGCTTGGTATTAAAATAGAGTTTTAACTAAAGCCTTTATGATGAGTCAGCAATGAGATCATTTCAAAGGATAACTGATGTGGTACAGGGAAGGGACTGTGTGGAGGAGGGTGTAGCAATGTGGCTGGGGGCAGGGTTCTTATGGGATTAGAATGAAAAAAATGATTCTGTTTGAGGAAGGAGGTTTCTGTGATTCTATGCCTAAAATTGTCAATCAGTGAGTCAGGAAAGGCTCTTGAGTTCCATGGAATGTGAGGGTCTCAAGACTATATAATATGCTTGTGTATAAGCATATGTATACTTATATGCTTATATTCAAGCACAAGCATGCAAGTATTGTAGAAGATTGGGTAAAGGATGGATTCCAGAAGTGCTATTGGGAGGCAAAGTAAAAAATTATGGTGTCTACATGAGAAAACTTCCCAGTGAACAGTAAAGCCCTGCTGATTTCTGATTTGAGGTGGGGAAGAGAAGGTGAGTCTGGGAAGGAGGAAAAGGGAGGCCTGATATGCAAAGTGAAGATTATGAATTGAGGTTAAAGAAAAAACCAGAGCCTTTACTCAACACATAAATCTCAAGTGCATAGCACTGTAGACACTGTTCACAAAAGTACTGGACAGGGCTCTACCCTCGGGGAGTTAAAACAGAATGGCAAACCAGCCCTAGATAAGCAAGGGTAAATAGCAGTACAAAACAATAATAAAGTGTTCAGAAAGGCAGAGATGGATATATCCAACTTTGGAGCAGGGAGGAATCCTTCTGGATTAGAGTGGACCAGGTTCTAGGAGCTAGCAGTCTAGTCCAGGTGGCCATGTTCAGAAACATGTGTGACCCAGAGTAATGTGGGGAAGGAAGAAGACACTCCTGATTTTTAAAAGAATTTTGGATGTCTGAGGCAGGCTTGGAAAATGCATTTTCTTGAAAAATATAGTAATGCTAAAACAACTTGAGGCTGGTGGGCTAGCAGAGAGGAGTTACCTGTGGCGAGGTGAGGTGTTTCCACCCCTGGAAAAAGGCTGTTTGGGCCTGAGTTGCCACATTAAGTGGCCCTGAAACAAAACTGCTCAGTTCTGATAGACCCTGTGTGTCTTTCAAAGGAGCTTCTGGCATTCATTTTATAAGCAAGTTACTACCTAGACCAGTGCAGAAATTTCAGATGGGGCTTAAGAGATTAAACCCAACATCTTCTTTATGTGATCACTCATAGTCATTGAAAGGATTCTGAAACCATGGTTACCATAGATGACTAAAATTAAGATCAAAGGTGATGATTTCAAATTCAAGGAAATAGAATGGTCTTGAACTAGAGCACACATTTATGATTTGTATAGACTATCTACTTATCTTTGGCAAATGCATTCTTTTATGAAGCAATCTTGGGAGACTGCATAATAGTTCATGCAATCCTAAAGCTTAGTGCAGAGGCCCGAATCATGGACAGCAGGAGGAAATCTTTCTGAAAGAAAACTAGGGTTGTAATAGGTGTGAGGTGTTTAGACATGATTCTCACATAGACTGATGATTCTTGTTGTCTATGCTGGGCGCAGAGGGAAACACTTAAAATCTACTTGACAAATGTAGTTGTTGTTAAAACATTTTCCCAGATGGGTGTGGAGGTGCATGCCTGAAATCCCAATACTTGGGAGGCTGAAACAGGAGGATTTCAGGTTTGAGGCCAGTGTGTAATAATTTAGTGAGACCCTATTTCAAAATAAAAAAATTAACAAGTGGCTGAAGGTATAACTTAGAGGTAGAATGCCCCTAGGTTTAATCCCCAGTACAACACACACACACACACACACACACACACACACACACACACACACACACACACATTTTCCAAGAGGCTCAAGAATAAATATTTTTAAAGTTGTTTTGGGCAGAAATCTCCACTTTATACTCATTGTGAGGGTTGGGACTGCTATAAGTTAGAAAAGGTGATAGGAAGTACACAATTCTCATTTTGCAAGGGGTCCTGTTCCAAATGTCAGATATAGGAAGAAGGGTTTTGCATTTTCATTCTGAATGAACAAAGCAGTTCCATGAAGGGATCCTCATTCTTTGGGCAGTGGAGAGGGGAGATACATTGAGCATTCCATCTCTGAGCCTCTTCTCCCAGTACTGACATGAGGCAGCATTAGCTTGCCTATGCTCCCCAACAGGCCAGGACTGTAGCCTGCCACGAGGTGACTTCTCTTTATGTCAGAAGCCAGGCCCAAGAGAATCCAGGCCATGAAAACACAGTGGGAAACAGGAGAGAGTTGAGCTGCATTAAAAGTAAGGGTCACCTGAGAGGGATATGACATTGGAAGAACTTCTGAACATTGAGGGGAAAAAAGTAGAACTGGAAGAATTCTTTGTCCTCTTTGGATAAGTCATTGTAATTAGAAATTTAAAATGTACAGATTTGGTTTCTTCCTATTACTGCTTATATGTTCTTCTTATGAAGTGTGTGTGTGTGTGAGTGTGTGTGTGTGTGTGTGTGTGTGTGTGTGTGTAAAGAGCACATATTCAGAAAAGTGAACAAATAGTTATCAAGTGACCAGCTGTGTAACCACCAGCCAGGTCAAGAACTAGGGCATCACCAGTATCCTGGAAACCCCATGTCCCTCCTAGTCCCAGGCCCTCTCTTCCTTCTGGGGTAACCACTGCTCTGTTAGGGTTTTCGTCTGCCGTGTCCCCCAAAGTCTCATGTGTACAAAGGTGGGTTTTAGGCAATGATTGGGTCATGAGGCCTGTTCTCATCAGAGGATTGATAGTTGAACAGACTACAGGGAGGTGGGGCCTACTTGGAGGAAGGGTTTATCTTCTTACCAGCTCCCTGACTCCTGCTTCCCTGCTGCCATGAGCAGAGCAGCTTTCCTCTGCCATAGCCTCTGCCATATTTTGCTGCACCTTAGGCCCAGAGTAATGGAGATGCTGACCATGAACTGAGACCTCTTAAACAGCAAATCAAAATAAACTTTTCTTCCTCTAAGTTGTTCTCAGATATTTTGGTCACAGTGATACAAAGCTAACACATTAACTTTCCTGAAATCACTTTCTTCCATTTTCTTATGGAGTCACCATCTGTGTATACATTTCAGTAATATGCTAAGTCCAACTTTGATGTTAGAATAACACTGTATATATTTTTTATGCCCCCCTTATTTTACTTAACATTGTTCATTGTAAAGTTCATTCATATTAATGTGGATAGCTGTGGTTCTTTGATTTCCAGGCCCATGTAGTACTATGTCATTGCACGAATATGCTAGTTTATCATTCATTCTGTGAGGCGTGAGCATTGGGGCAATTTATCTTTCTTTTTGAGATTATTGCTTTCTCAGCAGCTGACAGATATCTGTTATCAGTGGTCATACAAACAAATTAATGAATTGAAGTTCAGATGGTCACTTTCTAGACTGTAATGAAGATTAGTCACTGAGAAAGTGCTATTTATCTATCAGTTTTCAAGTGAGATGGCATACAGAACAGGCTGAGGTCTCATGGTGGCTCAGACATTAAGAGATGGCTGAACTGCCATGCTGGCTGCTCTTGAATTTTTACTTGCTGCAACTCTGTCAATCTTTGAGAAACAATTCTTTGTATTATTGCATTCAGGTTAACAAATTCCCAAATAGTCATTTAAACCTCTTTTGTTGATGGGACACATTAATTCCAAAACTTCACTGTAAGAATCCCTCATTGTTGTATGCATCCTCTAAAATAGCTTTCTCTCATGATGATATAATCAGCTAGGAGGTGACAGCAATGTCTTGATATTATTTCAGACTTAGCTTTCAAAGTGAGAATGAACTAAAAGTGGCAAGAACTTTAATATATGCATTCATTTATGCTAACATTGACAAAGACTGATGCTTAGCGTCAACGTGGCATCTGTCATAATAATAATGATGACTGCTAATGATTATAGCAACCACAGCAACAACATGCTGTCATCTGGATATGAAATGATACCTCACATCCACAGTCAGAAGACTCTCTTTTTAAACTATTGTTTTTCTTTCTTTCTTTTCCATCCTTGCTCTCTTGATGGACCTCCATTTGAAGTCTTATCTTAGGCAGGCTGTCTTTGACCAGATTTTATCCTGACTCTGACTTCAAGATGAAGCTAGTTCTCCTGGGCACATTCCTGGGCATTCTTGGGCCATCTGATATGACATATACTGTGAGGGGAGGGCCAGTTCATTTTGACATCTATAACAACAACAGTCATAAAATATGTCTTAGTATAGCATCATAAAGCAGTGGGAAGGGAATAATTTCCTTAAATGCTTTCCTGATGAAAAACACCTCAGTCAATAATTTCTCTTCAAGCTCAAACCAATATTTCAACAGCATCCTTGATATCTTCACTTGACTATCTCACTGGTACCTTCAATTTCAAATATAACTTCACATGAGAATGACCACATGTCTGTTTTGCCAGATTTTGCCTCTAGTTATATTTCCCCCGCAGTACCAATAAATACATTCCTTTATTTCTGAATGTGTGCCAGTTTGGACAAACATTGATAATGGTTATCTTACCCAAATAAACTCATACCCTTGCTCCTCAAGCTTCTTTATGCAGCCCTGAACTCATTGCCCTACTGATATTCCTTTCTCAGTTACAGGCACCATCTTTCCAGTGGCTCAAAGTAGAGCAAAAGAATGACCTTCTCTCCCCAAGTCTTGTGGATTCCACCTCATAAACCCCTCTCCAGCCAGGCTCTTTTCTCCATTTCCTTGCCACTGCACATCTCCATACACCATCCCCTCTTGCCTGGGCTACTCCATGCAGCATCCCCACTGGAGGCTTTCCTCTAGTCTTGCTTCTCTGCAGCTAGAGCCCCACTTTTCAGAGCCACAGTAGCATCGTGCCACCCTTGCTTAAATCCCTGCAGCAACTTCTTGCCCTTGAATGAAGTCTTCAGCCCACGGGGCCTGTCATGGCCACCCTCTGGCTACTCCCTCTGGCTACTCCCTTGACACTCCTCATGTCCAGGCATATAGAACCTCCGGAAGCACTGAGTCACTGTACATACGATTCCCCTAGTCAGGCTCACTCCTTCTTTTAACAGGTGTTCTCCTAATTTCAGATCAGTTGTTGCTTCCTGCAAGAAGCTTTCTATGACCCAGCTAGACTAGATTCAGCGTTCCTGCCAGGCACAGCCTGTATCTTCCCCACAGGAGCACTTATCACCATTTATTCTGATTTAAATCCCTTTCTTATAGACTATCTGCTGAGTGGGTAGGAACTATGTCCATTTGCTCCTCATCACTGCATCCCCAGCACCTGGCTCAGTGCAGAGCACATTGTTCGTGCTCAAGAAAGAATCCTATCATCATCTAAATGGCTAGCACTCAATCCAGGGCATCTGAGCCACAGGATAATGTCAGACCCTTCTCTTGTCTCCCATTAAAACTCTGTAAGCTACGCATTTGCTCCTATACTACACATCCTCTATGTTATACGATACAAGATTATTTAAAGAAGATCCTATTTACTAGAAGTTCAGCATTAAAGGTGTTTTCATTCTGAGAGTGCTGGTGATAGAGTTTAAGAATGAAAATGAACCACAGATTAGCAAATCATTTGTCCTTGGATCAGGGGCTTCAGGGTTTTTCCCAATGGAAAACCTTTTCTGCATCTAGGCTCAGCCCTTCAAAGGCAGATTGTGGATGGCCATTCTAGTACCCAGTGCAACAGGAACTCATTTGCTCTCCTGAGTGGAAGTTGGAAAGAGCTTTTCACATTTGGTTTGCTATTTATAGCACATGTATTAAGAAAAGAATCTCAAGGCACATGTACCTCTCTTGTCTGTCCATCTCAGAGACCTGACATTTAGGAAAAAAGATGTTAAACGATTTTGGATATCTCCAAGATGAAAGATTTGTACCTTCTTTTTCTTCTCCTTTTTCTTCTTCTCCTCCTCCTTACTTCTTCATCTCCATTAGAGGAAGAGTGTGGTTGAAGGGGGAAAAGAGTAGCTGAGATTCTGAACACACAGGCTTTGTGTGAACACATCATCCCCTATTTTCATCTTTGACTCGGATGGAGTACAGTACTGTCTAATGAGGCAGTGTTCCTGAATGCTTCACTGCAAATAAATTCTGTTGATTGCATAAAGGAGCCAGGGACTATAATTTCCTCTCAAGGGTGGCCATTTGTGTTTAAGTAGAGTTGTCCACTAATGTGTCAGGACACTCAAAAGATTCAACAATGAGTCTGCTTCAGACTTTCAGTGAGTGGGTGGGTAGAGGAAGTACCAAGACAGAAAAGACATATCTTGCTGAGGCTGTTTACATCTTTTGCACTTCACATAGGGCAGTCAGGCTCAGCTAATTCGGTCTTGTCTTCCTTTTGCTTCTTCTTTTGCTGCTACTGCTTTTCCCTTTTCTTCTCGTGCCACTTCACAGTCATCAGCATGGTTTTTACCAATCTCTTCAGAAGCAGCATCAGCAACATTAATTCCCCCCAGCCCTGCCCAGGTCCTGGTGATTGAACCAGGGCTTACCAGTGAGCGACATCCCTAGCCCTTCTTACTTTTTTAAATTTTGAGACAGTGTCTCGCTAAGTCACTGAGGCTGACGTCAGACTTGCAATCCTCCTGCTTTAGCCTCTTATGTCACGGGGATTACAGGTGTGCGTCATCACATCTGGCAGTACCATTAACTCTGAGAACATGCTATGGGCTAGGAATTGGGATAAAAAAACCCACATGGAGCTGAGAAGCCTATTTGACCATTGTAAATCAGGCAGTTTTGAAAGAGATTTTGAATTGGAAATAAGAATTTGACCTGGAGGATCGCAGTTCGTGGACAGCCTCAGCTACTTAGTGAAGCCCTCTGCAACTCAGTGAGACCCGGTTTCAAAATAAAGAATAAAAAATAGGGCAAAGGGTATAGCTCGGAGGTCAAAAGCCCCTAGGTTACATCCCCAGACTCGCCAAAAAAAAAAAAAAAGAAAAAAAAGAAATAAGAATTTGAGATTTGGGTGCTGTATTAGTTTTCTAGGACTGCCATAGTTAAAAACCTCACATGGAATGGCTTAAACAGCAGCAATTTATTGCCTCAGTTCTGGAGGCTAGAAGCCAAGAACTGAAGTGTCATCAGGGTTAGTATCCTCTGAGGGTATGAGGAAGAATCGGTTCTGTGCCTCTCTGTGAAGTTTGCAGGTAGTTGACATTCCTTGGCTTCTAGAAACATCATCCTGATCTCTGCCTTTGTCCTCCCATGGTGCGCTCCCTGTGCATGTCTGTCTGTGTCCAAATTATCCCCGCTTGTTGGGACACTAGTGATAGACAATTTGGGCCAGTTCTAATGGCCTCATTTAAACATGGTTACCTCTGTAAAGACCTTGTTTCCAAACAAGGTCATATAATGAGGTACAGTGTATCTTTTTTTCTTATAGGGCACAATTCAACCCACAACAGCATCACAGAAACAAATGAAATTATTAAGAAGAATATGTAGGAGAGGACTGAGCAAAGGACAAGAGACTTTCCAATATGGTGTTTACTGCCTGAGAGGCATCATGAGGAAGATAAGACCATGGCTCTGAAAGTTAAGAGACTGAGAGCAAATACTTGGTCTCAGGGATGGTTCACAGAAGCACTTTACTGGGTGCCCCTTCATCAGCCCAGCCCTACAGGCATTTTGTAAATATTTTGTTCACAACTGAATGAAAGCAAAAGGACTCTTTTGCATGAACAAATAATTAACCTTCAGTCTAGGAGTGTCAACAGAATTTAATCAATTTGGCAATTTCTTTCATGTTGAAAACATCCAGATTAAAGAAAATGGTTAAAAGTCATCCTAAAAATGTTTTAAGGGCTCCTTATTTCAGTAGACACTCATAGGAAAATTTTCAGAGTCACCAAGAGAGCATATGCCACTACTGTGAAGAGAATTTGACTGTTTTCTAGAATTCTAGAACTTGTATATGTATCAAACACAACTTTGGGATCAATGCAATACCTTTATCAGTTAGGAATCAGTAGAGATCAAGAATCATTTGTGTAAACTATTTTTCTCTAATAGAATGAGTATTACTTTGAATTAATTATTCAAAAGATATCATGCATCTCTAAGTAGTTTATGAATGACTTCATCCTGAATGGACTGAAATTTAAGTATGAGAAAAATCATTATGTTTTGTAGCGTGTACATATACAAATGATCTAGATGTCAATTAAAAAAAATTAGTGAGCTTCCCTCTAATCTTGTTCTGTTTTAAAAATCTGCACAAACAACAGCCACATGACAGGCAGAGCTGTTTCTTCAACAAGAACTGTTGTAATTCCTACACTGTCGGTCTTACTGTTTTAACACAGCCTGCAGCAGGCTTTAATTACCCATAAATACACCACCTGTCTCCTTTTTAATGCTTAATCACGAAACATATCATGGTTTACTGTGCAATGTGATTGAGTAATACACAGAGTTGCAGAATCATGGAATCCAAATAGGGAGAGAGCCCAGGGTTCAGATAGAGCAGTGAGGCTTGGGAAGATCTGGAATATCCTATTCCCTGAAGGTTATATTAAAAGGATCCAGTGTAAAAACTGTGGATTGGGCTAGAGAGGATATGGAAGTAAGAAGAGAGGGGATTTGGGATCAGCATAAGAAAAGCCCCATAGGAATGAAAAAATAAAACTTTCATGAAGCATTATAAGCTCTCCTAAGATCTGGGAGACCTTGGAAGTCAATAGGGGAAGGCTTTGTGCTTTGGTGACTGGCAGCTTCTGTGTGGCCCTGTGAGGTCTCATCAGTGCAGCCTGGGCTCTCTTTGGCTGCAGCTTGCATCCCTGGAAGGATGGAAACTGGCAGAGATACAGGAAGGAACTGAAGACAGGAAAAAGGCTGGTGTGGACCATGGAGGTCAACTATAGCCATTCATAGTGACTTCTAGATAGGAAAGGAAGGACCTCAAAAACGTAGCAGGTGACAATGGTCTCTCTCGTCTCAGACAGGAATAAGGACTGTGATTAACAAGAACTACGTTTTCATCAGAGTCATTTCTTTCTCAAGGAGCAGTTATTTTGGACTCCAAAATGCTTTCATATCCTTCAGCTCTGCACCCTCACACTGTGCACCTAGCATTGACCTTTGTGTCTGAATTTAAGGGATGCTAGAAGGGGCTCAAATACTACCAATGAAACAATGCCACTAAAGTCTTTTCCTTTGGGTTAAGATTGGAGGAATCTGTGATAATTAGCCCATTCAGGAGCTTTGTCTGAATGGTAAAGTGGTCAGCACACAGAGGAGTGAGGGAAATACACGGGGAGGGAGGAGTGCTAGGCCGTTCCCAGGGAATATAAGCATACTTGGGATTGGGACCCTCAGAGAACCCTCTAGTTGCTTGAGATTGGCACGCAGTGCTGGGTGGGGGAACAAAGCAGGGTTGGGAGGGATTCTGAATGGGATGTGGAAGGGAAAAGGAATTGGTTTAGTTATCTATTGCTGCATGATATGACCAAAAACCAAGAAGCTTAAAACAGCACATATTTGTTATCTCAGACATTTTTGGTCAATTTTCTCAGTATCCTTTACAAGACTGCAGTTAGTTATTGGTCAGGGCTGATTTCTCATCTGAACGCTCAACTGAAAAAGGATCCTTTTCCAAACTCATGTGCATGAAATGCAAAATTCATTATTTTGAGGGCTACTGGGCAGAGGTCCTCAATTCCTAGGCAAATGACACTCTCAGTTCCACGTCATATGAACTTCCCCACCCTGAGAAATGACTTCCTCAGAACGTTCGAGCCAAGGCGGCTATAGAGTCTGCTAGCAAATGCAAGGTGCAGTCTTATATAGCCTCATACTGGAACTGGCATTCTATCATTTGGCCATGTTGTACTGGCTAGAAGCAAGTCTTGAGTCTCATTTATGCTCAAAGGGGAGGGTGTTACAAAAAGGAGAATATCAAGAGATAGAAATATCTGAAAACCACTTAGAGATTGCTTACCACAGGGAAAAAAACAGGATGGCAGACATCTATTTGTCATTTCGGTTTTGCTATCCATTCACCATTTTTCTGGTAACAATCCCTAGATTTTCTTTAGGGATAGCCTCTTCCACTATTCCTACAGTGCTTCTGGCAGTCCCAGCTGCAGAGGTAGACATGTGACTGAAGACAGTCAATCAGCATACCACATGTCTGGGTTCATGGTGATTGGTTTAGAGATGGGCACAGACCGAGCAAGAGCCAATGAAAAACAATAAAATTTTCTGAGAAATCCCAGGAATATATAATCCAGTTTTCATCCATTTTCACAAACAAACAAATAAAAACTAGAGAGGATCTAGGGTCTGGAGCTGTTCCCTCCATCTGCTATAATGTAAAGCCCAAGAGTGAGGTAACATAGAAAGAAAACCAAGAAGAGATACTGAATCCTGATGCTTTTATTGAACAAAATCTGAATACATATGCATCTTAAGTGAATTATTCCCTATGTGCTTAATCCAGTTTGGGTCAAGTTTTTATTATACATAACTGAAAGGGTCCTAATTTAGAAAGAGGAAGGAACTAACATTTTTGCACACATTTTAGGACTGTGAACATCCCATACTTTTCAAGGGAACTTCTGCCTTATCCAAAATTTAACTTAGCATTGACTTAAATTATTTTACCAAGACTGATACTTAATAGATTTAGCCCACAGAGAATTTTCCTAAAGTGAAGTATATAACATTTGAAATACTTTAGCAAGCCTTCCTTTAGTGGTGACATTGCTTGCAAAATTATCACTTCCATTAATCTTTGACTTTTTTTTAATAGCCTAGAGAAGTACAAGGGTCCTAAGATATGAGAATTTTAGCCATCTACATATTACATATGAAAGCTTCTAGCTTCTTTTAGAGCAGATTTTTTAACTGACATATCTTAAAAAAACCTCCAAGAAGTTATACTACAATATAATTCCTGTATTGACGCACATTGTACCCTCTGTAGGTCCTAAACCCTCTTGTCCACTTTCACTTTAGAAATGAAGGGGCATAGATTAACATTTCAGTTTCTTCAACTATCCTTTTGTTGACTTTGCCTGTGTTCTAGGTTAGCTTGAAGGTTGAGTGTATGAATAGGCCATGTGAGGTATGGAGGAACACAACAACTGGTCGAGTAGTAAAACCATTAGCAAGAAACAGACATGTTAAATTACATAAGCCACCAATATTTTGCCAAAGCCCAGGGTATTATTTTTATCACACAATTAGTAACTAAAATCTAATCTTTGAATATAGTTCACTTATTTTCAAAGACAAGATGGGATAATGATTATATTCCAATTATCAAGGAAATTATGATAAAAGATTAAATATTAACATTGATTTTATGTAATAAACACACATATGTGTATATGTAGTATATGCTATAATAATTAATATATATTACCTATGCTGAGTGCTCTACAAAATACCGCTAGTTTTTTCAATGATGCTGCAAATATCAAAGTATAATTTCCTGTGCCTAAGCCTAACAATAGTTTGTTCATGGTATGTTGAAGGATACTTATGACTATTGTATACTGCTGGATAGTTTGTGTACTGAAGGGTAGACCAATCCTTTTCCCTGTTGCAGGAAAGGATCCATCCCTGGTGTTTTGAGAACGTCTCTGGTTCCCTCTGGGACAAGCAAGAACTTCTAGGTCTCTTTTATGCTTCTGGAAAACTGCAAACATATTAGCCCATGGGAAACTATAAACATATTAGGTTCATTTTCCTGGTCACCTCCTTCAGCTTTTTCTTTTTCTCTTCTTTTTTTGTTACTGGTGATTGAAACCAAGGATGTTCTACCTCCAAGCTATACTCCCAGCCCTATTTTGTTTTGAAACAGGGTCTGGCTAGGTTGCTGAAGCTGTTCTCAAACTGGCGATCCTCCTGTCTCAGCCTTCCAAGTACTGGGATTATACATATGTGTCATCACGACCGGCTTCCCTCAGCTATTTCTAACCTGTGGCTCATGTGTCAGGTAGATGTGGATTTCCCTGTGTTACTGGAGCCTCATAAAGGAAGATCTGGATCTTATCTGGATCTTCTGTTGCACTCTGTCTCATGTTCCCTCCATTGTTTTGATTCAGAGTAGAGGATGTGTGTAGGAATTCCAGCATCTCAACTCCTACCCCTGTCTCCAGCTCCTCCATCCAGCACTGTCTTTCTGGCTAGCAAGGAAAGGAACTAGTTAGAGGAAGAGGAGCTGGAAAGAACCTGGTTAAGAGGGCTGAAGAGTTGGGAGGAGATTGGTTTTATTGCCTTTCAGAACTGAAGCTTGTGCCTCAGTATCAAACAGTCCCTACAGAACTTGAGGCCTCCGGCAAAGTTCATAAAACCTCCCTTAAGTAGCAATCTATGAAGTTTATCTTGCCTTTTGAACAAGAGATAAATATATCAGATAAGCTGAGATGTAAATTCAGTTGTTGATGTGATGGATTTTCAAAAGGAAGACAACATCAGCATCAGGTTTAAGGGCATCTCGGATTTAGTGGAGGGACAGCAAATCCTCCCGTGATCTGCCCTTATACCTATTTTAAGTTTCAGTTCACATAACAGCACCAAAGGACAAAGCTTAGCCCTGGAATATTGCACTTGCAAAAATGAAGGTCACCTGGAAGAGAAAATCAAGTCTCCAGCACTCAGTGGTGAGGGTCTGGAGGAAGAAGATGGAAAACAACTCCCAGAGATCAGGGCCCAGAGCGCACCCCGAACAGTGACTGCAGGATGAAGCTGTGGAAGGCAAACTCAGAGAGACGTTAGTCAAGGTGAAAGTAAAGGAAAGTGAGGTGCCTCCGGGTGCAGCGTGTGGAAAGCTACACTGAGATGAAAAACATGAGGAGAGGTGCCCATAACTTGCCTGCCCAGCGAGCTCTTTCCAGGGTGATCCTGGCAGTCTTCCCTTCATCACCTATATCATGAGGTATAAGAAAGCCAGACACTGGGGGCTTTGGGCTACTTTTCTCCCTGGGATGACTGTCAGGAGAGGAGGAGGTAGGGTATGGACAATGTGGGTGCTTACCTTCCATGTCCACCAGACAGATTCAGTAGAGTCATTGGCCAAAAGAAAGAGCATTTCTCCCTGAGGCAAGGCAGGTATGGGTACTGCTCTCCTGGCTCATCAGTGAGTGTCCGAGACTCCACTCCTGTCCAGACTTCACTGACATGAGCATCTCCCTTTCAGGATAAAAATCCAGAGTCCAGGTATCTTAGTTCCTACGCCAGGGCTTTTTTTTTTGTGTGTCTTTGTTTTTTTTTTAAATCTCTGATAGTAGGATAGTAAAAATAGCACTCAAGTAGGGAATTATGATTGCACAGGAGAATAAGGCAGAAAGAAATCTGAATATTGAGCATCTTGTCACTAGGCAATCATAATGTGTTTTCAAGATTATGAACTAATCAAATGTATCCAGGTATTCTCCTCTGGAAGCACTCAACAATGAGACAGGATGTTTTTGAATGCACTAGTAAAGATTATCTGTAGAAGAAACCCAAGTGAATCTTAAACATTATTCTTGGAGTGGGAGCTCCAAGCCATTCTCAGGTTATATCAAGAAATTCCAGCTAGGTGTGGTGGCTCATTCTTTTAATCCCATAATCTTGGGAGGCTGAGACAGGAGGATCGCGGTTCGAAGACAGCCTCAGCTACAACTTAGTGAGGCCCTTTGCAACACAGTGAGAACTATTTCAAAATAAAAAATATAAAATAGGGCTGGGGGTGTAGCTTGGAAGTAGAATGCCCCAGGGTTTTCCCTAGTACTGCCAAAAAAAAAAAAAAAAAAAAAAAAGAAAAAGAAAAAGAAAAAAAAGAAATTCCACACAATTTGTTCCAATAGAGATAGTAAAACTTTCCAATATAAACAGATTGGAATCAACCCAAAAAAATAGAAGGAAAGAGTTGGCTTTTAGTTAAAAAAAAAAAAAAAGATATGGAAGCCAGGCGTGGTGACACATACCTATAATCTCAGTACTTGGGAGGCTAAAATAGGAGGATTGCAGGTTTGAGGGCAGCCTCCTCAAGTAGTGAGACTCCTAAATTTAGTGAGATCTTGTTTCCAAATAAGAGATTTAAAAAGTAGGCTGGGGATGTAGCTCAAAGGTACTTTTTTTTGAAACAAGGCCTTGCTGTCTGTGAACCAGGATCCTGAGGTCTCCGCCTCCCGAATGCTGGGATTACAAGCATGCACCACTGCTGGCTCCTCCCCTGCCCTTTTTTGTGGTACTGGGGGAGGAATGCCTTTTGGTTCAGTTTTCAGTAAAACACATGCATGCAAAAAAAAAAAAAAAGAAGAGAAGAGAAAAGAAAGAAAAGAAAAGTATTATTGTAGTTAGTAGTCTCTAAATTTTATTTTTTATTGGTGCATTGTGGTCATATAGCTTAATGGGATAAAAGATGGTGGAGACATACATGCACACATGACCTCTAAATATTTTAAGGACTATTTCATTTTACTTTGAGAACTAGACTTACTGGAAAAAAAAGTCTATTATCTTCTTGATATTAGAAATTTTTGTGATACTAGATTGACTCCTGGGGCATTCTACTACTGAGCTACACCTCTATCCCTACGCCCCTTTTTTTTTGCGGTACTGAGGATGGAACCCAGGGACGTTCTACCTCTGAGCTACACTCCCAGACCTATTTTTTTAGTCTTTTTATTTTTTTAAAACAAGGTCTTGCTGTCTGCGAACCAGGATCCTGAGGTCTCCGCCTCCCGAATGCTGGGATTAAAAGCATGCGCCACCGCCTGGCTCCTCACCTGCCCTTATTTGTGGTACTGGGGGAGGAACACAGGGGCCTTCTACCTCAGGGATATACTCCCAGACCTATTTTATATTTTATTTGGAAACAGGGTCTCACTAAGTTGCTGAAAGCCTCACTAAGTAACTGAGGCTGGCTTCGAACCTATGCGATCCTCCTGTCTCAGCCTCTCAAGCGCGGGGATTACAAGCGTATGCCATCATGCCCAGCTCCTTCCCCTTTTTAAAGCAGGGTTTCACTAAGTAGGCTGGCTTCAAACCTATCATCCTCCTGTCTCAGTCTTTCAGGTACTGAAATGACAGGTGTATACCATCACACCCAACTATGGGCAATTTACATTATACTCTGTTTATACTGAGTAATGTTATTTGAGAAAAAGAGGACAATTATAAGATAAAATGGCACCAACTTATATAGCTTGTACACCAGAGAAATGTTTATCATATATATTAATGATTAACTTTCACATTTTGAAATTTTCAAAAACTATGTATGTCTCCAGCATCTTTCATCCCATTAAGATGTATGAATACAATGCACCAATAAAAACTAAAACATATTTTAATAAATGCAATATTTAATTTTTTGTGTTCTTAAACAAAAAACAATTAGTGTATGAAAAGAAATAAAGACCAGAGCAAAAATAAGCAAAATTAGAAAAGCAATATAAAAGATTACTAAAACAAAAAGTTGACTTTTTGAAAGGATAAACAAATTGACAAACCTTTAGCTAGACTAATCAAGAAAAAAGAAGACCCAAATAAATAAAATCACAGATGAAAAAGGAAATATTACAAATTATACTGTAGAAATACAAAAGATAAGAAACTAGTATGAACAATTGTATATTAAGAAACTAGAAAACTAGAAGAAATGGCTGAATTCCTGAACACATTCAACAAATTAAATCAGAAAAATAGAAAATATAAACAGACCAATAACAAGAAATGATATTGAAGCATTTACCATCTAAAACAAGTCCAGGACATGATAACTTTACTACTGAAATCTACAAATCTCTTAAAGAAGAACTAATTCCAATTCTTCTTAAGCTATTTCAAAAGAATGAAATAGAAGGAACTCCGTCAAACTCTTAAGTAAGCCAGCATTACCCTAATACTAAAACCAGATGGATACAACACAAAGAAAACTATAGACTCAAATCCCTGATGAACTCAGATGCAAAAATTCTCAATTAAATACAAGCAAACCAAATTCAACAGTACATCAAAAAATTATACATAATGAGCATGTGGGATTTTTAACCAGAGAAATGCAAGTCAAAAGCATAATGAGACATCATTTCACCTTAGAATGGCTATCAAAAAGACAAAAAAAATGTATGCTGTCAAAAATGTGAGGAAAAGGAATCTCTTATACACTGTTGGTGAGAATGTAAATCAGTACAGTCATTATGGAAAACAGTTTGGAGATTTCTCAAAAAAGGAAAAATAGAACTCCCATGTGAGCCAGCAATTGCACTACTGGGTATTTTTCCAAAGGAGATAAAATTTTTATACCAAAAAGATACTTGTACTCCCACATTTACTGCTGCTCTACTCATAGTAGCCAAAACACAAAATCAACTCAGATGCCCTCCAGTAGACAAATGGATAAAGAAAATGTGGTATATTTACATGATAGAATGCTATTCAGCCATAAGGAGAATGAAATCTTGTCATTTGCAACAACATGGAAGTCATTTTGTTACGTGAAATAAGCCAGACTTGCAGAGACAAATATTATAGGGTCTTATTCATTTTTGGAAACTAGTAACCCAATCTTGTAGAAGGATGGAATAGAATAGTGGTCACTGGAGACTGTAAATGGCAGAGGGAGAGAGGGGATGGAAAGAATTTCAACAAGAGGCACCGAAGCAAAGCAGAAGAATTACTTCTGGTACGTCTTTATCACAATAGGGTAACTTAATTATAACAATCTATGATATATTAAAATAATTAGAAGAGTATGAATTTCCCAACATGTAAAAGTAATAGATTCATTTTTATTTCCTATATACCAGACATATGCCTATGTCCTTAAGATCATTATATTATTAAGAAGAAATGAGTTGGGAATAGCCTTTTTTTATTCCCCTATTTCCCGTCTCTTGTACAAGGGATTGAAACCAGGGGCATTCTACCTCTGAGCTACACCCCAAGTCTTATTTTATTTTTTAATTTGAAACAGGGTCTCCCTAAGTTGCAGAGGGCCTCACTAAGTCGCTGAGGCTAGCCATGAACCTGTGATCCTTCCATAAATGTCAGCAGGACAATTTTGCTTTTTCTGGTCCTAGGACATACTTGCTCCGGGGTATGATTCCTTGTACCTAACTAGGGCCATCAAGCATATGATACTGCTATCCACCTCACATAGCTTCCTTGCCCAGGACAAAATACCAAATGCTGCCATCAGCTGCTGCCATGATGTTGTCCATAGCTGGATCAAGCACAGACTAAGGTATATTGGAGTATAAAAAATCTCAAATGGATTTTAACAGCAAAAGTTTATTTCCTGCTCATTTCTTTTCTTTTCTTCTTTTTATTTGTGATGCTGGGATTGAACCCAGGGGCATCCTACCTCTGAGCTATACCCCCAGCCTGACTTTTTATTCTTTATTTGGAAACAGTGTCTCACTAAGTTGCAGAGGGCCTCACTAAGTAGCTGAGGTTGGTCTTAAACCTGTGATCCTCCTGTCTCAGCCTCCCTAGTACTGGGATTACAAGTGTGAGCCACCATGCCCTGCTCTTTCTTGCTCATTTCTATCATGGGTTGGCTATACTGAAGGAGTAGCTACCATTTTGAGCATTAACTAATCTCTAAAGCAGAACTAAAGGTAGCTCTGGAGGCCTCACATCGGCCATTAACGTTTCTTGTCTGGTCGTACTATGTGTCACTTCAGCTCAACTATTCATTGGCTGCAACAAGTCTCATGGCCCTTTCAACCATTAGGGGCCAGGAAGTACAATCCCATCATGTTCCAGGAAGATGGGAAACCAGAAACATTTGCAGAACAGTATTGATGATTATCACATTTGCCTATATGGTGTACATCTCCTCTTCTCCTAGGGAAATTTCTGATTTGATTAGTAATTTATTTCTCTCTCATGGTGTTCATTATTTTAGGCAAAGCTAACCTGACTTCCTGTTCCAGGAATAGACCTTGATGCATTTAAATCAATAAAATAATCTTGTCCTGGTTAGGATTGATTTGGGAAGGGACCTTAGATATAGTTTAGGCCAATGACATGATAGGAGAGGTTTGCAAGGCTTTGGGGAAAGTTTTTACTTATTCTTCTGGGACATCTTCTGGGAGTAACTCCCATGTATCCCCTGGACATGAGTGAGAAAACTTGGTGGTCCAGTCACTACTGGAAGACATTCTAGTCACAGGATGGAGCTGAAACCATGAGAGTAGAGCAGAGAGACAGGTCCTTGATGTAATGATTGCCTGCTGCATCAACCAAATCTAAAGACTGCCCACTTTTGGACTTCCAGTTCGACCAGTCAAAAATTAGCTTTGGCCACTTTGAGTTGTGTTTTTTTTTGTTATTTGCAGCACAAGCATCCACACCGATATCCCACTTAGCTTATATTTCCTGTCATGTCCTTTCTGCTTGATTTGTAGTTTTTGCCTTCAACTTGGCTTTATTTTTCCTAACTTGATGACTACCTTTTATTTTTGTCACAGTTTACTTGGAAATATAATATGGATTTACTTCAAAGGCCCAGTATCATAGGAATTCTTCCTTTGTTTATTGACTTCCTGACATTTAAATATGGCCTGATAATTATTTACTCTCTGACAGGTTTCTCCAACTACTTGGACCATCCTGGCTTACTCTGACAGTCCCTACCATAATGCTAAAAAGGAAATGTGCTTCTTAAGAAAATTTTTGCTTCTTGAAAACATGCCCTTTGTTTCGCTAAATTGTATTTTGCCTACATACTGGTTGAAATAAAAGCAGCCTACATGGTCAAATGCTATTCTTTTAAAGACCTCTGAAGCAGACCTTCCACTATGTTGGCTGCATAAACTGTCATTGAGTGGTGAGATTTCTGATTTAATGATATGCTTGTTTGAGTCCTAACTTGTGGCTGCACTACTGAGGCCTCTGAAAGATTACTGAAAGCTCCCATTGAAACATCCCATCACATCCCATATGTGAGCTGAAGGGTAACAGGAGAGCCAATTTCTATGGCACTCGTCACAACGAAAGGCAGAAGTCCTGGCACCAGTGTGGGCAGCGGTATGCTTTTTAGATCCCAATTTTAATGGATGTATTTTAGGTGAGTTCTAATAAGCATGAAGTTAACACATTTTGTATGTTTCTCAGCCTGGCTCATTTGCCACCATAAGTGTAAGAAGCAATGCCAGGTTAACTTACCTCAAGTAGTTGGGGGAAGTCAGGGATAAGGCAAAGGTATGAGTAATCTAGGAAAAAGAAATATTCTAGGAGCTGTGTCAGTATAGAGAGAGTGATGTCGTTGATGTGACTGGACATGTGAAGTTTGAATTGGCCTTTTCTGAATTATTAATACTTTCTAAATCATACCACAGAAGACCTGAACCTTTTAGATTTATTGTCCTTGTATCCACCAGGGATGACTTCGGAAAGATTTCTGGCAGTTTCTGTGAAAATATTTTGAGACTGACAGTTGCTTTGGGGAATAAAAGGACAGTATGTGTCTGCTCTTTTTTCTATCTCCTTTTCTTTCCCTTAGCTCATTTTATCAAGTCATGCAAAGCTTTCAGTGATACAATTGAGACTTACAAAGCTGTTAGAAAAATCACTGTCTTAATGAACATCATTTAAGGAATAGAGGAAGAAAGAAAGAGGCAAGGGATGGAGAGAGAGAGAACAGAAGTCTGTTATCTTCCTGGTTTGGCTTCCTCTCATCCAGAAGGCTGACTTTCCAGCAATGGGAAAAAGGATGGGTCAAATTATGGTAATTGGGATCTTGTGTGGCAGCTCATGATTTGCATTTCCTTCATTTCATTGTGTCCCTTCATGTTTGCTGGAAGACTAAATAATACACTTCTATGTTTGTACCAAAGGGTTATTCTTGGGATTCAGAAAAGGAATGGCCATCAGAGAGTATGTCTGACCTGCCTTTCACCAGAATTGTTTTCAGTGTTATGAAGGCAGGTGGCTTTATGGAATCAGGTTATTTGCTTTAAGGGGACTTTAGGAAAGGATCTTAAGACTTTAAGAACTTCCCTGTGGATCTATTATCCAGGAGCTAATTACCCAGTTTGTGCTGTGAATATCAAATCATTTATTTGCCCTTCTGCCTCCTACAAAACATATTATACCTCCCAAGATACTCAAGTTATAGAAAGAACACATAGGGAGAAAGGTATATCTCATTTTCTTGCAAAATGGAGGTAGCAGGCGTTTCTCCTGTCACTCCAGCAAACACCCCAGCCCAGGCTCTGTTCTTTTCTTATCCACTGTGAGATGTGATTGGCAACTTCTCACTGATGATAGAGATGCCAATTCTCTTTAGGTGCCATTCTATCACTGTGTAGTTAACCTTTAAATTCACTTTATATTCAACAAGAAAGGAATGGAACTTATTGAAACACTGAACTATAGGAATGGTTAGAAGTTCTTATGAGCCAGGCGTGGTGGTGCACGCTTGTATTCCCAGCATTCAAGAGGCTGAGACCAGAGGATTGTGGTTCGTGGACAGCCTCAGCTACTTAGTGAGGCCCCCTTCAACTTAGCGAGACCCTGTTTCAAAATAATGAATAAAAAATAGAGCAGGGGGTGTAGCTTGGAGGTTGAATGCCCCTGGGTTCCATCCCCAGACCCACACACAAAAAGAAGTTCTTGTAGGTTAGTTTGAACAGAACCAGAATTTCCAGCAGCTATTTTTGAGAATAAACTATTAGAGAAACATTGGTTCTTGAATTTAATAGAAAGGCACATATCACTAGCTGTATGATGAACATCTGTTTTTAAAGTAGTGGGCAAGCCGGGTGTGGTGGCACACGCTTGTAATCCCAGCATTCGGGAGGTGGAGACTGGAGGATCATGGTTCATGGACAGCCTCAGCTACTTAGCAAGGCCCTTCACAACTTGGTGAGGTTCTGTTTCAAAGAATAAAAAGACTAAAAAATAGGGCTGTGGGTATAGCTTGGAGGTACAATGCCCCTGGGTTCCATCCCCAGTACCACACACACACACACACACACACACACACACACACACACAAAAGTAAAGTAGTGGGCACACTGACAGGCTTCTTAATTCTACTTTTCTGTCAAACCTTTTAGTTATAATTATTATACATCATTTCTTTCTTTCTTTCTTTTTTTTTTGGTGGTACTGGGGTTCTTGGAAACCCTTCTACCTCAGGGCTACACTCCCAGACCTATTTTATACTTTTTTAAAAAATTTGAAACAGCATATCTGGCTTTGAACCTGTGTGATCCCCTTGTCTTCGCCTCCCAAGTGTGGGGATTACAAGTGTACATCACCACACCCGGCTTCTACGTCATTTTTGTGGCAAATGTATACAGCCTTCAGTTCATTCCCTTTTCTTGAAGGCCTATGGCAACTTTAACTGTGTTAATATTTTACTTCCAGTTACCAATGATATCATGCGCCAATGACACATGACGTCGGGCTAGGGCATCTGGTCTACCTTCTTGTTTTGTAACATTAAGGTAGGCTTGAGTGATCTCCACCAGACCATTAATTATTTAGAGCAGATTTGGAAAGGAAATACAAAAGCTTTGGCTGTAAATGCTTTGTTGAAGTATAATATGCATGAACACTTCTGTAGTATTTATGGAAAAGTATGCAGAGCATATGTGTAAGCTCAACAAATTCACAAAGTAGGAACACCTGTCCCATAATACTCAGTTAAATAAACAGAGCCAATAGCTTTATACTTCCTTCCTCTCCACACCTCTAAGGGTAACCTCATCTTGACATTTAATACCCTAGACTAATTTTGCCTGTGTTTAGACTTTTTATTAATGGGCTAAAAGTCTTCAAAATAGTGCCTTTTTGAACACCATAGTTTCTTTGGGCTCCACATTCTCCTAAGAAAAGTAACAAAAGAGAGTTGAGAGTTTAAAAAGTGAGATGGGAGGAGAACCCAATTCAATCTTGATGTCTGATTTCCATCATATTAGGTTGGCAGCTATATCATCTTCCACAGTTAGAGACAAAGTCACTTCATTAGAGTTGAGCTGCTAAAACATGAAACCAAACCAAACCCAGTTCCTGTGTAGTCTGTTAAGAGTGGAGGTCCACCTAACTGCTGCTTGGTCTGTCTGATGGCAGTTATAATTCTATAAATGTGAGATAAAATCATTCTTTGGAAAATTTATTACCTCTTTGTGCCTGCTATTGATTTTCACTCTGACATAGTACTATTCTCAACAATATTGCTTTTTCATCGCTGACATCTTAGTAGAATCAGAGATAGAAATATCACTGGACTGCTTTCAAACTTTCTCCACAATGAATAGCTGACTTTCTACATCTCATTCCATTTAATACCATGATAGCCCTTTTGTTTGTTTGCTTTCATTTTGATTTAAACACTAAGTGTTCTATTATAAACAGTTCTCACCTCTCCTATGTTTCGCTCCTTCCTTCAAGAGGTAATATAAATCTATGTGTTTTATTTATCACCTAGTCATGGAGTGGTTCTGACTGCATTTTATAAATTTTAGTAAATAATAGGATCAGATGCAGACTGGTGCCAGCTCACAGGATATATCATAGAATATGTCAGATTCTCATCTTTTGGTTACATGTCTTTATATATAGTCAGATACTTCTCAAAGAATTTTCTAATGTATATATTTAAATGATTTTTTTGTTATCTTAAAACAGGATTTATTTATTTATTTATTTATTATTTTTGCAGTGCTGGGTATAGAATCTAGGTACTTATGCATGCTGGGCAATCAGTATACCACTGAGCTACATCCCCAGACCCTCTTTTTTAAAATTTTGAAATTGGGTCTCATTAAGTTACTTCATGCTGTCCTGGGATTACAGGTGTGTCCCTTTGCCCAGTTTTTTAAAATTATATTTTTGTGGTATTGGGGATGGAACATTCCACCTTTGAGCATTCTACCCCTGAGCTATACCCCTAGCCCTATTTTGTTTTTAATTTTGAAAGAGGGTCTCACTAAGTTGTGGAGGGCCTCACTAAGTTATTGAGGCTGGTTTTGAAACTGTGATCCTCCTGTCTCAGCTTCTCCAGTACTAGGATTATAAGTGTGCACCACCATGACTGGTTCTGTATTTTCATTTTAAAAGACACAATCAGAAGAAGCAATGTAGGATGTCAACAACAGAGTTTATAAGTGTTTCTCCTCTGTTGCACATACAATGGATTATGGGTTCCCATATATACTGAACTTCCTTTGATATATCCAGGGTTATGCACAATTACCTGCATCCTAGGAATAATTTCATCTCTGTTGAATTTAAGAAAGTATATCAGAATGCCAGTGAGCAAGAGTATTATACATGGACAACCTTGAGTTCCTTAGACCATTAAAAAAAAAAGGAAATATTATACTATCTTACTATTCCAATTTCAGTAATATTAACCATTCTTTAAACTATTTACTATACATATAGTAAATAGTTACTATATATATGAGTTTTTTATACTGGTGTGGCTCATTGGGAAACAGACTATCAAGTCAAATAGTATAAACTTAATTTTATTATATTTCGAATGGTGGCTGGAGCTACTTTAGGATAGAAGATTTTCCTACATTATATTAAATTATATATAATTATATAATTCTTGTATTATACAAAATTTTTTCCTCTGTACTAAAAGGTACATGGCTGCAGGATTGGGTTTATCTTCCAGCATCTCTACATATCATCTCACTTTTCTGCACTATAAGTTATTGAATATGGGAAAACAGAATAGCTCCTCCATGTCTAGTAAATGAAGAGGTAAAGCTACAGCAGTAAAAACAAGATACAGAAGCAAAGTGCTTGGGAGACTCTCCAGAAGGCCTTTTACACAGCCTGTATTTTCTTCCTCAGAGGCAGCAGAATCTGAGTCTTGAGGAGCTAGAAGAGCCAATAGTGAGAAAGCTATTTAGTCATGGATAGTATCATGTCAAAGGAAACTAGAATTCTAGTAGTTTTTGTATTCAATTGAGGGAGGGAGAGAGGGAGAGAGGGAGAGAGGGAGAGAGGGAGAGAGGGAGAGAGAGAGGGAGGGAGAGAGATTCTAATCCAGAAGCAGACCAGAAAGGGATATTTCTTTATAATTTTTATTTTTATAGGCTGTCAGTTTTCTAGCTAATGAGGAGGCTGGAGGCAGATACCTCTGTTTTCCTTCTCAGGAGTGTCTTCCTGAGTCATCTTTCTATTTACTGCATGGCTGTAGGCAGCAAGCCTCTGCCTTTTGGAGGTGAGAAAAAGGAGAGGAAAGAACTGGGAAGGAGAGCAGGGGTGACACTGATGGGGAAAGTCTGTACCTTTGGCTTTGAACAGGAATATGATGTTTCCTCCCATAACTGATATTGAAAATTTTCTATCCAGTATCTCTCCACAATCCATGGTGGTCCTGGGAGGAGGCAAACTCTCAGCTTTCTGGGAGCATAGTATATCAAGAAAGAAAAACCTGAAGTTGTCCTGCTGCCACAACTGAAGCTCTCTTTTGAGCTTTAGATATAGTTGTTTTGCTATGAAAGACCAGGTGGATCAAAACATAGTCACCTTGGAATGTAAGGCTACAAAGGCTGTGCCCTGCTGGGGGACTATTATTTGCAACCAGGCACTATGTTCCTTAGAGGCAGTCTTTGATTTATGGAAATGGCAGTAGCCCAAAGGAGTTAATATTCCCAAGGATGGTACGGCAACCTGCAGTTCTAGTCACTCTTCTAAAGATCCAGAGAAATGGGTGAGTGGGAAGGCGCCTGAACTGTAGAGATCACATGGTGGGAGGCTAGAAATACCAAGAAACCTTGCATGCTACAAGAGACTCAGCTTCTGGTTGGGGACTAATAATCTCACCCTAAGAATGTAAGGCTGCCAGGAACCCTTTCTCTATACTTAACTCCATGATTAATTAAACTCTTTTTAATTATGTCAGAATTAGCTCTGTCAATAGAAATGTTGCCCACAGGCTTGATTTCCAGCCTTTTGAATTTTCCTTTGTACTTCTGTGTTTGTTTTCTGAGCAATCAGAAAGTTTCCCTGAAGCCAAGGGCATCTTAGCCAATGACAACCTCTCATCCCCCTTCCCCAGACCAGAGCACACAGTGGTGATTGCTTGGTTATTGGAGAGAAATAAACTCGGAAAAACAGTTCCAATTACACCAACAAGAAGCATGAAGGAGAAGGAAGCAGGTTTTAGAAGTAATAATAGAGTATTAATCATAAAAATGAAAGCTGGGAGTGGTGGCACACGTTTGTAATCTCAGTGAGGCTGAGACTAGAGGATGGCAGTTTGCAGAGAGGCTCAGCTACTACTTAGTGAGGCCGTTTGCAACTCAGTGAGACCTTATTTCAAAAATAAAGAATAAAAAATAGGGCTAGGGGTGTAGCTCGGAGGTAGAATGCCCCTGGGCTCTATCCCAAGTACCCTCCCCCCAAAAGTGATAAAATTTAAAATTTGAGGGAGATATCCCAGAAAATTCAAGATGTCCTACTAGTGCTTTTTATTTATGGGAACAGTATGGAGAGAGCCCAAGTGAGTTAACAGTACATCCGTACATTTAAGTAGTATTTTGTAGGTATAAGTTGGTTTTCCTTGTCCTATCTTGTTTGATGTCTTTACTTGAATCTGGGAAATAAAAGGCATATAATACACACATACTCATTTTCTATAGCATAAAAATGGAGTTAAAAAAGGTTATATGATTGTCCAGAATCACAAATGACTAGAAACCTGGTCTTCTAGGCAACCAGTCAGGTATAAATTTTAGTGCAATAAAATGTTCAAGAGGGGAGATTTTTGAGGACAAGCTTGGTATCCTGACCTAAATTAAATAATAATGAAAATTACAGTTGCCTGCTTTATGCCTCAGAGGCTATAAAAGGAAAGTGGGATGTTGTGCTTGAAGTGGGATGTGGGCTTGGAAGCATCCAGGTAGCCAGTCTAGCGTGTGGAGCCTGGTAAGATAAGCATGGTCCAGCTGATTTATATCATTCAGCAGCGTTCTACCACTGGCTTTATTCTTGTCTTGCAAGGCAGTTTTGAATACTTACTTAGAGGGATCAAACAGAAAATTAGAAAGACAGATTTGCTTAGCAGGCAAATTCCATAATATATAATATGAATTTATGCCTTCATTGTAGAGTAGACAGAGAAAAAACTCCGAGAAGAAGTTGTGGTCCACAATGAATTGAGTATTGGCAAGTCTTGTAAAAGTCATCACACCTCTACTGGGATGTGTAGGGAGGAATTCTTTGGAAGAGTACTTTAGTTTGTCACAACCACCTGAGCCCAGTGATGGCAATAGTTAAAGTCAAAGACTAACACAGTTTATGAATGGATGGCAGCATTAGGTAACTTTTCTCTGCTTTCCCACTATTCTTTAAGTTGTCTTAACCCATTTTAAAGAGGAATATGGGTACAGTAGGAAATGGGCAGAGGCAGTGCGGGGCGTCCTTGATACCTGAAAATAGGAACCAAAGTTTCTTACTTCTAGTAGAAGGTTGTAGGACAGGAAACTGGAGTCTATGCTGTTATTTTAATTTTGTTTCCTTAATGGTGCCTTCTTAAAGAGATTTTCAAGGGTAATCTCCAGCTATCTACAATGATTGCTTTGTCAGCCGACTTTATATCACCACTCCTGCATCAATGCAGTCTTGTTGAGGAATGAGAGAGAGAAAGGACAAAAGTGCAGAGAAAAACAGAGAGAGGGGCCAGTTTGATTGGGATAACTCTTCCTAACACTCATCAAAATGTGTCCTTTCCTACAAATGGCCACATGCTCCGATGGTTGAGGCAGCATCTTTTAGACCTCAGCAAGTCTCATTGCCCTTCGCAGGAGGAAAGCACGGAGGAGAGAGCTCTATCCTCATTAATGAAGAAAGTCATGTTACTGATGGCTTTAGTCAATAAGATAGCATTAGATGTCAAACTCCAGACTCAGTCTCTCTCCTCACTGAACATAATTTAAGCACAAAATAGGTCTCTGCATACTTTCTGAAGAGTGTGAAAGCAAAAGTAACAGAAACGGGTTCTTATGGCTCTATAGGATGAAGCCCTACAATATATTGAGAAGATAAGATATGAAATGGTGTGTGACGAGAATGAGCTAAGTTAATGGAGGAATCAATCTGAGAGGCTGTAGCTGGCAGGATTTGAGATGGCGCTTTGCTGATGCCTTCTGCAGAAAAGTGTGGAATAGCCCATTCAGATCCCTTGATACACATGTGCTGAGTTCTCCAGGATTTACACTGCAGGTGATTCTGTTCTTATTAGACTATAAATTAGTTGATCTATATCACACGTCTGAAATTATAAGAACAGAACCAGGAAATCTGCTGAGAATAATTTTCAGAAAGGAATTATATTTTCCCTTATGTGTGAGCAGAAATTAATAGTTTCTATTCTTCCTGTGGTGCTACACACAATTTGTAGAAGGATCACTCATGATATGTTATATTCTCAGGTTTTAAAAAGTCAATGAGAACCCTTGGAAGGAGATGGCCTTTAGAAGACTTTCATACCCTCTAACTTCCCTGTCACTCCCAAGTCCTAGTTTTTTTTTTTTTTTAAACAGTTTGGTAATTTTAGAATTTTTCTTATATTTTATTTCATGGTACTATAATGTATGTATGTATGTATGTATGTATGTATGTATGTATGTATTTTTGGTGGTACTGGGGTTCCTGGAAGTCCTTCTACCTCCGGGCTACACTCCCAGACCTATTTTTTTTACCTTTTTATGTGGAAACAGGGTCTCTTAAGCCAGCAAAGCTGGCTCCGAAACAGTGCGATCCTCCTGTCTCCGCCTCCCAAGTGCAGGGATTACAAGCGTGTGCCACCACGCCCGACATTTATTTATTTATTTATTTATTTATTTATTTATTTATTTATTTACTGTGGTACTGGTGGTGGAACCCAGAGGCTTTCTAACTCCGGGCTACACTCCCAGACCTATTTTATATTTTATTTGGAAACAGGGTCTCACTCAGTTGCTGAGAGCCTCACAAGTAGCTGAGGCTGGCTTTGAGCCTGTGTGATCCTCCTGTCTCAGCTTCCCAAGTACTGGGATTACAAGCATGTGCCACCACACCCAGCTAAATCTACTTTTTAAAAATAAAAATTACAGGTATAAAGCCAAATATGGTGGTGTACACCTGCAATCCTAGTACTAGGGAGGCTGAGATAGGAGGACTGCAGGTTTGAGGCTAGCCTCAGTAACTTAGCAAGACTGTCTCAAAATAAAAAACAAAAAGTGCTTGGGTATAGTTCAGAGGTAAAATGCTCCTGAGTTCAATTCCCAGTACCAAAAGCAAAAACAAAACAAAACAAAACTCCAATATGAGAAATAATTCAGGAAGGAATGTAGCTGCATATACTGAATATTTGAGTATCCCTAAAATTCATTTTTTGAAACCCTATGCCCCAGGTGGTGCTATTAGGAGGCGGAGACTATGAAATGATTAGGTCATGAGGGTGAAGCCCTCATGAATGGAATTAATGTCCTTACAAAAGAAACTGAGAGTGTGTGCAACCCTTGTGCTACGTGAGGATTAGAGGAGGAGAAGGCTGTGAGTCAGAAAGTGGCCCTTCCCCGGACACTGACACTGCCTCAATCTTGGACTTCCCAGCATCCAGAAGTGTGAGAAATAAATTTGTTGTTTAGAACCTACTAGTCTATGGCGTTGCTATATCAGCTCCAACTACGACAATGACCATCCCAGTTTGTTGTTTACGTGCTTTCTATGGCTTTTAGACACCTGACTATATTGAGGATGAACTAACATTAATTTCCTGCCTCACTGCTGTGTTTCTGTAAGTCACCCTAAGTTACACTGAAAGCAACTGCAAGATTTTCTTGTACTTGATGGGCAGAGAGAGTAAACTGAGAAGTTCCCGATGTAACCGTGAGAACAGATCTTTCTAGAAGTGGAAGAATATCTACTGCAATGCTCAGTGATGAAAACATTTAAAACAACAAAAGAAAATAAAACAGAAAGGCATGTGGTGGTTTCCAATAGTAAAGATGTATCTTAATAATCTCAGATTGCAAATATGCCAAGTCATAAACAAGGCACAGTAAGAGAATTTTCTAGAATTGTCTTGTTAGTTCTGAACAATGCTGAGCTTTCAGTAGATATATTACTTGGTTTCCTTAAAAGCCATTTTTTCCTAATACAAATGCATTCATATGATCTGGGTAATTAAACTTAATTGTTTAATTAGAAAAAACCAAGAGAATTAGATTGCATTAGCCATATCTGACAAAATTATTAGTTAAATAAATCTTTTCTTCAAGTTTTATGTGAAATACACATGCACACATGTGCATGCACACATACATGTACATACAGGACATAGTCTTATGTTACCTTGTAGGACTGACCATGTTTCAGGTGGCACCTTTTATTTCCATCTCTCTTACTCCTTTGCCTACAAGGAATTATATAGCAGCACTAAAGAGGTTAATGAGGCCTGCTAGTGAGCGCATACCTAAGTAGCAGACTGAGAAGGGTGATTTAGTGTAATAGTAATAACTGCCATTTATAAAGCATTACATTACAACTGGTATTGGGTTAATCACTCCATATATCATCTCATTCAAAGTTTGACAACTCTACGAGGTGGGTGCTATTCTTACCCTAATTAGACAGATATGGAAGCTGAGCAATAGCAACCCACCTAAAGATGCTTCTAAAGCTCTGGCTCCTGACCATTATTCTACTTTGATACAATTAACTACTACACTTATAAATACTACCAGTTAAAATTTCTACTCCTGACCCTTTCATCTTTTTTTTTTATGAATAGCTGGATTTTGTATTAGAATTTCAGTCTGTAACCAGTAGCTAAGTTGGCTAAGGGGGAAAATTTTCAAGATAAAATTGTTTCCATCAGAGCTATATGGCTCCTAGATTGGGGTTGGGAGGAGTACAGAGTCTGGAATTATAGAAGCACCTAGTGGAAGAGGGAAAATGCTCTGCAGGGTGGAGCATTTGGGGTCAGAGAGGAAGGACTGACAGAACACGTGCGGGCCAGAATACAGGGCTTTGTAGACCCAATGTGTGTGTGGAATTAACTCCAGAGGAGAGGGGACCCTGTGGTGGTGCTAGTAGAGTATTGTAGCCGCACATGTTGATAGTTACCCCTTAAAAAAATCTGGCAAGACTGTGGAGCCTGAACTTCTTGGAGAAGCAAAGAGAGAAAGCTACTGAAATTGTCCAGTTGTGCAATGATGGGTCCTGCAGGAAGGAAGGAAGTGGCCAGATTTGCAAGACATTTTTAGGTTAATCGGTTTGGACAACAGTCAAAGCTGGTTGGGAGAATGTTGAGACAAATGTTAACCATGACCAAGAGGAAAGATTATTTTATTTCTCTAGGAGAAGTTAAACTAAGTGTTGGACATGTTGCATTTGAGGGACCTATGGGACAATCAGCTGGAGGTATTCGGAAAGTAGTAGGAAATATGGTTCTGAAGCTGGAGTTGGGTAAGGGCTAGAGATCAGGAATTCATTTACTTAGTAGATATGCAAGCCCCATTTTAGACTTGGGGTAGAGCACTGAAAGATTGTCATTTGCATGTAAGTGGCTGACAAAGTTGGAGAAGTGGCTGAAATCCTTGGAGCAGGAGAGCAAGAAGAGGGTGGCCAAGGATGGAAGCCTGAGGTACCTCGCAATCCAAGGGTAGCTGGGAAGGGAGAAGAAGAAGCAGAGGGGGCGGGAACAGAGGCACAGGGGAGGCAGGAGCATGTGGCATTAAAGGGAACAAAGATAAGGAATTTGTCCTTTTTTTTTTTTTTTTTTTTTTTGGTGGTACTGGGGTTCCTAGAAACCCTTCTATCTCCGGGCTACACTCCCAGACCTATTTTCATTTGGAAGCAGGGTCTCTTAAGTCAGCGAGGCTGGCTTCGAACCTGCGCGATCTTCCTGTCTCCACCTCCCAAGCGCGGGGATTACAAGCGTGCGCCACCACGCCCGGCACCACTCTTTTTTACATAAAAAATTTTGAATTGCAGTAAAAACAAACAAACAAAAAACAACCCACATAGCCCTAAATCCACCATCTTCACCATTTTTAAGTGAACAATTTAGTAGTATTAAACACATTCACAAATGTAGACTTTCTTTTTTTGTGTGGTACTGGGAATTGAACCCTGGGGCATTCTACCTCTGAGCCACTCCCCAGCCCTATTTTATTTTTGGTTTTAAACAGGGTCTCACTAAATTGCAGAGGAGTTCGCTAAATTGCTGAGGCTGGCCTTGAACCTGTGCTCCTCAAGTCTTAGTCTCTCAAGTACTGGGATTACAGGGATGCACCACCATACCCGGCTAACTGTAGCCATTTTTACATTTTATTTTTATTTGAGAAGGACTCATTTTCCTCAAGTTCCCAAGCAATTCATAAAAATGTTTTTCATAATTTGGGAAGTATTTTGTGCATAATAAGGTTATATTTGAAAGGAGTGAGAGTCAGTAATTCTACCACCACTCTTTGAAAACTCTAGACCCAAATTTTTAAACAGTCATACCTCCCTAAGCAGAAAATAGAAGCGGTTCGTTCCTACAGATCACTAACAGCACTCTGGGTTAGCACTACACCGAGCCTCTCATCTTCAGCTTGGTTTCTGCATTGCACCCACTTGCTGTTATTGTGTAGAATTAATGAATAGTTTGCAAACTAGCGTCACTTCTGTGAAAGTTGATGGACATGTTAATTATATCTTATTTAGATTTCACAGTTGCATGACCCAGATTCTTCTTTTCTGCCAAATTTCCAGACTCAGTGGCATTTTAGAAACTCCAATAAACATAGTTAGTGTATTAAAGTGCAAGCAGTGCAAGAACTGGCCATGCAGAAATGGTAAGATGATTAGCTTGGTTTATCTGTCTTCAAGGTTAGAGTTAGGTAGTCCATTTTCAGAGCTTTAGGTAGATTCTACAGTGCTTATCTTTTTCTTCTTTAGTAGTTAGGAATCCTGTACCTACACAGGGATTTCTTTCTTTCTTTCTTTCTCTCTTTCTTTCTTTCTTTCTTTCTTTTCTTTTCTTTTCTTTTCTTTTCTTTTCTTTTCTTTTCTTTTCTTTTTTTGTGGTACTGAGTATTGAACCCAGGGGAATTTTATCTCCAAGCTATACCCCACAGGCTATTTTTTATTTTTTATTTTGAAACAGTCTCATTAGGTTGATGAGAGTCTCACTACTTGCTGAGGCTGTCCTTGAGCCTGTAATCCTCCTGTCTCAGCCTCCCAAGCATTGGGATTACTGGCATGTGACACTGTGCATGGCTGGAGAGGGCCTTTTTTTTTTTTATTAGAAAAAGTCAGTAAGATAAAATAAATATATCCCACCTCCAAAAAACAAACAATCAAACAAACCCATGTAGTCTGATCTTAGCTGCTGGTTATACATACATTCAGTGTTTAAATCTTCTATTTTGGTGTTTGTAACGTACCTTTGTAAAGACTGTGCTGCACACATGGGTTTGAGTCTTGGCGTCACAACATCTTACTGAGATACTACTGTGATGTGCTAGTGTTATATAGATGACAGAGATACACACAGCAGTCAACAAGATAGAGTGCCTGTTTGTGGGAACTCCAAGAGACCTCACTGGGGCTAGGCAGTTAAACTGCCCTGTGATAAGAGTTATAATCAGGTTGAGGAAGGGAGACTGGGAACACTCAGGAGAGATCTCTTATCTCTAACTAGCTGAAGAGTTAGTTTAGTGAAAGTTACCTGGAAAAGTGTTACCTAAGCTAGTGCTCCTCAGACTTTAGAGTATACTAGAATTATCTGGGAGAATGTTAAAATAGCAGTTCCTAGGTCCCCCCACCTGTACATTTTCTGACTCAATATAAGTCTAGGTTAGGCCCGAGAACTTGCATTTCTAACAGTTTCCCAGATGCGGAGGCTGCCTGGTCTGGGACCAAACAAGTAATTTGAGGTTCACTTGTCCAAATTAAGATCTGAAGGAGGGTGAAAGAGAATAGTGTATGTGTGTTTGTGCGTGTGTGTGTGTGTGTGTGTGTGTGTGTGAGTGTGTGTGTATATGCGTGCATGCATTTGTACTCATCCATAGGAGGTGAGGCTTAGGGGTACTAGATAGACTAATACTCCAAAGAAAACAGAATGTAGAGCCGGGCATGGTGGCGCACGCTTGTAATCCCCGTGCTTGGGAGGCTGAGACAGGAGGATCGCACAGGTTCGAAGCCAGCCTCAGCTACTTAGTAAGGCTCCCAGCAACTTAGTGAGACCCTGTTTCCATATAAAATATAAAATAGGTCTGGGAGTATAGCTTGGAGGTAAAAAGCCTCTGGGTTCCACTTTTAGTACCACACACACACACACACACACACACACACACACACACAAAGCCCCCCCAAAACTAAACCAAACCAAACCAAAACAGAATGTAGAAAGGCTTGGAGATAAAAGAAAGCATGACATACCAATACTGTAGGGTGTGGTGAAGAGGATGAAGTGGTAAGAAGTAACAGTGGTGGTATCAGTTGTGCCAAGTTACAAAGGGCACTGCTGTTTATGCTAAGGGGTCTGGGCTTCCCCCTACCAGCAGTGTGATGCTGTTAAATATATGTGTAGTGGTTATAAGGTGAAGGGATACTTATCTGATGGAGCCTGTTTTTTTCCTGTAAGGTAGAAAAAAAAAAGTTGTGTGCTGAGAGACTGGTGGAGGAATTGTTGAGAAAGGACTTTTAGGAGAATGGAGGAAAACCCCTGAAATATCCAGGGATTAGTAGGGGACCAAGAAGAGAAACAAAAGGATTACGTCCTTGGGAATGGTACCTATTTCCATGGCTATGTTACTTTCCTCCTTTTTGTGCTACTTGACAGTCCAAGTGTAGAACTGCAGAAGGCAGGGATGTGGATGGATTTAGTGTTTGAGTCCTGGTGGACTTCACCAAGGCACAAGGTGAAGGATTTGAGGGTGTTGGCAAGGAAAGGGGTTAAAGTAAGGGTGCACTGATCAGGAAGCAAGTGGTGCCACGGAAAGTCTAGTTTAAGGGATCAAGGTCTCGATTGGGTTGAAGGGCAGAGAATTGATACTGGCTGGAATGGAGAGGAAGAAAATTGGAGTGAGGAAGTCAATGAGCTTATATTCATGTGGAAAAAAAGAGGAGCCTGGAAAGAAGGTGGAACTTGAGGGTGGAGGAAGACTGGTGTCCAGCTGCCAGTGAGTTCAGAGTGTGCAGGACTGGGAGCCAACATGAATCTCTAAGACCTTTGTTTTTCTTGTTTGTTTCTAAGGTTCCAGGATGTGTTCTGCAAGCAGCATTATAGAACTAAGAGGATACTGTCACCACTGCCTTACAAAGAATGAATTACTTGAACTATAGAATTGAAGTCTTCAGAGCAGGGCTGGGTTTCAGTTGAGGAAAGGAGGTAGAGGGGAAAGAGAGAGGACCTAGGGGGTATACTGCCATAGAGTGGGGGTGCTAGGGAGTTTTCAATAGTAGGAGTGATCTCCTGCCTGGATCCTTGCTCTGGCTCTCTCCCTTCTAGAGATTCTTGCTTCCCATGTAGGAAAGTGAGATTCCACACCAGAACTCATACAAGAGAGAGAGATGGCCACCGGAGTGGGATAGGGCCCCATTCTAGTGAAGGAAGGAGTTCTGTCCACAGAGCCCCACCTCTATAGATTTTCATAATATGGCATCCACTGGAAAGCCAAGGGCTGGGTTTTAGCAAGCCTGGGGAAGAGAAAACTCTCCTGGGTGGCCTTTTGTACATTATTGAATATCTGGTCATGTAACTGTAATATTCAGAATTCTTCCACTTGTTTATAGGCATGGTTATGAGCAATGACAGATGTTAAAGGTTACTTTTAAAAAATGTGAGCCATTTAGAAGGGTTCCAGTTTGGGGTTTTAGCCAGGAAGCTAAAACCACAGTTATAACAAGAATCCTGTGTCATGGAGCCAGACCTGTAGCATACACCTGTCAAATTTGGCCTTGGGATCAGCATATATCAGAGCTGAAGGAACTTTCAGGGAGAAAATAAGAAAGAAAGGAAATGAAAACTAGAGATTGGAAGTCCTGGACTATGATCTGCTATACTATATTTTAGATATGGAATTTGGTATAAAAAGTAAAGCATTTTCCTATCTCCAAGGATCTGGAAGCTTAGTGAGAGAGGTAGGCAAGGGTTTGCTTATGCTAAGAGGAACTGTGCTATGTGACACTTACTGTATGCCATTTATAGCTGAAGTGCTTCACACACATGACCTGGTGAATCCTCATATCCACCTAATGAGGTGAGTACTTTTATTATCCCTGTTCTATTGAAAAAGAGACCGAGGCAGGGAGGTCATATAGCTAGTAAGTTACAGAGCCACGTCTTGAACCCTGGAAGGAGGCTGCAGAGTTTGTGTTCTACATCATGAAGACACCTCTAATGAAAGATAATATATGTGATAATAGTTGCAGAAGGCTCAAGTACAGGGAAAAAGAGCAGGAGGGAAGAGATCCTACACAATACATGTGGCATTTGAACCTGGTCTTGAAGAATAATAATAGCTTGTACTGATTTAGCCAGGAATTGTGGCAATTTATCTACATAATCTAATTATGTTTAATTGAACCCTCCCGATGCCTCTCTGACATGAGCTCTGTTAACATCATCTCCATTTTAGAAACGAGCATGCTGAAACACAGAAGTTTAACACATTCCAAATTTGGCTGAGTGTAGAAGTGTTGGAGCCTAGATTTATCCAAGGTAGCCAGGTGCAGAGCAGGCCTCCCACTCATCATCCTGGAAGCCCCATGGTGAATGATGATGGGAGGGGAAAGGGGGCCTTGGGGACAGGGGTGTGTGTGCCCGAGGCAGGAGGAGGTCCTGTGGGGGGATGCAGTAGATGTTAGTGGGCTCAGAAGTTTCCGTGGGGTGCACATGATTGCTGAAACACCAGAGGAACACAGAGTGAGGGGTTTAACTTCTCCAGGGAGTCAGAGTAATTATTCTTTCCATGGGAGTATGTGGTGCTCAGTGTTTCTTGATAAATGTGTGGAGTGGTCACATCTGTGGTTGGTGTGTTTCTACCTCCCTGTCCCCATTCCAGGCACACATCCCAAACCCCATGCAACTCAGACATTCTAAGAGTCAAGGAATCTGGCTGAGCAAGACAAGAAGTGATCACAGCATTTGACCTGAGGCAGAAGTGGATACAGTCATCATCTGTGCACAAGGTTGTGGGAGAATGAGCCACTTTACAGAAGGGATGGGTGCTAGTTGTCACAAGGAGGTTAGGGACCATTGATAGTCCATGACAAAGACAAATCTAAATCTCCACTTGAATCTTCTTGTTCCAAAAGCATGCGAAGGACATTATGAAGAGTTTGGGGGGTCTCCTTCTCTCAGACCTTCTTTCTATAAGCAGAACTTTTGTTCCAGAAAGTTGAGCTCAGACTGTCATTGAATGAGCTTGGGCTAGCACTGTTTGGGGAGGGAGAACAGAAATCTCTCTCTGAAATTTCAAATTCTATACAGTCCAATAAGTGGCTGATGAAGCAGAGAGGCCAAAATGATGTATTCAAATTATAAGGAATCCCTGCTCTCTCCTTTCCCTTCACTTGGAAAGATTTCTGCTTTGTCTTCAGGCCAGGTACTCAGGTAGGTAAGGAAGGAAAACACATGGTTCATTGATAGCCACTGAACTGAATATTGGACCGCCAGAGAGACTGAAATGGTCTCCCCCATTTTCTTCAGAATAATTAAATAAGACAAGTGATTTTCTCAAGTGCTGGCAACCAGAAAAGGGACTTCTGGGAAGGTTGCCTTGAGGCTTTGGATCAGGCTGAGCGAATGTTAGTTGCAAAGAGGAACAAGAAACTGCAGACACAGCAACCAAAGGGTGTCCTCGGGAAAGGCGGGATGGCTGCCTACTTCCATCTGACTCCAGGGCCCTGGCAGCACAGTCCGGCTGATGGGGCTGCACAGGGGTGTCTGCCAAATGGCTTCAGGGATTATTAAAGTGTCATTCCTTGCTAACCTCTTGAACCCAGTCTTCTAAGTGCTCTAGGAAGTAAAACATGAAGTGTTCAAGCCCAAGGGCTCATCTCCAAAACTGTCGAAGAATGTGCAGGGACCCATTGTAAACTATAGGGAGGACACTGTCCCTTTTTAGCTGTTGGAAGGATGAGAGTGTTTTCATATTTTGAGGCAGAAAATGAAGACAGTATAGGCAGCTTCTTTTTCCAAGGTCACACAATAATCTCAAGGCCATGTAGTAGTCGATGAGACTATCCTTTGTCTCTTTGCATTTCTTGCCTGTTCTAGTTCTGTTCAAATTTTCAGATTTGGATATAATGTAAACCGGTCGGTACCAGACCAAAGTCAAAGAGGGGTTGCTGGGCGTGGTGGTGCTTGGGAGGCCAAGACAGGAGGATCGTGCAGGTTCGAAGCCAGCCGTGCTGGCTTTAAGAGACCCTGTTTTCAAATTTAAAAAAGTATAAAATAGTTCTGGGAGTATAGCCTAGAGGTAGAAGGGCTTCCAGGAACCCTAGTACCACAAAACCCCAAAAAACAAAAAGAAGAGGGGTATATATGAGATAGGTTTAATATAACCGTATTGCAATAAAAATCATAGATACAAAGGACTAGGAAGCAAGGAACTCTGTGAGTCTCAAGTTGTCTGGGCTGCAACTGGAATTATATGCCCATACTAATAAGAAAAATGTATTTGGAAGCATGATACTTTAGCCTATTGCATGATAGGCTAAATAGAGTAATTTTCCCAAATAGAGCAATTAAAAAAAATCACACCATGAATCCAAATGCCTTCCTCTCAATACCTATGGAAGATATGCTGTCTCTGAAATCCTAGTGTAGGCAAAAGAGTCCTGATTGCTCCTTTTCTTGGGTCTATCTACACTAGTGATTCTTATACAACAGTACACACAAGAATCACCCCGAGTTTGGGAAGCCTCTACCTTCTTAAGCCTCCACATTCTTTGGGGAGTCTTCCCAGTGTTCCTGATTGCGTAGGTCTAGGAAGGACCCAAGAATGTGCATTTCTTTTTTTTTTTTTATTTGTGCACTGTATTAATACATCATAGTGGGATACAAACTTTTGTAGACATACATGCACACATCGCCCAGTCAGCCCCCACCCGATCCCCACCCCATTCTCTCCCCATCCCTCCTTCCCATTCTTGGCTTAGTGGTTGACATCTAGTATTATAGCAATTTATCCAAAATTAAAAATGATAATTTCACATAACAGTTTCATTTGTCAGATACCAAGCTTTTGATGACTTAAAGATAACATTTCAATATTTCTTTTTGCTTTCTTTCTTACCAGAGAATATTTTTTTCTATTTTTTTTAGGTGGAAACTATCATATATTTATATATTTATTTTTCAGAAAAAAAATCTATCCTAATATGGAATATGGACTCTAGATACCCAAAATGATCTTGAAAAAGAACAAAGCTAGAAGATATATATTTTCTGATTTCAAACCATATAAAGCTACAATAATTGAAACAGTGTAGTACTGTCCTAAAGGCAGATATATAAACCATTGGAGTTAAATAAAAGCCTAGAGCTAAATTCTTCCCTATATTGTCAAGTTATTTTTGAAAAGGTTTCCACGAACATTTGGTGGTAGAAATAATAATCTTTTAACTAAATATTGTTGAAAAATAATACTTACATGGAAAAGAATAAAATTGGACCCTTACCTAATCCCATATACAAATATTAACTCAAAATAGATAAAAGACCTAAATATAAATCTTAAGACTATAAACTTTTAGGAGAAAATCTGGGTCATAAAACCTCACAACACTGAAATTGGCAGTGATTTCTTGGATATGATTTCAATGGCACAGGCAACAGAAGAGTATACAAACTCCCTAAAAAATAAAAAAAATATTGTATATCCAAAGACAATGTAAACAGAGTTGAAAGTTACTAATAGAATGGGATAAAATATTTCCAAATGCTATATCTGAAGGTATATTAATATTCCAACTAGACATCCTAAAAATTAACAACAATAAAGGCAAACAATACAATTTAGAGATAGGTAAAAGACTAACATAAATAATGAATCTCCACAGATAACCAATCTTAGTTGTCTGTTGGATGGAAAATCTTGTTTCTCTGGTTCTGGTGTGTGTTACCTATTTCTTCTTTGTAGTTAATCTCTTTGAGTATTTTCTCTAGCGCTGGTTTTGAAGACATAAATTTCTTCAGTTTCTGTTTGTCATGGAAGCTTCTTATTTTTCCATTTAATTTGATAGAAAGTTTTGCTGGGTAGGAAATTTTTGGCTGGAAGTTGTTTTCTTACAGAGTTTGGAATATGTTACTCCAAGCCCTTCTGGCTCTCATGACTTGGTTTGGGAAGTCTGGAGTGATTCTAATTGGTTTGCCTCTGAATGTCACTTGGCCCTTTGTTTTTGTTGCCTTTAAGATTCTCTGCTTGGCTTCCACATTGGTCATTTTGACAATTATGTGGCGTGGGGATCCTCTTCTCCAATCCTGTCTAAAGGGAGTTCTATAAGTTTCCTGGACCTGTGTATCAACCTCTTGCTCTATGTTTGGAATTTTTTCTGCTGTTACTTCCTTGAAGAGATTGTTGATCCCTTTGGTTTCACCTTCTTTTTCCCTCCTCTATTCCAATTATTCTTAGGTTAGCTCTCTTAAAATGGGCCCATATTTCTTCAATGTCAGATTCCTGCTGTCAGATTTTTTTTTCTAGATTAGAAACTATGTGTTCATTTTTGGAATGATCATCTTCTAAGAGTGAGATTCTGTTCTCCATGTGGTCTAATCGGTTGTTTGTGCTTTGAATTGAGGCCTTTACTTCATTAATTGCATCCTTTATCTCTTTTTGGCTCTCTCTGAATTCTTTTCGAAGCACCTCTATTATTTCTACAGTTATTTTCCTGATTTGATCTTTTAGAAATCTCTGATTTTCTGTTTTATTGGGTTCTGATGTTGTGGGGTTGTGGGCATTCATTGCTCCATTGTTATTCCTCTTTCCCATGATTTTGGAAGTTTGTGCCTTCTCTGGGTTCTTCCCTTGGGTCACTATGACTTCGCTTAAGGTGCTCTGGATCTCGAGTCTGTAGTATCTCCGACCCCACTACTCCTTTACTGGGTTGTATCACAGAGTCTCCGACCCATGTAGTCGATAGAGGCTGCTTTAGACTATGGGGGGGTGGGTGCCAGGTTGGGCGTTCTCCTATGGTGTGATATCTCTGCCACCACCACTCCCCCACTGGGTCAAGTCCCAGGAAGTACAGTACTTGGATTTCTCCTCTGTGGCCCGCAATTTGACTCACTGTTCTTGAGTACGCAGATGTAGCTGTACTGGACTCAGTGAATTCACTGCTGCTGCTGCCGGTGGCAATATGGCACCGCTGCCACGCCCTCGGCCGTGAGGCTGGCGCATTTTTTCTTCTCTGGTTTTGATTTCCACTCTGAATCCCTGCGGTGTGTGCTGAGCTCAGCCACTGGGAGCTTTAGATGCTCCCTGCGCCGAAAGACCCCGCCTGGCTGTTCCGCAGCAGCTCACCTCGGCTTGCTGTAGCCGTCCGGTGAATTCGCCGCTGGCGCCGGCAGTATGGCGCTGCTGCCGCACATCCTCGGGCATGAGGCCGGTGTATCTCCTCTGTGGCTCTGAACTCTGTTCTCAGTCCGCTTTCTCTCTGGAGCCTGGTGATTTTTTTGTTTCTCTGGTGATGGTGTTTTCTGGCTATGAAAGGCGCTGATTTTGTGGTAATGGAGATTGGTTGTTAGTGGGGCTCTTAAGCCCCGCTTTTCTCGGTCGCCATCTTCCCAGAAGTCCCCAAGAATGTGCATTTCTAATGGGCTCCTTAGCTGAAATGAGTCTGCTGGTTCCAGAACCACACTTTGAGAACTGCTGGTCTTAAACAAAAATAATTGTCATTTTAATCTCCAAAATAATCATCTGATATTTGTTTTCTTATCATACTTCTCCTATATTTTCTGTTTTCCTACTGCTGTTCTAGAATACAGAACTAGAAAATACAAACTTTTTATAAATTAGGTCCTTATTTTTAAAACAATGCATTTTAAGATTCTGATACAAATGAATTTTAGAGTAAACAATTTTGGAACATCAATATTTAAGGATGTAAGTGTGTACATTTTATGTTCTGATTGGCCGAGAAAAAAGATGTAAGAGCAAGTTCAGAGATTCTATACAAAACCCTGATGAATACATTTTTTTGGCTAGGAAGAAATATTGCTGGTTATTGCCTATATGCAGAAGATTTGCATTTTTAAAGTTAGTGACTAATGTAATAAAAGATTCCAGTTAAATTATTACAGTGGCTGGTTGCTTCAGGGCAAGCAAAAAAAGTCTTTGAGGTTTTAAATCACATTATTCAAGTTTGGCATGAGAGAGTATTTTAAAATCCTGCAAACTTTTTTTAATATTCTTTATAACTTTCCTTTACCTGGCCCCTAATTCTCACACATCTGGCAGAATTTTTTTTTGTACAAAAATATTGGCATTTGAGTAGGAATGGGTAATGTTAACTGAAGGCCAAGGCTTTCTTGAAAATATTATTTGACTGAAAGCTTCCTATAGAACATAATTAGCCATATTTAATTGCCTAAAGCATACCATATTATGATTATCCTATTTTTGAGCCTTGATGAGATTCAGGCCCTGACATGTGCATTGGCAATGGGGCAGGATCCTTGAAATCAAACCTGCCCTAGAAAAGCCAGTGATTTTCTGTAACCATAACACTAGTGCTGAAGGCTCAGCATTGGCCTCACATCAAGGAGGAGGGCAAGTGGAAATTTTACAGTGGGAATCTGCTCTAATATATAAAGATGCTAAGACTCATATATTTTGCCTCTTGAATGATGCCTTTAATCCAGCATGCTCTTTGTACTGCAAACAGAGATCCTGAGAGCAAAGCTCTATAAAAGGGACATGAGCAGAAAGCACTGAATATATAAAAGTGTTTGAATAAAATGGATTGCATATTGATGCTCAGAATATAAGTGCTCTTTTTCTAAAAAGTTCACATTCTGAAGAAACACTGGGACACAGCAATAAGCGTTTGTTTAGAGGCTTTGCTGGGGTTCAACCATTGGAAAAGCTGAGGGCTTCATTTGACCTCAGGTCACAAAGACCCTTTCTGCCCTAACCAGAGAAGGCACAGGGTATAGAGTGGTTAGAATTTGTTTCTGGCTGGGCGTGGTGGCGCACGCTTGTAATTCCCACGCTTGGGAGGCTGAGACAGGAGTATCGTGCAGGTTCGAAGCCAGCCTCAGCTACTTAGTGAGGCTCTCGGGAACATAGTGAGACCCTGTTTCCAAATAAAATATAAAATGGGTCTGGGAGTATAGCCCAGAGGTAGGGTAGAAAGCCTCTGGGTTCCACCCCCAGTACCATAAAAAAAAAAAAAGAATTTGATTCTGAAGACAGGCTGCCTGGTACCAAATTCTGGCCCCCTCACTTATTAGCAGAGTGCACTGGATAATTTATCTAAATATTTTCTGCTTTAGCTTCTTCAGCTATTCAAGGGGAAGAACATTATTCAAGTTTGGCATGAGAGAGTATCTAACTGTGAGTATACTGTGAGTATCTAACTCACAGTTTGGCTTAGATTACATGGGTGAAATGTTTAAGAGCACGCTGGTCACAAAGCAAGTACTCAGCAAACTCAGTCACTATTACCAGTGTATTTTTAGTTTTCATCAATGAGGGTCCTGTAAGAAAAGGAAGAGAATGAGAAGCATGACTTCCTTCCCTTCTTCCATCTTTCTCTTCCAATCTGATTTGCTTGCCACATGACAAAGGGTGCTTGTCTGCAGTCTCACCCTGGCTGTGTGACTGCAGGGAAGTTGTCCTACCTTCTGGACCAGTATTGTAGGGCTGTTGTAATAATGTACCATAAACTCAGATGTTAAGCCTAAACTTATAGAGGTTAGAAATCTGAGTCAAGGTATTGGTTAGGCTGGTCCCCCCTGAGGCTGCCAACAAGATTCTGTTCCATGTCTGTCCCACAGCTTCAGTAGTTTGCTGAAAATCTTTGGCGTTTTTCAGTTGGTAGAAGCAACACTCTGATATCTGCCTTCAGGCTGAAATGGTGTTCTCCCTGCGTGGGTATTTTTTGTCCAACTTTCTTGTTTTTTATAAGGACTGAATTCGGGGCTCCCACAACCTTATCTTAGCTAATTTCCTATTCAGTGGTGATATTTCTAGATCAGGTTACATTCGGAGGTGCTAGGGTTTTGGATTTCAACATTTAAATTTTGCAGAGGAGACACAATTCAACCCATAACATTCGGGGCAGTTTTCAGAATCTTCTGGAGGTTATGGTGCCTGCAGTTCTCCAAGAGGGGCATCAAGTATGTCTGGTGTTTCTCAAATTTAACTGAAGAACACATATGCTCAGTTATGGAGAATCTTGAGGGCTTCATGCTAAGACTATGCTGTTGTGAAGAATGTTTATGAGGCTGAGGCTTTCCCATCATGAATATGGCCAATAGGTATGACTGTATCCAGGCACAGGAAGTTCTTCCAAATCAGGGCAGAACCCCCCCACCCCCCAAAACCCAGTGGCAACCAACTGTCACTGGTTAACTTACTGGGATGGGGGTGAAGTCAGGCCAGTGGCTTTCACTTCCCTGTCAGGCCCTGGGTGGGTGAGAAGACCCATGGGGGTTTCTCTGGTTCTGAGGCAGCTGATGTGGATGGCAGGGAGGCTGGACCACTTCATTCATATTTAAGCAGCTCTGCTCCCATACCAACTACAAGGGAAAGCCCACAAGGGAGAAAATGACTTACTCGGGAAATTTTAATAAATAGGTTAAAAGAAAAACCTGCCTCAGCTTCTCTTTGTGTTGCTGTCAGAAAGCACATCTCCTGTAACAAGCTGACATTCTTGTCGACAGCACTGTTAACAGCGCTGCGAAAGAGGTAATTACCCAATAAAGTTACTGTTAGCCAAATTGCATGGAACTTGAATTAAAATATATCTGATTGCAGGATTGAAGCCCAAATCATAGTCTTACCCATTAGATGAGAAGTTTCCCTGCCTCAAGAATGTGAAATAAGGTAGGGAGGAGGCTGCCATTTCTCTTTTGGAGAGGAACCCGCTCTAAGAAGAAGTCTCAGGGATGCTTTATTCTCTTTTGTGAGGCAGCAGTGGAATGAGATTTCTGCTTTCTTCCTTATTTCTGTGAGCTATTTCCATTTACTTTGTAGGGCAGAGGCACAGTGGGGCATAGCTGCCCTTTCCAGATGGAGGGTGAGCTGAGGAGGCACCTGGGGGAAAAAGGGCATTACTGTGTAGGATCCAGTGTCCATGTAGGGCTGGTAAAAAGGAGCTCATTGTCTGAGCAGGCCCAGATTACTTGATAGTGGCTGCCTGGAGTTTGTGTTGAGGAGGGTTCTGAGACTTCTTTCTGGCTCAGGTGAAAGATTCCAGGATGGATTAATGATGTCTGCATTGGATATGGTTGAGGAGAATTGGTGCACATGTGCTAGATACCTGCCATCCCCTGAGAATGATTCTACTTGTGCTATTTTGGTCTATTCCAGTCTTCTGAGAATGTTCAAAGTTCAGCAAGCAAGTATTAAGTCTAACATTTATTTGTACATAAAATTATTTGAATATTCTAAGTGTCAGTGTTACTAGTCTATTTCTTCAACCTTTTATCTTCTCTATATTGACCACAAGAAGGCAACTAATTCAACTATGCTTTATAGAGACTGTTTCTTTCTTCTTTTTTGTAGTACTGGGGATGGACCACAGGGGCATTCTACCTCTGAGCTACAGTCCTATTTTTTTATTCTTTATTTTGAAACAGGGTTTCACTGAGTGTGAGGGCCTCACTAAGTAGCTGTTTCTTTTTTGTAGCTGTACGTCTTTGTCTCCCTGGACTCCAAACTCAAAAGCACTGTCAGCCTATTAGATTTTTCAGTTGCCTTTCTGTTATTCTTGTCTTCTGTTTGAAGTCCTCTAATGCATCCCCTGACAACATTTTAGAAAAACAGCGACTTACTCACTTTTTTTAAGTCTCCCAGGGAAACTATGCAATTTTCCTTGTTAACTCATCTTTTTATTTTACCCTCATTTCTTCTACAGTGTATTGTGATTCCAGAATATACCATATCAGGCTGACTCCAGTTTCTGGATGGGACTTAAATCAGATGGGGGTTTGAGAGAAACTCTTTTACTTAGTTCTTAATATGTAAAATGAATAAATTTAGAAAATCATTTTTTGTTAAGACTACATTACTTTCAAGCTATTGGTGCAAAATTTCATTTTGTGTGTAAAAAATAAGGTGTTATTTTTTCTCTTAGATTAAACCATATGAAACTGCCTTTTTTTTGGGTTAAAAAGGTTGACCGTTGGCAATTTCCCACAGTTCAATCTATTTGTAAACCTTCTTTAACAATCCTAATCATGAAGGTTTGGGCTTTAGGCTGTTTAAGGAGCATGTATTATCACTTACAACGTCAAAGAGAAATGAATATTACTTTATTTAAACATGTATTTCTATCTTCAAAGCTCAATATTCTGGCCCTCCTTAGTAATATAAGAAGAGCTACTCACTGACCTCTCTTCTCAAACTTGAAGAGCGCTCTTGAGCACCTGACTTGGCTTTTATAGATAAAAGAAGACCAGACAGTAACTCGTCCTAAATTGTATTACTGGTTGGATGAAGAAAGTAAGTATTTAGTGAGAAACTCGTTGGAATGTTTTAAATGATAACCCACATCTCTATTTCTTTCCCAAAGGACTGAGGGAATTCTGGTTTCAGTATCAACTATTAAATAGCACCTGCACTTAGTATCTGATGGGACCTCACAGCAGGAGTAGGTTGGTTTTAAGAGAAGTTTTGTCCAGGTGCTCCGTTTTATTTCACACACGTAATCCAATGGCTGTATGTGCATGTGGGTACAGAGGTACTAGAATGTTTTGATTAGCATCTGTATGAAAGATTGAGTCCACTACACAGTACAACAGAGCAGACTATTTGGATGGAGGGCTATTTCAGTTTGATAGAAGTTGGCAACAAAACATGTCTTCTAAAAGAAGAGTACTGGAAGTAGTGTTCTGTTCCTGGAAACAAAAGTCAAACTAATCTCTTTGTGCCATGGGGTCTTATTTCTCATTGTCTCAACACTGCCAGTCACAGCAATAATGCAACCAGCTGGCTAATTAGCAGAGATTCTGCTTCTGGGAAGGGGAGTATGTGTAGATGACAAAGAGACACTAAAGGCCCTTAGGAATTCATTGCATTGTCATCTCATACCATTTAGTTACACAACACATCTAGCTGTGTGGGCAAGAAGACTCAAGCCCAACTCCACTGACTTCCCTAATAAAAAAAGACTGAGAATGGTGTTCACATCAAGATTGGAGTGTGAAGTCAGTTCATAAAAGGCCAATGAGATGTTGCCCTCTGATGTCAACATTTTTCACTGAGCTAAGAAAATTCTTCCTGGGAAAATCTAAGATGCCCTCATCCCACTGACCAGGTCACTGCACTTAACATCATATGGAAAATAAAGATCAAAACTAAAAACCAGAGATATTTCCAGTAAGAGGAGGGAACGAAGAGACAATGTTCTTGCCTTTTCATTTCATCAAAATAATCACAGGGTGTTTGGGTGTCTGATTCAGTCTTTCATGAGGACTTTCCTTGGAAGCTGATGGTAGAAGTTAGTAGTGTCTCTCTTTACACAAAAAGTCATTATCTCAGAGATTTAGAGATTAGAAATGGGATACCATACAAGGTGGGCATGGGAGGATAGCAAACAGAATCTGGGGGTATTTGTTTTTAGATACAGATGAAATCATGTGACTTCTTTCCTTTGTTTTATCATTTCCTTAAAGGTCATGTCACATAAAGATAATGCACATAAGAATTATCTTACAGGTGGGAAAAAAGATACCTGGTCTGATGGTGTGATTGTTAAGAGAGGGAGTTGGAGGCCATGAATGGTTTTTACTTCAAGCCAACCTGTGTATTTGTCATTCTACTTAACGTCTATTCCTTTTTCAACAAAATCACTCCCTACCCCTTGAGGAAGTTGATTTAATTAGTGCTTGTATTTTGACAGGCTTAAAGGAAAGTAGCTGGATATTTTCAATAGTAGTGAAGACTGAGGATGTTTTATAAAAAGAAAAAAAATATACACAGAGTAACTAAAACTCATTTCAGAGGAGCTGAAATGCAAACTTTACCCAGAGTCTACATAAATACCAGCCAAGGAGAACCAGGTCAGCTTCCTTGAATCTTATATCAGAGATGAGGTGATTCTGTTAATCCCATTGCTTTGGATGTTATCTGAATGTTCAGACATGTTCCCTAGGTCCTCTCCTAGATGCAAGCAATCTGCCAGAAGTACATCTGGGTTTTCAGATCCTCATGCATCCACATTCTGTCTTTCACAGCTCACCCCCTGATTGCAGGGCCACACGACTCCTCTCAGCTCATCTTGCCCTTAGCTGCTTCAGTCCTGACAGTTTCTATCTGACCTCTGCTAGTCTCCTTACCCAGGGCCCTAACTAGAAGACTGTAGTCTGTACATGATGGCTACCTTGACAAATATCATCTTCATCTCATCCAATTTGATCAGAACTTTAACCTTTATTGTCAGTTTGTGACAATAACTTCATTCAAAATTTGGAAATACTGACATTCTTTTTAGCTTTAAGAAAAGATAATGCAGGTTTCTTAAGATAAAGACAAGTAATTATAATGCTTCTTATGATTGTAAATCCTGCTAAATGCAAATAATAATGGAAATAAAATGGATGGGACTTCCGGGAAGATGGCAACCGAGAAAAGCGGGACTTAAGAGCCCCGCTAACAACCAATCTCCATTACCACAAAATCAGCGCCTTTCATAGCCAGAAAACACCATCACCAGAGAAACAAAAAAATCACCAGGCTCCAGAGAGAAAGCGGACTGAGAACAGAGTTCAGAGCCACAGAGGAGATACACCGGCCTCACGCCCGAGGATGTGGCAGCAGCGCCATACTGCCGGTGGCAGCGGCAAACACACCGTACGGCTACAGCAAGCCGAGGTGAGCTGCTGCGGAACAGCCAGGCGGGATTTTTCAGCGCAGGGAACATCTAAAGCTCCCAGTGGCTGAGCTCAGCACACGCTGCAGGGATGTGGGTGTAACTCAAAACCAAGAAGAAATAAGCCAGCCTCATGACCAAGGGCGTGGCAGCGGTGCCATATTGCCACCGGCGGCAGCAGCAGTGAATTCACTGAGTCCAGTACAGCTACATCTGCGAACTCAAGAACAGTGAGTCAAATTGCAGGGCACAGAGGAGAAATCCCAGTACTGTACTCCCTGGGACTTGACCCAGTGGGGGAGTGGCGGTGGCAGAGATATCACACCATAGGAGAAGTACAACCTGGCACCCACCCCCCCATAGTCTAAAGCAGCCTCTATCGACTACATGGGTCGGAGACTCTGTGATACAACCCAGTAAAGGAGTAGTGGGGTCAGAGATACTACAGACTCGAGATCCAGAGCACCTTAAGCGAAGTCATAGTGACCCACGGGAAGAACCCAGAGAAGGCACAAACTTCCAAAATCATGGGAAAGAGGAATAACACTGGAGCAATGAATGCCCACAACCCCACAACATCAGAACCTGATAAAACAGAAAATCAGAGATTTCTAGAAGATCAAATCAGGAAAATAACTGTAGAAATAATAGAGGTGCTTCGAAAAGAACTCAAAGAGACCCAAAAAGAGATAAAAGATGCAATTAGTGAAGTAAAGGCCTCAATTCAAAGCACAAACAACCAATTAGACCACATGGAGAACAGAATCTCACTCTTAGAATATGATCATTCCAAAAATGAACGCATAGTTTCTAATCTAGAAAAAAAATCCAACAGCAGGAATCTGATATTGAAGAAATATGGGCCCAATTTAAGAGAGCTAACCTAAGAATAATTTGAATAGAGGAGGGAAAAGAAAGTGAAACCAAAGGGATCAACAATCTCTTCAAGGAAGTAATAGCAGAATATTTTCCAAACATAGAGCAAGAGGTTGATACACAGGTCCAGGAAACTTATAGAACTCCCTTTAGACAGGATTGGAGAAGAGGATCCCCACGCCACATAATTGTCAACATGACCAATGTGGAAGCCAAGCAGAGAATCTTAAAGGCAACAAAAACAAAGGGCCAAGTGACATTCAGAGGCAAGCCAATTAGAATCACTCCAGACTTCCCAAACCAAGTCATGAGAGCCAGAAGGGCTCGGAGTAACATATTCCAAACTCTGAAAGAAAACAACTTCCAGCCAAAAATTTCCTACCCAGCAAAACTTTCTATCAAATTAAATGGAAAAATAAGAAGCTTCCATGACAAACAGAAACTGAAGGAATTTATGTCTTCAAAACCAGCGCTAGAGAAAATACTCAAAGAGATTAACTACAAAGAAGAAATAGGTAACACACACCAGAACCAGAGAAACAAGATTTTCCATCCAACAGACAACTAAGATTGGTTATCTGTGGAGATTCATTATTTATGTTAGTCTTTTACCTATCTCTAAATTGTATTGTTTGCCTTTATTGTTGTTAATTTTTAGGATGTCTAGTTGGAATATTAATATACCTTCAGATATAGCATTTGGAAATATTTTATCCCATTCTATTAGTAACTTTCAACTCTGTTTACATTGTCTTTGGATATACAATATTTTTTTTATTTTTTAGGGAGTTTGTATACCCTTCTGTTGCCTGTGCCATTGAAATCATATCTAAGAAATCACTGCCAATTTCATGTTGTGAGGTTTTATGACCCAGATTTTCTCCTAAAAGTTTATAGTCTTAAGATTTATATTTAGGTCTTTTATCTCTTTTGAGTTAATACTTGTATATAGGATTAGGTAAGGGTCCAATTTTATTCTTTTCCATGTAATTATTATTTTTCAACAATATTTAGTTAAAAGATTATTATTTCTACCACCAAATGTTCGTGGAAACCTTGTCAAAAATAACTTGACAATATAGGGAAGAATGTAGCTCTAGGCTTTTATTTAACTCCAATGGTTTATATATCTGCCTTTAGGACAGTACTACACTGTTTCAATTATTGTTGCTTTATATGGTTTGAAATCAGAAAATATATATCTTCTAGCTTTGTTCTTTTTCAAGATTATTTTGGGTATGTAGAATCCATATTCCATATTAGGATAGATTTTTTTTCTGAAAAATAAATATATAAATATATGATAGTTTCTCCTAAAAAAATAGAAAAAAATATTCTCTGGTAAGAAAGAAAGCAAAAAGAAATATTGAAGTGTTATCTTTAAGTCATCAAAAGCTTGGTATCAGACAAATGAAACTGTTAGTGAGATTAACATTGTTAATATTGGATAAATTGCTATAAAACTAGATGTCAACCACTAAGCCAAGAATGGGAAGGAGGGATGGGGAGAGAATGGGGTGGGGATCGGGTGGGGGCTGACTGGGTGATGTGTGCATGTATGTCTACAAAAGTTTGTATCCCACTATGATGTATGAATAAAGTGCACCAATTAAAAAAAAATGGATGAACTTGAGCTGGGTGTGGGGGCACAGACCTGTAATCCCAGTACTTGAGAGGCCGAGACAGGAAGATTACAGGTTTGAGGCCAACTCCAGCAACTTCCTTAGACCCTCAGCAATTTAGTAAGACCCTGTTTCAAAACTAACTAACTAACTAACTAACTAACTAATGAAGGCTGAGGATATAGCTCAGTGGTAGGGTGACACTGGGTTCAACCTGTAGTACCTAAAAATAAAAAATAAAAAAGAACTTGGATCTGATGCTAGTCAGACATTGACTAAAAACTCCTGAAGTGGAGTTTCTTTCCAAAAATTTCATTTTATCTGTTTGAGTGTGAATTTTTAAGACCACTGATATGGTTTTTCAAACACACAGTTTGAAGTCTGTCATAGATTGGTAGAGTGATAGAGGAGAAAATTTCAGGAAAAAATGAAACTGGGAGGGGGTAGGAGTGGGAGGTAGAGGAGAGATCACAAGCTTAAAGAAATGTTTGGTATCCTTTTCTTCCTCCTTTTCTTCCTGTGAGGTGAAGATTCTACCACTCATATCAGGGCCCCAGAGTTGGAAGGTAATGCACAAGGCTAGGAGTGTGGAAGTGGTCTTCAAACTGAACCATGGGACCCCAGATGTTCTTTTCCATAGTTGTCTCATAGATGGGGAGGGAGCGAAAAAGCAAATGGAACCTAAATGAGAGAGATGATTATATTTTTCCAGGTGATGTTAGTTCAGTTTTTATTTTATGTTTCAAGTTAAGATCATTATAAAATGCACACAGTGAAGAAATTCAGCATAGATCAGAAACAATTCCCTAGTGCCTGGACTTTCAGGAGGATCTAAGGGCCTTGTCAAGAGAAAGCTCCTCGTACTGACCTCTGCTGAAACCTTGATCCTATGGCTTTCAGACTCTCAAGTAAATGCAGTTTAGATTTTGATTATCCCAGGCTTTACTTTTCAGATTGTCTCCTACGTTTCTTTTGTTCTCTTAAGAACCAAGATACCAAGCAAGCTCAACTTTACCATTCACAGAAATTATTTTAGGGTCATTCCAGAGAAGCATGGATTTTGGTGCCAACTCAAGAACAAAGGATTTTATTATACAATGATGATATAGCAGAAAAGAAACTGAAAAAAGCCATAGAGTGGGTTTAGTGAATTATGAGAACCTACTACAAAAGAAGGAAGAACATGCTGGAGTTTTACAAGAACTTCCCACTACAGTCAGAAGTACGGTGGTTGCGTGCTTGGGAGGCAGAGACAGGAGGATCGTGCAGGTTCGAAGCCAGCCATGCACGCTGGCTTAGGAGACCCTGTTTCCAAATAAAAATGTAAAAATAGGTCTCCAGGCTACACGCCTGGAGGTAGAAGGGCTTCCAGGAACCCCAATACCACCAAAAAAAAAAAAAAAGTACAATGTTTGATTTTGTCCGTGTGTGTGTGTGTGTGTGTGTGTGTGTGTGTGTGTGTGTTCTAGAACTTGTCCAGAAGGGCAGGGTTTCTGCACAAAAGCTGGAGCCTGGGCTTCCTTCATTGTGTCATAGAGTAATCCCACCTCTGTACTGCAGATAACAATGGGGAGTGGAAATGCCTGCTGAAAGCCTGGCTGGGAGAGAATTACAATAATTGAGCCACAAGGTCAGCATGGAAAAATAATGGAGTAGCTTGAGAAAACTTAGAAGTATTTGATCATTTGCACACTTGGGATTGCATTTTGTACATGACAGCAGCTCAATAGCTTAGTTAAAGATGATGCAGAAAATACCTTTGCAATTTCTCTTGGAAATGACTTTGCAAAATTTAGGTTGAAAAGAAGCATAACTACTTCTACAAAGTAAAATTCTAATGCTGTCTGTACCCAGTAGAAGTAATTTCCAAAATATATTAAAACTGGGAGATCATCTAATTATCTCTTAACTGATTATCAAGAATCTATTGCAAAGTCTTTCACCAAATACTGAACACAAAACAGTATTCTACACTGGACTTTAAACATTATTTACTGTTTTAGATGCGTTTTATTGGCATTTAAGGAACCTGCTAGTCATAATTTTTCTTATTATGCTGTGGAGGGAGTGGAGGAAAATCTTCCTTGTTGCAAGGAAGATAGACCATTTATTTAGATTTTTCAGAATTTAAGTGTCAACAATAATAATGGGACTGCTGGGAGGATTAAATGTCTGTCCTGTCCCTGTAACAGCTTTATAAGTACCTCATTCCTGCATTAAATGAGAAGTGGTCCAACAGCAAGTTACCACCTTTTCTAAGAAGCTGGAGAGCAAGAAGCTGCTTCCTTCGCTACTGCCTTTAGAATCACTGCTTTTGTCAGGATCCACAGCAGAAAGATTCTTGATCCTTGTGAAGCTAAGAACTGGCTTCTAGGCTTTCTGTTACTACCCAACCCGCCATACCCTCACCAACTGTCAGGCATGGCCTCCACCTCTTGTGGCAACTCAGCTTGGGTTCAGACCTGCAGTTCCAAGAATCTGAGTGATATAATCTCTAGGGGTGCAGCCCATAGCATGCAGTAAGCTGTGAGTGGGGACATGAAGGAGTTCAGTGAGCTAACTGCATATTCTTGTCATATCCACCTGAACTCCTTTCTTCTTAAATGAATCCAAGGCAATTTCTGTTCATTGTAATTGAAGAGTATTCCTTAACACCTCCATGTGACTGACAGTGTCTTGGACATGCTGCAATGGAGCCATTAGGTTTTTTTGGAATTAGATGTCCACATCAGAGAAATAAGTTATGGCTGCAGTTGGTATATTATCACCTTTGAAATGTCTGCCTTGCCCTCTTTCAATGCTCTTTTGCCAATTACTTGTTGACAAGGCCAGAGCTTAAGATATGGACAAATCTCATGCGAAATGAGATAACTGTAGGATAGGTAACCCAGAGACTAGATTTTTTTTTTTTTTGCATAATAACAATTCTGACCTGGCACCCTGGCCTTTCGGCTTGCCCCACTAAAAACTCACCTTTTTTGGTGCTGGGCTGACTGCAGGAGCCCTGAGCTAACATGAAGGTAATTCCATCCATATGCCGCTAGGCCTGCACAGGGCCTTAGAAAGAGGATAGAATAGGAATAGCTTCTTTTGGCACATATTAGTGAGAGACTTTAGACAAGACATGAGATCTTTCTGAACCTCAGACATTTCTTTAAAATGGAGAAACTGTAGATGAGTTTAGTTTCCAAATAAGGATATTTAGAAACTAAATTAAACCCCCTGAGGGTGATGGGAAGGGGGAAGAGGGAAATTCCCTAATGTACACGATATACATTCACAAACATATCAATCACTAAGCTAAACATGAGAAGGGGGGAGGGAACGGGGTGGGAATTGGGTAAGGGCTAGTTGGGTGATGTGTGCATGTATGCCTCTACCATCTTGTTGTACTCCATTAAGATGTATGATTACAATGCACTAATAAAAAATGGAACAATAATGCCTGCCATATGAATTTGTGAGAATTATGTGAATGAATACAAAGGCCTTTGCAACAGTGCCTGGCAGGAAAGAGCATGCATACTGAATGTGATCTTTAGGGCTGGATTTCTATATCTCTGGGCTCTAACACATTTCTGAAGCTCCAGTCTTTGAATCTTTGGTTTCCCTTGGCTTGAATCTGTGTCTCAATTCTCCACCATCCTCTTGTCCTTTCCAGGATACATATGCTTTCCCATCTTCTCCCTTCACCCTTCACCTTCTCTTTTGTACTCAATTTTATTATGGTTAGATAACTGCCACTCAGAGGCAGATTTCCTAGCTGCCTGCTGGCTCAGCTATCTCATTACTGAGATCCCCACTATACACTCACTCTCTCAGTGATCATGATGTCCTAATTTCTACTGCTTCCTTGAGCTACCACCTAATATTTGCCACATTATTCTCTGGGTACTGAGTTATACTGCCTTTCTATTGTCACTTGTGCTTAAGTTTTTACTTTTCCTCCTTGCTACCAGCACCCCCCATCTTCCCTTCCCACCTCCGTGGCTATTATCAAGTCTCAGACCCTGGATCTTAACTCCTTGCAGCAGGTAGTGTTTTCATATGAGAGACAGATTCCTCTACTTCATCTGAGTCCTTGCTACTGATGCAGCGGCATCCCTGGGAGCTTATTAGACATGCGGGATCTACTGAATCAGAATCTGCATTTTAACAAGATCCCAAGGTGATTCACAAGCACAGGAAAGCAAGAGAAGCACTGTGTTATATGCGAGAGAATATGGCAAGATCAGAAAACACTTTGGCAAAATTTATTAGTCTTCCTTTTGTGATATTCTAGAGAGATATGTCTGCTTCTTTTTTCAATTTTCAATTTTTTACTTTGAAACAGGGTCTCACTGAGTTGCAAAGGGCCTACATAGCTGAGGCTGCCCATGAACCGTGATCCTCCTGTCTCAGCCTAGATGTCTGCTTCTTAGTGTGGCTTACTGGTACTTCTACCAAAAGGACTGCAATGTAGTACCCTGCATCTTTTCATCCAGGACATGGGCTTTGTGTTCTAAGGATGAAGTCCAGGTTTGTGTCAAGCTGAAATTAGATGAACGTTCTGGAAGGCTATGTATTTGAGGAAATTCACACTAAGACTGATCTACTTGCTCTAGAATCACATGAGATGAAGGAATTATGCATCTATAAACTATACAATAAATAAAAGGAAGAACTCCTGAGTCCACTTAAAATTTTTTCAATGTTTTTCTTTTCCTACTTTATCCTCAGCTCTTCCAAACCTTCCTTTCACCTCTCCCTCTAGAACCAGCACCTGAGTACACAGCAGAGCATGGTGGTGATGGGAGAAATGATTGCTGAAGTCTGAAAAATGACAGGTGTTTGGGGGGGACATTAGGTGGTCCCTCCTCCTAATGTTTTTATTTAACATGTGTCTGTATTATAGTTTTGCCACTGTGACCAAATATACTGACAAGAACAACTTGGAGGAGGGAAGGTTTATTTCGCTCATGGTTTCAGAGGTTCAGTCCATGGTCAGATGTCTCCAAGGCAGAAACATCATGACCGCAGGGTAGAAAGAGTGCAGCTGGGACGGAAACAGAAAGGTGTGTGTACGGGGGAAGGAACCAGAGACAGATATAGTCCCCAAGGCCACATTCCCAGGGACCTGCTTCCTCTAGCTATACTCGATATGCCCATAGTTACCACTCAGTAAATACATTCAAATTATTACTTAATCTCTGCCTATTGCATTCTCAACACATGAATTTTTCTGGAGCCACCTCAGATCCAAACCATAACACATGCCTTTGTAATATAAGGGTACTATTATAATTATTTTGCTTCATTGATTGCAATTATCCAAACCCTGTCCCTTCCCTCCTTAAAAGCTCTGAGTGCTACAAGAATGAATGTTGTAAAAATCTTTGAAAGCCCCACAAATCAATCAATCCACATGCACATCAAGAAGCAGGGGGAAAAGCGTGTCTATAAAAGGTGGCTCTAGACTGTGAGCGGTGCTGAAAGACCGTCTGCAGTCTAATTGCCCACGCCACTTCACTTTTGTTTATATTGTCATTAGGTGACTGAGAGAGTAAAAAATACACAGCCTGCCTCTCTTTTTAGTTTTGAACACACAGATGCTTCCCATATTTCCAATGGAGCAACTAATGCAGATGACTCTTTCATTTCTTGGGCCAGTATCAGTTCGACCTGATCCTATCCTGGCAGCCCACCTGGGACTGCTGTCATCTTGCGAATGTGATGTGCTCCATGATAAGCACAAAATAATCTATTGTTTTTCTTCAGATGTGGCAGGCTTTGGGAGGTGGGGTAGAAGAGAGAGTTTAAAGGCATTAAAAATAAGTAAGAGGAAAGGGAAGGGTCCTCCCTTGCAAAAAGGAAAAGGGCTGGCAGTCAATGGCTAGGAAGATTGAAAGTGCCCCAAGCCACTTAGTCAATCAAGAGGTGCTAGGGCTTAGAGCTGGGTGGAAAGGTAAATGATTTTTTTCTTCTTCAGCAAAGGTGGCTAAAATATAGTAAGTTAAATTTCAGATTCAGATAGGATTTTTCTAAACTGTGGTGAATGCACAATGACTACTGGTTTTGTATAGATACCACCAGAAAAATATTTGTGATGTGGTCACATCCTAAAATGGTGCTGCATGAAATTTTCCAAAGTATAGTGATGACTTAAAAGTCTATGCACTTTTTCTTTGGGTGGTCCTGGGGTTCCTGGAAACCCCTCTACCTCCGGGCTACACTCCCAGACCTACTTTTATATTTTTATTTGGAAACAGGGTCTCTTAAGCCAGCATAGCTGGTTTCGAACCTGCGTGATCCTCCTGTCTCTGCCTCCCAAGCGCGGGGACTACAAGCATGTGCCACCATGCCCGGCAAGTCTGTGCACTTTGGAAAAGACTATCCAATATTTACATAATAAGACATCCATGTATATAATTTCTTTTTCCCTATGGGAACTGAGGGATGAGGTGAATGTTTCCATACTGCAATAAAGTACCTATCTATATTAAATGATTAATTATAAATGATTAAAAAGGTTCATAATAAGTGGATCTATTCCAGGTCACTTAAGTAGCAGCTAACTTCAGCTGACTAAGGAAACAACAATGGATGAATTTATAAGTTAAAGTTCAGTCCCTGGCAGTATAGATGGTTTTCATTATTAGATTAAGACACATGCACAGCCTCCTTTTTTTTTTTTTTTTTTTTTTTTTGGTGGTACTGGGGTTCCTGGAAGCCCTTCTACCTCCGGGCTACACTCCCAGACCTATTTTTATATTTTTATTTGGAAACAGGGTCTCCTAAGCCAGCGCGCGTGGCTGGCTTCGAACCTGCGTGATCCTCCTGTCTCTGTCTCCCAAGCGCGGGGATTACAAGTGTGCGCCACCATGCCCAGCTTGCACAGCCTCCTTTTAAAGGCATCAAATTCAGTCTATATAGCAAAAGTTCTCAAAATGGGGTCCCAGGACAATTAGCATCAGCATCTCCTGGAAATTTGTTAGAAATGCAAATATCTGGCCCATCCTGGCTTGCCTAATCACAAATTCTGGGAGAGGCCCCATGACCAGGGCTTTGATAATACACTCCTCCTGTGATTCCTATGCCTACTGGTTTGAGAAGGGAAGGGGCAGAGTTTGGATACATTTCAACAAATGAGACAAAATAAGAATTGAGAACTACTGCTTGCTACCCAGTGATGTCTGAAGAGGGAAGGTCATATAGTAGGAAACACCAGGACTCTGGGGCAAGGCCTGAGTTCCTTGCCATCATTGACTATATGACTTTGGCAGGCTTTTGGCCTTCCTTTTCTCCTCTGCAAAGTGAGGGGCACCTTCTATTTTCATAGGTTGTGAGATGCTGTAGGTCCTTGTTCACATACTAGGCATTCAGAACACATTGGGACTTGCTTTTTCTTCCTTGAAGCTGGGCTCCTGCTAAACACCTAAGAGGTAAGAATCATCAATATTTGTGGAAAATTAAGAGCACTTTTACATACACATGGACATTACCCCACAAAGGTTAGATGTTTTGCATTAGGTAGGCTGTCTGTTATCCTTGCCTATACTCTCCTATACAGGAGCTACTGGCCACGTCTTAACTGTGATGAACTCAAGAATAAAATCTACACTGGATTTTTAAGACTCTATAAAATTTTTAATTTTAATTTTAATTTTTTTAAGATTTCTCTATTAAGGAGCTGTTTCTTAGTTTTATTTTGTTTTACTGATTTGATGCTTTGGGTATCTTTTTTTTATTGGTGCAGTATATTCATACATTATATTGGGGTAAAATACTTGTGTGTAGAGACATGCACACATCACTGAATTTTTAATTTTTTTTACTGACTACATGTTGAAATAAAATTTTGGATACAGTGGGTTAAATATATTACTGAAATTAATTTCACCTTCTGGTACCTTAAAAAAAAAAAAAACATGGCTCCGAGGAAATGTACAACTTATTGCGGCTCACATTACATTCCTGTTGGACAGCACACTCTGGTCTAGGCACACTTGGAGTCATTGAATTGTCCTAATGCCAGGCCCCGTGGACAAGGAAAAGCCTACTGATAACAATGATTAACTTCTTGGCTCAAAGTTCACAGTCTCCACGGAGCTGTTCCTCATTGTCATCACTGCAGCATTTTGTAGCTGCAAAGGATTCCCCAGTCTTTTCATCAGTTCTTCACAACATAGTCTGTGAGGAAGGTCACTGCTTAAATTGTGAGGCTTATTAAAGAGATCTTCACCATTCAGAGGCTGGCGGGTGCCTCCATAGATGCGTACACCCTCAAACGGTAGTGAAGTTAGATCCCACGGGGATAAAAATGCCTCCGAAAAGAACTACAGCAGAGGCTGGGAGGGTGGGGGTGGTACACGCAAACACAGAGCTAATCACAGGCTTGTTAGTAACATCCACCCCTGAGAAAAACCTCCACCATGTCTGTGTTGCTCCCCTCGCCCCTCTCATGGTGTGTGTGTGTGTGTGTGTGTGTGTGTGTGTGTGTGTGTTTTAAATAGGCAAATTCTAGAGACTTGATTAACTCTTCAGACATTCTGAAAAGTCAGTTGTCAGGAAATGAAAGTTCTTTAAGCATCAGCCCACTCTATCTTCTATTGCTTCACAAAAGACAAATGAAAGGCAGTTCCCTCAGATGTCTATTTGTCCTCGGCTTGACTTAAAAATTGGCTGTGGAAATCAGCTGTCAGTCAAGTATATAATGGAGAGAAACATTTATGGAATTACCTGAAATGAGATGTTTTAAATGACAATTTCTTATTTGCACTTCTTAAATTATTCACGACAACACAAACCTGCTCTGATCTCTAAAAACATTTTAGGATTATGGGAACGTGTACTTCGTGTTTAAGATATTTAGTTTTATTTTAAGAACCCACCTCTCCTGGGAGACTCAGCATTCTAATAACAGACAGATGCCCCTCGGAGTGTGGACGTGGGAGCGATCCCATGCATCTGTCTTGTAGCTTGCTGGGGTGATGACACCCTGTGAAAAAGCAACCATTTACATAGGCACGAGCCAGATGGTGCAGACAGATGACTCGATGCCTGGAAAAGTGCACGAGAAGTCTCTTTTCACTCATTCATTTTAGCTTATTTTAGAGGTGCAGAAAGTTCCCAGTTAGTTAAGTTCAAACAAATATAGGCCACTTGCTTGATGCCAGGCACAAGGCCAAGTATGGAGGCTGCAAAACTGAAGGAGACACAGCCTTATTCCAGTCTGACCTAAAATAGAAATAAATGCAGATCTCCACGATTATGACTTTATTGATTTACATGTATAGGGCTCATTGCTTTCTTTTTCTTCTTACTTGCAGAGCATCAAATGAGGCACACCCAGACAAGACTGTCCCAGATGCTCCAACCCCCAGCCAAAGACTTGTGAGGAGTAGTAAAAGACTGTGTTCATAGGCCATTGCATATTGGATGGTTTATGCATGGTGATAACCAACCAACACACCCTCTTCTCTCTCATCATCATAGCTCTGAGGTTCTCCCCTTTGGCTTAGATTTATTTCCTATGTAACCTCACTCTTTCCTAATGATTACTGGCAAAAAGTTAGACCCTCTTAGTTATGGCTATCTGGAAGAGAAAATCAGAGGAGGAAATAAGGGCAAAGGAGAGAGGCTATGCTGATGGCAACTATAGAAGATGTAAAGTCTCCTCGTTACCATGCTCCTCCTGCTCTGAATCTAGCCCCCTGTGTCCTTTCACCCCCTTCCTTCCTACCCTTAAATTTTCTCCTTCCTTCCTTCCTTCCTTCCTTCCTTCCTTCCTTCCTTCCTTCCTTCCTTCCTTCCTTCCTCTCTTTCTTTTTCAGGGGCATTCTATCTCCAAGATACATCCCTAGCCCCTTTCTATTTTTTATTTTGAAACAGAATCTTGCTAAGTTGCTGAGGGTCTCATTAAATTGCTAAGTCTGGCCTTGAACCTGTGATCCTCCTGTCTCACCTCCCAAGTATTGAGATTACAGGCATGTTCTACCATATCCAGCTCCTACTCTTAATTATTTTTTTTCTACTCAATTCCTTGTGTTCCCACTATCAATCTGCACAATGAGGCTAGAGCTCTTATTATAATTATTCTAACATTTATTTAATGCTAAGCAATGAGCTAAGTGTTTTACTTGAACTATATCTTTTAAGCCTCCCTATAAGTCTGTAAGATAGGTAACATGATCTGCATTTTACCTATAAAGAGGCCTAAGACTTAGAGTGATGTACTCAAGAGCTGTAGCCAGGAAGTGGTTTGGCTGATGTTCTAATCCAGGAAGTCTGATGTCAAAGCCTGTGCCCTTGACCGAGGCCACAATGCTAGTTCGGAACCCATAAGCATTGTACCTTTGAGATAGACCCCCAGCCCTATTTTTTAGTCTTTTTATTTTTGAAATAGGTTTCACTGAGTTGTAAAAGGTCTCACTAAGTAGCTGAGGCTGTCCACAAACCATGATCTGCCTGTCTCAGCCTCCCAAATGCTGGAATTACAAGTGTGTGCCACCACACTGGCTTCATTGCTAGTTCTTGTTGGACCCTCTTTAGCCTGTTTTCCATTGTCATTCTTCTCCCCTTCCACAAACAACCATTACTGAATATATTTTTATCTGAATATATTTTTGCCCAATGTGGATAGCTTGGGATCTATTATTTTTAATTTGCCTAAAGTATACTTTATTCTCTACCTTATTGTTCCTTTTTCCTCCACTAAATATTTTGTTTTTGAGATCTTTCCATGTTACTCTGTGTTCATTTAATTTGTTCTTTCTTAGCTACTACATAATACTTCATGGTTTCCACTAACACAAATTCCCTATTCCCTTTTCTATAATGAGTAACTAGATTTTTTCCAAATTCCCACCACAAATAATGCTTCACTAAACATCCTTGTATATGGTCCCTTTTGGTTCTAGTGAAAAATTTCTGAATAATAAATCCTGGAACAGAACTAGTAGGTCATAGGGAATGTTTTATTAGTAGACTAGATTATTCTCCACAGTGGTCTACACTCCACTAGCCAGACGTGAAGGTAAGTTCCTGCCTATTATCTTGTTTAAATTCTGCCAGCCCATCAGGTATAAATTGATGACTTATTATTGCTTCAATTTGTATTTCTCTAATTACTAATGATTTCAGACACTTCTTCATGTGCTGGCTGTGATTTTGAGTTTCCTTTGCTATAAATTATCCTTTCATAATCTGCTCATTTTTAAATTTATATATGTATATTTATTGGTACGATCTGATTATACATCATAATGGGATTCAAAGTGATACACTCATAAATATACACATCTCTTGATGTGGTTCCTTCTTAACCCCATCCTGCTACCCCTCTCCTCCCTGTATATGTTGGTAAGATTGTTAGTGGTATTTTCATTTGTGGACATAATGTCATTTGGTCTTTTCCTTCCTCAAGCTTCCTTTTCTTCCCTCTCTTCCTCCCTCTCCTGGTCCCTTTCTACTGTTCTACTGGCATTACTCTTTACTATCATAAAATATGCAGAAGCTAGAGAGAAAATAGGAAATAACTTAATTATAATTAATTTTTGATGGCCTTTCTACTTTCTTATTGATTTGGAAGAACCTCTTGCTTATTTTAGGTATGTGTTACTTTGAAATATTCCAAATAAAGCCAGGAGTGGCGGTGCATGCTTGTAATCCCAGTACTTGGGAGACTGAGATAGGGGAATTGCAGGTTCGGGGTCAGCCTCAGCTATTTAGTGAGGCCATCCACAACTTAATGAGACCCTTTTCCAAATAAAGAATAAAAAAAATATGGAGCAGGGGTGGAGGTTGGAGGTAGATTGCCCTTGGGTTTAATCCCCAGCACTGTGAGAGAAAGAAAGAAAGAAAGAAAGAAAGAGAAAGACTCCAAAATGCTCACCTAAATCATCACTGGGCCTTTTTTGTTCATAAGCAGAAGTCCTAATTTGATGTGGTTTAATATATATATATATATATATATATATATATATATATATATATATATTTGAATTTATGGTGTGTACCTTTGAAGTTTTGTTTAAAAGTCCTCTTTTGCCCCAGTTTACATTTTATCTATATACTTTCTGGGTTTACATTCCTATTTCTTCCTCTTTGAACGTGATTGCTAAAATAACCTTATTCCTATTATATTTTGGATAAAATAAGCTCTTAAGGGCAAGTCTAGGAATTTTGTCATTTTGTACATCAGTTATTTCTAAAAAACATATGAGATCTGATTTCAAAATGTCAGAAGAGAAGTTTGGAATGCAGCCTGTTTATGCATTGAAGGTTGCCAGGGAATTTATGAAAAGAAACTCTAAAGTAATAATACTGGTCTGTCTATGGTCATTGCCTCAGTATCATTAAGTTATAATCACAGTATTAATCTGATAATAAACAGCCTATAACAGCATTGCTTAAAGTGTGGCCATCAAGTCGATTGCATCAGGTTTACTTGAATGTATTAAAAGAGGATTTTATGCTGTGCCCTATGGCTCAAGCCTGTAATCCCAGCTACTCTGGAGTTTGAGGCAGGAGGATCACAAGTTCAAGAACAGTCTCAGCAACATAGCAAGACCAAATAAAAATATAAAGGTGTGGAGATATAGCTCAGTAATAGAGTACCCTGGATTCAGATCTCTCTCTCTCTCTCTCTCTCTCTCTCTCTCTCTCTCTCTCTCTCTCACACACACACACACACACACACACACACACACACACACACGTTAAGTCATTTGTCAAAACCCATGGAATACAACACAAAGGGTAAATCCTGATATAGAATATGGGTTTTCACTGATTATGATGTGTCAGTATTGGTTTTTCTATTGTAGCAAACAGACTACTCTGATGGGGAGTGTTAATGGGAGGAGGTGGTGCAATGGGGAAGGGAGTGTATAGTGGGAACTACTCCTGCTGAGTTTTCCTGTAAACCAAAAGCTGCTCTAAAAATAAAGCTGATTGATTAAAAAAGGATTCTAGAGCTGTTCTTTGTAACTAACTGAAGCCAGAATTTTCATTTCAAAGTAAGCATTCTAGGTAAATATTGTGCTCATAAAAGTTTAATAGGGACTACCTGAAAATTATTATTCAAATAATAATAATAATGATGATTTGGCTTGCTGTAGATGTTGCCTAGAGGGTGTGATTTAGCTGCTGAGCGACGGAATCATTTTGGATTGTATCCTGGGAGATAGCCAAAGAGAAATAGGCTTTTGAATGGGGAAGAGTCCCACCAGGATTTATTTTAACTTCGAATAAAATTTTTATTACTTATATTTGTTTTACATGGCTTTTATTTGCTGTGTTTATGGTGAGAAAAATAAAGATGTGTTCTGACCCAGAACACAGAGACCCACTAGCCCAGTAGGCACTAAATTTTTATCACCCATGGATGAACTAAAGTGGTCGTATTCTCCTCCATTCAGGGGATTCTTGTTTTTATTGTTTATTCTGCCTGGGCAGAATCTCTTCCCTCTGTGTCTTCTGAGAGACACCTCTCCTGACATTTTTAAGGCTTGAATTTGTTCCTCATCTGTCTAGAAATACAGTGAAGGAATTCTCAGCCAGGTCAAAAATGGGTAAGATTGTAAGGAGAAAAATCTCCATCCAGGGCATAAGAGCCTTCCTTGGTGACTTGCAGAAACACTTGAGCTCTGTGGATAGCAAATGCTGTAGAGGAATACATGTTATGAACGATTAATCTTTTTATCCCTTCTTCTTCAAGATATGGGCATATGTGAGAAGATTACAAAACAAAACTAAACCCACAGCCAACCAACAAACTTATCTCATCCATCTTAATTTTGAAAAAATTCATACAGCACCATATGCAAAATGTGTAAAAGACATATTTAAGCATGGGGGACAATCTTCAGATCTTGACGAGGCCTCCATTAAGATGGACTGGCTGTGTCTGGAACTGCAGGGCAAGGTAGCTGGGGACATGGCATGAACCATGCACTGTATGTATTTGTGAAATAGAATCAGATCACTAAAAATAACAATAGTTAACATGTGCTTGGCATCGTTACAGAACAGTTTATGTGCATTATCACATTTTATTTTCACAAAGTTTCTACAAGGAAGGTTCCTAATATCCTATCCAAGTTCACAGAGGTAGCAATTGGCACAAATCAGTTTCCTAAGGCTGGCCAAGAGCTCTTTCCCCAAATAGCAGAAATGTAACTACAATAGGGGTGAAGATTTAGCCCATTATTGAACTAAGTTTGAGAATATATCACAGACCACCAATCAGTCTCTAATTATAAGAATTCATACTGGGAGATGTTTTCTGCTTCCTCTCTCTGCATCTCAGCCTTCTCATCTATAAAGGCATGGAGCTGGGTAAACCCAATGGTCCTCAGCCCTAGCTGCACTTTAGAATCTCTGGGGGAGTTTCCATATCAGGATCCACTTTCTGCTGACTGAATTAGGATCTCTGGTGTGGAATGTCCTCACTTTGTCATCAGATCTCAACATTCTTTTAACTTCATCCATGACAGAGATGAGAGGAGAGAGTTGCATTTACTACTCCACATCTGAAGGACAATGAAAGAGCTACTTATGGTCTTAGAAGATTCTCCCCGATTGGACTTCCAGGAAGATGGTGACCGAGAAAAGCGGGGCTTAAGAGCCCCGCTAACAACCAATCTCCATTACCACAAAATCAGCGCCTTTCATAGCCAGAAAACACCATCACCAGAGAAACAAAAAAATCACCAGGCTCCAGAGAGAAAGCGGACTGAGAACAGAGCTCAGAGCCACAGAGGAGATAACTGGCCTCACACCCAAGGACGCAGCAGCAGCGCCATACTGCCGGCGGTAGCGGCAAATTCACTGGAGAGCTACAGCAAGCCGAGGCGAGCTGCTGCGGAACAGCCAGGCGGGATTTTTCAGCGCAGGTAAAATCTAAAGCTCCCAGTGGCTGAGCTCAGCACACGCCACAGGGATTCAGAGTGGAAATCAAAAACAAGAAGAAATACGCCAACCTCACGGCCGAGGGCGTGGCAGCGGCGCCATATTGCCACCGGTGGCAGCAGCAGAGAATTCATTGAATCCAGTACAGCTAATCTGCATACCCAAGAACAGTGAGTCAAATTGCGGGCCACAGAGGAGAAATCCCAGTACTGTACTCCCTGGGACTTGACCCAGTGGGGGAGGGGTGGTGGCAGAGATATCACACCATAGGAGAACGTGCAACCTGGCACCCCCCACAGTCTAAAGCAGCCTCTATCGACTCTCTGGGTCGGAGACTCTGTGATACAACCTAGTAAAGGAGTAGTGGGGTCTGGGATACTACTGACTCGAGATCCAGAAAACCTTAAGTGAAGTCATAGTGACCCAAGGGAAGAACCCAGAGAAGGCACAAACTTCCAAAATCATGGGAAAGAGGAATAATACTGGAGCAATGAATGCCCATAACCCCACAACATCAGAACCCAATAAAACAGAAAATCAGAGATTTCTAGAAGATCAAATTAGGAAAATAACTGTAGAAATAATAGAGGTGCTTCTCAAAGAACTCAGAGAGAGCCAAAAAGAGATAAAGGATGCAATTAGTGAAGTAAAGGCCTCAATTCAAAGCACAAACAACCAATTAGACCACATGGAGAAAAGAATCTCGCTCTTAGAAGATGATCATTCCAAAAATGAACGCATAGTTTCTAATCTAGGAAAAAATATCTGACAGCAGGAATCTGATATTGAAGAAATATGGGCCCATTTTAAGAGAGCTAACCTAAGAATAATTGGAATAGAGGAGGGAAAAGAAAGTGAAACCAAAAGGATCAACAATCTCTTCAAGGAAGTAATAGAAGAAAATTTTCCAAACATAGAGCAAGAGGTCGATACACAGGTCCAGGAAACTTATAGAACTCCCTTTAGACAGGATTGGAGAAGAGGATCCCCACGCCACATAATTGTCAAAATGACCAATGTGGAAGCCAAGCAGAGAATCTTAAAGGCAACAAAAACAAAGGGCCAAGTGACATTCAGAGGCAAGCCAATTAGAATCACTCCAGACTTCCCAAACCAAGTCATGAGAGCCAGAAGGGCTTGGAGTAACATATTCCAAACTCTGAAAGAAAACAACTTCCAGCCAAAAATTTTCTACCCAGCAAAACTTTCTATCAAATTAGATGGAAAATAAGAAGCTTCCATGACAAACAGAAACTGAAGGAATTTTTGTCTTCAAAACCAGCACTAGAGAAAATACTCAAAGAGATTAACTACAAAGAAGAAATAGGTAACACACACCAGAACCAGAGAAACAAGAGTTTCCATCCAACAGTCAACTAAGATTGGTTATCTGTGGAGATTCATTACTTATGTTAGTCTTTTACCTATCTCTAAATGGTATTGTTTGCCTTTATTGTTGTTAATTTTTAGGATTTCTAGTTGGAATAATAATATACCTTCAGATATAGCATTTGGAAATATTTTATCACATTCTATTAGTAACTGTTAACTCTGTTTACATTGTCTTTGGATATACAATATTTTTTTTATTTTTTAGGGAGTTTGTATACTCTTCTGTTGCCTGTGCCATTGAAATCATATCCAAGAAATCACTGCCAATTTCAATGTTGTGAGGTTTTATGACCCAGATTTTCTTCTAAAAGTTTATAGTCTTAAGATTTATATTTAGGTCTTTTATCTATTTTGAGTTAATATTTGTATATGGGATTAGGTAAGGGTCCAATTTTATTCTTTTCCATGTAAGTATTATTTTTCAACAATATTTAGTTAAAAGATTATTATTTCTACCACCAAATGTTCGTGGAAACCTTGTCAAAAATAACTTGACAATATAGGGAAGAATTTAGCTCTAGGCTTGTATTTAACTCCAATGGTTTATATATCTGCCTTTAGAATAGTACTACATTGTTTCAATTATTGTAGCTTTATATGGTTTTAAATAAAAAAATATATATCTTCTAGCTTTGTTCTTTATCAAGATCGTTTTGGGTATCTAGAGTCCATATTCCATATTAGGATAGAGTTTTTTTTGAAAAATAAATATATAAATATATGATAGTTTCACCTAAAAAAATAGAAAAAAAAATTATCTGGTATGAAAGAAAGTAAAAAGAAATATTGAAATGTTATCTTTAAGTCATCAAAAGCTTGGTATCAGACAAATGAAACTGTTATGTGAGATTATCATTTTTTTGGATAAATTGCTATAATACTAGATGTCAACCACTAAGCCAAGCATGGGAGGGAGAGATGGGGAGAAAATGGGGTGGGGATTGGGTGGGGGCTGACTGGGCGATGTTTGCATGTATGTCTACAAAAATTTGTATCCCACTATGATGTATGAATACAGTGCACCAATAAAAAAAAAAAAGAAGATTCTCCCCTTAAAAAGGAAAAGACAACTTCACTTGCTACTGTGTACCAGTCTACATGGCATCTTTGGGTCCCACTAAGCTCTGGAAAAATTGCCAATGCATTTCTCCCATCTGGATATTCTCAGAAGAACATTTGGTTCATTGTACATTGGTAACAAAAATCCACCTTCTAGTGAGGAGCCAGCATGTAGGTTTTGGTTGTGTAAGTTCTGGGCTTGTCACCTTATTTCATGCTTTCTTTGGAGGGGCCTCCCCTTTAGGAGGGCCCTGGCTCTTGGCTCTCCTTTCAGTGAGTGTGGTGACTTCACCAGGGGGGCTTCTCTCGAGTGACCTGCCTATCCAGTGGCTCTGTCAGCACAGGTGTTGGGGTGGCCAACATTCACACCACAGCTGCTTTTCTCCCTGGCCCCTGGCTGAATTCTGCCCTATAGATCTCTTGACAACATCTAACTCTAGCTTTTGTGGGCTTTGACAGTCCATCAAGTAGTGGACAGCACTGAAATTAAGTTGACAGAATTCTCATTTCACCTCCTGATTTTTCCAGGCACATTGCCACGCATGACACAGTCAAGTTATGTTAAAAAGAGAATATTTACTCAGGTCAAACTGATTCTTCTTCCCCCCAAACCTGAGGCTCTGATTACAGGTACAGTGAAGCAAGAAGCCAGTAAGAGGCATGTGCACAGCATCTGCCAAACATCAGCTGGCGACTGTCTGTGAAGGTGTGGTCCAGAGTGATCATGTTACACCAGGTAAACACAAAGCGGGGCTGGGGGTGGAGCTCCAATGTAGAAATGCCCCTGGGTTTAATGGATCAACCCCCAGCAAAATGTGTGTGCACGTATGTGCACTCGCATGCACGCACACACACACACACTCAGAATGATCATGTTGGTAGTTACAAGTGACTTTCCTCCAGTGAAGTCTTTTTTTTTTTTTTTTGGTGGTACTGGGGATGGAACCCAGGGACATTCTACCTCTGAGCTACAACCCAGGCCTATTTTTTATTTATTTATTTTTTTGTGTGTGTGGTACTGGAAATGGAACCTAGCAGCATTCTACCTCCAAACTACACCCCTAGCCCTATTTTTTAGTCTTTATTTTGAAACAGGGTTTCACTGAGTTGCAAAGGGCCTCACTAAGTAGCTGAGGCTGACTGTGAACCATAATCCTCTGGTCTCCGGCTCCTAAATGCTGGAATTACAAGGTGCACCACCACGCCCAGCTATTCTTTATTTTGAAACAGGGTCTCACTGAGTTGCAAAGGGCCTCACTAAGTAAATGAGGCTGTCCATGAACTGCAGTCCTCCTGTCTCAGCCTCCCAAATGCCGGGACCACAAGCATGTGCCACCACGCCAGGCTCAGTGAAGATATTTGAATTTAGATTTTAAGTAGACTCTGAAATTAGTGCCTTGAACAATGAGTGAAGGCTCTACAGCTCCCCCAACATTCTTTTCCTGTTCCACGACACATCTAGCATCATCTTCTTTACAGTTTTCGTCTTCTTTGTTTCATATAGTATTGATAGACTCACTGCATATTTTCATAAGCTGATTTTTTAAAGCCTCCCAGAAGATGAAAACTTATATGTCCAGTTGTCCTTGGGAAGCAGCCTCTGCTTATTATAGTATCCTATTTCCCTAGTGCTGGAGTGAGTCAGCTGTCAGAGAAGGACATTCACTCATTTTATACAGAGATGGCACCAACGAGGTGTCCTTGTGGAGCAGCGGCTGTCAGGGTAGGACTGGACTTCAGAAATACAGTCAAGTTCTCACAACACTTAAAAAGCCTCCTCAAAGAGACTTAGGGTAAACCTTGTCCTGCTATTTTAGAACCCCGAGTACCTATCATTAGACATATAAGAAGCACTTTTAAGTTCAACTGAATGCTATTTTTCGGCACACAGTGAGTGTACAGTACATTTTTGTACTGTTATGAGGCCTACAGAGGTGAGGTGACCTATCTAAAGTGGCAGAGTTGCAGTTTATTGTTCCAGGATACCATTCTTGGATTATTTTTATATATTTAATTAATTTAATTTTTTTGTGGTACTGGGGTTCCTGGAAGCCCTTCTACCTCTGGACTACACTCCCAGACCTATTTTTACATTTTTATTTGGAAACAGGGTCTCCTAAGCCAGCGCGCATGGCTGGCTTCGAACCAGGCAATGTGCAGGCAAATTTACTTCCTTTGCTATCCATGACATAAAGAACAAAATGCTTCATGTACAGAAGAAATGTTAGGTGGGGACTATATTTTTTCTTAAACTGATTCAATAGAAACAATAATAAGTGCTAACATTTATCAAATCACTTGCTATGACCCAGGAACTCTAACACTGGAGATAAATAAGATGTAGGTAAATTAATATATACCCTTTGCTTTCAAGATCCTAAGAGTAAAAAGTCAAATTTGCAGGTCTTGTGTTGGCCAGGATGTGGATCCTGGGTATCTTTCCAAAGAGATTGTAACCAGAGAACTATAGTAATATATGTATACGCATGTTCATTGCAGCACAATTCACAATAGCTAAATTGTGGAACCAATCCAGGTGTCCATCAACAGATTAAATGGATCACAAAATTATGGGAAATACAGTGGAATTCTACTCAGAATAAAGAACAAAATTATGTCATTTGTAAGAAAATGGAAGGACCTGAAGAACATTATGTTAAGTAAGATTAGCCAATCACAGAAAGTGAAGGGTCATATGTGTTCTTGAATATGGGCACACTAGGGAGATACTGGGGTTTCAGAATGATGACTCCAGATAATGGCTCCAGATAATGGAAGAAAACCTCAATGGAGCCAGGGAGGTGGTCTAAGGGCAGAGGAAAGACTGAGGTTCATTAATGGAAATACTGCCATCAATTATGGTTATATATATATATATATATATATATATATATATATATATATATGAATATGCCAACCTCAGTCTCAGTACTCTGTTTTGGGAAAGGGGGAAATAGGGAGGTGTGGGCACCGAGTGCTGAAAAGTCCCTGTCAACATGATATACATTATGATGTGAGACTATAATGCACCAATTAAGGCACATGAAAATCTGTAGGTTTGGGGGGAGGGTCATATTTTATGAAGTATTACCTGAGACACATATTTCCATAGGTACCCTAAATATTGATTTACTTCAGCGTTATTTGGCTTGGCTCTGTGGTCATAGCCACCCTGCCAGATGAAAGCAATTATGTTTCTTCTTTCCAGATCCAAGTGAAGAGATAGGTTACATTTATTTCTGTTTTGTTCTCTGACCTTACAATGGAATCACTGACCATGTAGTGAGTATGTAACTTCTTTGTTCTGCCAAAAATGTTCCATGAATTTTACAAAAAACTTTTGAGTAGAGAAGCTGAGTCCCAAGGAATCTGACTAGAATTAAATTTAGGAAGGCTAATGGTTAATTTTGTATCTGTTCTCTCCAATGGGGTACATAGAAAAGAATCAGCGACTCCATGATGAGAAAACCTAGTGGAGTGAGACCAAACAGCAAGGAAATACACACACACACACACACACACACACACACACACACACACACACGTGTGTGTGTATGTGTGTGTGTATATATATATATATATATATATATATATATATATATAACGTATATACGTTTTATATGTTATACATATAGGGAATAAATATCTTTATGAGATATATTTGTGGTCTACAGGTTTAAATAATTTTGTTTATGGAACAACTAGCAATAGATTTGTTACAAACTAATTTAGTTTAATGCATGAATTTGCATTACATGTTATAATAAAAAAGAAAATTTAGAAGGAGAAATGTGATCACTAATTAACATACTAAGGTACCTACCAAAGCTATACAGGGCTTTTCTACCTTATAAAAAACTGTCTAAAGATCAGTAACTTAAAAATAAATATAATTCATCATCTTCATTTGTATCTCACGAAGTTCAGTAATATTCACTGTTTTTAGTGAATCATCTCTCCCACTAAAAGGGAGAAGAGAGGAGGTGGAGAGAGAGGCTGGTAAGATTTACTCTGAAATATTTCATTTAAAGTTATGCTGGAAATTTGATTGGAAGTTTACTGGTGGAGCTAAATTTGGATATCATGACTTTGTTATATGAGGTTTCATTACTCTTCCTCTCTCCCCTCCTTATGCCTTTAAAACTCTCTCTACTTTCCTTTCTTTTAGCTGGTCTGATATTTACCTAGAGATCCTTGGCTCTGCAGTCTTTATCTCAGGGACTAAAACGATCATTGAAATGTCAAATTATTTTTCCTATGAAAGCAGAATGGGTGATGATGAAGCTTGTGACAGCTACTCAAAGTGAGCTTGTTTTGCCCTGAGATTCCTACACTGCTTCTAGTTAGAAGTCAACTAATTGGAGAGTCAACTAATTCCCTGGTTTTGGTGAACAACTGAAATCAGATACTGGCCAAAGACAGAGCTCCCCTTTGAGAAAACCATGTACATTAATGACTTCAATGTGTGTGTGTGTGTGTGTGTGTGTGTGTGTGTGTGTTTATATACTTTTATTGGTACACTATAGTATCACATTACAATGTGGTTCAGAGTGGTAGGGACATCCGTGTCTTTTTTTTTTAATGGATTGTAATCAGTGTCCCCAGTTACCTATGGGTGTGGAGGGTAATCGGAGGGAATGATCCCTGGTAGCATATCCATGAGCAGTTCCTGTAAAGCTCTCTTCCTCTCACCACACCTCTGGATGTCCTCTGCATACCCCTCCTCTGCACGGGGGAGGGGGGTGTGCTTTCCCTGCTTCCTTGCATGGATAGTGGATTGTGCTGACAACACGAGGCTCAGAAAGCCAGGGAAACCATTAACCACTTAGTAAATATGTAACTTTAACCATAATAAATACAGTAGCATTTTCTGAATAAGCCAGTAGCTTAAAGAAGGACAAGCAATGGGTGGACATCACAAAGAAGCAGATTTCAACTTAACCAAAACACTTT